>NC_139564.1:3973968-4582042 GCF_965112155.1 Podarcis liolepis
CAAGGCTGCTGATCCCTTATTTTCAAATCTGAAAGTTGACAGCTATGGGCCAGTAATCCCACTGAAGCCAGCGTCCTAGGTGGCCAAGCAGATGCCCGCTGGAGGAGTAGGAAACCCTGAGGCGGCCTCAGGTTCAAATCCCGAGTCTCCTATTAAAAAGGCGAGATATAAATGCCATACAGTGACCAGAGACGCGCTTTGCATGCTTAGGGTCCCTTGTTTCATGCCTGCGGCATCCCAAGCGAGAGAAACTTGGCTGCAGCACAGCCTGGCCTCCACTGCACAAAAGGGATAAAGCCTCTGGAATTGCAAATGACCCAGCAAAAAAACCAACCGCAAGATGACTCAGAGCCGCCCAGCCTAATCCTGGCAAATGGGGGAGGGGGGAGCGTAGGGGGCAAAGTCTTGTAGCTGCAATGGAATGCAAGAGTAACCTGACCTTGATGGGGATGGGGGGGGGAGGTGTCCCTACCCATCTTAGTTTCTTGTCTTGCATACCACCAACCGATTACTTTGGGTACTCCCCCTGCCAATAAATAAAGTTTAATATTTAACCAACTGCTCCTCTGGGTCTCCTTCTGGGCTCTGTCAAAAGGTTTCTTGCTGACCGCTCTCAAAGCACCTCCAGTTTGTTTCCATTTCAAATCTTCATCATCATCATCATCATCATCATCATCTATTTTAAAATTAATAGTTTGCTTTTAGGGAGGGGGGGTCAGGCTCCGACTGCTACCCCACCAAAAACTTTTTAGCGGTCTCCCCCTCACAAAAATGTATCCGTAAAAAATGAAAATAAAAAAATTCCTTCCAGTAGCACCTTAAAGACCAACTAAGTTAGTTCTTGGTATGAGCTTTCGTGTGCATGCACACTTCTTCAGATACTTCTTCGTATCTGAAGAAGTGTGCATGCACACGAAAGCTCATACCAAGAATTAACTTAGTTGGTCTTTAAGGTGCTACTGGAAGGAATTTTTTTATTTTGACTATGGCAGACCAACACTATCTGTACGTAAAAAATGAGTTTTGTGACACCACCCAAAATGTGTGTGTCCCTCTTTTTTTTCTTTTTTTCAAGGGATTGGAAATACTGGAAGTGATTGAAAGGTCTTTTGCAAAGCAACTTTAAGACCTGGAGTTATTACCCTACCCAGTTTTGCTCATCACTTGGGCTACTTTGACATGAACCTGCCCTCCACTCAAGAGTTTGCCATGGGTCATGGTGGTCCCAAGCCCCCAAAAGTCTACCCACTCCCTGAATAGACTGTCCTGTTGGCATCTGTCTGTTTTGGGTGATGATGGAGGAGTGTGCTGTTTTTAGATATCTGGCTTTAGAGCTTTGCTTCTCAATGTATTTGGGAATACTAAAACCCACTCCCAGTGGCCTCCCACCCAACCCTGTCAAAAGCATTATTCTGAATAGTGGCTTGCACAGCCCACTAAGAGAATAACCCAATAAAGTTCAAAGCTGTCACAGCTAATTGCACCCGTGTTAGGGTTGTGATACATCCAGAATTTCCCGTACATACATGGATGTGAGGGTTTGATTAGCTGCTTGTGCGTGAAAACGTGCTCCCTCAGAGTTTGTGCGACCCCACAAACCTCCGTGTGTGACGGAGCTCCTCAGACATGTCTGCTCTAGTCACTAGTAGGGTCCGACAGTGGCTGTCTGCGGAAGCGTTTCCAGCAAAGAAGTTCCTTAACGGAAACGCGTCTCCTGGACTCCCGGCGTGACAGTTTCCTGCGAGGTGTGGGTCTCCCTATGGGAGACTCCGATACCTCCCCACTGTTCTCGCTGGAAGCCTCCCTGAGCCCTCCCTCCTGCTCGCATTCCCTCAGAGACCCACTCCTCCCCCTGCTGGTCCCTGCTTCAGCAGTTGAGTCTCTTTCATCCTGCCTGAGTCCCTCCACCACCTGATGCTCTGATGGCAGTTCCCTGACATCCACCTCCCCTCCAGGGCCCCCCTCACCCCCTCCCAATTCCTCCCCCCTGGGAGGTGAAGGGCTAAAACCCCGAAACGAATCTTCCTCATCTTCTGACGTCTCGAACAATTCTCTCCATCGATCGTCGTCCTGGCCAGCTGCATCCTCCTCCTCTTCAGAATCTGGGAACCCCTCCAACTCCTCTTCCTCGTCGGTGGTGGCAAAGTATTCCCTTCGGAACCTCGCTACAGGCTGAGGTTTACGTGGGAACCTCTGATGAAAAGTCTCTATTAAAACCTCGTCATTGACATCCTCTGCCCTAACCCAGGTGTTTTCCGACTCCGGTTCCCCTTCCCACATTACCAAATACTCTACTTGATCTCCCTTCCACCTGGAATCGAGGATCTCCGCTACATGGTAGCTGTGTTCCTTCTCCTCCATTGCTGGTCCCCTCGTGACCCTCCCCTCACTGTCTCCTCTATACGGTGACAGCAACGACCTGTGAAAAACTGGGTGCAGCTTCATGTGGTTCGGTAACCGGAGCCTGAAAGCCACTGGATTGACCTGCTGTATGACTTCAAACGGACCCAGCCTTTTGGGTCTTAATTTCTTACAACCTCCTTTGAATGGCAACCCTTGGGTTGACAGCCACACCTGGTCCCCCACCCTGATGGTTTCACCTTCTCTCCTGTTTTTGTCTGCCTGCCTCTTATATTCCTCCTTAGCCCTGTTTAAGTTGAGTTGGAGCTGGCGATGGATCGCTTCCATTTCTTCCACGAACTGTTCTGCAGCTGGAACGCTCCAGTTCTCCCCCTCCCCCCCTGGGAAGGCTCTGGGATGGCACCCGTGATTAGCCAAAAAGGGGCTCATCCCCGTGGACACGTTCTCTGCATTGTTGTAGGCAAATTCTGCCAACGCCAACTTCTCCACCCAATCATTTTCTCTGTCATTAACATAACACCTCAAATATTGTTGGAGAACCCCATTTGCTCTTTCCGCCTGCCCGTTGGTTTCAGGATGACGGGCCGTCGAGAAATTAACCTCTACATGCAGTAAGCTCATGAGCTTCCTCCAGAACCTGGAAGTAAATTGTTTCCCTCGGTCTGAAACCACCCTCAAGGGGGCGCCATGCAACCTAAACACATTCTCTACAAACAATTTGGCGGTTTCTTCTGCTGTAACCGCATGTGAGCAGGCTATGAAGTGGGCCATTTTAGTTAACAGGTCTACTACAACCATGATGGCTGTTTTCCCTCTAGACCTTGGCAGATCAGTCATGAAATCTATTGCCACTGCTTCCCACGGTCTCTCAGGTGTGGGCAGTGGTTCCAATAAACCAGCCGGCGCCTGCCTCTCCCCCTTGGCTCTTTGGCATTGTTCACACCCTCTCACATACTCCCGCACATCTTCCCTGACCTTGGGCCACCAAAATTCCCTGGTAACCAGCCACATGGTTTTGTGTTGCCCAAAGTGCCCTGCTGTGGGGCTATCGTGCAGCTGCTTGAGTACCTTCTCCCTCAATTCCCCTTCAGGTATATATAACGCTCCCTTATAATACAATGCCCCATTTCTCTCCTCAAAACCACCGGATTTGTCTTCCTCCCCTCTGAGATCCCTGAGTTTCCCCTGGGCGTATGCATCCTGCACCGTACCCTCTACCAATTCCCTTTGCCCCACCAAAGTCGCCCCACACACCCAGCGGTCCTCTGGAATGATATGGGTTTCTTCGGGTGCTCCCTCCCCCTCCAAATATTTAGGTTTGCGTGAGAGAGCGTCCGCCCTAACATTCTCTGGGCCTGGCACATAACAAATCTCAAAGTTAAATTTGGAGAACTCTTGGGCCCATCTCAACTGCCTTTGGTTGAGCACTCGCGCCGTTCTCCAGTACTCTAGATTTTTATGATCCGTGCACACTTGCACTTTATGTTGTGCACCAACTAGCAGATGCCTCCATCTCCGGAACGCCTCATGAATAGCAAGCAGTTCTCGGTCGTACACCGTGTAATTCCTCTCGGATTTGTTCAGCTTCCGCGAGAAGAAGGCACACGGACGCCACTCTGACTCCTCCTTCCCCGGCTGCAGAAGAAGCACCGCCCCTATGGCTCTGTCAGATGCGTCTGTTTCAACCCGTAGCTTCTTTCGTAAATCCACATGCAGAAGTTGTTCCTCAGAGGCGAAGGCCCTTTTCAGTTCCTCAAACGCTCGCTCCGCCTCCGCCGTCCATACAAACTTCTTTTTACTGCTGAGACAGTCAGTGATGGGCGCCGTCAGGTGGGCGAAGTTGCGGATGAACTTACGATAAAAGTTTCCAAACCCTAGGAACCTCTGCACATCCTTCTTGGTTTTGGGTGTTTTCCATTCCAGCACTGCCTGTACCTTGCCGGGATCCATGGCCAATCCCTTGTCTGACAGGCGGTACCCCAGGAATTCCACCTCCTTGGTATGGAACCGACACTTCTCCAGTTTGACCCACAGCCTGTTGGCTTGCAGTCTGCTCAACACTTCTCTGACGTCTCTCACATGTTGCTCCTCATTCTCAGAATACACCAACACATCATCTAGAAAGGCAACGCAATTCTTGTAGAGCAAAGGGCCCAGCACGTGGTTCATAAAAGATTGAAAACACGCGGAGCCTGCTTGTAATCCAAATGGCATAACGAGGTATTCAAACGCCCCCAAAGGGGTAAACATGGTGGTTTTCCATTCATCCCCTTTCCTTATGCGTATCAGGTTGTACGCCCCCCTTAGATCCAGCTTTGTGAAAATCTTTCCCTTCCTCACCCTGGTCAAAATATCATCAATTCTGGGCATAGGGAACGCCACCGGTTCAGTCACTGCATTCAGCCGCCTAAAGTCACATACAAGTCTCGGCTTGTCCGCATTTTTTTTGTCCACAAAGAACACTGGGCTCCCCCCTGCGGCTTTGGACTCTCTGATGAAGCCTCTCTTCAGGTTCTTGTCAATGAACTCTCGCAACTCCTGCATTTCTCTGTCTGACATGGCATACAACTTGCCTACAGGAAGCTGTGCTCCAGGGAGTAAATTGATCTGACAATCAAAGGGTCTATGAGGTGGTAGTTGGTCAGCTTCCTTCTCGCTGAACACGTCGCTGAGATCTGCATACTGTGGTGGTACCTTCACCTTCCCCATTACTTCAGTCCCTGCTAGGGTGGCTTGGGCCCCTGCTGAACCCTTCTCCCCTTTGCAGTGTTCTAGGCAATGTGCTGAACCAAAGGACACCACTCTTTGATGCCAGCCAACCAGCGGATCATGTAGAGCTAGCCAGCTCATTCCCAAAATAATGGGAGCGCCTCCCAGGGTGGCCACATTAAACGCTATCAGTTCTGTGTGCCTTGCCACCCTCATTATCATTGGGACAGTCTGCAAGCGGACTCCTCCTCCCAACAACTCCCTGCCATCAATCGTGGTCACCTGCAGGGGGTTGCTTAAAGGGATGGTCTGTATCTGGTGTTCAGCAGCAAACTCCTTGCTCATAAAATTGCAGGAGCTGCCTGAGTCCAATAGCGCCTTTATTTTTAGGGGGTGCCCATTCTGCAGCTCTAGCGACACTTCAATCACTAGAGCAGGTCGAGGAGCTTCTGGCACGGGCACTTTCACTGCTCTTTGGCCTGGCTGCAGTGCCCCAATTGTGGCAACCAGGCGTTGGCTTTTACCTGCTCCGCTCCCCCTTCTTCTCCCCCCTCAACAGCTCCCACCATCCCTTGCCATTCCTTCCTCTGGGGGCAGACTCTGGCAAAGTGGCCTGGCTGTTGGCAGAGATAGCATTTCCGGGGGCCCTTTCCCTCCTTCTTAGCTCCCTCGCTGGTTTTTGAAAATGCGCGTGCGCGCGCTGTTCCGATTTCCATCGGCTCTGCCGGCGGGAAAGCTGGCTCAGGAATGTCTGGAATGCGGAACTCCTTCCAACGTTCCCCTCTCCCTTCCCGCCTCTCCAAGGCTCTTGCCTCCTGCCGCGCTCCTATGGTCAGCGCAGATTTGGTCAGCTGATCCATAGACTCCGCCCTGGGGCTCCGTGCCAGCTCGTCTTTCACCCCCGAAGAAAGACCTTCTTCAAATAGCATTTGAACGGGTGCCGCCGATAAATCCCAACTCAGTCTGTGAATCAGCATGGTAAACTCAGTCCAATATTCACGGACAGATCGACTTCCCTGCTTACAAGCCATTAACTGTCTGCGCACCACCCCTTCCTCAATATCGCTGGAAAACATGATATCCATTGCACGAAAGAACTTCATTGTGTCCTTTAGTATTTCATTGTGCGTTGCCATTAGGGGTCGAACCCAGTCTCTAGCCCCTTTCTCAAGATGCCCAATTACAAAAGCAACTCGCGATTCCTCATCAGGGAACTCATCGAACTGCACATTAAGGGCATATTGCATCTCTGTCCTAAAAGCATGGTAGTCCTTGGGGTCCCCCCCAAATTTCTGCACCAATCCAGGTACCTTTCTGGGGAATTGCGTGGCTCTCCCCTTCTTGTCTGCATCCTGAGCCCTTCTCTCCTCCAACCTCGCCGTCTGCAGGGCCAGTTGAACCTCCAACGCTCGGTATCTATCTTCCAAGCTTGGACCAGCTCCAGCCCCTGCTCCTCCGGTTCCGGTTGGTTCGCTCATGATGCCTTCTCTTGCACAGGCAGCGTACAAAGACTGTCGGACTGCTGTGAGGGTTTGATTAGCTGCTTGTGCGTGAAAACGTGCTCCCTCAGAGTTTGTGCGACCCCACAAACCTCCGTGTGTGACGGAGCTCCTCAGACATGTCTGCTCTAGTCACTAGTAGGGTCCGACAGTGGCTGTCTGCGGAAGCGTTTCCAGCAAAGAAGTTCCTTAACGGAAACGCGTCTCCTGGACTCCCGGCGTGACAGTTTCCTGCGAGGTGTGGGTCTCCCTATGGGAGACTCCGATACCTCCCCACTGTTCTCGCTGGAAGCCTCCCTGAGCCCTCCCTCCTGCTCGCATTCCCTCAGAGACCCACTCCTCCCCCTGCTGGTCCCTGCTTCAGCAGTTGAGTCTCTTTCATCCTGCCTGAGTCCCTCCACCACCTGATGCTCTGATGGCAGTTCCCTGACAATGGAATACTGCAGTCAGAAGCAGTGTCTGGGCAGAAATCAGTTAAATGTCCGGGGAAATCTGGATGTATGGCAACCCATGTCTGCAGTGTCGTATTTGCTGCCAATTTTTTGAAGTTCATTTAAACTTTGGGCAAAAAAAAAAAAAAAATAGCTCAACCTTGTTTCCGGATTTTTTCACTCTTTGAAATATGGCAACCCTTCCTTTGTTCAAAATCCAATTGAAGCTCATTAGTTTAATTAGTTCAACAAAACTGATGAACTTGATCCAGGGATGCCAGCTTTTCAAAGTCTGATAGTCATTTATGCCTCCATGATACATGACAAGATAAAAAAGATGTTTAAAATGAGTTTATCAAAACGGCCCAAAGCATTTCTGTTAGGGATTATAGAGGCAGAAATCCCACCCCCATCAAAATAAAAATGTTGAAGTTATTTATGTATGTAAGAATAGCAGCTAGGAATTTATACGTGCAGAAATGGAACAAAAAAGTTCCAACTAAAATGGATAAATAAGATATGTAGAACTGGCAAAATTTACAGCAAAATTAAGAGAATCTAATGATGAGTGTTTTATGGAAGAATTGATTGCTTTTTCAGACTATTTTGAAGGATTATAATAGTACAATGAACTCGTGAGCAGGATTTGAGCTATGAGCAACAGAAGTAATTAGATTATAAAATTGTGGTTATGATTCGGTAGATCGAAAATAGGGTGCAGCAGAAGGGGAGGAACAACAGCTCTGGGGAAAGGCGTGGTAAGTCGACAAAAATAAAAGACGAAATTATGTTATGACCGTTTGTGCTAAAAATGTTGAAACTTAATAAAATACAATTGGAAAAAGTAATTTATGCCTCCGACGTCCCCCTTGTCTCTTTCTGCCCCCCTAGGTGATAATAATAATAATAATAATAATAATAATAATAATAATAATAATAATAATAACAACAACAACAATAATAATAATTTTTATTTATACCCCACCCTCCCCAGCCAAGACCAGGCTCAGGGTGGCTAACACCAGGTATAGAAACAATTGATTAAAATACAACTTAAAACAAGATTTAGTACAACATTAAAATGCAGACTCATTTCAGTAGAAACTCAAATCAAACAAATTTTGGGGATGAAAACGTCAAATCTTCACCAAGGCCAACTATCCAGACTGGTCCTATGTGGGCCAGAAAAAAGCCAGGGAAGTCCCCAAATAGGAGTTCCATCACAGAAGGAGAAAGGAAAGAGGGGGAGGGGATCAAGTTGACTCCAATCCAAAAGCCAGGTGGAACAACTCTGTCTTACAGGCCCTGCAGAAAGAAATCAGATCCTGCAGAGCCCTGGTCTCATGAGACAGAGCGTTCCACCAGGCCGGGGCCAGTGTTGAAAAGGCCCTGCCTCTGGTTCAGGCTAATCTGATTTCCTTAGGGCCTGGGACCTCTAGGGTGTTGCTATTTATGGACCGTAAGGTCCTCCTTGGGACATACTGGGAGAGGCAGTCCTGTAGGTACAAGGGTCCAAGGCCGTGAAGGGCTTTAAAGGTCAAAAGCAGCACCTTAAACCTGACCCTATACTCCACCGGGAGCCAGTGCAGCTGGAAAAGCACTGGGTGAATATGCTCCCATGGCAGGGACCCCATGAGGAGCCTCGCTGCAGCATTCTGCACCCGCTGGAGTTTCTGGGACAGCTTCAAGGGCAGCCCCGCCAAGAGCGAATTACAGTAGTCCCACTGCCCTCAAGAGGGACTGCCAATTTAGAGGCTTCCCCTAGCCACTTGAAACGAGCAATTAGTCCTACCCCAAGAAATCTGACAAGCCGTTTGTTCTGTTTTCCAGGGAGACGAGGAAGGCAAATTAAAGATGGGCGAGTACCGCATTCGCAGGTATGAAGATCGGGACTACGAAGCCGCCCGCACGATATTCTCCCGGGGGATCAACGAACATGCTCCTGCAGGTTTCCGGCATGTTCTCTCTTGCCCCCAGACCCACCTGTTGCTCCTGGGCGTGCTCCTCACAACTTACCTGGGCACCTCTTCCCTTCTCCTTTCCCTCGGCGCCGTGGCTGTCCTGTTGGCTGTGGGCTGGATTTTCACGAAGCGCCTCTGGGCGGACTATGTGCACGAGGCCCTTGCCACGGACATGAAGGACATCCGCCAGACCTACCTGGTGCCCAAAGACTGCAGCTTCTGGGTGGCAGAGGCTGGCGGCGAAGTGGCGGGCATCGTCGCCGCCACCCACCCAGAAGACCCGTCTCTGCGCGGCAGGGCACTGGAGCTGAAGCGCATGTCCGTGGCAAAGGCGCACCGGGGCCACGGACTCGGCAAGGCTCTCACCAGGACGGTCCTCCTCTTCGCCCAGGAGCACGGGTACAAGGAGGTGGTCCTGGGCACCTCCATGGCGCAGGTGGCGGCCCATCGGACGTACGAGGGTATGGGCTTCCGCAAAGTCAAAGAGATATGCCCCACCATCCTCTGTAAGCTGCTGAGGTTCTACATCTACATCTACCGCTACGAAATCGGAGGATCTCGCTGACACCAGCAACCCAGAGGGGAGCTGCCTTGCCTCATGGAGGAAGAATCATAGAATCATAGAGTTGGAAGAGACCACAAGGGCCATCAAGTCCAACCCCCTGCCAAGCAGGAAACACCATCAGAGCACTCCTGACATATGGTTGTCAAGCCTCTGCTTAAAGACCTCCAAAGTAGGAGACTCCACCACACTCCTTGGCAGCAAATTCCACTGTCAAACAGCTCTTACTGTCAGGAAGTTCTTCCTAATGTTTAGGTGGAATCTTCTTTCTTGTAGTTTGGATCCATTGCTCCGTGTCCGCTTCTTTGGAGCAGCAGAAAACAACCTTTCTCCCTCTTCTATATGACATCCTTTTATATATTTGAACATGGCTATCATATCACCCCTTAACCTCCTCTTCTCCAGGCTAAACATGCCCAGCTCCCTTAGCCGTTCCTCATAAGGCATCGTTTCCAGGCCTTTGACCATTTTGGTTGCCCTCCTCTGGACACGTTCCAGTTTGTCAGTGTCCTTCTTGAATTGTGGTGCCCAGAACTGGACACAGTACTCCAGGCGAGGTCTGACCAGAGCAGAATACAGTGGCACTATTACTTCCCTTGATCTAGATGCTATACTCCTATTGATGCATCCCAGAATTGCATTGTCTTTTTTAGCTGCCGCGTCACACTGTTGGCTCATGTCAAGTTTGTGGTCAACCAAGACTCCTAGATCCTTTTCACATGTACTGCTCTCAAGCCAGGTGTCACCCATCTTGTATTTGTGCCTCTCCTTTTTTTGGCCCAAGTGCAATACTTTACATTTCTCCCTGTTAAAGTTCATCTTGTTTGTTTTGGCCCAGTTCTCTAATCTGTCAAGTTCGTTTTGAAGTGTGATCCTGTCCTCTGGGGTGTTAGCCACCCCTCCCAGTTTGGTGTCATCTGCAAATTTGATCAGGATGCCCGAAGAGAGATTGTGGAAGAGATTGTGGCCTGTTTGCAGACAGGTGCCAACTAGGGAGGAGGGAGAAAGAAAGTTGATCCGATGAGCCTTAAAAGTGAGCCTACCTAACGTGCACTGATTTGCCAGAGATGCACATACTAGCCACTGTTAGCGAAAATAACCAGGGATTTTTCTCAGCTGAAACTCACCAGAACTCAGTTCTGGCACCTCTCAGGTGGATGCCATTTCCATTACAAGAGAACAAGAGTTCATGATGAATTCTGGCACCTCTTTTTCAAAAATAATAGCACTGAAGAAAACCATACAGAAATGCCTCCAATTTTGCTTTGCCAAAAATGTGTCTATTAGGGAGAGGTTCGCAGCAGAACGTTAGTGAATTTTCAAGAGGATTTTCACAATAAATGAATGAATGTGCAAACTGGATATGCCGAGAACTGATGACTGGGGAAATGAAATGAAATGCTTTATTGTACAACTTGTATACAGTGAGATTACACGAGCAGCCCCCCCCCCTCAGCTCTCTTAGTCTTAATTCCCCTTGTTTACTGACGCACACCCACCAAACCCGAAAGTCAGTTGCCCTGTTGTTATCTTTTCATTCAGCAGCCTAACAGCCCACAGATAGAAGCTGTTCTTTACCCTGTTGGGGCAACTAATCATGCTTCTATATCTTCTGCCTGAGGGCAGGAGATCAAGAAAGTGCCAGCCAGGGTGTGAATCATGCCTGAGAATTTTCCTCACTCTCCCGAGGCAACGTTCTTCCGCTATTTCATCCAGTAGATTCACGGGACAGCCCATAATATCTTGTGCTGTATTCACCACCCTCTGTAGGCACTTCCTATCAGATGATGTCAAACCAGCGTACCACACCGTGATGCAGTATGAAAGGACACTTTCTATTGTTGACCTGTAGAAGGAGATCATCAGATGTTGATTGACATCCTTCTTCCGCAATACTCTGAGGAGATGGAATCTCTGTTGGGCTTTCTTAACCACCTGGGTTGTATTGATTTTTCCAAGTCTTCACTGAGATAAACTCCTAGGAATTTAAAGGAAGAGACTCTCCACACAGCCCTCCCCGATGTACAACGGAGCTAGTTCTCCTCTCTTCCTCTGAAAGTCCAACACCATCTCCTTTGTCTTGCTGATATTAAGGTGCAAGTTGTTCCCTAGGCACCATGTAGATATTAGACTCAAACTGACATATTTCATGGACTGGTTGGACACAGAGGAATAGTGAGAGGAACCAGCCGGAAAAACCCCAAGGGAAGAGAGCTCAGAGCCCAGAGATTGGCAATGGGAAGACCGTAAGTGGTCAGAGGGAGAAGATGGGGGGAAGAGGTGGTGTCGGAAGCTGAGGAAGCAACAGGGCTTAGTGAGCGGGGAGAGTCTGTGGCAGAGAAAAGACCAGACTCAGTGGCAGAAGCTGAAGCAGGCATGGGGAGGAGGGAGGCCAAGAGGCAGAGATGGGGCAGAGCCACAGGTGTCTCCCCCTCCTGCTGAGACCAGCTCCCCTCCCCACTGGTCTCCTAGGAGAGGTATGAAAAGGGTTGAGAAGTGGGCAATGTGCAGGCACAGTCTCCGATTGCTTGGAAAATACCCTGGAGAGGAAGAAACTTAGGCAGCCGTGGGGAAGTCAGGACCTTCAGTCTCAGCAACTGCTTCATGGGGTCCGGAGCTGCCGGAGATGAGTTGCTGTGCTCAATTAGGTCCGACACTCCTGCGCAGATCCCGTTTTTGCTAATAAAGTATTAACTCCCAGTTGCTCAGTTTGCTCTTTTCAGAGTCAAGCCGGCGCTTGGTACTGTATACCTGAAGGAGTGCCTCCACCCCCATCGTTCTGCCCGGACACTGAGGTCCAGCGCTGAGGGCCTTCTGGCGGTTCCCTCATTGTGAGAAGTGAGGTTACAGGGAACCAGGCAGAGGGCCTTCTCAGTAGTGGCTCCCGCCCTGTGGAACGCCCTCCCATCAGATGTCAAAGAGATAAACAACTACCTGACATTCAGAAGACATCTTAAGGCAGCCCTGTTTAGGAAAGTTTTAAATATTTAATGCTGTATTGTTTTTAACACTCGATTGGGAGCCACCCAGAGTGGCTGGGGAAACTCAGCCAGATGGGCGGGGTATAAATAACAAATTATTATTATTATTATTATTATTATTATTATTATTATTATTATTATTATTATAGAAGCTGCATTGGCCTCGCTTAACCAGAGTTTGATTCTCTTCTCAGCTAGCAGCTACTGTACTTTTCACTCCATTGGACGCACCGGACCATAGGAGGGGGAGAACAGGGAAATTTTTTTTTCTTGTTCTCCCCCTCTAAAACAAGGTGCGTTCAAGGTACATTCACCAGAGCTTGTGGGGCTGGTGGGGGGGGGAAGCGCTGCTTTCCCCCACCGCCAGCCTCAAAGATCCCTGAAGCCTTTGGAGCGCAGCGCCCCGCTGCCCTGCAGAGGTTTGCGCGCAGCAATCCCCTTCTGCAGGACAGCGGGCTGAAGGCACCGTCCCCAAGCTAGAGCAGCGAGACGGAGCGCTCCGCAGTGCTTCGTCTTCCTGTTCTGGCTTTGGGCTTAGCGGCACAGCCTGCATTCGCTCTATAGGATGCACACACATTTCCCCTTAATTTTTGGAGGGGGAAATGTGCGTCCTATAGAACGAAAAATACGGTAAGTTAAAACCTCGTCAGAGATCCTTCTCCTCTCCCCTTCCCAATTAAGCCACCCATTAGCCTGAGCTGCAGGCCTGCAGGAAGAGCAAAATGAAAGTTATCATCTTCATCACAGGTCCTGAATTCCACAACCAAAGTGAGTTTTGCAAGCTCTTAAGGTTGCTAAGAGACCTCAAGCCTGGAAGGAGAAACACCCCACCGGCTGTGCAATGGTCAGAAGACCTTAATGCCCTTCATAATAATAATAATAATAATAATAATAATAATAATAATAATAATAATTTACTTATACCCCGCCCTTCCCGGTTCAGAAAACCAGGCTCAGGGCGACTAACAACAAATTTTAAACAATTGATGCAACAAAAGCAGCATGAAATATAGTATAAAATGTGAATAACAATAAATTCAGAATTCAAAATCAATTGGGGGGGGGGAATCCATCTAATAAACATTAGATGATCACCAGGTCTAGCTGGCTAAATTGGGCCAGCGAGGAGATGAGGGGAGGATTAGCTGTGGGATCCCAGAGCGGGTAATCTTCATAAAAGGGGGAAGGGGAGGGAAGGAAGGGGAATAAAAGATCAGGCTGAATTCAAATTAAAGGCCAGGCGGAATAGCTCTGTCTTACAGGCCCTGCGGAAGGAAGTTAAATCCTGCAGGGCCCTGGTCTCATGGGACAGAGCATTCCACTAGGTCGGAGCCATCACTGAAAAGGCCCTGGTGGAGGATAGTCTGACTCCCTTAGGGCCCGGGATCTCTAAACTATGGTTATTCATGGACCTTAAGGTCCTCTGCGGGGCAGACCAGGAGAGGCGGTCCCGTAAATACGAGGGCCCTAAGCCACAAAGGGCTTGTAGAGTTGGAAGGGACCCTGAGGGTCATCTAGTCCAACCCCCTGAAATGCAGGAATCTCGTTTGAACATGTTTCTTATAAATGCAATCTCATGTGGATACCAACTTGGAAGCTT
Source organism: Podarcis liolepis (assembly GCF_965112155.1). Lineage (NCBI taxonomy): Eukaryota > Metazoa > Chordata > Lepidosauria > Squamata > Lacertidae > Podarcis > Podarcis liolepis. Next base: position 3,988,073 of record NC_139564.1, read on the forward strand.
TACACCAGGGGTCAGCAACCTTTTTCAGCAGGGGGCTGGTCCACTGTCCCTCAGACTATGTGGTGAGCCAGACTATATTTTGGGGGGTGGGAATGAACAAATTTCTATGCCCCTCAAATAACCCAGAGATGCATTTTAAATAAAAGGGCACATTCTACTCATGTAAAAACATGCTGATTCCTAGACCGTCTGCGGTGCGGATTGAGAAGGCAATTGGGCCGCATCCTGCCCCCGGGCCTTAGGTTGCCTACCCCTGCTTTACACCAATGTGTAAGTTTCAATTCAGGTGGGGTGTTGATGGTTACAGTATTTTTAACCTGGCTGGTAAGTTCCAACCCTCTCTAAACTCCCCACCTCCCTTCTGTTTTTCTCCTCTATTCTTTGTTCAAATCGATTTTTAGAAAACTGAAAAAAGCAGGCCAAACTGAAAAAGTCCTGCTTGCCTGTGAGTCTCTGGAGGCCTCCAGTGCACAGCTGTCAACCGTCCCTTATTTGGCGGGAAAGTCCCTTATCCCAGCACTGTGTCCCGCTGCTGTCCCTTATTGATGATGTCCCTTAGATCTCCCGGGTTTCAAAGGAAGCAGCTCCTCTCCCTCCCTCCCTGCCGGCCAGGGAGGAGGGAGGCTCCAGCTGTGTTGCTTGGCTGCGTTGCTCACCCAATAAGGAGTCTAAGAACGACTGGGGGGTGGAGCTTGCATGCCTTGTGTCGATCAAATCGGCCGCGTTGCCTGGGGAATCGCCTTTGCTCAGCGCTTCCCAGCGGAGAGGTGACGGTGGTTTTCCTTGCTGCATCCCCTTTGCTGGGTTGCTGCGCTGTGGGAACCACTGCTTGAGGCTTCGTTTGGCTGCTGGCTGGGCTTTCTGCCTTTGGCTCGGAGGGGCTCAGAAGTTGAACATACCTGCGCTTGGAAAATCCCTTATTTTGGCTGCTGATCCCTTATTTTCGAGGCTGCTGGTCCCTTATTTTCAAATCTGTAAATTGACAGCTATGCTCCAGTGTAGGATTCTTGGAAGGAGATTTTGAACAGGGGGGACGGACCAGATGAGTTAAACCCAAATGCAGACCGCCTGTCTGGCTCTCTGCACAATTTGATGGGGCAGCCTGGTGTGAGGCAGGACCCAGCCAGCAGCCCATTGTAAAGCTGGCATTTTGAGGTTGGCACACTTCCAAAAGGGGGTTCCTCATGCAGCCTGCTACAAGATCATTTTTAGCTGCGATGCTGCCAGGGATTTTACCTGGGACACTCTGGTAGTAAGCCAGTGTTAAGGCACAAGGGTCCTTCCCTGGCCATGCTCTGGAACGGAAACCCTTCTCCATAATGTCTGGTCCTCCTTGAATGGGGGGGCAGTGCAGGGGCCCCCCAGGCTTGAGCTACTGTGTGGAAAATAGACTTCAGGTCCCACGCTGGCAAGTTAACGCCACGCAGGGCCTCCACTTCCTCCAGTGTGGCTCACAATGCCCACAAGCCTGGAGATTGGGTGGAAGATGGGGGGGGCAAGAGGGCGGGTGCTTGTGTGAACAGGCGTGTCTATGCACCACTCACTTTTTGCTCCGCCCTTTCACTCTCCCCTAAGCAAATGCAATGGTGGGGACGCAGAAGAGGGCCTTCTCAGTGGTGGCTCCCAAACTTTAGAATTACCTCCCTAGAGAACCTAGACTGGCTCCCTCCATATTGTCCTTCCACTGGCAGGTGGAGACTTTCTTGTTCCAACAAGCTTTGGGGAACTGATTGTTTTTTTTAAAAAATATATCAAAGGGCTATTAATGGGGGGGGGGGTTATCTGCACTTTTAAGAGATCTGTATTTTACATTGTTTTAATTCATCTATTTTTACAAACCCTAACAATCCTGCCCATTGTTTGAATAAGATGGCTTGTCCCTTTAAAAAAAAATTCACCCTATAGTATATAAACCTGTGATTGGAAATACCCAATATCTGTCTTTAACATCAGCGGTAACATCTAGACCATGGGAATGTTTCAGCTCTGTTCTTGAGTTTGTTTAAAATCTAAAACAGTTTATCTTGAATTCCTTTATTTGAATTTGTGCGCAACACTAGAATTTTCAGAGCTGAGTCCTCAACTCCTTATTACTGTGCTTTGCTTCCCTTAAGTTGGGCTTTGTCAAAAACTTGCCATTTAGGTTTTCAAACCTTTTTTGTAAATTCAGTATTAGAAACTGTACCTTTGAGTCCTTAATCCTTTATTACTGCGCTTTGCTTCACCTAGGTTGAGCTAGGATTATAAATACTTCAGAATTTTTGGGAGTTTTACCCCCTTTTTTAATTTTGGTCATTTAAGGTTTATGATTTTTCTATTTCCTTCTGAGGAAACTGAATAGTTGAGTGAAACAAGGTTTGTAGCCGGCACCCCATTAAGGCTTTGTTCAATTTTAGGATTTTTTATAATTTTTTCATTAAACTTTTTGATTTTTATTATTTAGTTTATTTTCATAAGATAATATTTCTAGTCGATTCCTTCTCGTTTCAGGGACTTTCACGGTATTTCATTTGTTTTGTACAATTTCTCGGTTCCGTGACTGTCTTTTTTATATGTTCTTGGCTTTTTGCGGTTCATCTGTGTCGTTTCAATTTGTGCAAACCGTCTCGCAAAAAAGGTGGGATGCATTAAAAAAAAGTACCGTATTTTTCGCTCTATAAGACACACCAGACCACAAGACGAACCTAGTTTTTGGAGGAGGAAAACAAGAAAAAAAATATTCTGAATCTCAGAAGCCAGAACAGCAAGAGGGATCGCTGCACAGTGAAAGCAGAAATCCCTCTTGCTGTTCTGGCTTCTGGGATAGCTGCGCAGCCTGCATTCGCTCCATAAGACGCACACACATTTCCCCTTACTTTTTAGGAGGGGAAAAGTGAGTCTTATAGAGCAAAAAAAAAAAAGGTAATAACAATCCCCACCCCAAAGGCACTTTAACTCTCGGCTTTTGAGTCCCTCTTCTCCCATGAACTTGTTTCATCTCAGTTCTCCACCTGTAAAATGGGGACATTTTCACTGCAAAGGCAAACAGCCCTCCTCTGAACAGAAAGACAAAAAGACGATTACCAACCACACTTTTATTATTTCCTTTCAGAGAGGAAAATGCTGCCTTTGCAAAACAGCTTTTTCCTCCTCAAAAATCTCCTTTCAGGTAATGCATTTCATTCCAACAGACCCCAGCTGGGTTAAGAGATAAGGATTTCCCCCCCACACACACTGCCTCACCTTGAGGCTTTTAAAAAACATTATACATTCAGACTGGAAAAAGCTCTCTCGGGAGTCATTTTGGGCAGCTTCCCTGGCCCTATGGGGAGGTCTCTGGAGCGAGTTCTTGCATAGCTTCAGTCTATCTTGGTGGGGCTTATGCAGGAGACCTTCCCACTAGGCCATGCTCCCAAGACCCTAGTGCAAAAGACTAGTTTCCATATAAAGTCATGTTCCCGTGAAGAGGAAGAAGCGGAGTCAACTGTGCTGGGAGGGGAAATGAAGATACTTCTAGTAAAAGTCCTTCCTTTGTGGATCCACAAGCGGGGCTCACCTGGGCAGGTGTGTCGCAGGTTGGAAAATGCAAAGAGGTGGCACATTTTGCCCACCCCCAAACCCAGCGTCTGCCTACCCACCCACCTGCCCACCCTACGGGTGCAATGTGAAAATGGGCTTCCTGTGCTTGCTGAATGAAAATGCCCATAAACAGCCACGTTCTCAGAGATAGATGGGAGCACAGCCGAAACTCAACTCCCTGGGGAAAGTCCAGAGGGCCTGATAGAAACATCCAGAGGGCCACATTCGGCTCCCACTCCCCACTGCTTCAAAGGCAGTCTGCCCCACCTTCCACGGCGGGGAGATAGCAGGGGGCTTTGGGAAAGATGAGTTTCCATCCAGCCTCGCTACTGCCCTGGGCGGGACGGAATGAATTTCATGGGGAATTAAAAAATCCTGGCCAAAACAACCCAGGCGGTTTGTGCCGATATCAACAAAGCAATAGATCACCTGCAGTTCATCCCACGACTAGGGGGAGAACCACTATGCACCTTTGAAGCACATGACTTCCCCCAAAGCATTCTGGGAACTGTAGTTTAAGCACCCTGTAGGTCTGTCAGCGGGGGAACTACAGTTCCCAAGGGTCTTTGGGAGGGGGAGTTTTAAAACGTGGGCAGAATGCGCTTCGATTGCCTGGTGTGTGTCTGAGCTTGCTTTTCAGAGCCGGTTGCAAAGACACCCTTTTTCCATGGGACGGGCAGTCGAGGTGAAAAAGTAGAAGCGTCCAGACTGGGTGGGGGGCAACCCCGGGTTCAGAAAGGCGGTCTGACCCCCACTTGCGAGCATGTGAGCAAAGGGTGTCCAATAGCAGGCTGGAGATCAAGTGACGAGTCCTTCCACTATGTGCACAGAAGCCCTTGACACCCACAGGCGACCCCCCCCCAAAAAAAACCACACACCCCCATCCCCAGTCCTGATATGTTGGGCTGCTGCCTGCAAGAGAAGAACATTCACGGCTGTCGGAGCCCCCGCTAAGAGAGGGAGGGGCGTCTCCAGACGTATTTTGACCTTTGGGGGCGACGGCAAGCGTTTCTGCCGCGCCCCCGCCACGGCCTGTCGTAGGGGTGGGCTCTTTCGCGTTGCTCGTGGGGGCGGTACTGTATGAACTCGGGGTGCCGCCTTCGCCAATCTCGCCTGGAGCGCCCAGCAATTGTGGGAATAGGGGAGCCGTCAGGGTGGTTTTCTGGAGGAAAACGAGAAAGGGGTCAGAGTGGGGAAGCAGAGCAGGCACAGGAAGTAAAAGCAGCAGGAAAACCCAGAATCAGCTGCACAATTGTGTGAGCTTAGGATGAAGCCCTCTAGAGACTTTGGAAATGTATGTACCACTTTCAGCAGCTGAACTGGTTACCAGTCTCTGTTCTAGGCGGGGTAGATAAAAATCAATGGTTTTTTTTAAAAAAAAATAGGATTTTTAAAAATTTAAATCGGATTTTAAAAAAATAATAAAATGCTTTGGATGGAAAAACTAAAGATCAAATGCTTTTGGAGAAATAAACTTTCTAAAGATAGTTTTCTATGTAAGTTACATTATAGTCCAAAGGCTATACATCAGGAAATAAGGATTTGTTTTAAGTTTTTCATTTGTGCTAAGTCTAAGTCGTTTGGAGTTTTTTAATCGTTTAACTGCATCTGTTAACAAACATGGATACATATGCTACAATGCTATTGTTTTAGTTAAATAAATTGTTTAAATTGTTTTTAAGTAAATGATTATTTTTCTCCTTTCAATGAAATACAGCAGAAAAGTTGTCCAAATATTAAACCTCACAATAATTAACTTATTAAACCTCACAATAATTTCATAATTATCTGTCTATGCATTTCTAATAGTATAGCCAAATCAGTAATTTTTGATATAACTGTAAAATCTACTCTGAAAATTTATTATTCCAAAAATGAAACCTTCACCTGGTCGTAAATATTAAAGATTATACCAGCAAGAATGAGTCTTTCTGTAAGAAAATAATGTAAATAAAGTCTTACTGATTAGTCGTTTAAATCAAATCCACCCTGGTTCTTGGGACAACTCCAAAGTGCTGACAGTTCCCTTTCCAGCCCTAAACAGCTTGGATCCAGGATTCCCTAGAAAATCATTTCCTCTCCCATGCAGAGAGGGCCAGTTGATGAAGAATGCAGGGTCTTTTTACTGGTTGCACCCAGATTCTGGACTACTTTGCCCTCAGGAGGCTCAACTGGCCTCCTCCATTACTGTTTTGCTGGCAGGTGAAAATATTAGTATTCAAGGTAAGGAATTCCTATTTTATGTCTTTGCTTTATCTGCTGAACCTCCTCTCTTATATTTATGGAATGGTAACTGTATTCTTATGGAACGCAGGTGGCGCTGTGGTGTAAACCACTGAGCCTTGGGCTTGCCAATCAGAAGGTCGGTGGTTCGAATCCCCGCGACAGGGTGAGCTCCCATTGTTTGGTCCCAGCTTCTGCCAACCTAGCAGTTCAAAAGCACGTCGAATGCAAGTAGATAAATAGATACCGCAGGAAGGTAAACGGCGTTTCCATGCGCTGCTCTGGTTCGCCAGAAGCGGCTTAGTTATGCAGGCCACATGACCCGGAAAAATTGTCTGCGGACAAACGTCGGATCCCTTGGCCAGTAAGGCGAGATGAGCACCACAACTCGAGAGTCGTTTGTGACTGGACTTAACTGTCAGGGGTCCTTTACCTTTTAAACTGCATTTTGTCATTGAGTTTTAATGTTTTAAGCTGCCCCGAGCGATGGGCAGGATATAAATCTCTCTCTCTCCCTCCCTCATTTCTGTACAGTTGTACCTCTGCTCCCGAATGCCTTGGGAGTCGAACGTTCCGGCTCCCGGGTGATCGAAAACAAGTGGTGAGTGAACTTTTTTTGGAAACTGAACATCCATCGTGGCCTCTGTTATTGTTTCCAGCATGCCCGCGCAATCGGAAACCAATCAGAAGCCGCGACTTTGTTTCCAAACATTTCAGAAGTCAAATGGACTTCCGGAACGGATTCCGTTCGACTTCTGAGGTACAACTGTGTATTCTTTCCAACAAATATATGCCTATTTGCGCAGCTTTCCCCCTGATAAATGCATCTCTCTACACAGTATTTGGAAAGCTGCATCCAAAATTTGGAGAAGTGCAAATTAGAAAGGATAATTGTGTATTAAATGTAAAGGGACCCCTGACTATTAGGTCCAGTCGTGGCCAACTCTGGGATTGTGGCGCTCATCTCGCTTTATTGGCCGAGGGAGCCGGTGTACAGCTTCCGGGTCATGTGGCCAGCATGACTAAGCCGCTTCTGGCGAACCAGAGCAGCGCACAGAAACGCCGTTTACCTTCCCGCCGGAGCGGTATCTATTTACTTGCACTTTGATGTGCTGTCGAACTGCTAGGTTGGCAGGAGCAGGGACTGAGCAACGGGAGCTCACCCTGTCACGGGGATTCGAACCACCGACCTTCTGATCGGCAAGTCCTAGGCTCTGTGGTTTACCCCACAGCGCCACCCGCGTCCCATAATTGTGTATTGGTCCACAACAAACTGGTTCAAGAAGTGGAAGTTAGTTTCTCGTTAGAACGCAAAGAGAACCAAACTTGTGTCTCAGCTCTAGCTGACGACACTGAGCCGCACTCTGTGCAAGGCAGGTTCCTATGTTCCCCTCTAACATTGGCTCCCTCTCCAGTTGCACAGGACCCCAATGCTCCTAGTCCATATGAGAAGAGCCTGCTGGCTCAGAAGCCCAGGAACTGATGAGGAGCCCAATTGTGGGACGTCCTTCTACTTTGGATTCCCCTTCCTCCCCTGGCCCTTTCCCCTCTCCCCGTTCCTGGCAAGCAAAGCCTCTCTTACCACCCACCCCTGCCCTTTGCTCATCCCCACCCCCACCCTTTCGGGGCTGCTGCCAAACCCCTTCTCATCCGTCCTCCTCTGCCCTCTAAGGAGACAACTCTTCCCAGGTGTATCGTGATAACGGATCGTGTTTGGCTTTGCTGAACTCAGATTGTTGCAAGCAAAGAACCAAGTACTTGCAGATTAAGTTACATCATGCAAGAGAGTGTATTGTCCTACATGCCTAGAAATGAAATTCCTGTGAATCTGTTGTCTAAGGTTGTTAACAGAGAACAACTTAGGGTTTATGTACAGCGGTTGCAGTTGGGTTAAAACACAGGTGATACAGGTTACACGGAAAGGGGGAGGATGTTAGAATATTCCGTTCCACCTTAAGAGGAACAGACATGATTGTTGTATGTCACATGTCTGTTTACACTCCAGCGCAGCTTGCTGGGAACTTCCGTTTGTGTGTATAGCTATTGCTTTTGCTGCTTGCGCTTGGACACAAAGGGAGAAGATATGTTTTTCCTTTGTCCTGATGTATGCTGAATAAACTACCTGTAGATATGCTCTCACAGCCATCTCCTGTCACCTCTGTTTGCGCAGTGTTATTTACTCGGCTGAGTAGAGCGTGCTCCAGCTTCTGAAGCTGTTTCATGCTGAGCCAAGGACAAGAGATCGCCCGGCTTACTGGCCGGTGGGCTGGAGCCAGCTGGGGGCTTGCCAATTGCCGTTTCCTTGGATGCATCCCAACAGTGGGCTCCTAAACGTATCTCAGAGGGACAACGGTGGTTTGCAGGGACATACCTGGGGAAAAAGGGCCGTTCCAAATCCCACCCCTGTGGCTGAAGGAACCATTCCGATGGTCATTGAACTGAAGGTCAGGAGTGAGCTGTCCATCGTTGGGTGGATAGTCGTGACAGTCCAATCCGCCCCCTGGCCCGTTGTCGTATGGATTGCTGTGGTGTTCAAACGGCGGGTGGGCAGGAAGGAGCCAGCCATGGTGGGGCGAGGGGTCCTGGGGATTGTATTCGAATCCAGCCACAGGTCTGTTGCCATAGGGAGCACCATAGCTGTCAGGGGCTTCTCTGTCCACAAGGAGCTGCCTAATAGGAGCATCACCAGCCGAGAAGTCACGGAACAACTGGGGTGTGGAGGGCAGCTGAGGGGAAGCTGGCTGATGTGTTGCAGTTCCGTTCCAACCAATCCCTGCAAAGTGAGAGGCCATTATTCTGGGGAGGTGGAAATCACACCTGTTGTTCTTTGCAAGAAGCTCAACACCAACAGCAGGCTCTGTGGGATTGGGGCAGCCCCTCTCTTTTTGCCCTCCTTCTCTCTTAATCTCAAGGTCATGGGTTCTAAGCCCCACGTTGGGCAAAGGACTCCTGCATTGCATGGGGTTGGTCTAGATGACCCAAGTGGTCCCTTCCAAAGCTACAATTCTAGGATTCTAGAGCCATTATCCCAAGGGGCACAAAGGATGACTTCCTGGTCACCCACTCATACACAACCCCCCAAAAGCAACTCTCGTGAGTCCCTGGTGGGCAAGCTGCATTTTTCCAAGAGAACTTCCAAATCCACACACACAATTTTGCATATTAACTACAGTGGTGCCCCGCAAGACGAAATTAATTCGTTCCGCAAGTTTTGTCGTCTAGCGAATTTTTCGTCTTGCGAATCACGAAATCCCATAGGAATGCATTGAAAATCAATTAATGCGTTCCTATGGTCAAAAAAAGTCCAAACAAAGCCAAATTTGGTACAACAACAGTTTATTAACTGCTCTTTAAAGTCACACATACTGTAAAGAGTAGTTCAAAAATTGAAGGGAAAATAAGTTAACTTTATAAACAAAACATGTCTTTGTTTTTAGACAAAGGAAACAAAGTCGTGAGACGTTTTCGTCTTGCGAAGCAAGCCCATAGGGAAATTCGTCTTGCGAGGCAAATCGAAAACGGAAAAACCTTTTGTCTAGCGAGTTTTTTGTCTTGCGAGGCATTCGTCTTGCGAGGTACCACTGTACTCTGTTAGTGAGTAGTTAGTGAGTATACTCCTGTCAGTGAGTATACTCCTCGAAAGATTCCAAAAAAAATTGGTTTGTCCAAAAAATTTTGCACATCACTTTGGAAGACAGGCAAGCTAATGCCAGTGTACCAGAAGAAGCAAGGATCACCAGCGTTGAAGCAATGATTCTTCAACATCAATTTCGTTGGACTGGTCATGTTGTGCGGATGCCTGATTATCATCTTCCAAAGCAACTACTCTATTCTGAACTAAAAAATGCAAAGCGTAATGCTGGTGGTCAACAAAAGAGGTTTAAACTGTCTCAAGGCAAATCTAGTATAAACTAGATTTGATTTTTGTGTGTTGTGTATTGTTATCTTTTGATATCTTTTGATATCTTTCATGTTGTTGTTGTGTGGAAAATACTAATTCACCAACAACTGGGAAACACTGGCCTGCGAGCGCTCCAGTTGGAGAACAGCCTTTACCAAAGGTGTCATGGGCTTTGAAGACACTCGAACTCAGGACGCAAGGGAGAAAGGTGCTAAGGGGAAGGCATGCTTGGCAAACCCTCACCGTGATCAACTCCCGCCCGGGAACGAATGTCCCCACTGTGGAAGGACGTGTGGGTCCAGAATTGGCCTCCACAGTCACTTACAGACTCACTTTTTAAAAATCTTACTTTTTACAGTCTTACACGGCTACGAGCGATTGCGAAAGAAGATCCACTGAGATCCAGCGCTGAGGGCCTTCTGGCGGTTCCCTCATTGCGAGAAGTAAGGTTACAGGGAACCAGGCAGAGGGCCTTCTCGGTAGTGGCACCCGCCCTGTGGAACGTCCTCCCACCAGATGTCAGAGAAGAACAACTATTTTACTTTTGAAAGTCATCTGAAGGCAGCCCTCTTTAGGGAAGTTTTTAATGTTTGATGCTGTACTGTTTTTAATATTCAGTTGGAAGCCGCCCAGAGTGGCTGGGGAAACCCAGCCAGATGGGCGGGGTATAAATAATAAATTATTATTATTATTATTATTAAGAAGCAGCAAGTGCAGCCCCAAAACCCCCTTCTCAAAAACTCTTTTACAGCTATAGTCTTCTGGACCACCTGCAATCTCTGCCTTCCATCCAGCTCTTCCCCTGTTCTTGAGCCATATGCTCACCTGTGCCGGACTTCCTCTTCTCAAGCTCGACTCCCCAGGAATCAGCAATGTAGGTCAGCAGGTATCTGGTAATAAAGCGGTGTGCCAAGAAGTTCCAGTGCACCCCGTCTTCAATGCGGAGATGGTCCACAAAGCGGAAGAAGAAATGAAGGTCCAGGACGTCGAACCCGTAGCTGCGGGCGAGGATGGCGCCGTAGAAGTTGGCTTCAATCACGTCCACGGGAGTCGCTTTTTCTACATCCTGCATTTATTTATTTATTTTATTTTATTTCATAGCATGCATACAATGCTTGATTGCGTAAAAAAAATAAAAAAATAGTCCCAAACCGTCTACAAAAAAGATAAAGTTCATCAATAGGAAAAATAACGCAAGACTTTCAAAAAGTTAGACGCGAAAGACTAAAAAAAAAGGGGGGGTTAAAATTCACATCAATTTTCTAAGCATCTGGGTAAGCAATACGTGATATCAGGCAGGTGGGTGAAAAGAATATGGATATGTCATTGGCCTGGGATCAATAGGCAAAGTTCCAAAGTGCCACATTAAAAGATCCGAGTTCTTACAAATGCGGAAGAAGTACTAATGGTATACCCTTCAACATTTCACCGAGGAAAATAGGGACATCCCATAAATAACAACACTTTGGAGGTCCCGAGCCCCAAGGAGGTTAGATTGGCCTCAACCAGGGCCAGGGCCTTTTCAGCACTGACCCCGACTTGGTGGAACGCTCTTGGCACAAGAGACGAGGGCCCTGCGGGATTCAACATCTTTCCGCAGGGCCTACAAGATGCAGCTGTTCCGCCTGGCCTTTGGGAATGGACTCAACAACCCCCCCCCCATTTATTTATTTATGGAACGCCTTATAAGGGATTTTGCATATACATTTTCCCTCGGCTCTTTTTGCTGGCCCATGAAGGACCAGCATGGATAGTTGGTCCCGGTGAATATTTGACGTTTTCTCCCCTTATGGCTTTGATCTATAGGCTACCACTAAATCGAGGCTGCATTTTAAGCTGCATTTTACACTGTATTCTAACTTATATTTTAATCATTTTTGTTTTGTTTTGATTTGTTTTTAATGTTTTACTGTATTCATATTTGGTGTTAGCCGCCCTGAACCCGGTCTTGGCCAGGGAGGGTGGGGTAAAAAATTATTATTATTATTATTATTATTATTATTATTATTATTATTATTATTATTATTATTATTATTTTATTTTAAGAAGGATCAAAAGGGGAACACCAGGAAATAATCTTAACTAAGAGATTCAAACGAATCTGCAAACTAGCTTCCAACTATAGTGAGGAGAATCTGCTCTGCTTTATCACATACTTGCATGAGTGAAAGAAGGATAATACTTATTCAATATATCCTTTCCTACAATCTTAAACCACAGAGCCTAGGGCTTGCTGATCAGAAGGTCGGCAGTTCGAATCCCCGCGACGGGGTGAGCTCCCGTTGCTTGGTCCCTGCTCCTGCTCACCTAGCAGTTCAAAAGCACGTCAAAGTGCAAGTAGATAAATAGGTAGCACTCCGGCGGGAAGGTAAACGGTGTTTTTGTGCGCTGCTCTGGTTCGCCAGAAGCGGCTTAGTCATGCTGGCCACATGACCCGGAAGCTGTACGCCGGCTCCCTCGGCCAATAAAACGAGATGAGCACCGCAACCCCAGAGTCAGTCACAACTGGACCTAATGGTCAGGGGTCCCTTTGCCTTTACCCTTTTACCAACCAAGGAAGGGACGCGGGTGGCACTGTGATCTAAACCACAGAGCCTCTTGGGCTTGCCGATCAGAAGGTTGGCGGTTCGAATCCGTGTAACGGGGTGAGCTCCCGTTGCTCAGTCCTTACTCCTGCCAACCTAGCAGTTCGAAAGCACACGAGTGCAAGTAGATAAATAGGTGCTGCTCCAGCGGGAAGGTAAACGGCGTTTCCATGCGCTGCTCTGGTTCGCCAGAAGCAGCTTAGTCCTGCTGGCCACATGACCCGGAAGCTGTACGCCAGCTCCCTCGGCCAATAAAGCGAGATGAGCGCTGCAACCCCAGAGTCGGTCACGACTGTACCTAATGGTCAGGGGTCCCATTACCTTTTTATACTATACATATCAACATACCTACACACCTACCCCACACGGACACCCACCAAGTGACTTGACTTCCAGCCGTTCTTGTTACGCTACTTTCTTTACGTTACTTACTTTCAGGGGTCCCTTTACCTTTACAATCTTTAACATTCCCACATGTTGGAGGGAGAGCGAGGGCATAGCTGTCAACGTTTCCCTTTTTAAAAGGGAAATTCCCTTATTCTGAATAGGATTCCTCGCAAGAAAAGGGAAAAGTTGACAGCTATGGGCTAGGGGACAGGTTGACACCCCACCCCGCCCCGCCCCGGGTGGGAGCTGGCCCCCCAGTCACCTCAGCTGAGCAGTAGTCTCCCTCCATCTCTTTGTAGAGGGCTCCAGAAGGCTCCTTCCGTATGGGGAGGGCCGTGTTCCAGATGGCAAGGCAGGTCTGAGGAAGGGCCTTATCCAGCCTCTCAAAGAGCTTTTCCAGGTTGAGCTTGTACTGCCTGATGGCCCTCGGCAGCCGAAGCTTCCTGGCCACCTTCTCCTGGTACCTGCACGGAAGAAGGGGGGACCATCAGGATCTTGGTGGGAAGACACAAAAGGATAACAGCATTGGTCTTCCACAACAGCAGCAAGAATACTTATCGCAAAGTATTGGAAAACACAAGAACTGCCCACCTTGGAAGAATGGCAGATGAAAGTGATTGACTATATGGAACTGGCAGAAATGACTGGCAGAATTCGAGACCAGGGGGAAGAGACGGTGGAAGAAGATTGGAAGAAATTTAAAGACTATCTACAGAAATATTGTAAAATTAATGAATGTTAGAATGATCTTGGATTGAGGTTGTGGTTTCTAGCTGTAAAGGTTAAAAGAATATGGGGGGGGTGGATTTTTCTAAATAGATTAAAATTTAAAGTTATTAGAAATATACATTCAGATTAATGACTAGGGTGTAAGAAGGAGGGAAAGAAATTGCTGAACGAAATAAATTTGAATTGGAATACAAAAAAGGGAGGTATGAGGAGGTCCGGGAAATAAGTTAATGAAAGACAAGTGACAAAAAGTTGGAATTGTTTTTAACTGTTTTTTATTTTTGTATTTTTTCTTTTTCTTTTTCATTTTGTAATAATATGAAAATTTCAATAAATATTTATTTAAAAAAAAGATAACAGCATTGGTCTTGGCCAAGAAAGCTGAAGGGTGTCAGGGTGGATTTGATTTAAATCAAACTGATTTAAATCGTGAGTCAGTAAGACTTGATTTAAATCATTATTCTTTTTTACAGAAAGACTCATTCTTGCTGGTATAACCTTCATATTTACAACCAGATGGAAGGTTTTGTTTTTGGAATAATAAAATTTTCAGAGTAGTTTTTACAGGTATATCAAAAGTTACCCATTTGGTTATAATTATTAGAAATACACAGACAGGTAATTATGAAAATGTTGTGAGGTTTCACTGTTTACATTTGGACAACTTTTCTGCTGCGCTTTACTGGAAGGAGGAAAAGAGTCATTTCCTTAATAACAATTTAAACAATTTGTTTAACTAAAACAGTAACATCATAGCATATGTATCCATGTTTGTTAACTGATGTGGTTAAACAATTTAAACAACAACAACTTAGACTGAGTTTTAGCACACATGAAAAACTTGAAACAAATTCTTATTTCCTGATGAATAGCCTTTGGACTATAATGTAACTTAAATAGAAAACTATCTTTAGAAAGGTTTTTATTCCAAAAGCATTTTATTTTAAAAATCTGATTTAAATAAAAAAATCTGATTTAAAATGATAATAATAATAATAATAATAGATTTTTATCCACCCTGCTGTATGCAGAGGAGGGGGAGCAAGATTATCAACAAAGCCTGATGAGGAATGGTTGAAGGAGTTGGGTAGGTTTAGCTGGGAAAAGAGGAGACTGAGAGGAGATATGAGAGTCCTCTTCAAACATCTCAAGGTCTGTCACATGGAATAGGGAGCAAGCTAGTTTTCTCCTGCTCTGGAGGGGAGGACTCAAACCCATGGCTTCAAGATATACAAGAAAGGGAATTCCAAATAAACATCAGGAAGAACTTTCTGAGAGTAAGAGCTGCTTGGCAGTGGAATGGACTTCCTTGGGAGGTGATGGACTCTCCTTCCTTTTAGGTTTTTAAGTAGAGGTTGGGTGGTCATCTGACATGGATGCTTTGGCCGATATTCCTGCATTTGGGCAGGGGGTTGGACTAGAATTCAGTGAACACCAGTAACTCCCAAAGGGAAAATATTTCATAGCATGTATAATATACATCATTTTGTTTGTGTGCCCCCTTTCCATAGTTCAAACCATCCTCAAGGCAGCTAACATGAAAAACAAATACCATATTTTTCGCTCTATAATTCGCACCAGACCACAAGACGCACCTAGTTTTTGGAGGAGGAAAACAGGAAAAGAAATATTCTGAATCCCAGAAGCCAGAACAGCAAGAGGGATTGCTGCGCAGCAAAAGCAGCGATCCCTCTTCCTGTTCTGGCTTCTGGGATAGCTGCGCAGCCTGCATTCGCTCCATAAGACGCACACAAGTTTCCCCTTACTTTCTAGGAGGGAAAAAGTCAGTCTTATAGAGCAAAAAATACGGTAAATACAGTGGTACCTCGCAAGACGAATGCCTCGCAAGACAAAAAACTCGCTAGACGAAAGGTTTTTCCGTTTTCGATTTGCCTCGCAAGACGAATTTCCCTATGGGCTTGCTTCGCAAGACGAAAACGTCTCGCGACTTTGTTTCCTTTGTCTAAAAACAAAGACATGTTTTGTTTATAAAGTTAATTTATTTTCCCTTCAATTTTTGAACTGCTCTTTACAGTATGTGTGACTTTAAAGAGCAGTTAATAAACTGTTGTTGTACCAAATTTGGCTTTGTTTGGACTTTTTTTGACCATAGGAACGCATTAATTGATTTTCAATGCATTCCTATGGGATTTCGTGCTTTGCAAGACGAAAAATTCGCTAGACGACAAAAATTGCGGAACGAATTAATTTCGTCTTGCGGGGCACCACTGTACGTAAGTTGCAAACATAGCCAGAATAGTCATAAGGCGGCATCAGATACTGAATCCTTATGAAAATTACTATAAAATATCTTACAAGGCAACAAGAAAACACACACACACACACACACACACACACACACACCTCTGGTCTCATGTTCCCTTGATTTTCAAACCTGGACAGATGTGAATATAAACAAAAGGGTATTTTCCCAATTCTCCATCCTCCAACATGGGATCATCTTTGGTAATCAACAAAATAAAAAGGTTGTTTTGCAGACCACCCATAGAGGAGTCTGCCCACCACATCTCTGCATGACTAACTGCTCCAGCGGTTATTTTTTAAGGCGAGGGAAGCGCAGTTTTTCTGCTGAGTCCCTGCAAAAAGCAGCAACGAAAGCATCCCCAATCTCAGCTGATGCAGAGACATATGAGGTTTCTGGTCAGGGATCAGCAACGAAGGGCTGGATAACACAAGGCAGAGGCCGCAGGATCACAGCAAGGTCGGTCCATCTGGACAGCAAGAGCCCAGCACCCAGTTTGCAAGCGTAGGTCAGCCAGATATCTCAGAGAAGCCCACACACTGAAGCAGAGGGCCCTGGTGCCACAGGTAAACCCCCCCTTACCTGTTGAGGTCCCAAAGGCAGGAATTGAAGATGACCACGTCCGGTTTCGGCTCTCGTTGGAGGTCGTCCAAGATTTCCTCCATGTAGTCCGAATAAACGCGGGGAATGAAGTAGCATCGCACCAGGTGATGATCCGAGCGGAACTCGCGCACCTCCTGGTATCTGTTCCCGCAGCCTACCCCACTATATTTCACCAGTTTATCATTGGCAAAAGTCGGCTCTCCCTGCAAGTAGAGATCAGGATCGTACACTAGGCCTCTTCTGCAAGCCCCTTGCAGCCAACCCATTACTGCGAGACCGCCTCTCCTGGTATGCTCCGCGGAGGACCTTAAGGTCTACAAAAAACAACATTTTGTAGGTCCCAGGTCGCAAGGTGGTTAGATTGGTCTCAACTAGGGCCAGGGCCTTTTCAGTACTGGCCCCGACTTGGTAGAATGCTCTGTCCCTAGAGACTAGGGCCCTGCAGGACTTGACATCTTTCCACAGGGCCTGCAAGACAGAGCTGTTCCACCTGGCCTTTGGTTTGGACTCACTCTGACCCTTATGTTTCCCTCCCCTTATGGTTTTGATCTATCAGCTACTTTTAAAATGAGGCTGCATTTTAAATTGCATTTTAACCTGTATTTTAAATTGGGTCGTCCCCCCCCCCCCGTTATGTTTTTACTGTCATTTTATTGGTGTTAGCCGCCCTGAGCCCGGCTCTGGGCAGGGAGGGCGGGGTAAAAAAAAAATTTACTATTTACTTTACTACTACTCCTAGAAGTCTCAGTCCAGAGAACCACAGAATGAGGGGGTCTCGGTTGGTCAAAAGCCACCTAATCCCCCCGTTTCCATCCTACTGCCGAAAAACTGTCCAACCAGTCGGACACCCCCCTCTAAGTATAAGACAGGGACTGCTGTGACTGAATAAAAGGAGGAAAAGTTATTGATCAGGGAATACGGATCCAGTTCTGCCCTGAACTGGGGCAGCCAAGCACACGTTTGTACAATTATTGCTTGTGCAGCAGCTGTGTCCTTGAGACATCTAGGTTTGACCCTTGTGGTCCCTTCCAACTCTAAAATTCTAGGATTTTATGAAAATACTTTAAAGAAAAAACCACCTTTTTCTTCAGCTGATCAACAGTGAGATGCTTGTCGGCCTGCAGGATGGAGATCAGGTCTTTGTATATCGATCGGTAAACTAGAATGGGAAGAAAACATGTCTTGTCGACCAAGGCTGCATACAAACATTTTATTCTAGAATCTATGGAGACCAAATACAAGTGGTTTTTTGTTTTTTTTATGTAGTCCGCACACAATCTAGAGCAGGGGTCAGCAAACATTTTCAGCAGGGGGCCGGTCAACTGTCCCTCAGACTTTGTGGGGGGCCGGACTATATTTTGAAAAAAGAATACGAACAAATTCCTATTCCTTGCAAATAACCCAGAGATGCATTTTAAATAAAAGCACACATTCTACTCATGGAAAAACACGCTGATTCCCGGACTGTCTGTGGGCCGCATTTAGAAGGCGATTGGGCCAGATCCGGCCCCCGGGCCTTAGTTTGCCTACCCATGATCTAGAGCTATTGCATATTTCCCCCCTCCAAGAAGCACTTCTGGAGAAATTGGGCTCGTTCCAAAAACGAAACACCTTTCTGGTGTGATTCTGCATTACCCTGCATAATCCATTTGAAAACAGATTGACAAAGATGTAGATTGCAAAGGAAACTTCAACTGTGTTTCTGCATGTAACCAAAGCGGCATGGAATACTGACAAATGAAGAATGGCTGATGGAAATCATGGAATATGCAGAATATGTTAAAACTGGCAGCTCTGATAAGAGACACAAATCTAGAATCTTTCAAGGAGGACTGGAAACTCTCTCTGGTCTACTAAAAAAATAATTTTCCAAATGCGAAATTTAAGGGGGGGGGATAGAATATATTAAGAAACCTACGTATTTAAGAGGGTCATGATGGAATTTTAAGAAGCAACTGTATGCAATTGTGCTTATAAACATTGAGGATGGATGAGCAGGAACTCGTTCGTATTATAGAATTATAACTGTTGAGCGATAAATTGTGACTCTGAATCTTGAAATACAGTCATACCTCGTTACGTTTGCTTCAGGTTAAATCTTTTCAAGTTGTGTCCTGCGGCGACCTGGAAGTACCGGAAAGGGTTACTTCCGGGTTTCACCACTCGTGCATGCGCAGACACTCAAAATGACTGTCACGGCTAAAAAATTGGCTGCTATTTCTTTAATGCTTAAAAAAGCTGGGTCAGCATGAGTCAGCGGCCTGCACCGGGTTGTATATATAGAGTGAGAAATGTTAGTTTTTGTTTGGGTTGGTTGGTTGGTTAATGAAAGCTGGTAGTGTTGATGTGTACAGTTGCTCTGTCGTTTTTGCACAAAGTCTTTTAAGAATAAAAGCAAAAAGTACTCTGCAAGGATACTCTTCTCGTGGACTCTTTTATGCCAACAAGGGCCCGAGGACCAGGCTAAGGTGACAAAGGGAGGTCAGAACCTATTTTTTTGCAAACACTGACAATGCGCAGAAGCGGTGAATTGCAACCCGCACATGTGCAGATGTAGGTTGCGTTCTGCTCAGGCTGCGAACGGGGCTCCGGAATGGATCCCGTTCGCAACCAGGGGTACCACTGTAAAAGAAAAAGAAATGGGGAGGGGATTGTAATCACCACTTCCTTTCTCGTCTCCCTGTGTCACCATGCAGGCAGGGAACGGTTTGGATAACCTAATGAGCTTTTAAAGTGTCTCAAACAGGCACAACCACTCTCCTGGAAAGCAGGACCTAGAGTCAACCCAGATTGAAAGGAACATATTGAGCACAAAGTGCTCTGGAGTGGGGAGCAAACAGATTTCTGCACCGCAAAGGGTTTGGGGCAGTGGTTCTCAAAGTATGCAGTGCATCACACCGGTCTGGAGGAGAGCACAGCAAGTGTCGCGGGAAGATTCAATGGCAAACAAAAAAACATTTAAACATTTCAGTACAGTATGGTATCAAAATAAAAACTTTCTGGGGGTGATATGCAACCAGAAACAATATCCCCACGTCTCTTCAAGGGCACTGGCTATTCTTCTACAGTTCTCCACAACATATTGTTGCAAACAATATGCAAACATATTGTTGCAAATCCCTATTTTCAACCGTGATGAGCGATCAGAAAAGAGAAAGGCTTCTTTGTGTCAAGGGGAGTTTGATTGTCTCAAATTAGACCAAGATTACCCAGGACTGGGACACGGGTGGTACTGTGGGTTAAACCACAGAGCCTAGGACTTGCCGATCAGAAGGTCAGCGGTTCGAATCCCCGCGACAGGGTGAGCTCCCGTTGCTCAGTCCCTGCTCCTGCCAACCTAGCAGTTCGAAAGCATGTCAAAGTGCAAGTAGATAAATAGGTACCACTCCGGCGGAAAGGTAAACGGCGTTTCCGTGTGCTGCTCTGGTTCGCCAGAAGCGGCTTAGTCATACTGGCCACATGACCCGGAAGCTGTACGCCAGCTCCCTCGGCCAATAAAGCGAGATGAGCGCCGCAACCCCAGAGTCGGCCATGACTGGACCTAATGGTCAGGGGTCCCTTTACCTTTACCTTTACCCAAGACTATCTAGCCCAGGGGTAGGCAACCTAAGGCCCGTGGGCTGGATGCAGCCCAATCGCCTTCTCAATCCGGCCCACGGACGGTCCGGGAATCAGCGTGTTTTTACATAAGTAGAATGTGTCCTTTTATTTAAAATGCATCTCTGGGTTATTTGTGGGGCACAAGAATTCATTCATTTTAAAAAACAGTGGTACCTCAGGTTACATACGCTTCAGGTTACATATGCTTCAGGTTACAGACTGAAGGACCAGGTGCACAGCCCGGGGGTCATTTTGGACTCACAGCTGTCCATGGAGGCGCAGGTCAATTCTGTGTCCAGGGCAGCTGTTTACCAGCTCCATCTGGTACGCAGGCTGAGACCCTCCCTGCCTGCAGACTGTCTCAACAGAGTGGTGCATGCTCTGGTTATCTCCTGCTTGGACTACTGCAATGCGCTCTACATGGGGCTACCTTTGAAGGTGACCCGGAAACTACAACTAATCCAGAATGAGACAGGTAGAATGCTGATTGGGAGCAGCCGCCAAGACCACATAACACCGATCTTGAAAGACCTACACTGGCTCCCAGTACATTTCCGAGCACAATTCAAAGTGTTGGTGCTGCTATTTAAAGGCCTAAATGGCCTCGGTCCTGTAGACTTGAAGGAGCGTCTCCGCCCTCATCGTTCAGCCCGGACACTGAGGTCCAGCGCCAAGGGCCTTCTGGCGGTTCCCTAATTGCGGGAAGCCAAGTTACAGGGAACCAGGCAGAGGGCCTTCTTGGTAGCGGCACCTGCCCTGTGGAATGCCCTCCCACCAGATGTCAAAGAGATAAACAACTACCTGACATTTCGAAGACATCTGAAGGCAGCCCTGTTTAGGGAAGCTTTTAATGACTGATGTTTTAATGTACAGTGGTACCTCGGGTGAAGTACTTAATTCGTTCCGGAGGTCCGTACTTAACCTGAAACTGTTCTTAACCTGAAGCACCACTTTAGCTAATGGGGCCTCCCTCTGCTGCCGCGCCGCCGGAGCACAATTTCTGTTCTCATCCTGAAGCAAAGTTCTTAACCTGAAGCACTATTTCTGGGTTAGCAGAGTCTGTAACCTGAAGCATATGTAACCCGAGGTACCACTGTACTGGTGGTGCAGTGGTTAAGAGCGGTGGACTAGTAATCTCATAATCTCGATTCCCCGCTCCTCCACCTGCAGCTGCTGGGTGACCTTGGGCCAGTCACACTTCTTTGAAGTCTCTCAGCCCCACTCACCTCACAGAGTGTTTGTTGTGGGGGAGGAAGGGAAAGGAGATTGTTAGCCGCTTTGAGACTCCTTCGGGTAGTGATAAAGCAGGATATAAAATCTAAATTCTTCTTCTTCTAATCTTTTGTTGGAAGCCGCCCAGAGTGGAAATCCAGCCAGATGAGCAGGGTATAACATTGTTGTTGTTGTTGTTTATTTTAAAGATCTCTGTTGTTGGGAAGCATTTGCTGGTAGTAATGCAGAGTGGCAAATGATGGGTTGCATATACTCAACAACAAAAAAGCTTTAAGGTTTTAGCAAGCAGATGGATTGAGCACGATAAGCAGTTAAGAAGCGCATCAGCATTCAGACACGCGCTAAGCATCGAGATCTGCAACCCACAGTGTTTCCGCAGATCATGTTTCCAATTTATCAAGATAGAAATATACAGAGAGGCAGTTTGAAAGAGGAAGTGAGGCTGCGCTCAAGAGATGGAGAGGCAGAGAGAGGGGGGAGGGACGCGCCGAAGGACAAGGGCAGAGAATTGTTTTCATTCTCCCGGCAAGAGAAAAGGCACCCAGCCTGTGTTTCGAAGGCCAGGAATTGTTGCAGCTGAGGAACAAACCACATCCTAATTGCCACATCGAGAAGATACTCACTGGAATCGCCCATGATCACAACAAACTTGTTGTGGAGCAGCTGCTGGGCTTCTTTCGAGGAGAAACTGTGGGTTTCTACCAAGGGGAGACTTGTCATGGTTGCATTCGTGGCGGAACACCTCAACCCGGCCGGCGTTTTCTCCTGCAAAAAGGAGACAAATAAGGACAGGGAAGACAAACAAGGAAGAAAAAAAACCTCCCATGCCTTTCGGAAAGCATAAAACTATTAGCCCTGCAGCGAAATGTCTCGGCTTGTGAAATGTCTCGGCTTTCCGTCACCTATCTGCCACAGGAAGGACCGTATTAAAGGGTTTATTACCCCTTTGGGGGTCTCCCCTTCAGGGCAACAACAACTGGGACGGGCTCACCACTGGGCAGCCCACTTTCTCCAGCATCCCTGACTTTTCTCCCCACCCAGTAAAAGGTGCATACACTGGAGCCCGTAGATAGACTCTGCAGCTTGTCTCCCACTTGGGTCCCCAGCCATTGTCAAGAGTACAGCTCCCACCACACCAATGGCTGTATGCTGGGAAACTATCTCCCGATTGCCAGGAGGCCACACAGCTGAACTTTGTTTAGGCTCAGAGACCTTGAGATCAAAAGACTTCCTCTCCCTTCTCAGGCTGCTCTGACACTGTACCAGGCTCTTGAGTTGTAAATTACTTCGATAGCCTCCTGAACCTTTTCACACCCAATCCACCCTCAAGCCCCCAGCTGTGCCAGGATCCCCAGATCAGATAAACATCTCATCCTGCCTAGAGTCAGGATGTAATTGTCTCACACTTCTAAAGACAGGGAGTTTTAGAATTAAAGAGACCAGATACCCATTCCCCAGAAGTCCACAGTTTTAACTCTCCCGCAATGCCGCACTCCTGCGTGAACCAACGTTTGACATACCAAGATTTCCCAACTTCGCTACACCGGTAGTCAGGGAAGATGGGAGTTGTAGTCCAACAAAAGCTGGGGAAACCAGAGATTAAGAAACACTGGTCTGGTGAGTCTGCACAAAACATTAAACAGCCTTCAACAGACCAGGCGTTCTTTCTTGATAACCCAGCTGATCACCTCTGTTGTTGCTGCCAAAATGTTCCTTCTGGCCCTGCACACTTCTGCACAGTGGCAGCTCACTAACACTGCCCACCCCCAACCAAATTTAGTGGAAGGTTTGAGCAAAGCATTTAGCACCGAAGCTGCAAATCAGCAGGAAGTCAGCTGTTTTGAGCTCACTTCCCTTTCTCTATAGAGCAGCTGGTGGCACCTCTGTCTTGGCTGCTAAGATGTTATCTCCCCAAACCCAGGTATCACATCTCGGTTTGTCTGGGGGAGATAAACCACAGCCGAAGGTTCAGCTGTAACTAGGGCTCTGCAATATCAGGCTTTCAACACTGATATGCCACCAACTAAACATTGAGATATACTAATATACCACAACATCTGAGCTGGTGGAGCTGCTTTGGAACTTTGTGACATATCACCAGCTAAACCACTATCATTCTGCCCAGACACTGAGGTCCAGCGCCAAGAACCTTCTGGCAGTTCCCTCCCTGCGAGATGTGAGGCTACAGGGAACAGGCAGAGGGCCTTCTCGGTAGTGGCTCCTGCCCTGTGGAACACCTTCCCACCAGATGTCAAAGAGAAGAAGAACTACTAGACTTTTAGAAGACATCTGAAGGCAGCCCTGTTTAGGCAAGTTTTTTTATGTTTGATGCTGTATTGTTTTTAATATTCAGTTGGAAGCCGCCCAGAGAGGCTGGGGAAACCCAGCCAGATGAGCGGAGTATAAATAAATAAATTATTATTATTATTATTATTATTATTATTATTATTATTATTACTACTACTACTACTACTACTATGCAAAGCACCCTGCAAGGCCACAGCAGGCAAAAGAAATCCCCTGCTGTCACTGTGAAGTCAGGTGATTTGACGAGTGGCAAATCAGCAACATGGAGTAGACCTGTTGAACCAACTTAGCAACGTTCATTCATTTCACTGGGTCTACTCAGAGTGAAATTTTACTGATTACCACCCAAAGTGCCCCTGCCTTCAATGGGTTAGACTCCTTGCAAGGCACACACAGTATGGCAGTCATCATCACCATCATCATATTTATTCATACTCCGCCAATCTGGCTGGGTTGCCCCAGCCATTCTGGGTGGCTTCCAACACATAAAAACATAATGGCCGTCGGGGTCCCTTCCGATTCTATGATTGTTGTCTTGGAAGGTTTTGTGGGAAAGACTCCCACAATACGACGGTTCAATGACACCCAAAATCCCAAGTCCCCAGCACAGCCTCTAACGAAAGCCAGGACAATGACCTTTGGCACAGGCACCTTACATACGGAACAGC
This sequence comes from Podarcis liolepis, assembly GCF_965112155.1. Classification (NCBI taxonomy): domain Eukaryota; kingdom Metazoa; phylum Chordata; class Lepidosauria; order Squamata; family Lacertidae; genus Podarcis; species Podarcis liolepis. The sequence goes on from NC_139564.1 coordinate 4,012,130, forward strand.
AGAGGCTCAGAAAAGCAGTCTATAAAATTGTAGCAATAAGCGGATCCCATGTTTCCTCTGACTATCCAATATAGAATCAAATAACTGCTAAAATTCACCGATTTGACAGATTTCCTTGGTTCCAAGGCCTAATGACTCCTCTGGAAGAGGGGAATCCATCATCCCTTAATGATAAAGTCACATACTCCTTCCCCCTTGTTGCAGGAATTTATGTGTAGGTTGGGGGTGGGTGGGTGTTTGCCCCTCCAGCAGATGTCATGCGCATGCAGCCCACTACCAAAATCAGCACAATCACTTTTGTGACGTGTCCCCACAAAACACTTCATCACAGTTTATTCAAAGGGCCTCTGCTGCATGATACCAAATGTAACAATTCACTGATAGATGTATCTATGTACTGGCTCACTGGGAAAACTTCAGAAATTCATGTAGATATGTGAGCTCAGCTCCTCAGCAGCCCCTCTGCCTGAGGGATAATCCCTGGCCTCCTGATACCTGAGTGCCAGACAGGTAGCCATTCCAGAAATAACAAACCCAGATGAAGACAAAAGGGTGGGATGAAGTTGGCTGGGAAACAGGGAAGTGTAAATATCTCTTTTGTTACACTTGATGGGTGTTTGGTGGAGGGCAAGGGGAACCATGGGGCAGGGTCCAGGATGCTCAGATTCCGGCCACCAGACCTCCCCTTTCATGATGTATGAGTGATGCAGTTTGGGGGTGTGTGACATGGGGGTGAGCAGCTAATAAAAGTTTGGGGGCTCTTTTGTTTGGGGCTTCCATCTTGTTCCACCTGGTGGCAGGTGGGAGTCCTGTGGCGACAGTCTTCAATAAATACCAAGCCTACTGGCTGCTGTTTTGATCTGGTATTCCTGACTGCTGTCCAAGGGAGCCCTCAAATTTCTCTGCTAACACCCTCCATAAGGTGTGAACTTAGCCACACGATGGGAGGCAGGAGGACATCAAGGGCAGCACATACCCCAGGCAGAAACCCATCAGGATGGTGGATTGAATCCTGATACTTCCAAAGGAAAAGAACAGGAAAGCCTTACAGCCAGGGGGATGTGTAAATATCTTTATTGTTCCTTGGGGAAGAGGAACTGGGGTTATTGACAGGGGTGGGTGAGGGGCTCATGTTTCTACATGCCAAACACTCCTACTTTTTGACATATTTGTGATGTATCAATGATGCTGTTGAAAAATGTATCATGGGAAATGGAGAGAGGTCTTAAAAGTCCACACAACTGCCGTATTTTTCGCCCTATAGGACGCACCGTCCCATAAGGCGCACCTAGTTTTTTGGGTGGGAAATAAAGGGAAAAAATTATTCCCCCCCCCCAAGGCGCAGGGCTGGGGCGGGGGAGGCCCAAGCTTCCCCTGACCCCAGCCCCCAAACAGGCAGCTCTCTGCAAGCCGTGGGAGCCCAGCGCTGGCTCCCGCTGCTTGCGCAGAGGTCCGCGAAGCCTGGACGCGCTGATCCCAGCGCGCGCAGGCTTCGGCATGCAGGCAACTCTCCGCAAGTAGCGGGAGCGCTCCCGCTGCTTGCGGAGAGGTCCGCGAAGCCTGGAGAGCGAGAGGGGTCGGTGCGCACCGACCCCTCTTGCTCTCCAGGCTTCAGCGAAAGCCTGCATTCGCCCCATAAGACGCACACACATTTCACCTTCATTTTTGGAGGGGAAACCCAAGTGCGTCCTATAGGGCGAAAAATACGGTACATGTTCGGGATTCCTACTCTTTGTGTATTTGAACCTTGTTGCAACAAATAAAGATCAGGTCTACTGACCACTGTTTGCTTCTTCAACTTGGTTGCAGAACCCTCCTTTTGCTGACCCGAGAGACCCGCGGGGAGTGGCACCCCCACGGAGTAAATCCACACCCCAGGACTTTTCCTTATCTGAGCCCACTGGAAATGCAGGAAGTATTAGTAGCATTGCACAGGAACGTAGTACAGAGCAGGAGGGTGTGTGTGCATCAGCTGAAAGGCCCCAGAATGTAAATGACAAACCCTTCATCGCCTCTATGCAAAGCTTGAATATATACAAATATAGGCAGACACACACACACATTTTTGCAGTGACCAGCTGCTAACAGTAGCATTTTCAGTATTGCTAATCTTTCCAACTCTACAGCTCGATGAACTCTCGACTGAACTGAATCAAAGCTGGCTGATCTATTTCGAGTCCAGTAATTTCATATAACTTTCAGGTCGCCAGCAGGGTGGGGAGGGAGACTAAATGCTCAAGTTATTGAAAGTTAACCACACAAAGGAATCTGATTACCTGAATTGCTTCCCCCAGGCCACAGGCCATAACAAATCGTACATTGATTCAGATGTCAAAATACTTAAGGTCCAAATAAATATACAAATGCCTCTTTGCACTAAAAGGTACAAACGATAAAAAGTGTGCTATGCTTAGAATTCAACTGTGCTTAGATTATGTTGAGTTAATATTATTTCATAGATCAGGAATGCTGTGACTTTGTGACCCTTACATTATAATGTTGCAATTGTGCTGATTAGCTTATTGTTTTAGAAGAAGAGTGGGCTGAGAGACTTCAAAGAAGTGTGACTGCCCCAAGGTCACCCAGCAGCTGCATGTGGAAGTGCAGGGAAGCGAACCCCGTTCCCCAGATTACGAGACTACCGCTCTTAACCACTACACCACACTGGCTCTCTTTAGTTGTTTTGTCACAGAATTCAGTTGTTTTAACTGATTATTTGTTACTTGTTCTATATGCTTTACGTTGTCAATGTGATGTTCTAGAATTTTATTGCTATTTATTGTTTATAAACCATTTTGCGACTTTGGGGGATGAAATGCCACATGTTGTTGTCATCCATCTGTCTTGAGAGCTGTTTGAGACAGACAGATGCCAATAAGAAGGATGAGCTGCTTTTCATTCACAAAATAGCAGCATAGATATATAAATCATATCATTATCTGTTTCTTTGTTCTTTTAACTGGGCATGTCAGGGATTGAACCAGGGGTCTCGACATGCAGTGGGTATCTTCCACCCTGAGTAATAATAATAATAATAATAATAATAATAATAATAATAATAATAATAATTTATTTATTTATACCCAGCCACTCTGGGCGGCTTCCAACAAAACACTTAAATACAATAACCTATTAAACATTAAAAGCTTCCCTAAACAGGGCTGCCTTCAGATGTCTTTTAAAGTTTGGTAGTTATTTTCTCTTTGACATCTGGTGGGAGGGCGTTCCACAGGGCGGGTGCCACTACCGAAAAGGCCCTCTGCCTGGTTCCCTGTAACTTGGCTTCTCGCAGTGAGGGAACCGCCAGAAGGCCCTCGGAGCTGGACCTCAGTGTCCGGGTAGAACGATGGGGGTGGAGACGCTCCTTGAGATATATTGGACCAAGGCCGTTTAGGGCTTTAAAGGTCAACACCAGCACTTTGAATTGTGCTTGGAAACGTACTGGGAGCCAATGTAGGTCTTTCAAGACCAGTGTTATGTGGTCTCGGCGGCCGCTCCCAGTCACCAGTCTAGCTGCCACATTCTGGATTAGTTGTAGTTTCCAAGTCACCTTCAAAGGTAGCCCCACATAGAGCACCTTGCAGTATAAATTTATTATTTATACCCCGCCCATCTGTCTGGGCTTCCCTAGCCACTCTGGGCAGCTTCCAACAAAATACTAAAACACATCAAACATTAAACGCTTCCCTAAACAGGCCCCCCAAAGATGGCCATGCAAACAGGGGGCAATTTCAGGAATGGCAAGATGCACTCGCTGAAATCTCCTCTTCTATACAACCATTAAAAAGGTCCAGTGGTCCCATCCACTTTTGCAGTTGGGTACCACGCATATCCCACTTTCCCCGAGAAGCGACCAAAGCATCCCCGCCCACCCCACCCCCCGGTAATTCTAAGGTGTCAAAACCCAAAAATGTTCATAAATACACAGAGTGGGCGCGCACACAAGGGTACATAAACCATATTCTGACCCAGAGATGAAAAGAAGATAAAGTCCATACCAGAGAAGAATGGCAAATTGAATTATTGGACTATGATGGAATGGCGAAACGGACCAGAAAGCTCAGGAACCAAGAAGACCAAAACTTCAATAAGGAATAGGAGAAATTTATAATTTAACTTGGAGACAAACTGTAAACAGATGGAATTTTTTTGATTAGAGTAGCCTCTGCTTTTAATTTTCTCCTTACCTTACTTAGTGGATCGTGCAAACCACTTTTCTGAACAGTGCTTTTGGGGGAACTGAGGGTGAGTTTATTGCAACTGAAGCAGGGGTCTGAAAAACTTCGGGAACCGCTAGGCTTGGTAGTGTTTTCAGTCTGTTTGGACAAGATACCAGAGTTTGCACTTTTTAAAGACCTGCAGGACCCTGGGCAACTGTCCAGCCCAACAGCAGTCTGTCTGCAGTGAAACTAAGCCCTGGGCAAGCCCAGACTTGTCTGGCGGGTGTCTGTATCCCTAGACCACCTTAAACAATTATTACTTTTTTTACACTGCAAGTATTTCCAGAGAGAGTTTCCACTCTCAGTGCTGTGATAGGAATTTTATGGTCTTAGATATATGGTAATGTTCATAACTGCACATACATAGATCAACACAGGAAGAGCAACCTGGAACCATTTTGATTCCTAAACTGACCAAATCCTTTCTCTGCAAGGTTAAACTGGAAAAGCCTCCCCATTGTCTCTTTCCTCACAAATCCTGTCTCAAGGATATGTCTGTTTGAATAAAGCGTGAGCCTGTGACCTGGCCCAGGAAATAAATATTTTACCACTACAAAAGAATGGCCAGGCTCCCCAGGAAATCCAATCAAGTAACCTGCTAGACAGGAGATAAACAACAGGAGAAAAACAATATTAAAATTTCTGTGATGTAGGTGGGATGTATCTGAGGGGTGGTCTTAGGTTACACCCCTTCTGTGATGTATGCATAATGTTTCTGGGGGTGGTCTTGATCTAGAGCAGGGGTCTGCAACCTTTAAGACAAAAAGAGCCACTTGGACCCGTTTCCGAAAAAAAAAAAAACAACTGGGAGCCGCAAAAACATTGCAACATTTAAAACAAATATAACACTGCATATATTGTTTCTGGCCTTAATGCTATATATACAGGATCGTGCAGTCAGCTGTCAATCTCAAGAAAAAAGGACAAATTAATAGCTAATTAAAATATTTAATTTACAACCAGGTAACCAGGTTAATGGGACTTTTGCTCCTGAACCTCAGTGCTCAGTGTCTGCACATCAGGGCTGTAAGACGTCACCTTCATTTTCACACAGGCTTGCAAGCTGTCATCTGTGAGGCGTGATCGGTGTTTGTTTTTAATATAGTTCATGTTGGAGAAGACCTGCTCACATACATATGTGGAAGAGACCACAAGGGCCATCGAGTCCAACCCCCTGCCAAGCAGGAAACACCATCAGAGCACTCCTGAGATATGGTTGTCAAGCCTCTGCTTAAAGACCTCCAAAGAAGGAGACTCCACCACACTCCTTGGCAGCAATTCACCAAACTTTCACCAAACTTTCCCCTGCTTAAGTTTAAAAAGGGGCTTCGCTTAAAAAGGGGCTTCAGGCAACTAACTCCACGTGGAATTCCACGCGACCGCGACTGCATAATCAATGCCACAAAATGCCAAAGAAAATTAACCAGGGCCCCAGTGAACCATAAATCATAATCAGTGCCTGATGTAAATAATAATTAATAATGAGGGCCCAATGTCATCCTCGTCATTATAAAAATAATCCCTCTCTTCGCGCCGCCCAGCCTCCCAAGAAAAAAACCCCACTTCAAACGGTCACAGAGCACAAATTCCACGCGACCGCAACTTGCTATGCCCAATAACCAATGCCCCAAAATGCCATAGAAAATTAATCAGGGCCCCAGTGTACCATAAATCAGTGCCTGATGTAAATAATATATAATAATGAGGCATTCATCATTATAAAAATACCTTTTTTGACACTTTTTATTATTTCTTTGTTTGACCCCTCAGAATTACTCCTCCTCATAGAAATAAACATTAAATTAACAAGTTACTTTTTTTGAGTGTGTGTTCTTCACTCCCCTTCAAAACAGTGACCAGTGTATACGCCCCCTTTCAATGCAGCCTGCTTACAAAGGCGGGACGACAAAGACCAGCAATAAGCTGTTGCATAGTGTTAGGTCGTGGGTTAACATAGCAGCCGGCACAGCGATTTCTTCAAGTAGCTCTTTATTCTAGTAAGCTGGAGTAGAACTGACTCGAACAGCTCAGCCGGCCTGTATTTATAGGCAGCCGGCTGTCAACATTGTAACCACAACAGCCCAGAGTTCCCGCCTAAAATAACTGGCGCAGACCTGAGTGAAAACTATCTACAGACCTGAGTGAAAACTATATACAGTATCCCCCTGTTGGCCCAGGGTGAAACTACACTACATAACACCCCTCCCCACCGAGATAAGGCGTTAGTTACAATCGTAATGGTTTCCTTATATACAGCACTACGCGTAATGGTTCAATTAGGCACAAAAGCATATTGGTTACATTTCCCATACTTAGACCAACAGTGATACCTGTCCAACAACATAGTCCTTTAAATAAGTTGGGCGCTTGGAAACTCTGTCAGACCGCCGGGGACTGGTAGCCAAGTCCGGAGGGCCACACAGTTCTCGCTGAGGCTGTGGTGCGACCCTAGGTGGCGTTGGAACCAACTCCCCTGGATCCGCTGCTGTGGGTGGAGCCTCCGCAAGTGGAGTGGTCTGAGTCTGTTCTGAAACGGCTTGGTTCGGCTCCACGCTGGCAGTTTGCGAGGGAGGTGTAGGTGGGGCCTCACCATCTGTACGTGTCTCTTCTGGAGCCGCAAGCGCAGTTGGGGGCACCTCGGTAGTGTCCAAGTCCCCAACCCTGCGCCTAAGCTGGTCTATGTGCCGTCGCCACAAGCGTCCGTCTTCGAGTGCCACCTGGTACGAGCGAGGTCCCGTGACTCCCACTACTGTGGCTGGCACCCAAGGGATGTCCCCCACATAGTTCCGGGCAAAGACCTGGTTTCCTGGGACAAATGACCGTGGTGCGTTGGCACAGCCTGGGGGTTCCGCCACGGCAAAGTCTGGGTGTAGCCGGTCGAGCGGTGACCTGAGGCGGCGGCCCATAAGCAGTTCAGCAGGACTCCTCCCTGTGGCCGCATGAGGGGTGATGTGTTGCACGAACAAGTATTCGGCGACCCGCTCATGCCAGTCTCCCCGGTCCAGGCGCGCCAGTGCCTCTTTTGTCGAGCGCACCATTCTTTCCGCTTGCCCGTTGCTGGATGGATGAAAGGGTGCCGTTAGGGCATGGCGGATGCCCAGTCCCAAAAGATACCGCTCAAACGTGCCTGACGTGAACTGCGGTCCGTTGTCAGAGACAAGGACATCAGGACACCCATGTGTTGCAAACAGGCCTCGCAGCACCCGGATGACAGCTTCGGTAGTGGTGGAGGGCATCAGGGCGACCTCCAGCCATTTGGAATAGGCGTCCACCACTACCATAAAGGTCCGGCCGTGAAAGGGGCCAGCCAGATCGATGTGCACCCTCGACCAGGGTGTCTTTGGCGTTTCCCAGGTGTGTCCCTTAGCTGCCGGTGGTGCAGGCCTCGACTCCTGGCACGCTTGACAGGCGGACACCCAGGCAGTGATGGCATCGTCCATATTAGGCCACCAGACGTAACACCGAGCCAACGCCTTCATTTTGACAATTCCCGGGTGGCCAACGTGCAGAGCCTCCAGGACGCGCTGACGGAGTCCCTGGGGAATCACGACGCGGTCTCCCCACAGCAGACAGCCGCGATGAGCTGAGAGTTCATGTTGTCTGGTTGCGAAGGGCTGGAACTCCGATGCAAAAGGCCCTTGTGGCCACCCCCTCCACACCCAGTTGAGCACCCGGCTGATGGTGCGATCCTGGGCAGATGCGGAGGCCACAGTGGCAGCCGATACAGGCGCTGCCGGAAGATCCTCAATCAGAAGGAGCGATGAAGCTGGAGCCGGGTCTTCCACAAATGCTGGAAGAGGGCAACGGCTGAGGGCGTCGGCATGGCCCATCGATTTCCCCGGGCGATGGATGAGCCGGTAGTGGTAGGCAGCCAGGAAAACAGTCCATCGCAGCATGCGTGGTGAGAGGACCGGTGGAGTTGGACGATCACCGGCGAGGAGGCCCAGGAGTGGCTTGTGGTCAGTGATGAGGTCAAAAGTCCTGCCATAGAGGTATTCATGGAACCTCTTCACTCCAGCCACAAGTGCCAATGCCTCCTTGTCGAGCTGGCTGTAATTCCGTTCTGTCGGAGATAGTGTCCTGGAAAAGTAGGCGAGCGGTGCTTCTCTTCCATCTGGAAAACGGTGACTAAGGACAGCACCGATGCCAAAAGGTGAGGCGTCGCAGGCAAGGACCAGCGGCCTGGATTCACTGTACTGTACCAGCACACTGTCTGAAGAAAGGAGAGCCTTGACCGCGTTGAAGGCCGCCGTCTCCCGATGACCCCAGGCCCAAGGCGTCTTAGTGCTAAGGAGTCGGTGAAGAGGCTCAGCCACTGTGGCTTTGTGGGGCAGGAACATGTTATAAAAGTTCAGCAGCCCCAGGAATGCCTGCAACTCCGTTTTGTTCTTTGGGGTGGGGGCCTGCTGGATAGCGCGGATCTTGGATGTGGTTGGATGAAGACCGGAGGCATCGATAAGATAGCCCAGGAACTCTACCTGTGGAACGGCGATCTGGCACTTCTCCCTCTTTACCTTGAGCCCGGCCTCCTGGAACCTGGTCAGCACGGCACGGAGGCGCTCGAACAGCTGCTGGTGTGAGTCTGCAGACACCAAGACGTCATCAAAATATGGTACCACGCCCGGAAGCCCTTGCAGGAGACGCTCCATAAGGCTTTGGAAGATGCCAGGAGCCACACTCACCCCGAACTGCAACCGGCGGCAACGGAATGCCCCCCGGTGGGTGACGATCGTCTGGGCTTCAGCAGTGGCATCATCGACTGGCAGTTGTTGATAGGCTTGGGCAAGGTCCAGCTTAGCAAAGACCTTACCCTCACCCAGGGAATGCAGCAGGTGTTGGACAACAGGAACCGGATAAGCGTGCTGCTGAAGTGCCTTGTTGATCGTGCACTTGTAGTCAGCGCAGATTCTCACCGACCCATCTGGCTTGACAGGCGTGACGATGGGGGTTTCCCACTTTGCGTGGTCAACCGGCTCCAAAACTCCTTGGGCGATCAGTTTGTCCAGTTGTTCGTCCACCTTAGCCTTGAGAGCAAAGGGAACCCGGCGTGGCTTTAGCTTGATGGGGGCGACTTGTGGATCAAGGCTAAAGGAGATGGGCGTACCTGTATATTGGCCCAAGGTGCCGTCAAAAACATCGGCAAAGTCTTTGACCAGACCCTCAGTCTCTGCGTTAGAGATGCAGTTGATGCCGGTGACTTCCAGGCCGAGGGCATCAAACCAGTCTAGCCCTAGGAGGTTTGGCCGCTGACCTTCGACCACCACCAACCGGAGCAGGCCCGAAAAATCCTTGAAGGCGATCCGGAACCGGCCAACGCCTACCACGGGAATGTCGTTTCCCTGGTAGTCTCTCAGGTGTACGCGGTGAGAGTCGAGTTGCCTTTTGGACACTCTGGGTACCAGTCTTTTGATGGTGCTCCATGACACGATGGACAGGGCAGACCCGGTGTCGATCTCCATGTCACATGGAGCTCCTTCAATGAGCACCGTGACGTTCAGCTTGCGTCGCGTAGGCGAGTCGGTTTGGCCAATCGTGGTTCCAGACGGGCAGCGGCAGTTGGTGAGAGCGAAACAACTTTCCTTGGCAGACTGGAGTGAAGACTTGGACTTGCGAGTCGATGAAGGGGGGGTGTCAGACGGAGCCGATCGGCAGACCTTAGCGATGTGGCCCCTTCTGGAACACTTCCTACAGATGGCGTCTCTGAATCGACACTTGGCACGGGAATGGTTGCCTCCGCAGCCAGCACATTCCGGTTGGCCCTTGGACTTCTGTTGGAACTTCCTGCGCTCCCGCTTTGTCTGGTGCACGTCATCGTCTTCACTGGAGGATGCCTCCTCACTGCTGGCCTCTTCATGATGCACCGGAACTGGCTCCCTAGCAAGACGCGGGCTGCTGGACTTGCGGATCTCCTGGGCGGAGCGTTCAGCAGCTTCTGAGGCCACAGCCTCCTCAATGGCTTTCTGTAGCGTGAGGTCTGGCTTGGCTAGAAGACGCCGTTGCAGATGGATGTCCCGGATCCCGCAGACGATTCGATCCATCAGGGCATCGTCTAAGTCTCGGAACTCACAGTGCATTGCAGCCTGTCGCAGGGCGGTGGTGTAGTTGTTGATTGACTCCCCCTCTGCCTGGTTCCGGTGGTAGAACGCATGGCGGGCAGCAATCTTGGACGGCTTTGGTGCGTAGTGGTTGCGGAGCTTCTCTTGGATCGTGTCCCATGGTGTTGCCTGGACTGCTTCAGGCGCAACCAACGCTCGGGCCGTCTCAAACACCTCAGGCCCACAGAGGCTGAGGAATAGGCCCCGCTTCCGCTCCTGTGATACTTCTGTCAGCTCGTTGGCTTGGAGGTAGCAGTCGAACCGAGCGAGGTAGGAGTCCCATGATTCAGAGGCTGGCGCAAACGGCGGTAGAGGCACAAGTGAAGCCATGATTCCGATGCCGGCGTGAAGGGCGATGGATGGAACACAGTGCTCTAGCCAGAACAGTCAGCTCTGAATTGGTTCTGCCCAGTGATTTCGCTCAGTGATTTCGCTCTGTGATTCAGCTCAGTGATTCAGCTCAGTTCAGAGGCTGGCCGCATCTGGCTGTGCTCTGATGTCCATCCATCCCACCTTCGTCGCCAGTGTTAAGTCGTGGGTTAACATAGCAGCCGGCACAGCGATTTCTTCAAGTAGCTCTTTATTCTAGTAAGCTGGAGTAGAACTGACTCGAACAGCTCAGCCGGCCTGTATTTATAGGCAGCCGGCTGTCAACATTGTAACCACAACAGCCCAGAGTTCCCGCCTAAAATAACTGGCGCAGACCTGAGTGAAAACTATCTACAGACCTGAGTGAAAACTATATACAGTATCCCCCTGTTGGCCCAGGGTGAAACTACACTACATAACACATAACGTTCCCCAAAAACTTTCCCCTGCTTAAGTTTAAAAAGGGGCTTCAGGCAACTAACTCCCACGTGGAATTTCCTATAGTAAGATGGCGGCCGCCTCAGAAGACCACATGGGCAGATAAGATGGCTGCTGGAAAGATCCGGTTACCCAGCAACAGCACAGCTGATTCCTACGCTTTTGAAAGCAGCCGGCAAAGCAAGTGTTGGAGCTCCGAAGCCACTGCGCATGTGACCAAATAGCGAGGACTTACTTTGCTAGAGACAAGGCTACCACAAGCCTCCCTCTCTTCGCGCCGCCCAGCCTCCCAAGAAAAAAAACCCACCTCAAACAGTCACAAAGCACAAATCAGTAAACATAATAAACATTAAATTAACAAGTTACCTTTTTTTGAGTGTGTGTTCTTCACTCCCCTTCAAAACAGTGACCAGTTTTGAACAGTGGCTTCAGGCAACTAACTCCTCCGCCTCCTCCGCTCGCCTCCTTCCCTCGCGCCCGCCCCTCGCCCCCTCCCCTCGCACCCGCCCCTCGCCTCCTTCCCTCGCGCCCTCGCCCCTCCCCTCGCCTCCGCCCCCGCCCCTCGCCTCCTTCCCTCGCGCCCGCCCCTCGCCCCCTCCCCTCGCCTCCTTCCCTCGCGCCCGCCCCTCGCCCCCCGCCTCCTTCCCTCGCGCCCTCGCCCCTCCCCTCGCCTCCGCCCCTCGCCTCCTTCCCTCGCGCCCGCCCCTCGCCCCCTCCCCTCGCCTCCTTCCCTCGCGCCCGCCCCTCGCCCCCCGCCTCCTTCCCTCGCGCCCTCGCCCCTCCCCTCGCCTCCGCCCCCGCCCCTCGCCTCCTTCCCTCGCGCCCTCCACTCGCGCCCGCCCATCGCCCATCGCCCCGTCCCCTCGCCTCCGCCCCGCGCCTCCGCCCCGGAGCCGCAGCAAAGGCTTTAAAGAGCCGCATGCGGCTCCGGAGCCGCAGGTTGCCGACCCCCGATCTAGAGGATGGGAATTTCAAAAGTCTTTATAAGCCCTTGCACAGCAATTTTGGGGGGTCCTCTTCCTCTCCTGCGTGTGAGGGGAGCACCCTGTTGCAACAGATCAATAAAGATCAGGCTTACTAGCTGCTTTGCTTCTCAATATTCTCTGGTTGGCCTCTGTTATTTTCTCCTACCAATAGGGAACCTATGTAAGGACTCTATATGGGCTCTTGGATACCCCATAAGGGAAAAGGGCATATTTTTATTTACAACAGTGCCCTTCCCAATACAATCCCCAGTCCAGATTTTGGGCCAGTGTCCTCAACGTGGCACCCAGGGTATTGGCTAATCAGGTTATTACTCGCCAATGTGCAATTAAATCCCTGCTAAGAATTCCCCCATGCATATTTTCCTGGTTGCATTTTTTTTTAAACGGAGGGGTGTTTTAAGCCCCCAGCCACAACTGGAATTTATCCCGGTCCAGCAGAAGCACAGGATGTCTTTTATTACTTACTTCTTCCTAAAACAAATATTTATGTACCGTTGCATCATAAAGATACATGGCAGCAGTTTGCGACAATAAATACAAAAACAAAAAATAAAACCAAAACAAGTTAGCAAAAACAAGTTAAAAGCAGAAATAAATTAAGAATGAAGATCAATAGACCACGGTGGGGGATGATGTATTCATACTTTTTGACCAGGGCTTCCCCAAATTGGGTCTCCAGCTGTTGTGGACTACAATTCCCATCATCCCTGACACCTGGTCCTGCTAGCTGAGGATGGTGGGAGTTGTAGTCCAAAAACAGCTGGAGACGCAAGTTTGGGATGTTTTATCCATACAATCAAACACCTTAACAGCAAATAAGCTATTCCAGCAGAAGTCCTGCTTGCAGGTGTGATAGGAATTTTGAGGTCTTAGATATATGTTAAATGTTCATAAGTGTACCAACCAGGCACGTACATAGATCAGCACAGGAAGACCGACCTGGAACCATTTTTAAACTGTCCCAAACTGACCAAATGTTTTCTCTGCAAGGTCAAAGGAAAATGGAAAAGCCTCCCCATTCATTGTCTTTTCCTTCACAAATCCTGTCTGTGTTTGAATAGGGTGAGCCTGTGATCTGGCTCAGGAACTAAGTATTTATCATTACTAAGTATTTATCATTACAAAAGACTGGCCAGGCTCCCCAGGGTATCCAATCAACTAAGCAGGCAATGCTTTTGAATTCTGGTGCTGGAGGAGACTCTTGAGAGTCCCATGGACTGCAAGAAGATCCAACCTCTCCATTCTGAAGGAAATCAGCCCTGAGTGCTCACTGGAAGGACAGATCCTGAGGCTGAGACTCCAAGACTTTGGCCACCTCAAGAGAAGAGAAGACTCCCTGGAAAAGACCCTGATGCTGGGAAAGATGGAGGGCACAAGGAGAAGGGGACAACGGAGGACGAGATGGTTGGACAGCTACCAGCATGAGTTTGACCAAACTGCGGGAGGCAGTGGAAGATAGAAGTGCCTGGCGTGCTCTGGTCCAGGGGGTCATGAAGATTCAGACACGACTAAACGACTAAACAACAACAAAGCAGGAAATCCAATCAAGTGACCATTAAACAGGTAACCTGGCAGACAGGAGGTAAACAAACCACTCAAATTTCTGCTTTAAACCACCTTTTCTGTGGTGTAGGTATGATGTATGGAGGGGTTGTCTTGAGCTCCAGCGCAGGGAATTTAAATTGTCTACATAAGGCCTTGCACGCCATTGTTCTGGGTCCCTCCTCTCTCCTGCGGGTGAGGGGAGCACCCTGTTGCAACAGATCAATAAAGATCAGGCTTACGAGCTGCTTTGCTTTTCAATATTCTCTGGTTGGTCTCTGTTATTCTCTCCTACCAATAGGGAACTTACATAAGGATTCTATATGGGCTCTTGGATACCCATAAGGGAAAAAGGGCAGATTTTGTTTACAACACAGGCTTCCTTGAGGCAGCTGTTTGGCCACTGTAAGAATAGGATGCTGGATTTGATTTAGCTGCAAGCCTCCCCTTCATGACCAGGAATCCACCCAGTTTGGCATTTTGCTTCCACCAGCGACTGGCAGCTTCCAGGGAGCCTTCAACGCAAGGCAGGAACGCAGCAGCCCTCTCCCTGTTTTCTGCAACAGCTGATATTCAGATGGAGGCTCCATTTCGCCATCACAGCAGTCCATGCTTTGCATGCAGAAAGCAAATCCGTTCCTGAACGCGTGACCTTCAGGAGTGGAGCACACTTCCACCCGCAGACAAAGCCACAGCTGTCTGAACATCATGCCCTCTATCTAACCTTTGGCTTTCTCAGTGTTCTGCTGTGCCCTGTCTGTGACCTTTGTCTCCTTTGTCATACATTACTCAAGGGGAAAATGACATGGTGGAAACAGGTGCCAAAATAACTTTGTATTGTGGGATGTGAAACACAAGAGCAGTCAAGTACAACATTCCTAGAGTGAACATGTTTACACATGGGGAGGAATGTTTGTCCAGCCAGCAGGTCAACTTCCTGTTTCCTTCTGGGCTGGGACAGACTTCCTCTGCGTGTGACTAGAGGTGGGCGTGGCCTCACCTGTACAGGTAACGACAAAAGCACAGGGCAGGGCAGCCATCTCTCTCTCTCTATGACTACATGCATCGAAGAAGCAACATCTGCTTAGCCAAAGATGCCCTCTTGGCCTCCAGCCAAGAGAGGACAAAGGGACTGTCTCCTTATGAGATAGTTTCCAGGTATATGTTACTTTTCTAAACTAAGTCTGCCTTCTGGGATCCGATTGTGAACAGAATGTGAGTAAACGCTTTTTATACTTTTACAGAAGACTATGTCGTGTCTTATTATGAGGGAATAAGGGGAAAATACCAGAACAGTTATTATAGAGGCTTTAGCGAGCCTGAGCAAATGCACAAATTGGAAAGGCTATTATCAGATAATATATCCTCTCCTGCATCCCTGAACATTCCCACATGTAACACCCCATGATTGCGTGATTGGAAGGTGTAAAGGGCACAGTCCAAAATGTATCTGCCTGGTTTTGCATATTGTGCTAATAAAAAGAGCCTCGGCAGAGCTAGCTGGCAACTTGCTTGTGCACAGCTCACCTGCATTACCATCTCCTGCCTCATGTCCTTCACTTCACATTCCACCTGAACGTATACAACCTCTAGGTTGTGTGTGTGGGGGGGTGAATTAGATCCAGCCAACAGGCCAGATCCTGGGTTCCCCCAAATCCAGCCCACCTGCCGATCACGTGACATCAGGTGACTGAAAGCCCCATTACCAGAAGGATAAGTGATGCAAGGAGGGAGCTGCAGACCAAGATAGGAAGAGCCGTGGTAAGGGAACAGCTAGGCTGCTTAAATTACCATATTTTTTGCTCTATAAGACTCACTTTTCCCCTCCTAAAAAGTAATGGGAAATGTATGTGCATCTTATGGAGCGAATGCAGGCTGCGCAGCTATCCTAGAAGCCAGAACAGCAAGAGGGATTGCTGCTTTCACTGCACAGCGACCCCTCTTGCTGTTCTGGCTTCAGAATATATTTTTTTCTTGTTTTCCTCCTCCAAAAGCTAGGTGTGTCTTGTGGTCTGGTGCGTCTTATAGAGCGAAAAATACGGTGATTCAAATCTCCAAGGCCTGGTGAGCTGCACCCAAGGGTACTAAAGGAGCTTGCAGATGTAATCTCAGAGCCTTTTTCTATGATCTTTGAGAATTTTTGGATAACAGGGGAGGTCCCTGCAGACTGGAGGTGGGGAGGTTTTGTGCCCGTGGTAACTACTGACCAGTGCGCTTGACATCAATACCAGGAAAGGTCCTAGAACAGATAATTCAACAGGAAGTCTGTGAGCACTTAGAAAAGGATGCTGTGATTGCGAAGACCCAGCATGGGCTCCTCACAGGTCTTGAATCTCATTCCTTTTCTTTTGATGAAGTTCCAAGCTGGTGGATCAGGGGAATGCTGTGGAAATAGTGTATCTTGATTTCAGTAAGGCTTTTGACAAAGTCCCCCACAATATTCTCACGAGGAAGGTGGTAAAATGTGGGCTGAACAAGCTAACTGTTGGGTGGCTTTGTGGTTTGTTGAGTGATCAAGCTCAGGGGTGCTCATTAATGGTTCCTTGTCATCCTGGGGGAAAGTGACAAGTCGGGTGCCGCAGGGGTCTGTCCTGGGCTTGGATGAAGGACTAAGTATTATGAGGAACGATTGAAGGAGCTGGGAATGTTTAGCTTGGAAAAGAGGAGACTGAGAGGAGACAAGATAGCCATCTTCAGATATCGGAAGGGCTGCCACATGCCAGAAACTTCAAACTCTGCAATTCTATGATCCAACCTGAAGTTGAAACAAAGGGATCGAAGGTCACTCAGCCGATCCAGCAGACATGAAGTCTGTGCCAATCAGTAGACAAACCGTAAATGCTAGCCTTTTTAATTTTTTAAAAAATAATGATTTTTATTAGTTTTATTTAAGCCTCTTATTGATCATTTTGTTGTTTTGTCTTTCTTTGTAAACCACTCTGCAGGTTGATTTTTTTCTTACAACCAAGCACTGTGTGCCTTTTATGAAATAAATACTACAGTGGTACCTTGATTGTCAAACTTAAGCCGTTCTAGAAGCCTGTTCCAAAACCAAGGCGCGCTTTCCCATAGAAAGTAATGCAAAATGGATTAATCCATTCCAGACTTCTAATAACAAACTCCAAAACAGCAATTTAACATGAATTTTACTATCTAACAAGACCACTGATCCATAAAATGAAAGCAATAAACAATGTACTGCAGTCACACAATCAATCAATCAGTAGCTGAACTGGGTTCCACACAGTCACAAAAACAAAACAAAAAAGAGCTGCAAAAACAAAAACGCAAAATAAATTGCAAAAACAGACAGACCTCAGTGTAACACTCAAAACAGAAGTGTGGCACTCAAAATGGAAGTGTAAAACTCAAAATAGGGGGACACGGGTGGCGCTGTGGGTAAAACCTCAGCGCCTAGGACTTGCCGATCGCATGGTCGGCGGTTCAAATCCCCGCGGCGGGGTGAGCTCCCGTCGTTCGGTCCCAGCTCCTGCCCACCTAGCAGTTCGAAAGCTTAAGTGCAAGTAGATAAATTAAGCAGTTCGAAAGCTTAAGTGCAAGTAGATAAATAGGTACCGCTTTATAGCGGGAAGGTAAACGGCGTTTCCGTGTGCTGCTCTGGTGCCGGTTCGCCAGAGCAGCTTCATCACGCTGGCCACTTGACCTGGAAGTATCTGTGGACAGCGCTAGCTCCCGGCCTCTAGAGTGAGATGGGTGCACAACCATAGAGTCTGTCAAGACTGGCCCGTATGGGCAGGGGTACCTTTAAGACTCAAAATGGAGCATGTTCGAAAGTTGTTTGAATACCAAGGCATTTGAGAACTAAGGTACCACTATACTGTTTCAAACATATTAAGCCACCCTTAGCTTGGTGATTGCATGCTAATCAGGAGTGCCAGAATGTTTTCCACAACAAATATCACTTCTTTAACCACCTTGTTTTTGTTGATAAAACATTTAATAAAATTGAAATCATAAATGTATTTTTGTTCTCCCTGTTCAATTTAGCTGTTGGCTAACTAAAGCACATGTATTTTCTCCATCTCTGAAATATACACTATTTGAAACACTATTTGAGTGTGGCACTCAAAACGGAGCACGTTCGACTTCCAAAAAAAGTTTGCAAACCGGAACACGTACTTCTGAGTTTGCCATGTTTGAGTACCAAGGCGTTTGAGAACCAAAGTAACACTGTATTTACTGTATTGGAAACACACCGGAAGATGGATTGTAACTCCAAGAGGCGTAGCTGGCCTGGCACAGTAAACTCTTCCTGCCGCTATTAAATGTGGGTTGTTAGAGAAGCAGACCCCCCACTTCTCTATCTCAGGCCTGACAGTTGTTTATATTTGCTAGGTTCAAATTCCTAACAGGAGCGCCTCGTACCTGCTGCATTCCAGAGGCACAACACAGTTGTGAATTATTGGCAGGATCGCAGAGTTAAGAGTATTGTTGGCACGCAGCCCAGACCACAAGACCTTAATGCAGCGGTTCTCCAACTTGGGTCCCCAGCTGGACTACAACTCCCATCATCCCTAGCTAGCAGGTCAGGGATGATGGGAGTTGTAGTCCAACAACAGCTGGGTAGCCAGAGAAACACTCTCTTAGTTATTAATTTGCCAATTGGATTTAGCAACCACCTCATGCATGTAAACCCCTAGAATTTGACCCCGAGTTTGGGGCTTCAACGCAGATCGGGAGCGGCATTGGTGCTGCATTAATTCATTGTCTAGGGACGCGGGTGGTGCTGTGGGTTCAACCACAGAGCCTAGGGCTTGCCGATCAGAAGGTCGGCGGTTCGAATCCCCGCAATGGGGTGAGCTCCCGTTGCTCGGTCCCTGCTCCAGTAAAGTGAGATGAACGCCCTTTAACTCATTGTTTACCTTTTAACTCATTGTCTAGACTGGCATCATTTTGCAAGACATTTATCTGTACACTGCTTAGTTATCCAAATAGCTTCTAAACTGTCTAGGCCAGGGGTCTGCAACCCGCAGCCCCGGAGCTGCATGTGGCTCTTTTACACCTTGGCCATGGCTCCAGGGCGGATACTAGCGAGGGGAGGAGGCGCATTGTGCGCCCCGACACTCCGCACTGTGGCGGGCGCTGTACTGGCTGTGACGTCGCATGGGGGCGGTGCGTGCGTTAGTCACGCACCGTCCCGACGTCACCTTCCCGCCCGCCCGCTACATTGTAAGGGGCATGTACGCTGGTCACTGCATTGAAAGGGGGCATGTACGCTGGTCACTGTTTTGAAGGGGAGTGAAGAACACACACACAAAAAAGGTAACTTGTTAATTTAACGTTTATTTCTATGAGGAGGAGTAATTCTGAGGGGTCAAACAAAGAAATAATTAAGAAAGTGACAAAAAAGTTATTTTTATAATGACGAGTTTTGCAGCTCCCAGTTTTTTTTCCTTCAGAAACGGGTCCAAGTGGCTCTTTTTGTCTTAAAGGTTGCAGACCCCTGGTCTAGGCGCATAAATCCAATTCTTTTTTTAAAAAAATAGCCACGCATAATTGAAACGCACAAGAAAACAATTTCATAGAAACGTTAAAACAAAAACACGTACAGTACCTTGGGTACCACTTAATTCGTTCCAGAGGTCCATTCTTAACCTTGAAACTTTTCTTAACCTGAAGCACCACTTTAGCTAATGGGGCCTCCTGCTGCCGCCGCACAATTTCTGTTCTCATCCTGAAGCAAAGTTCTTAACCCAAGGTAATATTTCTGGGTTAGCGGAGTCTGTAACCTGAAGTGTTTGTAACCTGAAGCATCTGTAACCCAAGGTACCACTGTATATTGAGAAGCAAAGTGGCTAGTAAGCCTGATCTTTATTAAAGGAACTGTTGCAACAGGGTCGCTACTCTCACACGCAGGAGGGATGAAAGGAACCCCGAACAATGGTGTGAAAGCCCTTATACAGAATTTTGAAATTGCCCACCCTGTAGCCCAAGACCACTCTCAAAACATCATGCATACACCACAGAAGGAGGCAGTCTACAGCAGAAATCCTGCCTGCCAGGATACCTGATAATGGTCACTGATTGCTCTACCTGGGCAGCCTGGCCATTCTATTATGATGGTTAATACTTTAGTTCCTGAATCCAGGTCACAAGCTCACCCTATTCATATACAAATATGATCTTAGGACAGGATTTGCAAGCAAAAAGTCAATGGGAAGGCTTTTCCCATTTGCCTCCCTGACTGCAGAGGAATATTTGAGGTCATTGGGAGAGTCAAAATGGCTCTCCCATACTGTTTCAGATACATGGTACATATATTTCAATATGTGTGCATTTATGAACATTTAGTTTATATTTGAGACCTTAAAATCCTTAAAACACTTGGAGCAACAAACCCTCCAGACTGAGCCATCAATGGAGAGACAAAGAATGCGATGAAGTCGACTTTAAAGATCTTTCACACCATTGTTATGTCACCACCAGGAAAGAAGCAGACTCATGTTCCACTGTAATGCACGGAGCGGGAAGTATTTTTATTTATTTTTTGCAAAAAGCAAGTTGGGTGGGGGGGAAATGTGGGACTGAAAGAACAGGTGAGGCAGTTAGTTCACCTAAGAGTCAAATCCTTAACAAATCAGACCAGCAGCGTTGAGGGATACAAGCTCAATCGCCTCTCGTTTTGCAAAGCACCGTTATCTGCCTTAAAGGCAGAATTTAACAGAGCAACACCCACGCACCTCCGCCGTGTGTGTCATCTGCAGAGGGCAGCAACCACAACAGCAGACAAAACCGAAAACTTCCGGCACCGAAAATAAGTACCAGAACAAAAGCCAAGTGTTTATTCGGCTCTAGGACTGCCGAGTGCTTTTTAACACTGGAAATTTGCTGACAATAGGGGTTTAGCAGCAAAGCAGCCAGTATCATGAAGGAAACAATCTTGAATAATTTGATAAAAAGGGGAAACAAACAGACGCCCAAGGATCTCTCTAAACCATTGGAGTTTTTTTGAGGGGGAGAGAGAATTGGCTTTATACCTGCCAAACATGGCTCATTGTTTAAGCAAGCCTAAAGAAGTGCAGATTTTTGGAATAAATGGATGACTGAATAAATAAATAAATCCTGACTTCACATGTACACTGATGGCTCACAGTTGTCAGCAAATGACCAGCAAAAGGAACTTGGGGGTATATTATGGTGGAGAGATGAATGACACTGTTAGCCCAGTTTATAGCAGCTGTGAAAAAGGTTACTGATCTGTTAGTAAAAGGAACCAAAAACAAACGTGCCAATATTGAAATGCAAATATATAGCTCCACCACGTATGGAATACTGTTCAATGCTTGTTGACCTTCAAAAGGGGTGTAGTAAGGTTGGAAATGGGCAGAAACTCCTGTAAGGGAAAATGACAATATTTGGGGGCTTTCTTGTTTATAGAAAAGGCAGGTAAAGATGTACATGACACAGGTATAGAAGATTATGCATGAGGACAGATACAGCCACCTGTGACTTCGGTGTGAAACACATTCCCACAAAACTTACTATATTAATTTCATTTAAAAATATGCAACAAAAACCTCAAAGCAGTTCACAAGAAAAGATTAAACAATTTAAATTATTACATTATTTAAATTATTAAATTTAAATTTACAACAATTTAAATTATCCCTAAGAAACAAGAACTTATTAGGCTAAAATAACATTAGCCTAAAGACAGATTAACTTTCCAAACATCTGTGACCTCTGGCTTATTCCCCTCAATCCTTTGGTGTATTCGCCTACCTCTCCTCCTCCTCCAATCCTCTAACTCTTTCTTTAAAACAGGTTATTTATTGTTTATTCTTTTAATGAGCAGCTTTGAGGCTTTTTTCCAATCGAGCCGCATATAAATCCTGAGAAATAAATCATATAAATGTGTTTTCGATTGCAGGCGCCTAGAGGGCAGAGACTTAGTAGTTCTGCACCTCTCTCTCTGCATACCCCTCACCCCAGTGCTGAAATATACCGGTAAATACTTCTATAGCATTGAAATATACTCAGTGTTGCAAAGTGATTTCACGCTCTTTATTCAGCTCATAGTGGTGAGGAGGAATGAATGAATGTCCCCTCACAGTATCTGCTTTATATACATTATTTACACAATGGGCTGCACATGATTGGCTAATTCCGGAATTCTACTGTAAGCCAATCAGGTTGTGGATTCACTTCTATCTGGAGCAGGATTGGGTGGTTCCTGCCAACCAATCATACTGCTGCATTGTTCTAGGACCAATCAGACTGCTGCATTTTGGATCCTATTGTTCTAGGACCAATCAGACTGCTGCAGTTTGGATCAGTACATAACAAGCATGCTTAGCAGAGAAGTTGGTTGGCCCTCAACACGCTCCTAATGTCTGCCACTAACTTTTGCTTTCAATCAGAATTATGGAAATAAGGAATTCGGAAGCCTTTTGTTGAACAGTCACGGCAAGGTTAAAAGAAAAATGCAGAAAGGTAGAGACACTCAAGGAAATTGCAACCAAAAGGAGGAAATAAGGAGCCACTGAAGGCTCCAAAACCACAGACCCAAACCATCTGTAGACAACTAAACCAGAAGCTCTCTTGGACAAGCTCCACAGCAAGGGATGTGAGCAAAGAAAGGAGCTTTCAAGCCCTTTTTGCAAAAGCTGTTACGCAGCTGTAAATGACACAGTAGCTCTTACCATAACAATAATGGAATCAGAATTGCAGAGCTGGTGGGGACCCCAAAGGTCCTGTAGACCAACCCCCTGAAATACAGGGGTCTCAGCTAAAGCGTCCAGGACAGATGGCCACCCAACCTCTGCTCAAAAAGCTCCAAGGAAAGGGTCTTGCCAAACGCAAGGTGGTTCTTTTAAAATGAGATATGGAAGCAATACAAAGCACAAGTAAGCGAGGTGATTAAAGATTTTACTGTACAGTCACACCTCATGTTACGTCCGCTTCATGTTATGTTCTTTCAGGTTACGTCCCGCGGCAACCCGGAAGTACCAGAAAGGGTTACTTCCGAGTTTTGCCACTCACGCAGAAGCGCAAAATGATGTCACACGCATGCGCAGAAGCGGCGAATCGCAACCCGCGCGTGTGCAGATGCACCACTGCCCATTCACAACCAGAGGTACCACTGTACTTAATTCATTCCGGAGGTCCGTTCTTAACCTGATCTGTTCTTAACCTGAAGCACCACTTTAGCTAATGGGGGCCTCCCGCTGCCGCCGCCGGAGCACGATTTCTGTTCTCATCCTGAAGCAAAGTTCTTAACCTGAGGTACTATTTCTGGGTTAGCGGAGTCTGTAACCTGAAGCGTAAGTAACCTGAAGTGTATGTAACCCGAGGCACCACTGTATTCTAAACAGCAAGCAAAATATGCATAGCAAGCAAGCACCTCAATTTGCCACTTGGAAGCCCTCAAGAAGAAGCAAAGTTTGCCACAGTTTGCACAGCCCTGTGGCCATCAGTCCTTGCACGAGCTTCTCCCAATTCTGCCCCAAACCACCCAATTTACAGATAGCTAGCCTGTGTGACCAGCCCCACTGGCTACGTGCAGATGATCATTCATTACTGGCTACGTGCAGATTATTCCTTAGCCGCCCCCTCCCAATGCCTCACTTTCTCAAAACAATGTTCAGCGTCAAAGAAGGTACCCAGCAATATCACTTCCTCCCAACTAATTAGGACATTAAAAGCTGTTCTTCATGCCATCAAAGAACTTAACAAGAGACAGGGAGCGGGAAGGAACAGAGGCAGGGAGCGTAAGCATGTCAGATCACTAACAATTTATCTTCCAGATAGATTGCCCATACAGAAGGAGAGTTAGATATTTGGCTATACAGTGGTACCTCTGGTTGCGAAAGGGATCCGTTCCGGAGCCTCGTCAGCAACCTGAGAGGAATGCAACCTGCATCTGCGTACGTGCGGGTCGCAACCCGCCTCTTCTGCGCATGATGTTATTTTGTGCGTCTGCGAATGCACGAGCAGCGAAACCCAGAAGTAACCCTTCTTGGTCGCTGCGGGACGCAACCTGAAAAGTCGTGACCTGAACCGAACGTAACAAGAGGTATGACTGTACTTTGCCTCTGGCACCCACTTGTGAATATTCCCCACCCACCCCTCAGTAATCGCAAACCCAGGGGGGTTGGACTCGATGGCCCTTGTGGTCTCTTCCAACTCTATGATTCTATGACTTTTGACAGGTGGAAATTCAACAGGTCCTGCTCGGTGACAGGGAACTCTGGCAGGGTGGGGAGGGGGGGCAACTGTGCCAAAGTACAGCCAAAAACCAGAATCAAAGAGCAGATGTTGGCAAAGAAGAGTGTTTCAGATGGCTCCAGGAAATTCCAGGCATATGGCAGCCCTATAACAGCTCACTTTGCCAGAAATATGTCTGGATTAGTATTGGCAATGTGGTCTGTCCCATGTGGAAAACCATGTGCCAGAAGGTCAGCCCTGGTAGGAAGTCGCTTTACTCCTGAAGCCTGTCCAGCAGAGAAACTATAGCAGATCTGGGAAGATTCATGGAATTCATAGTTGGAAGGGAATCCGAGGGTCATCTAGTCCAACCCCTGGAACGAAGGTCGGGACTGGTTTAGAAATTGCCCTGTGTGATAGCATTAGCCTGTCAGAACCATACACCAGTTCTGAGCAGGATCTGGGATCTTTCCCCGAAGGCCGAAGAAGCAACAGGGAGAATTTCCTACTTTGAGGAGGGTTTTATGGATGGCTAAATTAGTATCTTCATCAAGCTATCTACTATGGCCCCAGGTCTGCTTCACCGAATTGCAGAGTTAGAAAGGACTCAAAGTGTCAGTAGTCCTACTCTCTGCAAAGTCACTGACAGTTCAGGCCTTATGAGCATATATGTGAAATTAAGGTTTTGGGGCCCTGGCATCCATCAGTTTACACCTGTTTACATTGAATTGCATTTGTCCTTTTACCACCCATTCACTCCAGTTTGGAGATGTCCTTTTGGAGTTCTTCACAATCTCTTTTTGCCATAATAATAATAATAATAATTTTTTATTTATAACCCGCCCTTCCCGGTTCAAAAACCGGACTCAGGGTGGCTAACAACAAATTTAAAACACTTAATTATAAAAGCAGCATAAAATACAGTATAAAAACATGAATAACAATAAAATTCAAAAATCAATTTAGGGGAAATAAGCATTAGATAATCCCCAGGGCTAGCTGGCTGAATTGGTCCTACTTGGGCAGTAAGGAGGCCAGGGGAGAATTAGCTGTGGGGTCTCAGAGTGGGTGATCTTCATAAAAGGGAAGGGGGAGGGAAGGGAAGGTAAATAAAGGATCAGGCAGAATTCAAATTAAAGGCCAGGCGGAATAGCTCTGTCTTTCAGGCCTGGCAAAAGGAGGTTAAATCCTGCAGGGCCCTAGTCTCATGGGACAGAGCATTCCACCAGGTCGGAGCCATCACTGAGAAGGCCCTGGCCCTGGTGGAGGATAGTCTGACTTCCTTAGGGCCTGGGACCTCTAAACTATGGTTATTCATGGACCTTAAGGTCCTCTGCGGAGCAGACCAGGAGAGGTGGTCCCGTAGATACGAGGGTCCTAGGCCACAAAGGGCTTTAAACGTCAAGACCAGCACCTTGAACCTGACCCTATACTCCACCGGGAGCCAGTGCAATTGGTAAAGCACTGGGTGAATATGCTCCCATGGCAGGGACCCCGTGAGGAGCCTCGCTGTATAGGGAAGCTTAATGTTTGATGTATTACAGTATTTTAATATTTTTTTGGAAGCCGCCCAAAGTGGCTGGGGAAGCCCAGCCAGATGGGCGGGGTATAAATAAATTATCATTATTATTCTGCACCTGCTGGAGTTTGTGGGCCAGTTTCAAGGGCAGCCCCGCGGAGAGCGAATTACAGTAGTCAAGCCTGGAGGTGACTGTCGCATGGATCACTGTGGTCAGATCCCGGCGAGAAAGATAAGCACGCAGTAAGGCATGTTGTAAGGACGCAGAACAGTTTAGCATCATCAGCAAACTTGGCCACTTCACTGCTCACACAGAACTCTGTATCGTTTAAGAGCAAGTTTAAAAGCGTAGCGCCCCCCCCCCAAACCGTGGGAAAACACTGGCTCCCTCCGCCTGAAAGCGAGATGGGCGCCGCACCCCATAGTCGCCTTTGACTGGACTTAACCGTCCACTGCTCCTTTACCTTTTCCACCTTTTAACACATCTCTCCATTCGGAGAGCTGTTCACTTGTTCCTACCATTTCCTTCCTGCACCTTCACCAATTTCTGGTCCCAAAGAGGACCTCTCCTCTGGCCTTCGCAGCATTTGCCCCGTGTCGTTCCGCTGTTCTTAAATTTCGCAAACCTGGCCCCACAAAACCACCGCTTTTCCAACCCACAACCTCCTTTTCCCCCATCTCCAAATAAGAGAACGCGCTTGCCGGAACGCTTCGGGCGTCGCCTGGGCATGTTTCGGACACTGCCCACCTACGACCTCCTTGAAAGCCAAAACGCGAACCCCGCAAGGTTAGACCAGCCCCTGCCATGTCCCCTTGGATGCGCAGAACAGACCCAGGCAGCCATCCCGAGCGGCGGCCGCTCCAGTCTCAGGGAGTTCCAGGGTCGCCCTCGGAAAGTGGCGGCAGGGGTTGGACTATGGGGGTCCCTTCCAACGCTACCATTCTCTCGTTCTACAAGTCCCGAGGCCGCTCTCCCCGGGACGGAACCCCCCTTCCCTTTGGCCACCCTGCGCGCCCACGGCCCGGAGCGCGACACTCGAACCCAGAGCTCTGCAACGCCCAGCTCCCCCCGGCCAAGACGACGCCTCCCCGCCAAGCCCTTCTCACCGCTCACAGGCTGCCTGCCCGAGCTGGCAGGAGGCGCTCCAGCAGGGAAAAAAGCGTCCAAGCCCCTCAGGCGAACAGGGAGAGATGCGCCCGGGAGCCGCAGGAGGAGAGCTTTTCCCCGAGGAAGACGAGCAAAGCGCCAAGCCGCCCCTCCATTCACTCCCCTAGACGCCACTCCGGGCCAGCCCCAGCTGGATTGGACGGCCTGAGGGCCAGGGAGGCGCGGACTTCGGAGGTCAGTCCCTTTTCCATGCAGCTCCGCAAACTTCGCGGAGTTTTCTTGCAAAGCGCGCAAAACGAAAAAGCAACGCGTGGGAAGCAGGTGCGCGCGCTTACTTTCCGTTTGGAGATGCGCCTGGAGAGCTCTGGGCACTTTGGGAATTTCCAGCAACTGGTGCCCGTTTTCAGCAAAGCCTTCCCCAGCCACTGTTTGTTCCCGCCTTCAAAGAAGAAAAAAAAGCAGGTCAGAAATCCGGGAGGTTTTTGCCTCAGCAAAGGGAAAGGAAACCGAAAGCGGAGAGCGGCTCCTGCTGCGTTTCCATAGTTTTGCCCAATCCGGGCTCTGCCAGATCTGAGTCATCCTATGAAAGCAGAGACGCGACTGGATGCAGCTCTCCCCGGCAGAGAGAAAGAGGGATCCCTCTTAGGATCTTCCCGTGGATTTTACGCAGTGCCCTGTCTGTCCGGAATGATTCTTTGCAGGGGGTTTCTAAGGGGACAGGGCTGAAACCGAGTAGTAGAATAAACGTGCGCGCAAAAAGCTTGTTAAAGTTTTAAGTGTAATGTACTGTGCATAAAAGGCTGTGTTTAACAGCGTTGTATTTAGAAGTGCTTCATAGGAAGTTCTTTCTTTAAACACAAATCTAGTGTTTTTCCATTGTGCATGAGCAAAACTAATCCCATGAGCCATCACGGGATGTAACCTGAGAACTGGTGTAAGTGAATTTACCCCTAGAGGACGCCTGCACACCACAGAAGCAGTGTATTACAATGTTGGAGAGATACGCCCTTTTAATAAAGATGCTTAATATCTTACTCTGGGAGTAGAGAGGAACTTTATGGAACTGAAACTCCCTTGTTTTTGCAGTGTATTACTTTGTTATTTTGTAACTCGGTATTTAAGACTGTTCTGTAGTAAAGCTTGAAATTCATTCTGGCGGTGGAGAGAATTAATTTCTACACAAGGTTCAGGCCAGAGATACTAGCTGTACAACATGTAACACAAGTGCCACAGGAGAACACTGGGTTAAAATTAAGAGACACAGAACCATAGACTTGTGGAGTTGGAAGGAATATCCTACAGTGCAGGAATCTCAACTAAGGCATCCATGACAGATGACCATCCAGCCTCTGCTTAAAAACCTCCAAGGAATGAGAGTCCACCTTCTCCCAAGGAGTCCATTCCACTGTCAAAACAACTATAATCACCAGAAAGTTGTTGGAATCCCCAGCCAGTGTGGTGTAGTGGTTAAGAGTGGTAGTCACGTAATCTGGGTAACCGGGTTCGCGTCTCCGCTCCTCCACATGCAGCTGCTGGGTGACCTTGGGCCAGTCACACTTCTCTGAAGTCTCTCAGCCCCACTCACCTCACAGAGTGTTTGTTGTGTTGTGGGGGAGGAAGGGAAAGGAGATTGTTAGCCGCTTTGAGACTCCTGAAGGGGAGTGAAAGGCGGGATATCAAATCCAAACTCTTCTTCTTCTTCTTTATCATCTTGGTTTCCCTCCTCTGCACACCTTCCAGCTTCTCAACATCCTTCTTAAACTGTAGTGCCCACAATTGGACACAGTACAGTGGTGCTTCGCAAGACGAAATTAATTTGTTCCGCGAGTCTTTTCGTCTTGCGATGTTTTTCATCTTGCGAAGCACGGTCCGTCGCAACTGCGCCTCTTCAAGCGGCTTTAAGAAAAAAGCGAACAAACTCGCAAGACGTTTTCGTCTTGCGAAGCAAGCCCATAGGGAAATTCGTCTAGCGAAGCAACGCAAAAACCGAAAAACCCTTTCGTCTAGCGAGTTTTTCGTCTTGCGAGGCATTCGTATTGCGGGGCACCACTGTATTCCAGGTGTGGCGTGGCCAAGGCAGAATAGAGTGGTACTATCACCTCCTGGCAAATAGAAGGGGAACAAATGGAGGCAGTGAGAGATTTTACTTTCTTGGGCTCCATGATCCCTGCAGATGGTGACAGCAGTCATAAAATTAAAAGACGCCTGCTTCTTGGGAGAAAAGCAATGACAAACCTAGACAGCATCTTAAAAAGCAGAGACATCACCTTGCCGACAAAGGTCCGTATAGTTAAAGCTATGGTTTTCCCGGTAGTGATGTATGGAAGTGAGAGCTGGACCATAAAGAAGGCTGATCGCCAAAGAATTGATGCTTTTGAATTCTGGTGCTGGAGGAGACTCTTGAGAGTCCCGTGGACTGCAAGAAGATCAAACCTCTCCATTCTGAAGGAAATCAGCCCTGTGCTCACTGGAAGGACAGATTCTGAAGCTGACCTGGAAAAGACCCTGATGTTGGGAAAGATGGAGGGCACAAGGAGAAGGGGACGACGGAGGATGAGATGGTTGGACAGTGTTCTCGAAGTTACCAGCATGAGTTTGACCAAACTGCGGGAGGCAGTGGAGGACAGGAGTGCCTGGCGTGCTCTGGTCCATGGGGTCATGAAGAGTCGGACACGACTAAACGACTAAGTAACTAAACAACAACAACAGGATCTTTCCTGGGGTTACAGGAATTCTAAGGTCATGTGTGTGTGTGTGTGTGTGTGTACATATAAATGTACAAGACAAACACATACATAAGTATATAAACCACGTGTCTAAAATAGTACAGAAGAACAATCCTGAGGCCATTTTGGCTCTTCCAAATTGACTTCAAATATTTTTCTGCAAGGAGGAAGGAAATGGGAAAAGCTTTCCAATTGTCTTTGGATTGTAGGGGCTTACACCTCCCTTTTCAAATACAGTCTGGCAAGGATCTTTTAAGCTGAGCACTCTCAATATGCGTAAGAGATTCAGGAACTAAGTATTTACCATCTCAAAGGAATGGCCAGGCTACCCAGAAAAAGCAATCAGATAAGCTATTATCAGGTATCACACTCAAATTTCTGCTGGGGACCACCTCCTTCTGTGATGTATGTATGATGTTTTTGGGGGTGGTTGTGAGCTACAGGGGAGGCAATTTCAAAAGTCTATATAAGAGCTTGCACACCAATGTTCTGGGTTCCTCTCCACCCTCCCTGCGTGGGGTGAGCAGACCCTGTTGCAACAGTTCAATAAAGATCAGGCTTACTAGCTGCTTTGCTTCTCAATATTCTCTGGTTGGTTATTTTCTACTGATTAAAAACCTACATAAGGACTCTATACGGGCTCTTGGATACCCCCATAAGGGAAAAAGGAGTTTTTTCTTATAACACTGGTATAAACATCAAGCTGATCTGTCAATTGTTATCCAGGTCTCTGCTTTCCCCCCTTTTTCAAGATGTGGCCTGTCTGAGCAGAAGTGTTTTTACGCCTTGCACACAAAGCCAAGCAGATGAGATAAGGCATGACAGAAATTGCAAGCTTCTTTAGGATGCACAAGATCTTGTATTAAGAGGATGCAGGGTTTCCTCTTGGGCTTTCAGGTCATTTGCAGAGTGTTCTGAGCAGCTGAAATGTCCCTGGTCCTCAATAGTGGCTTTCCTGGAGCCAGGCAGCATCAAAAGGAGACTGTAAATAGAAACCCCTGAAGCAGTTCAGTGCTAACACTTGTGGAGTAAACTATTTTCAGCACATTATGTTTTAATTGGCTTACCTATGCCAGGATATCTATTGAAATAAAAAAAAGTACAGTGGTGCCTCGCAAGACGAAATTAATTCGTTCCGCAAGTCTCTTCGTCTTGCGGTTTTTTCGTCTTGCGATGCACGGTTTCCCATAGGAATGCATTGAAAATCAATTAATGCGTTCCTAGGGAAACCGCCTTCAGACCAGGTCCGAGGACAGTCTGTCTTCTGAAGGCTGGGGGGGGGGACAAGGGCTTTTCTTCCCACCCCCAGCATTTTAAAAAACCCCGGGACAGCGGAGGACTTCTCCGCTGTCCGGGGCGATTTAAAAGCCCCTGGGAAGGCAGGCAGGGGGGACAAAGACTTTCGCCCCCCGCCCGCCTTCAGAAGGCGTTCCCGCCCCACCGCCCGGCTTCGGAGGAGGTCCGAGGACAGTGGGGAAGACGCGCTGCGCTTCCCCGCTGTCCCGGATATTTCCCTATGGGCTGTCGTCTTGCGAAGCAAGCCCATAGGGAAATTCGTCTTGCGAAGCGCCTCCAAAACGGAAAACCCTTTCGTCTAGCGGGTTTTCCGTCTTGCGAGGCGTTCGTCTTGCGAGGTACCATGTGTGTGTGTGTGTGTATATAATGTTCACCAAGCAAACACATACATAATATATAAGTATATATATATATATATATAAATATATAAACCACATGTTTGAAGCAGCCACTCGCGCATGCGCAGATGGTCAAAATGACGTTACGCGCATGCGAACTGGGCTCTGGAACAGATCCCGTTCGCATCCAGAGGTACCACTGTATTTATCATTACAAAAGACTGGCCAGGCTGCCCAGGGTATCTAATCAAGTAAGCATTAACAGATAACCTGCCAGACAGGAGATAAAAAACGCACTCAGATTTCTGTTGTAGACTGCCCTTCATGTGATGTAGGTATGATGTTTCTGGGGGTCTTGGACTCCTGGGCGGGCAATTTAAAATGTCTATATAAGGGCGGGCACACCTTTGTTTGGGGTCCTCCTCCTTTCCTGCGTGTGAGGGGAGCACCCTGTTGCAACAGTTCAAGAAAGATCAGGCTTACGAGCCACTTTGCTTCTCAAATATTCTCTGGTTGGCCTCTGTTATTTTCTCCGACCGATGGATAACCTGCAAAGGACTCTACAAGGGAATACGGGCAGATTCCAATGCTTCCAATAACTGTTTTACGAATTGTGGCTGTCGGCTGTGTTTTTTTCTGTGCTTCATTTCCAGCGACCTCACACTTTGCAAAAAAAGGAAAACCATGCACATATATTCCTGTGACCCAGCATAACAATTAAAGCAGTCCATAAAATATTGTGCCATTATGCATTCCTAAGTCTTCAAAGTGCTGCAAGGCTATTTATTGGCTAGCTGGTGTGTTTTTTTAAAAGCTTGCTGGCATTTGGACATATTCAAGGAGCTAAGGAAAGACACTATCCCAGCATTGTCCAGAAGTGATCAATCTCTTTGTAGATAAGAATCAGTTGCTTGCATTTAAATTCCGTTGTGAGGAGTCGTTTCACTCCAGGGAAACAAGTAACTACAAACCCCAAAGACTGAATTATTCCGTTCTGCCATTGGAACCAGAAAATGTGGTTGGCTCAACCAGGCTGACTTGGTGAAAACATACATTAATTTATTTGATCTAATAATTAAAAATACAAATAAATTAGGGTTGCCATATTTTGAAGAGAGCAAAAAAGAGGACACATTTGTCAATTTCTACTTTTAACTATGGGATGCAGGTGGTGCTGTGGTGTAAACCACTCTTGGACTTGCCAATCGGAAGGTCAGCGGTTCGAATCCCCACGACGGGGTGAGCTCCCATCGCTCTGTGCCAGCTCCTGCCAACCTAGCAGTTCGAAAGCACGTCAAAGTGCAAGTAGATAAATAGGTACCGCTTCTGTGGGAAGGTAAACGGCGTTTCCGTGCACTGCTCTTGTTTTGCGAGAAGTGGCTTAGTCATGCTGCCCACATGACCCAGAAAAACTGTGGACAAATGTCAGCTCCCTCAGCCAGTAAAGTGAGATGAGCGCCGCAACCCCAGAGTCGTTCGCGACTGGACTTAACTGTCAAGGTTCTTTACCTTTACCTTTACTTTTAACTATGGATCGCAATGACTCTCATTTTTTCATGTAGTAAGTGGCCTTGAGTGTGTGGAAATGTGGCATACGAATAAAATTATGTGTGTGTGTGTGTATGTATGCATGTATGTATGTAATAGCCTGAACTCCAGTGGGGTTGCTAAGTTGGTCAGCTGCACCAGAAAGATGCAGATGGACCCAAGAAAATCTTCTAATAAAAACAATTTGAAAAAATAAAGATGCAGATGGCCGTACAACAGAGATTTCCCTGAGCTGTGATTCCTGTGATGAATATTAAGGGGTCTGTTGGCGGGGGGGGGGTCCCCAAAGGAGTGGCAGACAGATACAAACTCTGAGCAAAAACAAAGCCTATTATTGGCACAAACACACGCAAGGACAAGTCTCTCTGAAGGAGCCACAGGAGGACTGCGATGTGCTTTATTACCTTTATAAGTGAAGAACATTCTTATGCATGGGTAGGCAACCTAAGGCCCAGGGGCTGGATCTGGCCCAATCGCCTTCTAAATCCGGCCCACAGATGGTCCAGGAATCAGTGTGTTTTTACATGAGTAGAATGTGCCCTTTTATCTAAAATGCATCTCTGGGTTATTTGTGGGGCATAGGAATTCGTTCATCCCCCCCCAAAAAATATATGGTCCAGCTCCCCACAAGGTCTGAGGGACAGGGGACCAGCCCCCTGCTGAAAAGGTGTGCTGACCCGTTCTTATATATTTCTATAGTACCCATGTGTCTCTATCAGCCCATGATATGGTTAGAACAAAACATTTTACAGTGGTACCTCAGGTTACAGACGCTTCAGGTTACAGACTCCGCTAACCCAGAAATAGTACCTCCAGTTAAGAACTTTGCTTCAGCATGAGAACAGAAATCGCGCGGTGGCAGCAGGAGGCCGCATTAGCTAAAGTGGTGCTCCAAGTTAAGAACAGTTTCAGGTTAAGAACGTACCTCCAGAACGAATTAAGTTCTTAACCCGAGGTACCACTGTATAACCATCACAACACACAGTGGCAAGGCAAAGCCAATCTAGGGATTTTTCACAAAGACTTCACATCCTTCCTTTATTCATTAACTTTTGATTAAATGCCGCTATTCCTCAACATCTTCATTAATTAACTAATGAATAATTGCAGTTGTTCTCCGTGGCTGACTCCATTCTTCTATATTGACTTACGATTGATAGAGTCGTTCTAACCCGCTGAATTCCTTGCCTTCTGCCAGAGCATGGGAAATCTGGTTGCTATAGTCGCTATCTATAAACATCAGCCTACTGAAAAGGGCTAGCTGAAGTTCATGGGCATATGGCTAAGCTGAAAACGAATTCAGATAAAACAAGAAAACAGAGCTTTCCCCTTCGCCTGCATTGCAGGGGGTTAGACTACATGACCCATGGGGTCCTGACTCTACAGTTCTATAATCACAGAATATTTTATACAGTCAATTAATATTAGGGCAGTTTCCTATGCTCCAAATTCACAGCTCAAACATGCAACTCTGCATGATCCTTTCTTAAAAAAACATCAACAAATAATTGCATTGATGTCAGGTTTTCACTCGTACATCAAACTTTCTTGACTGCACGAAATAAAAATCAGCTGCAGGCAGTGCTTTTTTCAAGGGGGACGCGGGGGGGGCATAAAGGTAAAGGGACCCCTGACCATTAGGTCCAGTCGTGACCGGCTCTGGGGTTGCGGCGCTCATCTCGCTTTATTGGCCGAAGGAGCTGGCGTACAGCTTCTGGGTCATGTGGCCAGCAGGACTAAGCCGCTTCTGGCGAACCAGAGCAGCACACGGAAACGCCGTTTACCTTCCCGCCGGAGCGGTACCTATTTATCTACTTGCACTTGGACGTGCTTTCAAACGGCTAGGTTGGCAGGAGCAGGGACCGAGCAACGGGAACTCACCCCATCGCGGGGATTCGAACCGCCGACCTTCAGATCGGCAAGTCCTAGGCTCTGTGGTTTAGCCCACAGCGCCACCCGCGTCCCGGGGGGACGAATACTCCTAAATATTTTGTGAATCTTAAGTTTGGCCTCATTGAAGTACAGTATTTCAATAGGAGTAGGAAAATGAGAGTACCCCTAAACATTTTTTTTTTGGGGGGGAAGCACTGGCTGAAGGAAACAAGGAACCGGAACAGACACAGACAGGCTTTTAAATAAGTGTTGCACCCCATCCCAGCCTCTGATTCCAGGTGCTTAATTCGTGTTTCCTTTTGCGAACGAGGCAAAGCAGAGACTGTGGTGCCTTTGGATATATGAAGGAGCATTAGAAGGAGGAGCACAAACTTCCTGTCCTGGCTCTCTGGCCTCCCAGCCTGCTGCTTTTTCTAGGTCACATTATGCACACTTTTCAACTCTAAATTTTGTGCGAATTGAGGGGCACTTGATGTCTCACACAGAGCCCTGTCTCTTTGCCTTCCTTAATGGCCCATCACTCAAGAAATGACCTCAACCCAGGAACTAGCTTGGTTTACAGTATATGCTAACATTTGCTAGGATTATATGCATTTTTAAAATATTATTTTTCAGTTTTTAAAAAATATTTCGACAACAATACAAATCCAATATTACAATAAACAAAAATATTCTGACGTCCTCCCACTCCCATCCCTTTTGGGGTTTCTAATTTTATTTTAATTTATAACCTTGCATTTTCTTCATTATTCCAAGTATTAATTACCACTTGGTTTCTCTTTAAGTTCTATTTTACTTGTTTGGTTTAAATTAGTCCTGCTAACAAATTTATGTGTGCACAATAACATTTCAAATAATCTACCATTTCCCCCCAGTCTCTGATACAAGTTTTTCTTCTCTTGATTCCTTATTGCTCCCATTAGTTTTGCCATTTTGGCATAGTCCATAAGTTTATTCTGCCACTTCTCCTTGGTTGGTAAAGGTAAAGGGTAAAGGGACCCCCGGCCGTTAGGTCCAGTCGTGACCAACTCTGGGGTTGCAGCACTCATCTCACTTTATTGGCCAAGGGAGCTGGCGTACAACTTCCGGGTCATGTGGCCAGCATGACTAAGCCACTTCTGGCGAAGCAGAGCAGCGTACGGAAATGCAGTTTACCTTCCTGCCAGAGCAGTACCTATTTATCTACTTGCACTTTGATGTGCTTTCGAACTGCTAGGTTGGCAGGAGCTGGGACCGAGCAACAGGAGCTCATCCCATTGCGAGGATTTGAACCACCGACCTTCTGATTGGCAAGCCCAAGGCTCTGTGGTTTGTTGTCTTTGTCCATGGAGTTTTCTTGGCAGGGATACTGGAGTGGCTTGCCAGTTCCTGCTCCAGGTGGATCACGTTTGGTCAAAACTCTCCACTATGACCTGTCCATCTTGGGTGGCCCTGCACGTCATAGCTCATAGCTTCTCTGAGTTATTCAAGCCCCTTCGCCACGGCAAGGCAGTGATCCTTACCAACAAAGGTCCATATAGTTAAAGCCATGGTTTTCCCAGTAGTGATGTATGGAAGTGAGAGCTGGACCATCAAGAAGGCTGATCGCCGAAGAATTGATGCTTTTGAATTCTGGTGCTGGAGGACTCTTGAGAGTCCCATGGACTGCAAGAAGATCAAACCTATCCAGTCTGAAGGAAATCAGCCATGAGTGCTCACTGGAAGGACAGATCCTGAAGCTGAGGCTCCAAGACTTTGGCCACCTCATGAGAAGAGAAGACTCCCTGGAAAAGACCCTGATGTTGGGAAAGATGGAGGGCACAAGAAGGGGACGACAGAGGACGAGATGGTTGGACAGTGTTCTCGAAGCTACAAACATGAGTCTGACCAAACTGCGGGAGGCAGTGGAAGACAGAAGTGCCTGGCGTGCTCTGGTCCATGGGGTCACGCAGAGTCGGACACGACTAAACGACTAAACAACAGGCTTTGTGGTTTAGACCACAACACCACCCGCGTCCCATAAATCTAGAATACAGATGTAAATCTGGATGACATAGATACAATTGAGAAGACTGGTAGCACAATGAGGATTTTCCAAAACGGAGCTGTGTGTGAGAGGCTCTTGCAAGGTTATTTGCAACACTTGTCCTTCAGCACTTCCCAGGTGAGCAGCTGGTCTGCCTGCAGGATGGAGATCAGGTCTTTATAGATCGATGGGTAAACTGCAAAGGGGAAAAGGCACATATTGGCAGTGAGGACTCTGAGGCAGCCACAAAGGACATCCTGCCAAGAAAATGCCTGCAGCACCCCACCACAGCTCTCCCCAATGCCTGGTCCTCAAATGCACCGGTGGGATAAAACGGTGGAAGTGTTGGGTGGGCACAAAGTGATTTTCTGAACCCCCACAAACGTCCAACTTCCAGGTCTGCAATTCTATGATCTGGACATTGGCAAAGGCAACAAAAGGCTGGTCTTTCCTTGGGGGATCGACTGGTAAACTGCAAAGGGGAAAAGACACATATTGGCAATGAGTACTCTGAGCTCACCCCGTTGCGGGGATTCGAACCACCGACCTTCCAATCAGCAAGCCCTAGGCTCAGTGATTTAGACCACAGCGCCACCCGCGTCCCTTCCTTGGTTGGTACCAGTGTTCAAAACTCCCATTGTTCTCCGCGCATTTTGCGACAGGGAATTTCATTAGCGTAAGCAGTTTCTGAGCTCTGAGCGCAGTACTGCGCCTAAGATTTCAGATTAAAACTGCAGAGTGGAAGAAAAGGAGGACCTTTTTCTGCCTCCCCATTTCCAGCTACTCTCTGAAGACTGGAGAAGTGACCCTCTGAAGAATATTAGGGGGTGGGTGAATTCTTGGGGGGGGCAACAACTGCTCCCCCCCCGCCTAGGCCCATGAGCAGCTACCATTTCGGAGAAGCACGATGACACAAATGTGTGCGTAAAGTCGAGGGCCACATCCCAGAAAGGACTCCTTTCTTTGCACCCTGCGAGCGCCTCTGGCTTCATCGGAGGATTCGGATTTGGCGAAGACCGGGTTAGGCGAAGCTTGCGTCCAAACCACGGAAACGCGACCGACGCCTCCCTTCGCTTTCGTTTCCTCGAAAGCCTCCGACGGCGGATGCCCTTTTCATAGCCCGGGAGTCGGTTTCGTTTCACAGCAAGGTTTTTGGGGGGTGCGTCGGCAGTGTCTGCATATGGATGAAACGATTTTCGGGAAAGGCTTTGCTGAAAACTTGACACCAGTTACGGGAAATTCCCAAAGTGCACCAAGGCTCTCCAACAGCATCTCCAAAGGGAAAGCGCGCGCGCGCGCCTGCTTCCCACGCGCTGCTTTTTCCTTCTGCGCGCTTTGCAAGAAAACACTGCAAACTTTGCGGCGCTGCATGGAAAGGGGGCCGACCCCCGAAGTCCCCGCCTCCCTGAATTGCAATTCAGCGGGTTTGTTAGTCCGGTCCTATCTGAACCCAGGTGTCCTGGGAGAAGGGCTGGTGGAACCATTGGCCAGAACGGAGGAAACTCCGAGGCCAAAGTTGGGTTCATGAGCATCCTTAAGAGCAGAGATACGCCTCCTTGGTGCTGGAATGTGTGTGGGATAGAGACAGATTTATGGATACTAACAAGCCATACACAGGGAGAAAGAGAGGAAATTGGGAATTTCCAGGAAGAAAGGTTGAACAAACAGTGCGTGTGTAATCTTTGCAGCTCCAAACTCCCCTGTTTCCCTACATTGCAACAAAAATGAGACATTTCTTTCTTTCCTGAAGTTATTGTAATGGGGTTATCGCAAAGTTTTTGTGACTTGGCCATCTGAATATTCTGGTTTATGGCAACAAGGACAAGACAGGCTGCGATGACAGCGATGGTCGGTGAATAAATACTGCTTTTAAACCCTGGGTCATAGATTTTAGCAGAAGGAGTGTTGTTTTTAATGTAAATAAGTATATAGGGAATTTTAATTTTTGTCCACCGCATCCGCCCCTTTATGCTGATGTAGTACATGTTGCTGATGTTATTTCTGTTGTCTGGTCTTTGACCACAATAAAGATTGATTTATTTGATTGTGACTTGGCCATTGATCATTACAGAGCAGGTTTTTTGTTTTTTTTAGAATTGACACCATGATGCTAACAGGATAGGTAATGAAAGACCACTTGAAAAGTATAGAAAGTTGAAGTTTTCTGGAAGAAAGTTTATATAAATGAAGAGAATAGGGATGTTTATTCACATTCTCTCTTTTTTTAAAAAAAAATGATATTTATTGAGAATTTAAAATTACAGAGGGAAAAAAAGGAAAAGGAAAAAGAGAAACAAAAAAATGAATTAAGCAATACAAGTCAATAAAAGAAAAAAACAAAAAAACAAAACACACAATACATCAAAACCAAAAACAAAAGCAAACAAAAAATTTAAAAACGAGTCCAATATTCCCAAATCTTTATCTTTCGTTAACTTGTTTCATCGACCTCCTCACACCTCCCTTTTTTGTATTCTAGTTATTAATTATCTCAGCAAATCCTTTCCATCTTTCACTATATTCTGTCCTTAAATTGCCTTAATTTATTTTAACCTTATCTTACCATAAAAAGCCCTAAAGTTTAAAACTTAAAACTTATTTATACATAATTCCTTATAGCATTTCTACTAAAGCCGAATAGTTTCATTCCAACATTTTTTCTAACACTCATTAATTTTACAATAATTCTCTAAATGAATTTTTAAACTTTCTTCCAATCTTCATCCATCGTCTCTTCTTCCTGGTCTCGGGTTTTGTCAGTCCTTACTATCCATTCCATCTAGTCCATCAACCTGGTGATCTTCTATCCGAGGCTCTTAACTCTTTTCCATGTCCCTTCTGCAGGTCTTCTTCATGTTTATACTTGCACTTTACTTTGTCTTCTGCTGATCTTATTCTTAATTTCCTTCCTTTCTCACTGAGGGGTAGATCTCGGGGAAACTCCAACCTGACAATGTCTTTATCCCTTCTCAACAGGTCAGCCCATTCTCCATAGTCAGCACTGAAATCCAAAAGATATTTGAAGGCATGTTTATTCACATTCTCTCCCCCCCCCACCCCCGCACCTTCTTAAAACTTTTTTCTTTAAAAAAACAAAACAATTACATACAACAATATTTTTTCCCTATGTTTCTAGTTTATCTGTAAGCCACTTTGAGTCCCTCTCAGGGAAAAAGGCAGGGTATAAATTAATAATAATAATAATAATAATAATAATAATAATAATAATTCATTAAAAATATCAGAGCAGTTTACAACAATTCTGCATAAAACCACACAATAAAAAACATTAGAAAGTTAAAGTCAGAAATGAGCTAACTGCTATGGAAGGAAAGAGGTAGTCTTAATAGCCTGCATAAGCTTAATGGAATATAAACGTTTTCAGCAGCAGGCGTTTATGATTTGAAATTATTATTATTATTATTATTATTATTATTATTATTATTATTATTATTATTATTAATACCCTGCCCATCTGGCTGGGTTTCCCCAGCCACTCTGGGCGGCTTCCAGCAAAATTCTAAAATACAATAAACATTAGAAGCTTCCCTGAACAGGGCTGCCTTCAGATGTCTTCTAAAAGTCTGGTAGTTATTTTTCTCTTTGACATCTGATGGGAGGGCGTTCCACAGGGCGGGTGCCACTACCGAGAAGGCCCTCTGCCTGGTTCCCTGTAACTTGGCTTCTCGCAGTGGGGGAACTATCAGAAGGCACCTGCTGAATTTCTACTGAAAGAGATTTCCACAATATTGGACCAAAAGCACTAAAAGACTCAGTTTCTTGTTGTCTAAGGGGTTTTGCCAACCCAAGGAAAGGACCAGGCATTGGGGAGAGCTGTGGTGGGGTGCTGCAGGCATTTTCTTGGCAGGATGTCCTTTGTGGCTGCCTCAGAGTCCTCACTGCCAATATGTGCCTTTTCCCCTTTGCAGTTTACCCATCGATCTATAAAGACCTGATCTCCATCCTGCAGGCAGAGCAGCTGCTCACCTGGGAAGTGCTGAAGGACAAGGTGTTGCAAATAACATTGCACAGGCCTCTCAAACATAGCTCTGTTTTGGATAATCCTCATCATGCCACCAGTCTTCTCAATTGTATCTATGTCATCCAGATTTACATCTGTATTCTAGATTTATGGGACGCGGGTGATGTTGTGGTCTAAACCACAGAGCCTAGGGCTTGCCGATCAGAAGGTCGGCAGTTCAAATCCCACGACGGGGTGAGCTCCCGTTGCTCGGTCCCTGCTCCTGCCAACCTAGCAGTTCAAAAGCACGTCAAAGTGCAAGTAGATAAATAGGTACCACTCCAGTGGGAAGGTAAACGGTGTTTCCATGTGCTGCTCTGGTTCACCAGAAGTGGCTTAGTCACATGACCTGGAAGCTGTCTGCGGACAAACGCCGGCCCCCCCCCGGCCTATAGAGCGAGATGAGCGCCCCAACCCCAGAGTCGGTCATGACTGGACCTAATGGTCAGGGGTCCCTTTATCTTTACCTTTACCTTTAAGCCTCCAAAAAAGTGGCCTTTTTTGCCTTCAGAGTAGCAGTTTCAAGGAGAAAATTCTGTGCGGATGATAAGCTAAATTCACCAGGGGAGAAAATTTATCTGAAAGAACACCTGGTTTTAATTATTTTAACTGCGTAATGTCTTATATTCTGTTTGGTATATTTTTGTGTATATTGTTTATATGTATTTTTGTAGTGGCTTTGGCTACACAAATAAATGATATCCTTATTTGTACTTTAAATGGAACCTGTCTTTTGCCACCATGCAGCCCCTTCCCATTTTTTAAAAAAATGTGGGGTGTTTTATGGCTGAGGGTTTAGGTATTTTAAATCTCTGGTGGTGGGCTGGTTTCTGTACGTTGCCAGCTTTCGTTCTGTGAAATGGGTGTTTTGTAGAGCTCAGATCAGTTCCTGGGCATGATCCCCTGAAAATCCCTGCCACTTAGATAGGAGGCAGTATGGTGTAGTGGTTAGAGGGTTGACCCCGGGAGACCTGGTTCGAATCCCCACTTGACCCTGAAGTTCGCCGGGTGTGGCCTCTCAGCCTGATCTACCTCACAGGGTTGTTGTGGGGATTAAATGAGGAGAGGGAGAATTATTTAAGATCCCAGGAGAAAAAAGGTGGAATAAAAATGCAATCAATAAATGGAAACAGGTCAGAATTCGCACCAGAGACCTTTGAACTGGGTCATGCCTGCTGCCTGAAATGACTGCTAGTCAGAGAGAGAGTCTTTTGGTCTGAAACAAAGCAGAAACAAATTTATAAAAGCCTTCCCATGGAAGAAAAATATGTCCTTATCACATAAGGCAGCTGAGTTCTACGGAAGGGAGGAAGTTTTGACTTGTTTTCCTTGGAGTCATTACTGAGCTGGGGGGGGGGGACGACACGTTTCTCTGTCTGGATGTTAAAGGATAAAGGCGAGAAAGTTTGTTTTTAATCTTTGAGGCCTTTTGTCTGTTTCGTTTTGTGGTGGCTCGCGTGCCCTTGCAAAAAACCTCTTCCCACAGGTACAGAAACTGAGGAAGCGGGAATTAAATTTGTGCCAGAGGTGGAGAATCAAAGCCAGGCTGCCAAATATCTAAATCCCCTTTTTTTGGCAGCGGCGGCCACTTTGCAAAAGTGAAGGGTGAGGGGCGCATCAAGGCCTGCAAACCCCATTTATTCATCTTCCTATCAAGTCTTTCGCAGCATTGTAGAATTGCAGGGTTGGAATCGGGAACCCCAAAGGTCATCCAGCCGAACCCTCGCAGCTAAAGAATCCCTGACAGATGACCATCTAACCTCTGTTAAAAAAAAACCTCCGGGGTAAGGAGAGTCCACCACCTTCTGAGGTCGTTCGTTCCCTTCTCGAACAGCTCTTGCGCTCAGAAAGTTCTTCCCGACGTCAGTTGGAATCTCCTTTCTTGCAATCCGAATCCATTAAGTATGCAGATGATACCCAGCTCTACCTCTCTTTCAGATCAGAACCAGTGAAGGCGGTGAAGGTCCTGTGTGAGTGTCTGGAGGCGGTCGGAGGATGGATGGCGACTAACAGATTGAGGCTGAATCCTGACAAGACAGAAGGACTGTTTTTGGGGGACAGGAGGCGGGCAGCTGTGGAGGATTTCCTGGTCCTGAATCATAGCTGTCAAGTGTCCCTTATTTGAAGGGACAGTCCCTTATTCCAGCGCCATGTCCCGCTGCTGTCCCTTATTGATGGATGTCCCTTAAATGTCCCTTAAATGATGTCCCTTAAATTTCAAAGGAAGCAGCTCCTCTCCCTCCCTCCCTGCCGGCCAGCGAGGAGGGAGGCTCCAACTGTGTTGCTTGGCTGTGTTGCTCACCCAATAAGAAGTCTAAGAACGGGGACATATGGACTTTCCGAGTGTGGTAGTGGATTGTGAGAGGCTTGGAGATATGGGGATCCCAAAGTTTGGGGGGACTTTGAAACATGCATTTAAGTACTACATGGAGCTCAGTTTGGACTGTGGAAAAGGGACCTTTTGGTTGGAAGGAGGTAAAAGCATTATTAAATTGGAGACCACACGTGTGAAAAGAAAACATGAAGAAAAACAGTGGAAGGGACATGGAAGGGATTTAAGAGCCTCGGATATAAGATCACCAGGTTAATGTGCCAGCTTAATGGGATAAATGGACTGACAAACCCGGGACCTGGGGGAAGGGACGTTGGATGAAGATTTTTATCTTTTGTTATTAGGACAATTTTATATAATTGATGAATATTAGAAGGATGCACGAAATGAAATTGCTTGGCTCTGGTATAAAAGTTTAAGGGATTAGGAAAGAATATAACGGTTAAGAGAAGTTATCAAAAATAAAATTTAGGTTAAGGTTTTTTATAAGAGAATGAGGAGAATAGAGTAAGGTAATGTAATGAAAGATTAGAATAGGGTAAAAACTTGATGATAAGGATTTGCTGAACTAACAAATTGAACTGGAATACAAAAAAGGGAGGGATGAGGATGTCTGGGGAAATAAGTGTATGAAGATATGTTATGAAAATTAATGTGTTTTTAACTGTTTCTATTTTCTATGTTTTTTTTCTTTTTTCTTTTTTCCTTTTTTCATTTGTCTTGTTATAATTTGGAAACTTTAATAAAATATTATTTTTTAAAAAGAAGAAGTCTAAGAACGACTGGGGGGTGGAGCTTGCATGCCTTGTGTGTGGCTAGTTAATGCAAGCTGAGAGGTTTTTTGAATGCTGGACGCCATTTTGTTGCACGTGCTGCTGCAAATTTTGCAGTGCAAAGCCAGGCCATCTTAAGTTGAGGCTGCATAGGCCTTGTAGTGCATGTGATTCAGATTCTATTGAACCTCTGGTTACAAAGTTAGTTGGACAGTGTTCTCGAAGCTACCAGCATGAGTTTGACCAGACTGCAGGAGGACAGGAAGACTGGAGTGCCTGGAACAGGTGAGGCTGCAGGTCCCTTATTTTGGCTGCTGGTCCCTTATTTTCAAGGCTGCTGGTCCCTTATTTTCAAATCTGTAAGCTGACAGATGTCCTGAATGGGGTAACTGTGCCCCTGAAGGACCAGGTGCGCAGCCTGGGAGTCATTCTGGACTCACAGCTGTCCATGGAGGCGACGGTCAATTCTGTGTCCAGGGCAGCTGTCTCCCAGCTCCATCTGGTACGCAGGATGAGACCCTCCCTGCCCGCGGACTGTCTCGCCAGAATGGTGCATTATCTGGTTATCTCCCGCTTGGACTACTGCAATGCGCTCTATGTGGGGCTACCTTTGAAGGTGACCTGGAAACTACAACTAATCCAGAATGCGGCAGCTAGACTGGTGACTGGGAGCGGCTGCCAAGGCCATATAACACCAGTCCTGAAAGACCTACATTGGCTCCCAGTACATTTCCAAGCACAATTCAAAGTGTTGGTGTTGATCTTTAAAGCCCTAAACAGCCTTGGTCCAGTATACCTGAAGCAGCGTCTCCACCCCCATCGTTCTGCCTGGACACTGAGGTCCAGCGCTGAGGGCCTTCTGGTTGTTCCCTCCCTGCAAGAAGCCAAGTTACAGGAAACCGGGCAGAGGGCCTTCTTGGTGGTGGCGCCCGCCCTGTGGAACGCCCTCCCACCAGATGTCAAGGAGAAAAACAACTACCAAACTTTTAGAAGACATGCCCAGCTCCTTCAACCGTTCCTCATAAGGCTCGGCTTCCAGGTCCTTGATGGGAGTTGTAGTCCAGAAAAATCTGTCGGTTTGAATGGAGCTTCCAGCTTCAGGGGCAGTCTACCTCTTCATGTTCCAGAAGCTGGGGCCAGAGCTGGCGAAGGTGGGGTTCTCAAGCCTTTGTGTCCTTTTGCAGGATCCTTAGAAG
Source organism: Podarcis liolepis (assembly GCF_965112155.1). NCBI lineage: Eukaryota > Metazoa > Chordata > Lepidosauria > Squamata > Lacertidae > Podarcis > Podarcis liolepis. Next base: position 4,056,702 of record NC_139564.1, read on the forward strand.
CCCTTTGCTGGGGAGCAGGACTCTGGGCCCCATGGATCCATTTCCTATTATTTTATTATTATAATATTATTATTATTTTTTATTTTTTATTTTTAAAAAATCATTTTTATTGATTTTCCAATAAAAACAGCCATATTCGCATCATATTCGCATCATAACCCAATTCAAATCAAGAAACTAAAAATTTTTGGAGTCCAAATTGTAGTCCAAATTGAAATTATTAATTTTTCCGGGCTCCCCATAGTCTGGACCTCTGAAGCATATCTCCAAATCTTCGTTCCTGCCTCTTTTCATTGTTTTCGTATTTTCTGCCTTCTGGTCTTAACGCTTTCAAGTTCTCCGTCCCTGGCTATTTGATTCTCAATCATGTCAAAAATCATATGTCCTTTCATCCCTCGATGAATTTGTAAATGGACCCATTTCCTTGACCTTGACCCGGAGCACGGCTCCTTTAAGACCATGCAGATGCCCAAAGCGCGTTTCTCAAGTGCCATAATAAACGCGACCAGCAGGGGGCGATGAAGTCCCTATGGGGGCGTTTTGGGGGGAGCGGTTTGCTCTTTGCACGTGCTCAGAGGCTGCAATTGCAATTGCAAGGGCTGCTAACGTCGGTAAGTGGCCTGTAATAACCGGAGGGGATTCTTTGCAAAGCAGGGGTGGAGAGGAAGTATGGTCGGTGGGGTGATTGATTGATTGATTGATTGATTGATTGAACGAATCCCAAAGCGACTTTCAAACAGTAAATAACAATAGCTCAATACGAAATCATTAACAAATCAGCAATAGAACAATTGCAACCCATAAAACTCTGTTAACAAAGCAGCAGCAACTAAGACAAATAAGCTAAACGTTGCAGCAAAATGAACATCTGAGCCATTAACTCTGGAAGGAAAACCGTATGAATGGGGTTGCCCTGTTACTTCCAGAGTAGCCCCAATAGGGTTGCTGTGCTCCTCCTGCAGGGAGCCTGTGCAGCTGCTTGCTTAACAGGTTGCAATCCTCGCATGTGTTGGAGGAAATAATCATTTCATAAAACACTTTTTTGGGGGACGATTCTGTTTTATTTCAAGTCTGTGTGGCCTAGCCCAGACCAAAAGGCCCTGCAACTGCCTTTTACAGTACACAACTAGCTGCTTTTCCTTACTGTACTGTAAATATTAAACTGTTTGAATCCAGAGAAGTGTCCAGGTGGAAATTTGTTTTTACTTCTTTCCATGTTATTGTGTAGTTATCCTTGAATAGGTTAGTATTTTGGGGGGACAGGCAGACACCCAAGTATTTTCTTTTCTTTACCACTGTTATTTCCGTTTTACTTTGTAACTGATCCAATTGTTCCACATTCATATTTTTTTAGCATTGTTTTTGTTTTGTTTTTATTAATTTTAAGTCCTGCCATTGATCCGAATTCTTCAATTACTTTTAACGCTTCCACTGTTGAGGATTGTGATTCCTGTAATGTTAAGGCTATATCATCAGCGAACACTTTGACTTTATATTCTTCTTTTGCCCTGCATTTTATTCCTGTAATTATTTCTGTCTCTCTTATGTTTTGTAATAGCACATCAAGTGTTGATATGAACAATAGAGTCTTGTACCCTTTGTGATTTGAAAGCTCTCTGTCAATCCGTTATTCACGATAGGTTTCACATTTTGATCTTTATAAATTACCTCTATACTTCTCAAAAAGCCTAGACCCATTTTCTAGATTCTTTTTCATAAAGAACCAAGACACATGATTAAATGCCTTCTCCACGTCTATAAAAAATAATGCAGCTTGTTTATTTATCTTGGTTTCTAAGTATTCAATTATATTCAATATACTATGCTTATCGTCTTTTAAATGGCGTCCTGGCAGGGCGTCCAGGTGGAAATTGGCTAAATGTCCGGAAAATCTGGACTTAGGACAACCAACGTTGACTGTTTTGTTTTTGCTGATTCCTGGCTCAAAAAGGGCAAACAACTTTGGACAAAGCTAAAAAAAAACTTGTGATCCTCTGATTGGTGGAATGAAATGGCACATATACAGTGGTACCTCGGGTTACATACGCTTCAGGTTACATACGCTTCAGGTTACAGACTCCGCTAACCCAGAAATAGTGCTTCAGGTTAAGAACTTTGCTTCAGGATGAGAACAGAAATTGTGCTCCGGGGGCGCGGCAGCAGCAGGAGGCCCCATTAGCTAAAGTGGTGCTTCAGGTTAAGAACAGTTTCAGGTTAAGAACGGACCTCCGGAACGAATTAAGTACTTAACCCGAGGTACCACTGTAATCTGGAAGTGTACAAGAAACATTGCTTTGGATGAGGTTCTTTGCAGCCTCCTTGTTTTTGAGTTTCCCAATTTGCGTTTCAGCAAAGCCCCACCTTTCCCCTTGGAGCCCTCATCCTTTAAAAGTTTCTGGGAGAAATCCCTCCAGTCTAGGAACCTCTTTTTAAAGTTCTCCATCACACGCATTTTAAAAAAACCGATTTAACAAAAAAAAATACGTCGCTTGATTGTAATAAAACCACTGGTCAGATTACAAGGACTATTAAAATTAACTGTTAAAAGCAGTTTTAAATGTTTTAAGGATAATTAACAGTAAAAGAGGTGAAATTGTAGCTCTGTGAGGTCAAGGAGACTCTTAAGCAAACCATAGTTCCAGTATTCCATGGGGGAAGTCATGGCTAAGATTTTTTAAAAAAACTTTATTGTTTTAAAATGGATACATTTATTCCAGGAAATCAAACAAACCAACAGACAACCACACAATTAAATAAAGAAACTATAAATTGTCAAACTAACAGAATACTTAAAAAATTACAGTATAAAAGGAACCTTCTTGGCAGAATTAGACTGAACCTTGCATTGTATAAATATAAGTTTGTAGGGAAGTTAACAGAAACTATATAAGAAATATGTAACTGCGGTATAAGATAATCAACAGATAAAGTACTGCGAGACTAATTGGAAGTAATTTTTAATTTCTTGTTTTACAAGCTTTACAATCGTTCACATCACTGGGAGTTCAAAGGATGTTAGTTATAAGAATTGTGTTTTTTCATATATTGCTACTGTCTTGTCGGCTAAGATTATTTTAAATGTTTGGTGTGGATCTGACCTACTCAGAAGTAAGACCACTGAGTTTGGGAGGGGGCTTACTCTCCAGTAAACAAACAGAAGATTGTGGCTTCAGTGATTTTTGGCTTTGAGTAGCCTCAGTCCTCAGTTTGCTCTCCCCGGGAGAAGCCCCAACAAGACGAATTGGGTTACTCCTGAACAAGTGCCTTGTGTATTGCGGTCATTTTCGGTGTCTTGGATCTGCCCCTTTTCACTGCAAATGAAGGGCGGGCCATTTATATCCCACCTGGGATAAAGCTGAGGAGCCAATTCTGCTTGCTCACAGGTTGCCTTTAAATGCAGGCAAGAGCTCCCCAAACTTTTCCTGCTGTTTGGCTCTTTGGATTCCAGTGGATTGGGGCCTCCTTTTCATACACCTCAAGTAAGTACTTGCAGCACTCTCCTGAGTGCTTGCTGGGCTCTGACCCCAGTTGAGAAAGAGTGGGCGAGAAAGAGAGGCCAGAGGCGCTTCAAATTGTCAGGTGCATTTCTTGACTCTGAAATTTGTGCGTAAAACCCCAGCAAATAAGCGTAAAAGCCTTCCTTGGCTGTTAGGGTGTAGACCAGGGGTCAGCAAACTTTTTCAGCAGGGGCCAGTCCACTGTCCCTCAGACCTTGTGGGGGGCCGGACTATTTTTTTTTGGGGGGGAATGAACAAATTCCTATGCCCCACAAATAACCCAGAGATGCATTTTAAATCAAAGCACACATTCTGCTCATGTAAAAGCACGCTGATTCCCGGATTTAGAAGGCGATTGGGCTGTATCCGGCCCCCGGGCCTTAGTTTGCCTACCCATGGTGTAGACCTTGCACTTAAAAAGAAGAGACCTTGATGAGTCTCTGTCTCGCAGCCTGACCTACTTCACAGGGTTGTTGTGTGTGCAAAATTAGGAAATCCTTACATTTCCCACCCTGAGCTTTCTTGGAGGAGTTGCTGGCAGAGGGGGGGTGAGCTCCCCAGGCTTGGTTTGCATTTCTGTAGCTGCATTTTGTCTGCACGTTTTGTGGGTTTTCGTAAAAGGCATTTCGACTGTGGGGTTCTCTCAGTTGGACTAGATGGCCCTCAGGTGTCCCTCCCAACGCTGCCATTCTATGATCTCAACTACAGTGGTGCCTCGCAAGACGAAAAGAATCCGTTCTGTGAGTCTCTTCGACTAGCGGTTTTTTCGTCTTGCGAAGCAAGCCCATTGACGGATTAGCGGATTAGCGCTATTAGCAGCTTTTAGCAGCTTTTAGCAGCTTATCAGCTTATCGGATCAGCTGATAAGCGGCTTAGCGGCTTAGAAAAAGGGGGGGGGGAGGAAAAAAACCCAGCAGGAACTCGCAAGACATTGTCGTCTTGCGAAGCAAGCCCATAGGAGATTCGTTTTGCGAAGCACCTCCAAAACGGAAAACTCTTTCGTCTAGCGAGTTTTCCGTCTTGCGAGGCATTCGTCTTGCGGGGCACCACTGTACATTGCTTTACTGTAACTTTCCCTTAAAATAATTCGCTCATCCCAGTATGCAAGAAGCAGAACGTTCACAATGGAAAGGGAATTAACGATGAACCAAGGCAGAGGTTTTTAAACGGTGGCCCAGAAATCTCCACCTACTCCCAGTTGGACCCAGGCCTGAAGGTAAGTTCCCTAGTTCTTTCACGTGATTTTCAGGGTTCGAAACCGTGTGAGCCAAATTGGTGTGGCCTCAGATCCACGGTTGGGCAGCTTCCATTGGGCTGGCCCTCTCTGGCTGCGCCGATTCCCCCTTCCTTTCCCCACCGCGGAGTTTTGTTTCTGTGGCCTTCCAGGGACTTTGGCGTGGGGGATTGTAATAATAATAATAAAACAGTAATAATTTATTATTTATACCCCGCCCATCTGGCTGAGTTTCCCCAGCCACTCTGGGCGGCTTCCAATCGAGTGTTAAAAACAATACAGCGTTAAATATTAAAAACTTCCCTAAACAGGGCTGCCTTCAGGTGTCTTTTAAAAATAAGATAGCTGCTTATTTCCTTCACATCTGAAGGGAGGGCGTTCCACAGGGTGGGTGCCACCACCGAGAAGGCCCTCTGCCTGGTTCCCTGTAACTTCACTTCTCTCAATGAGGGAACCGCCAGAAGGCCCTCGGAGCTGGACCTCAGTGTCCGGGCAGAACTACGGAGGTGGAGACGCTCCTTCAGGTCTACTGGACCGAGGCTGTTTAGGACTTTAAAGGTCAGCACCAACACTTTGAATTGTGCTCAGAAACGTACTGGGAGCCAATGTAGGTCTTTCAGGACCGGTGTTATGTGGTCTTGGCCGTCACTCCCAGTCACCAGTCTAGCTGCCGCATTCTGCATTAACTGCAGTTTCCGGGTCACCTTCAAAGGTAGCCCCACGTAGAGCGCATTGCAGTAGTCCAAGCGGGAGATACCGTATTATTCACCCTATAGGACGCACTTTTTCCCCTCCAAAAATGAAGGGGAAATGTGTGTGCGTCCTATGGGGCGAATGCAGGCTTTCGCTGAAGCCTGGAGAGTGAGAGGGGTCAGTGCGCACCGACCCCTCTCTCTCTCTCTCCAGGCTTCAGGAAGCTATCCATAAGCCTGGGGAGCCCGAGGGACTTCCCACAGGGCTCCCTAGGCTGTGGATAGCAGCCTGCTTGTCCAAGTGACGGGCGCACTGAATCAGAGCGCCCCGCGCTTCGGGAAGCTATCGCAGCCTAGCGAGCCCTGCGGGAGTTCCCGTGGCTGGGGGGGGATAATTTTTTTTTCTTTATCCCCCCCAAAAACTAGGTGCGTCCTATGGGCTGGTGCGTCCTATAGGGCGAAAAATACGGTAACCAGACTGGTGAGACAGTCTGCGGGCAGATAGGGTCTCATCCTGTGTACTAGACGGAGCTGATAAACAACTGCCCTAGACACAGAATTGACCTGTGCCTCCATGGACAGCTGTGAGTCCAAAATGACTCCCAGGTTGTGCACCTGGTCCTTCAGGGGCACAGTTACCCCATTCAGGACCAGGGAGTCCTCCACACCAGCCTGCCCCCTGTCCCCCAAAAACAGTACTTCTGTCTTGTCAGGATTCAACCTCAATCTGCTAGCCACCACCCATCCTCCAACTGCCTCCAGACACTCACACAGGGCCTTCACCACCTTCGCTGGTTCTGATTTGAAGGAGAGGTAGAGCTTGGTATCATCCGCCTACTGATGAACACCCAGCCCAAACCCCCTGATAAAAGACAGAATAAAAACAACAACCATCTTCTTCACTCCAGGGGGTTGGACTAGATGGCCCCTTGGTCCCTTCCAACTTTACGATTCTACGACTCCAATAATCCCCCTCTCTTCCCCTTTGATTCACACAGGCCTGCACTTCTCATAACCTGCCAGGTCAGACGCAGCCCTCCAGCCACATATTACGATCGCCGGGACATCAGAAGCTGCCAGTTGGAGCTGGAAGATTGTACCAGTGCAATCTGGGCGGGCGAGTCTTTCTCTTCTCTTCTCCAGCAAGCGCAAGGCTACTCTCGGCCGGAAGACTCGAACCATGCCGACGTTCAGTTCGAAAGAGGCTCACCAGCTCCTGCACAACAAGTTTGTGGTCATCCTGGGCGACTCAAGTGAGTGAGTCAGTTCTTCTGGAGGAGGTGAGGCAGGAGGGTTGGGCTAGATGAACTCTGGGGATCCCGTTCAGCTTCTGCCAGGAAGGGTGGAATGGAGAAAGGGGGAGAGGGAGGAAAGCTTCTCTCCCTCTCTCGTAACGCTGGTGGACATCCAGCGAAGCGGATTCAGGGCAGGTGAAAAATACAGTCCGTTGCGCGGCGTGTTGTTAAACTCTGGAACTCCCTGCCACAAGAGGGAGGAAGAGGATTGGGCAAACTCATGGAGGAGGAGAGAACTAGCCGTGGCTATTAGCCAGGATGGCTACGCTCTGCCGTCCACAGTAGGAGGCAGCGATGCTTCTGAATTGCTGGAAATCACAGAAGATGAGAGGGATCTTGTGTTCAGATCCTGTTCAGGGGGTTCCCACTGGGGCATATGCTCGGCTGCTGTGTGATGCTAGAGTAGATGGGCCATGGGCCTGATCCAGGAGGCACATCTTACGTTTGCATGTGCAGCACCTCTCCTGTACTTGGATCAGAGGGGAAAGTAAGGTAAGGTAAAGGGTAAAGGGACCCCTGACCATTTGGTCCAGTCATGGCCAACTCTGGGGTTGCGGCGCTCATCTTGCTTTACTGGCCGAGGGAGCCGGCGTACAGCTTCCGGGTCATGTGGCCAGCATGACTAAGCCGCTTCTGGCGAACCAGAGCAGCGCATGCAAACTCTGTTTACCTTCCTGCCAGAGTGGTACCTATTTATCTACTGCACTTTTTGTGCTTTCGAACTGCTAGGGTGGCAGGAGCAGGGACCGAGCAACGGGAGCTCACCCTGTCACGGGGATTTGAACCGCCGACCTGATCAGCAAGTCCTAGGCTCTGTGGTTTAACCCACAGCGCCACCCGCGTCCTGGAGGGAAGGTAAAGGCGGGGGCTAATTCTCCCTCCTTGTTGTGTTTCCTCCTCCTCTTGCAGTCCAGCGATGTGTGTACAAGGATCTGGTCCAGCTGCTGCAGAGTGACTCCTTGCTCACGGCTTCCCAGCTGAAGTCCAAGGTAGCCGACAGAGGCCGTTCCACACCAGGTGTTGGGGGTGAGGAGGGGACGCCTGCCGTATTCCCCAGGGCTGGTCCGAAATACCTGGCTTGGGTCCAAACTTTCTGAGAGACTGTATCCCCTCATACAAATCCGCCCAAGTCTGGAGATCTTCGAGGGAGGCCCTTCTCTCGGTCCTGCCACCTTCACAGGCAGGCTTGGCGGGGATGCGGGGCAGGGCCTTCTCTGTGGTGGCTCCTTCCAGTCTTTGGAACTCTTTCCCTAGAGAAGCCAGACTGGCTCCCTCGTCATCGTCCTTCTGCCATCAGGCAAAGACCTTGTTCCAACAGGGAACTGACTGCTTCAACTGAATGGTGCTGTTCTTATTGGAATTATCTGCACTGGGGCAGGCGTAAGCAAACTCGGCCCTCCAGATGTTTTGGGACTTCAACTCCCATCATCCCCTACCACTGGTCCTGTTAGCTAGGGATGATGGGAGTTGTAGTCCCAAAACATCTGGAGGGCTGAGTTTGCCTAGGCCTGCATTGGGGCATCTGGTCAGCCGCTTCGAGAACAGGATCCTGGAGCAGTGGGCCATTGGCCTGATGATTATTAGCTGAACTGGGCTCCACACCATCGCAAAAACAAATGAACCGAGAAAGCCTCAAAAAGCAAAAGCGCAAAATAGACAGCAAAAACAAAAGTGCCAAACTTACTCCATTCTGGAAGTTCATTTGACTTCCGAAATGTTCAAAAACCAAGGTGTACCAACCTCCAGTCAACATAATAACCCCTTACTTGTCCAACATGTGGTATGCGGAACATCTGCAGCACCGCTGCCACTGCCATCTTGCGCCCCAGCCCCACAATCTTCATATATATAAAAAAATTAGTTTTTTTAACATATCATTTTCAACAATAATTAAACATACTTTTATATCTTATACCGTTTTTTGACTTCCATCAATCACATCTGAAGATTTTCCAATCTATTCACTTAATTTACATTTCTTACTTTAACTATTACATTTAAATCTCATAACTAATCTCTATTCTTTCTCTACTTTGCAATGTTTCATATATTTCTCCTTACAAAACTTCTTGTAGTCCTACTAGCGTAATTTGTTGATTACAGTTGCTCTTTAAATAGTTTATATATTTCTTCCAATCTTCTCTGGTCCCGCAGGTTTCGAATCCTTCCTGTCACTTTATCTAATTCTGCATAGTCCATGAATTTCGTCTGCCATTCTTCTTTCGTCGGAATTTCTTCTTGCTTCCATTTCTGGGCTAACAATACTCTTGCCTCTGCTGTTGTTGCATATAAAAACAATTTAACGTCTTGTCTATTAATATCCTCATCTATAATACCAAGTATAAATGTTTCTGGTTTTTTTAAAAATGTATACTTCAACATCTTTTCCATCTCATTATATATCATTTCCCAGAAGTTTTTTTACTTTCTTACATTTCCACCACATATGATGAAATGTTTTTTTCTTTTTCTTTACATTTCCAAAATTTATTATTTATCTTATACATTTGAGCTAATTTTTACAGGTGTAATATACCATCTATACATCATTTTCATCATATTCCCACCACATATGATAAAATGTTCCTTCTTTTTCGTTACATTTCCAACATTTATTATTTATCTTATACATTTGAGCTAATTTCACAGATGTAATATACCAGCAGCAGGAGGCCCCATTAGCTAAAGTGGTGCTTCAGGTTAAGAACAGTTTCAGGTTAAGAACGGACCTCCGGAATGAATTAAGTACTTCACCCGAGGTACCACTGTATAAGAACAAACCTCAGCAAAGAGATGCCACTTGATGAGAATATCTGATGAGCACATAAAAATGCAAGATGGATGATATGGCATTATAACACTTGCCAGTTCACTCAAGGAACCATTGTAAGTCAAGGACTGGTACCTCAGGTGTATATTTACTCCCTGCCCGAGGTATTGTTCCCAACAGTTTATTTTAGGGATCCATCCAAACCTCACAAAGCAAGGCTGAAATTAAAGTTCTAATACATCCTCTCAAAGTCCAGGAAAAAACAGTTTTCTACCTGGGCAAAAGTGTTAGTTTAGAAGGAATTTGAGAACCTAGAATCAACTAGGTAAAGATGACTATTAAGGCTTCCTTAACAGAAGCAGGCCCGTATAGTTCAAGCTCTGGTTTTCCCAGTAGTGATGTATGGAAGTGAGAGCTGGACCATCAAGAAGGCTGATCGCCGAAGAATTGATGTTTTTGAATTCTGGTGCTGGAGGAGACTCTTGAGAGTCCCATGGACTGCAAGAAGATCAAACCTCTCCATTCTGAAGGAAATCAGCCCTGAGTGCTCACTGGAAGGACAGATCCTGAAGCTGAGGCTCCAGTACTTTGGCCACCTCATGAGAAGAGAAGATCCCTGGAAAAGACCCTGATGTTGGGAAAGATGGAGGGCCCAAGGAGAAGGGGACGACAGAGGACAAGATGGTTGGACAGTGTTCTCGAAGCTACCAGCATGAGTTTGACCAAACTGCGGGAGGCAGTAGAAGACAGGAGGGCCTGGCGCGCTCTGGTCCAGGGGGTCATGAAGAGTTGGACACGACTAAACAACAACAACAGTGTACATTTGTATTCCTGAACAAATCCCTCTACGTGGGAATTTTACATGGGAGTTCAAATGGAAGTTTACAGGTGGGGGGGGGGTGGAGCCTGCCATCTCCCCACCCATGACTGAACATGCACATTGAATTATGGGATGGGGATAAAGTTTCCCAGGACTCACACTCTGTCTTCAGAGGGATGCTAGTGGAAGTTGGATTCCTTTGTGTTTTGTACAACGTCAGAGGATGGACGGACAGGCAGGTGCCAAGTCTTTTACGCCTTGCGTCTCACGCCCTTAGGGTCCTCAGACAGAGTGACAGGGGATTGGGTGCTATGCCTGGGTCCAGTCACATTTTCAGCCATTCTGATCTTCCTGGCTCTTCAGTAATTTTGCAGCCCTCACGGTTCTTCCTCTCTTCCTCCATAGCCTTCAGCTGGGCCTTGGTTTTCTCCTTGAGCTCTCGGGCAACCTCCTCCAACAGGGCTACCTTATGGCCACTGCGCGCCTTGGTCTGTGAAATATACTCTGAGTCGAGAGTGGATTTCATGCCCTTTATTCAGCTCATAGTGGTGAGGAGGAATGAAAGTTCTCCCAGAATGTCTCTTTATATACATTATTTACACAATGGGCCCCACATGATTGGCTAATTCCAGGATTCTCCTGTAGGGCAATCAGGTTGCGGATTCACTTCCACCTGGAGCTGGATTGGGTGGCTCCTGTGGACCAATCAGACTGCTGCATTCTGGATCCTATTGTTCTAGGACCAATCAGACTGCTGCATTCTGAATCCTATTGTTCTAGGGCCAATCAGACTCCTGCATTCTGAATCCTATTGTTCTAGGACCAATCAGACTGCTGCATTCTGGATCCTATTGTTCTAGGACCAATCAGACTGCTGTATTCTGGATCCTATTCTAGGACCAATCAGACTGCTGCATTCTGGATCCTATTGTTCTAGGACCAATCAGACTGTTGTATTCTGGATCCTATTCTAGGACCAATCAGACTGCTACATTCTGGATCCTATTATTCTAGGACCAATCAGACTGCTGCATTTTGGATACTATTGTTCTAGGACCAATCAGACTGTTGTATTCTGGATCCTATTCTAGGACCAATCAGACTGCTGCATTCTGGATCCTATTATTCTAGGACCAATCAGACTGCTGCATTTTGGATACTATTGTTCTAGGACCAATCAGACTGCTGTATTCTGGATCCTATTCTAGGATCAATCAGACTGCTGCATTCTGGATCCTATTGTTCTAGGACTAGTCAGACTGCTGCATTCTGGATCCTATTATTCTAGGACCAATCAGACTGCTGCATTTTGGATCCTCTTGTTCTAGGACCAATCAGACTGCTGCATTCTGGATCCTATTGTTCTAGGACCAATCAGACTGCTGTATTCTGGATCCTATTCTAGGACCAATCAGACTGCTGCATTCTGGATCCTATTGTTCTAGGACCAATCAGACTGTTGTATTCTGGATCCTATTCTAGGACCAATCAGACTGCTGCATTCTGGATCCTATTATTCTAGGACCAATCAGACTGCTGCATTTTGGATACTATTGTTCTAGGACCAATCAGACTGTTGTATTCTGGATCCTATTCTAGGACCAATCAGACTGCTGCATTCTGGATCCTATTATTCTAGGACCAATCAGACTGCTGCATTTTGGATACTATTGTTCTAGGACCAATCAGACTGCTGTATTCTGGATCCTATTCTAGGATCAATCAGACTGCTGCATTCTGGATCCTATTGTTCTAGGACTAGTCAGACTGCTGCATTCTGGATCCTATTATTCTAGGACCAATCAGACTGCTGCATTTTGGATCCTCTTGTTCTAGGACCAATCAGACTGCTGTATTCTGGATCCTCTTGTTCTAGGACCAATCAGACTGCTGTATTCTGGATCCTCTTGTTCTAGGACCAATCAGACTGCTGTATTCTGGATCCTCTTGTTCTAGGGCCAACCAGACTGCTGCATTTTGGATCCTATTCAACTCAGTACAGAACAGTCCGTTTACACACCATACAGAGGGGGGCTTCATCATCCTTACAAAAGAACTCGGGGGCTTCCGATGCCTTTTACACACCTCCCTTCTCCTTTCTGGGTGTCTCTCCACCCACAGCTGGACACACTGGACCACTTTTGCCAGTTGCCAGTTTGGCCTCCTGTCCGTTGGCTGATAGTCTCCTGCACTTGGGGCAAGCAGAGGCTCCCTCAGATTCAGGCCAGGACTGGACAATGCGGGCTCTGCAGAAATTATGCCCGCAGTCCAACATCACAGGATAATAATAATAATAATAATAATAATAATAATAATATTAATAATTAATAATAAAAATAAAAATAATAATTTATTATTTATACCCCGCCCATCTGGCTGGGTTTCCCCAGCCACTCTGGGTGGCTTCCAACAATACACTAAAATATAGTAACCTATTAAACATTAAAAGCTTCCCTAAACAGGGCTGCCTTCAGATGTCTTCTAAAAGTTTGGTAGTTATTTTTCTCTTTGACATCTGATGGGAGGGAGTTTCACAGGGCGGGCGCCACCACCAAGAAGGCCCTCTGCCTGGTTCCCTGTAGCTTCACTTCTCACAGTGAGGGAACCACCAGAAGGCCCTCAGAGCTGGACCTCAGTATCTGGGCTGAACGATGGAGGTGGAGACACTCCTTCAGGTATACTGAACCGACTGGATCTTTGAAATATTCCAGGCAGATGGGACAAGTCATTGCATCAGTGAGCTCCTCGAGATGTCCCTCAGTTGCCATCCTTACTTTTCCAGTTAAACACCACCAAGAAATACTGGAATCCAGACAAAGATCGTACCCACACATTTAAAGCACTTTACTTTCTGTAAAGAATCCTGGGAACTGTAGCTTGTCCCTTAAAGATAAAGGGATCCCTGACCATTAGGTCCAGTCATGGCTGACTCTGGGGTTGCGGCGCTCACCTCGCTTTATTGGCCAAGGGAGCCGACGTACGGTTTCTGGGTCATGTGGCCAGCAGGACTAAGCCACTTCTGGCAGACCAGAGCAGCGCACGGAAACGCCGTTTACCTTCCTGCCGGAGTGGTACCTATTTATCTACTTGCACTTTGACATGCTTTCGAACTGCTAGGTTGGCAGGAGCAGGGACCAAGCAACGGGAGCTCACCCCGTCATGGGGCTTCGAACCGCCGACCCTCTGATCGGCAAGCCCTAGGCTCTGTGGTTTAGACCACAGCGCCACCCGCGTCCCTAGCTTGTCCCTTATGGAGCTGCAATTCCCAGCACGAACCTCTCCCATTCTTTAAGCTGTATGTTATATCCAACCGGCCCCACAATCTTCTGACTGCTTTCTGTCTCCCCTTCACCCCCATCTGCAGGGGGAGCTGCGCTTCGAAGACGACCACCTGGTGGAAGGAGGGGTTCTGGGCCCCCTCCACAATGGCACCCGTTACCGCGAGGTGCGCCAGTATCGCACCGGCCACCACCTTGTCCGCTTCTACTTCCTCACGCGCGTCTACTCAGAATACGTGGAGAGCATTCTGGAAGATTTCCAAGCCGGACCGCAACCGGACGTCTTGGTCCTCAACTCCTGCGTCTGGGACGTTTCTAGGTAGCTCTGTGGACCCGCCGACAGAGTTGCATTTATTGCGATGTTATTGTAGGTGGTGCATGCTGGGATAGTTCAGTCGGCAGAGCGTGAGAATGTTAATCTCCAGGTTGTGGGTTCGAGCCCTATGTTGGACAGAAGATTCCTGCGCATAGCTGTCAACGTTCCCCTTTTTTAAAGGGAAATTCCCTTATTCCGAATAGGATTCCTCGCAAGAAAAGGAAAAGTTGGCAGCTATGTTCCTGTGCTGCAGGGGGTTGGAATAGATGACCCTCGAGGTCCCTTCCAACTCTGGGATTCCACAATTCTATTATGTATATTCCTCCCTTTCCCTATAAGCCACTGGGCATTTTCCAAGAAGGCAGATGGGCAAAAATCCATAAAATAGTGCCATTCTTTAGAAACATGGAGGGAATCGCTGAATAGCAATTGCCAGCAGTAGCAGCAGGGACGAAGAGGTCTCTTCCTATTCCTCCAAATTAATTCATTCATTCATTTATTTTAATACTTTTATTTTGCTTTAAATAAATACAGATAAATATAAGCAACCAAAATCGCAAAAGAAAAATCCTTAATAATAATAATAATGGAAAAAGCTAAAAGAAACAAACAAACAAAATCAGAGTACACGGCATAGAACATATTTGTGGGGTCTGCCTGGTGTTTTTACATGAGTAGAATGTGTGCTTTTATTTAAAATGCATCTCTGGGTTATTTGTGGGGCATAGGAATTCGTTCATTCCCCCCCCCCCCCAAAAAAAATAGTCTGGCCCCCAACAAGGTCTGAGGGACAATGAACCGGCCCCCTGCTGAAAAAGTTTGTTGACCCCTGATATAAGAAAACTAGAAGGAGGAGGGAGGGAAGATGTTATATAATGGTAAAAAATTGAAAAAGCAATAAAAAATTATAGTTAGATGATAGATAGATAGATAGATAGATAGATAGATAGATAGATAGATAGATAGATAAAAGTGGTACTCCCCAGCCTGATCCCTGAAATCTCCTGGCTCGGCCAAGGGGTCTCCGCTGTGGCCTGACCCTGGTGCTTTCCCCTACTCTCTGAGCAGGTACGGCACATCTTCCATGAAGGCATATCGCAAGAACCTGGAGACGGTCTTCAACCGGCTGGACGCTGTCCTCCCAGCCTCCTGTTTGGTCATCTGGAACATGACCATGCCTCTAGGGCCCAGGGTGACAGGGGGCTTCCTTATTCCAGAGGTAAGGGGTGGCAGGAATGCGCTTCCGGGTTCTGGGATGGGGTCCACTGTAGTGTGAGAGCAGACTATGATGGCTACGATCTGCTCCCACGGTCAGGGGAAAAACAATGCTGTCCAGGGTTGTAAAGACTGCAGAGATAATAATTGGGTGCACTCTCGCATCTTGAATCAGGTGCAGAGATAGCGCAGGATAGTGCGCACCCCGGAAATGATCAAATGATCTCTTTCAGCTTCTGCCTTCTGGAAGAAGGTCCAGGGTTATAAAGACTAGGACTAGCCGTCTGAGAAACAGTTTCTACCCAAATGCGATTTTGGTTTTAAATGCAGTGTAAGGTAGTCTCTAAGGGAGACTAGGGCCCTGCAGGATTTAACCTCCTTCCGCAGGGCCTGTAAGACAGAGCTATTCTGCCTGGCCTTTAATTTGAATTCAGCCTGATCTTTTATTTCCCTTCTCTCCCCCCCTCCCCTTTTATGGAGATCACCCACTCTGAGACCCCACAGTTAATTCTCCCCTGGCCTCCTCGCTGGCCCAAGTAGGACTAATTCAGCCAGCTAGCCCTAGGGATTATCTAATGTTTATTGGATGGACTTCCCCCCAAATTGATTTTGAACTTTGAATTTTATTGTTATCCATGCTTTTATACTGTATTTTATGCTGCTTCTATGTTGTATTACAATTGAGAGTTTTAAATTTGTTGTTAGCCACCCTGAGCCCAGTTTTCTGAACCGGGAAGGGTGGGGTATAATTAAAAAAAATTATTATTATTATTATAATTATATAAACCACTGATCCTCTTGGGCTGGCCGATCAGAAGGTTGGCGGTTCGAACCCCTGCGATGGGGTGAGCTCCCGTTTCTCTGTCCCAGCTCCTGCCAACCTAGCAGTTCAAAAGCACTCCAGCACAAGTAGATAAATAGGTACCACTCTGGCGGGAAGGTAAACGGCATTTCCGTGTGCTGCTCTGGTTTGCCAGAATCGGCTTAGTCCTGCTGGCCACATGACCCGGAAGCTGTACGCCGGCTCCCTTGGCCAGTAAAGCGAGATGAGCGCCGCAACCCCAGAGTCGTCTGCGACTGGACATAACTGTCCCTTTACCTTTACATTTTTCATTCTGTTCCCAGCTGCAGCACTTAAGCAAGACCCTCCGCAATGACATAATCGAGGGCAACTTCTACGGCGCCACTTTGGCCGGCTTCCACCTCTTCGACGTCCTGGACCTCCACTTCCACTTCCGCTTCGACCTGCGGAACCGGGTCAAGGATGGTGTCCACTGGAACAATGTGGTGCATCGCAGGATCACCAACCTGCTTCTGACGCACGTGGCGGACGCCTGGCGCGTGGTGGTGCCCAGCAGGCACCGGAGCCCAGATGGTGAGTGGGCAGGATCCCAGCTTGCTTCTGGCTCTTTCCACTGCAGGGAAGGGAGGTTGGCAAGGTCTCAGGGATGCAATTTGCAGTTTGCATTTTGTAGTGCAGAAAGCATTGATCTGATGTGTAGAGATCTTTCCTATTCTATTTGATTCAAGAAGGTTCTGGGAGCTTCTCTGTGTGAAAGAAGCAAGCAGAAGGTTCATGATGTTCAGGTTATTCCTTCAGAGAAGCTGAGTACAGCTGGCTTCAACTGCTCTGTTATCTCTTCTGTCAAGGTCATGCTGACTTATAATAATAAGCGCAAAACAACAATAAACCTCTGGTTACGTGAAACATATTCAATAAATACAAACGACATAATCGGCTGTACGTTTGAAAAAATAAGATATACTATTCATTGTATTAGGGGACGCGAGCGGCGCTGTGGGTTAAACCACAGAGCCTAGGGCTTGCCGATTAGAAGGTTGGCAGTTCGAATCCCCGCGACGGGGTGAGCTCCTGTTGCTTGGTCCCTGCTCCTGCCAACCTAGCAGTTTGAAAGCACATCAAAGTGCAAGTAGATAAATAGGTACCGCTCTGGCGGGAAGGAAAGTAAACGGCGTTTCCGTGTTGTGCTGTGGTTCACCAGAAGCGGCTTAGTCATAATGGCCACATGACCCAGACCATATATGTGAAAGTGTCTATTCCACCTGTCGGTTCATAGAGTCCAACAATCCACACAAAAGGTTGTTGCAGTTCCACAGAATCCTTTCACAGAGTCTAAGACAAGGATTTCCGGAATATTAGTCTTGTTTCGCCATCTTGGGCTTCATCAGTAGTACAAACTCTAGGTAATGCAAATAAATACAATATCGTAATCTCACACATTTTTACAGCAAAAATAATATAAAAACTATCAACAACCGTACATATATGATATCACAGGACAGTGGATCTTATAGCATAGTAGTAGCTGCTGTAAGCAGCAACTTTTACAGAGTAGAGATATATGGACAAGCACAATATTGATTAGAGTAACAGGTGTTGTCAATCAACAGGTACAAAATTTCTTTCTTAAAGTGACCCATATGGACTCTATGAACAGACAGGTGGAATAGACACTTTCACATATATGGACCTTATGCATAAACTGATTAGAGAATGAACTGATCCACTGGGTATTCTATTTTTTTCATTGAACTTCATGAGTTATTTCTGTTGAAATCTACAATTCAATACAATGAATAGTATCTCTTATTTTTTCAAACGTACAGCCGGTTATGTTTTGTGTGTTTATTGACTATAATAACAAGGCTAGAAGGAGCTGGGTTTCACACTCTCTTTTTGTCTCTCTTTCCTTCTGGTGTGGTGTTCTGTATACAGTGGTACCTTGGTTGTCGAACGGCTTGGCTCCCAAACAAATCGGCTCCCAAACGCCGCAAACCCTGCAGCCAATCGGAAGCCATGCCTTGGCTTCCGCATGGTTCCGGGAGTTGAACGGATTATGTTTGACAAACAAGGTACCAGTGTTAAGGTTTTAGTCTTATTATACGTTATTGTAAGTTTAAATTAGGTCTGCTGCAACTGGACTTCTTATGGACAGTGCCAATTCTGAATGTATTGAATTTGTGACCATTATGCTCATTTGCCTTCAGTAGTAGTCAAGCTCTGCTGGATGGAATATTAATTGCCTCTGGTCTATTTTTGGGGAATCCTGCAACGTGTATGTATAACTATACGTTGGAATCTACTCTGGATCAATACTGAGTAGACTTTCAATGACAGCTTTGAACGGCCCTCTCCCTTCGTTCCGCAGAGCCTGCGTGGAATACGCCAGGGACACCTTTGCCGCCATTGCCACCCCGTCTTGGCGCTTCCCAACTGCTCCCCGGCCCTCGTGACTCCCACCCACCGCCTTACCCCTGTGTCCCCCAGTTTTACGACGACTCAGTCCTTGTTCCCAGCAACTGGGGGCCCTCCGAACCCGTCTCTGGATTTCGTAGCTTTGAGGACCCCCACTTCCTGACGCCCCACATGGATGGTATGTCCTCAATACAGCTCTTTCTCCCACCCTTCCCAGAATCCTTTGGGGTTCTGGCACCATACCCACCCAAGGTGGACTTGACGTTAGACCTACCTGCCCTCACCACTGAATTTGGGCAGGGATGCAGAGCAGCTGCTACAATTTTGGCCATAGGACAGGAAGGCAGGATTCAGAAAAGGGCTGCTGAAACGGATCAGGGCGATGGAGGGACTCAGGAAAAGTTACAGCGTCCGGGACTTTTTAGTGCAGAGAAAAGGCAAGTGAGAGGCATGGACGTTCTTAAAGTTACCCACGGACCCAGAAAAGGTTTTTCCTCTCACTTTCCTGACATTGGAACTGGCGGGCGTGCCAACACGGAGGAGAGTGTTGGAAGTTGCAGGAGAGGTTAAATAGGAAGGCCCTCCTTGCAGAGTTCACAGTTAATCTGTGGAACTCCCTCCCACAGCGACAGCCACCGACTTTAGATGGCTTTAAAAGAAGACGGGGCAATTGGGCATCAAAAAGGATGGAGTATGGGGAATTGGCAAGATTAACAGCAAAGGTTAGAGACCAAAAGGACAAAAAAATAGCCTTGAGGATTGGAGTATTTCAAGAACTGCTATAGCGAGATGAAAATGCGAGCAGGGCTTGAAATATAAGCAACAAGGTTCATTATTAAGATGAGTAGGTTAAAATGGATGTATTGAGCAGTATATGTGAAATAGTAAAGGGACCCCTGACCATTAGGTCCAGTCATGGCCAATTCGGGAGTTGCGGCGCTCATCTCGCTTTATTGGCTGAGGGAGCCGATGTACAGCTTCCGGGTCATGTGGCCAGCAGGAGCAGGGACCGAGCAATGGGAGCTCACCCCGTCGCGGGCATTCGAACCACCGACCTTTTGATCAGCAAGCCCTAGGCTCTGTGGTTTAACCCACAGTGCCACCCGCATCCCTATATGTGAAATATGCAAGGGTAAATATGGAAACCATGGAATTGGGAGGGCGGGAAGTAGATTTTCGGACCATGTTACATGCTTCTAAATGCCAATTCTAAGTTTCTGGAAACAACAGGAAGGGAAAGTGCTCTTGTGGTGGGATCCTGTTTGCCGGCTTCCCATTTAGGCATCTGGTTGTGCCCCGCCCCCCCAAGGATGCTGAGCTCGACAGCCCTGATTCAGCCATCCTCTTGCGACGGCCTTATTCCTTCGTTCTCCCGCTTTCTTTTTCATCCCCAGCTGCAGCACTTCACGACTTCCGCCACCTGGGCAGCAACTCCGCGCCCGTCCCGGGCCCCTTCCCTGCTTACCCCTCCCACGACGAGGAGAACGACCCCCCGCGCTCCTGGCGCCAGCGCAGGAGGAGCCGTGTTGGTGGGCACCACGGCAGCTACGTCATGCGCCGCCCCTGCTTCTACCCGAGAGACGAGACCCCCTACCGGAGGTTCTTCCCCGTCCGTTCCCAGCGCTATTGAAATTCTTCTGGGGTCTGGCAAAGGACTTGCACCATGTGGATTCTCAGACAAAGCTGGTCTTTGGTTTCCGTGGTCTTTGTTCCATCATGTCTGTCTATAACC
The DNA here is from genome assembly GCF_965112155.1 of Podarcis liolepis. NCBI lineage: Eukaryota > Metazoa > Chordata > Lepidosauria > Squamata > Lacertidae > Podarcis > Podarcis liolepis. Next base: position 4,076,768 of record NC_139564.1, read on the forward strand.
AAGGGGTTTGACCCAGGCAGCTGTTGGTCCTTTTTTGTGTTTTGTGGTGCCTTAATTTTTGACGCAATGTCCTTCTTTGAGACATGGAGGTTCAGAGGGCATGTGGCGATGTGCTCCCGTTGCCAGCGCCTCGGCTGGTTTGTGCGTTTATAGCACTGACCCCACCTACGGACTTCATCTTTTTTGCCCAGGGGAAGGTGAGTTCCTGTCCCCCCAGCGCATCGCTCAGAGAGCCGGCCAGGTACCTGGATCTGGGGGCTTCTCCTCTGTTTCCCCGCTCCCCCCACATTTTAATTCCCTCCTGGAAGCACAGAAGGAATCGTGCCATGAGACGCCTCCCCTTCCCCAATAATCCTGCTTGCAGGAGTCGGCCAATATTGCGCCATGCTGGGAAGGTTGTTCTGTGCGCGTGCTGTAACAGTTTGAAACCGGGCGGGGTATTTTTGTGTTTTGTTTTGTTTTATACAACTCCTAATTAAAAGAAACTGCAGAAGCCCCTGTTGCATCTGTGGTTTGTGTCGTCGGAGGTTTCTGTAAGGGGTGGGCTTTGAATATTGCGGCAAAGCATCCTTGGGTATTCCTGTTACTTTTCTTTCGGGAGAACCACCTTGCTTTTCAGTACCTGTGACACGCAGGTGGCAGTGAGGAGGGAGTCGCTGCAGAGCATCACACACTGTTTTAGTACAACTTGTGAGACTCGCCTGGAAAGAACTGGTGGTTGCTCTTGTTGTAAACAAATTAAATCTGCCCTTTCCCCCTTATGAGGTACCCAAGAGCCTGTATAGAGTCCTTAAGAAGAAGAAGAAGAAGGAGAGTTTGGATTTGATATCCCGCTTTATCACTACCCGAAGGAGTCTCAAAGCGGCTAACATTCTCCTTTCCCTTCCTCCCCCACAACAAACACTCTGTGAGGTGAGTGGGGCTGAGAGACTTCAAAGAAGTGTGACTGGCCCAAGGTCACCCAGCAGCTGCATGTGGAGGAGCGGAGACGCGAACCCGGTTCCCCAGATTACGAGACTACCGCTCCTAACCACTACACCACACTGGCTCCTAAGTGGGTTCCCTATTGGTAGGAGAAAATAACAGAGACCAACCAGAGAATACTGAGAAGCAAAGCAGCTAGTAAGCTTGATCTTTATTGATCTGTTGCAACAGGGTGCTCCCTCACGCAGGAAAGGAGGAGGAACCCAGAACAATGGCGCGCAAGGCCTTATATAGACATTTTAAATTCCCTGCCCTGGAGCTCAAGACCACCCCTCCATACATCGTACATACATCACAGAAGGGGTGTAACCTAAGACCACCCCCCACAAACATCATACCTACATCACAGAAAAGGCGGTCTACAACAGAAATTTGAGTGTTGTTGTTTTTCCTTGTCTGCCAGGTTATCTGATAATGCCTTATCTGATTGCCTTTCCTGGTAGTCTGGCCATTCCTTTGAGATGGTGATTTCCCAATTCCTGTGACAATGGGAAGGTTCCCTCACCCGCTCCCTCTTTGCAAAGAAAACATTGGGTCAGTTTGGGAGTCAAAATGGTTTCAGGTCGGTCTTCCTGCGCTGATCTATGTACGTGCTCGGTTGGTACATTTATGAATATTTATTATATATATATAAGACCTTAAATTTTATTATTACACTCCCCAGGTAGTTAAATACGGTTTGAAAGGAAGATCGCTGCTGCTGGGGTCGTGCGTAACTCCGCCCTGGGTCTGCATCTGTTTTTAGATTTCTGCAAAGTCCTCACTGAGCAAAGATAAAATCAGCAACAAAGAGACGTAGAGGTTGGAAAAGACATGTACAGAGGGGCCCTGCACATTTTTAGCAGAGGACTAGTGGTCTGGGGGTGGGGGTGGTCAAATACCCTTACTATTTATGCTGCACGGTCCCTCTTTCCAGTGGCCCAGAGTCACCCAACCAGCACGAAAGGGCAGCTTTTTAGCCTTCTCACCAGGTCTGGATTAAGACCTTTAGAGGGCCTAAGCACTTAAAAGATTCTGACACCCCCATACATACCGAATTCAAAATACAGTGGTACCTCGGGTTACAGATGCTTCAGGCTGTGTGTTTTTAGGTTGTGCACCGTGTTGAACTAGGAAGTACCGGAAAGAGAAAATCTATTGGAAGACGATAATCAAGCATCCGCACAACATGACCAGTCCAACGAAGTTGATGTTGAAGAATCATAGTGTAGCAGGAACCCCCCCACCCCAATCATTCTGTTTGTACAAACTTCACACACACTCACACACTACATACGCCACATTTCTGTTATAAATTCATAGAAAAATCAACCATACATCGGATTTGCACTGTTCCATTTTTATTTTACTCCATATGACAAGGACTATCAAAGGGGGGTGGCTTGGTTCTGGTCAGCCATAATCCCTTCACCATCCCAGCACATCCACAGGAGCCCTGCCCAGTTGCTATGCCAACCCTGATGATCCCAGACAGAAGACAATCAAGATCACAAAGAACTTGCATATGGGAGTGGATTCAGCATGGACTGAAACAAAGGACAATGATCAGATCTTCCCTCTGGGGGCAGGAAACTGCAAACTCCCCTTTGTCTCCTGGAAGTGACTCATGGGCAGGGGGAAAGGAGGAACCAGCCAGGTGACAGGACACTCAGGTTACCACCAACTCCTCCCTCAACCCCTCCTCTCTGTAATGTATGCATGATGCCAACCCCTCCTTTCTGTAATGTATGCATGATGTTTCTGGGGGTGGGCTTGAGCTAGAGGATGGGAATTTCAGAAGTTTTTATAAGCTCTTGCACACCATCTTTCTGGGTCTTTCCTCTCTCCTGCAAGTGAAGGGAATACCCTGTTGCAACAGTTCAATAAAGGCCAAGCCTACAGGCTGCTGTTTTGCTCCAAGTTATCCTGGTTGGTGTCTTTGTTTTTGTCCAAGGGAGCCCTCGGATTTTTCCGGTAACAATAGCTTCAACACTGGTGATCTTTGCTTCTTCCGGTACACTGGCATTAGTCTGCCTGTCTTCCGAAGTGATGTGTAAAAAATTTTGGGCAAACCGTTGACGGAATCTTTCAAGGAGTTGGAGATGGCGTTTATAAGTGGTCCATGTTTCACAAGCATACAGTAAGGTTGGTAGTACAATAGCTTTGTAAACAAGCATTATGGTTTCCCCGTGAATGTCCCGGTCCTCAAACACTCTGCACTTCAATCCGGAGAAAGCTGCACTCACAGAGCTCAGACGATGCTGGATATCAGCTAGTTACTAGTCCTATGTCAACAATGAATCTTGGGTCAGACACTTGGGCCTCTTAGCTTAACCCACCTTGCCAGGTTGTTGTGACAATAAAGTGGTCCTGTGGGCCACCTTGAACTCAGAGGAAAAAGTAGGATAGCAGTGCAATAAATAAATACGGTAATGGTCAGAGATGATGGATACCATAAGCTAAATTATAACTGTACAACCTGCCCTGGCTGTTGCACTGCAAATGAGGGGCGGAGGTGGCAGGGAGTTATTTATTTGCAGCTCAGTCCTGTTCTGCATGCCTGCTCAGAAGTGATCTCATATGCACAATTTGACATCTCGACAAGGACTAGAAACTCCAGATATTTCTGACAGCAAATATGATTTGGCACTCGTTTATTACGTATGCAACAGAGTCGCCGTTTTCAAGGCGACAAACCTGGAACTGTACTTGGGCAATTGGATAATGCAGATATTCTTTACCCTGAATTTTGTTATTTGTCAATCCCTCTGGCAGCTGCAACTCATTCAATGTGCCTGCTTTTACTGTTTTTGCACCTTTCTAAAATCTTCACCTGCTTTTTGCAACCGACCCTCTCTGTTTTTAAAATGAAATAGCAGCAGCAGCAACAACAAATATCTCCCCCCAGAAAAAGAAGTTAAAATACAAATAACAAATATTTACCACTGCCACCCAAGAAAATAAAAAAATAGAAGCATGAAAATAAGATAAAAATGAATGATCTCAACGCGGGCCCTTTAATAGAGGCGTGCCTTGCAGAGTGATTGACAGAACCCTCCTCCTCTAGGGGGCAGCGGAGAGCCAGGCCCCGGAAGCAGCGCCGTGCCCTCGCTCAAGATGGCGGCCTCGGCTTCCCTGCGTCCGTTTGCCTGGGGTGGACGCTGAGGGCGGAAGCGTCCCGGGGAGAAGAGCATCTCTGCTGGGTCCAGGGGCGCAAGGCATGGACTGCTACACGGCAAACTGGGACCCCCTCGGGGAAGCGGCCTATTACCGGTCAGTGAGCGCCCCCCCCGCCTCACCAGCCCCCCCCCTGAGACTCCCCCCCCTCTCTGACCCTCCCCTAATTTTGCCACTCCCTGGAACAACCCCACTCCTCCCCCCAAAAAAAATGCTTTATATTGATGGGGAGGGGTCCTCACCCCCTCCGCAGGGGCAGGGGCGCAGCTCCTGCAAAGCATTTTGTACTGGGAGGGCACCAGCCGGATCTGGGGGGGGGGGGTTTGCAGCTGATCAGACGAGCATGCCTTATTATTATTATTATTATTAGCCTCCGTCGGGAGAGAATGAGGGTCTTCATCTCAGGGTCGTGGGTTCGAGACGCGCCTTGGGCAAAAGATTCCTGCATTGCGGGTGGTTGGTCTAGAGGGCCCTGGGGGAGGCGTCCTTTTAAAAAAATTAAATACAATTTGTTAATTTTATGATAGCAACCCCCACCCCGCAAAAAAAACCACTCACCACAATCAAAAATGTAAACCATAAATCTTGATTAACTTCCCTCCACTCCCCCTCCCGGTTCCATTATTTTATACTTATTCATGCACATCCATAGAATCTTACATTCTTCACAATCCAGTTTTTACACCTTATTCGTCTTATTGCAAGTGACTTTTGGAAGTTCAGCTAATGTCAAAATCTACGCACGAAGCTTGCAAAGTATGCATGAAACTTTACCCCTTTTAAAAAAACCAATGTCCTTTCTTTCTTGGGTTTCAAATGATCTAATATGTCCTGCGTAGTTCATTAACTTCTTTTGCAAATCTTCTTTGGCGGTGGCTTCTTCCTTCATGGCCCCCCCCCTTCCAAGTCGACTATGCTAAGCTATTTCTCTTCTCCCTGTGGTCACACCCACATCATCCATTTAAAGCACATCCTAAGAACTGCCCCCCTTGCAAGTCTGCAGCTCCCAGCAGAATTCCCAATCTCAGTCCCCAGGATTCTGCGGGGGAAGAGATGCGCTTTAAGTGTGCATTGAATGTGCTTTCCGCACACCATTATCTACTGAGGTGCTGTCAGGGGGTGGTTCCCCAGATGGGGTGGATGGGAGGTTGCCTGCTCTTGATGGAGTTGCACTCCCTTGTAAGGAGCCCGGTGTGCAATTTGGGGGGCGCTTCTGGGTCCCCTGCTGTTGCTTGAGGCTCAGGTGGTCTCGGTGGTGTGTAGTGCCTTCCCTCCGCTTTGGTTGGTGGCCCAGAAGTACCCCTATCTGGACAGGAACTGAAAATTGAGTACATGTGAAAAGGATCTAGGAGTCTTGGTTGACCACAAACTTGACATGAGCCAACAGTGTGATGCGGCAGCTAAAAAAGCCAATGCAATTCTGGGCTGCATCAATAGGAGTATAGCATCTAGATCAAGGGAAGTAATAGTGCCACTGTATTCTGCTCTGGTCAGACCTCACCTGGAGTACTGTGTCCAGTTCTGGGCACCACAATTCAAGAAGGACACTGACAAACTGGAACGTGTCCAGAGGAGGGCAACCAAAATGGTCAAAGGCCTGGAAACGATGCCTTATGAGGAACGGCTAAGGGAGCTGGGCATGTTTAGCCTGGAGAAGAGGAGGTTAAGGGGTGATATGATAGCCATGTTCAAATATATAAAAGGATGTCACATAGAGGAGGGAGAAAGGTTGTTTTCTGCTGCTCCAGAGAAGCGGACACAGAGCAATGGATCCAAACTACAAGAAAGAAGATTCCACCTAAGCATTAGGAAGAACTTCCTGACAGTAAGAGCTGTTCAACAGTGGAATTTGCTGCCAAGGAGTGTGGTGGAGTCTCCTTTTTTGGAGGTCTTTAAGCAGAGGCTTGACAACCATATGTCAGGAGTGCTCTGATGGTGTTTCCTGCTTGGCAGGGGGTTGGACTCGATGGCCCTTGTGGTCTATTCCAACTCTATGATTCTATGATTCTATGAATTAACTGAAAATCTTACTTTATTTATATGCCACCTATCTGGCTAGGTTGCAAACTGGTTTGAGCACGAAATATAGAAAAAACTAAATAAATTGTCCAGTAGCACCTTAAAGGTAAAGGTACCCCTGACCGTTAGGGCCCGTTGGGGCCAACTCTGGGGTTGCAGCGCTCATCTCGCTTTATTGGCCAAGGGAGCCGGCGTACAGCTTCCGGGTCATGTGGCCAGCAGGACTAAGCCGCTTCTGGCGAACCAGAGCAGCGCACGGAAACGCTGTTTACCTTCCCGCCGGAGCGGTACCTATTTACGGTATCTACTTGCGCGTTGATGTGCTTGCACGTTGATGTGACTGCTAGGTGGGCAGGAGCAGGGACCAAGCAACGGGAGCTCACCTCGTTGCGGGGATTCAAACCGCTGACCTTCCGATCGGCAAGTCCTAGGCTCTGTGGTTTAGACCACAGCACCACCTGTGTCCTTAGTAGCACATTAGAGACCAACTAAGTTTGTTCTTGGTATAAGCTTTCGTGTGCATGCACACTTCTTCACGGTGTGGTTTCAGCAGGGTGTGTTTGTGGGAAAGGCAGCTATCCAATAAATAGATTGCGAAAAATTTTGCTTAGGCACCTCCTGCTGCGGCAAGGTGTTTGTTATCAGTGCTTTTTTCTGGGGGGGGGGACATGGGTACACATACCCCTAAACATTTTGTGAATCTTTTGTCCATTTACTGTATTTATTTCTCCTGATTTGAACTATAAAATGGTAGTTTTCTTCAGTCAAAATGAGAGTACCCCTAAACATTTTTTAAGAAAAAAAGCACTGATTATTACTATTACTTTATTTTAGGAACAGCATTTGACACTTAATATAACAGATGTCACTGGTGAACGTCAGGGATTCTCCTGGACTCCATCTCCCAATGGACTCAGGGTTGAAGGGAGTTGGAGCCCAGGGACTATGTACTTTTCTGTGTCCAGACCACTGCACGAACCCCTGTCTCAGTAACCTTTACAACAGACCTGCGAAGCAGGCCGCTGTTGCTAACCCCACATTGCAGACAGGGAGGGGAGCTGGGGCTGAGCTAAGGTCGCCAGGTGGGTTTGTGGCAGAGGCAAAATTCAGACAGACGACACTCTGCTTCCCAGCTGCTCTGCTGACTCCATAATCTTCTCCTCCATCCCCATCCTCCTTCCCCACATCCCTCCAGGACCCTACTTCTCTCCCTGCTCCCCATCTCTGAGTGTCTATTGCCTGGTTGGGGCAAACGACTAGGAAGGCCAGTTGCCTCAGTGCCCTGCTTGGGGCTTCCCAAAGCGCAGAGCTGACCAGCGTTGGGAACAGAATGCTGGGTTTTGTCAACGCTTCAGGGCTCTGCTTTTATTTAACCTGACATTTCTCTCCCCCCGAAACTTTCCGCTAACGTTTTCTTCCTGCAGGAAACTGGATTTGTACATCATGGGCTGGAACCTGAGAGAAGACCTACGGGATTGCTTGGTCGCTGCTGCGCCCTACGGAGGCCCCATTGGTACGGCAAGAGCCAGCTCCTCTTTCTCGCACCAGCTGTTCCTTTGCAGCTGGGAGGTTTCCTCTCTCGGCCCAGTCTCATTCAGTCGGGGAATTTGCCAAGGGGTATGGCCTGCATGATGCAGCCAGTCGCACGCTCTCTTTCTGGCTCTGCCTAGCCTACCCTACAGAGCTGTTGTGAGAATGCCTTGAGGTTCCTGGAGGAAGGGCGGGACCCAAACGAAATAAATTACTGTAACTCGCTCTACGTGGGGCTGCCCTTGAGACTGACCCAGAAACTCCAGCGGGTGCAGAATGCCGCGGCGAGACTCCTTATGGGGTCTTTGCTGCGAGATCACATTCATCCGGTACTATACCAGCTGCACTGGCTCCCGGTGGAGTACAGGATCAGGTTTAAGGTGCTGGTTTTAACCTTTAAAGCCCTATACGGCCTAGGATCCTCGCACCTACAGGACCGCCTCTCCTGGTATGCCCCACAGAGGAACCTACGGTCTTCAAATAAAAACATCTTGGAGGTCCCGGGCCACAGGGAGGTTAGGCTGGCCTCAAATAGAGCCAGGGCTTTTTCGGCTGTGGCCCCGATCTGGTGGAACGCTCTGTCACAAGAGACTAGGGCCCTGCAGGACCTGACATCTTTCCGCAGGGCCTGCAAGACAGAGTTGTTCCACCAGGGCTTTGGTCAGGGCGCAGCCTGACTCCCTCCTCTGGCAACCTGCACAGAATTTTGCTTAACGATTGCCATTAATTTGATTTTAATTAATTTTTATAATGAAATGTTTTTAGAATGTTGGGTTATTTGATTGTTTGATTATTTGATTGTTGTTAGCCGCCCTGAGCCCGGCTTCGGCTGGGGAGGGCGGGATAAAAATAAAATGTATTATTATTATTATTATTATTATTATTATTATTATTATTAAATCAGGGCAAGGAAAGAGGGCTGGCACTGGCACTAGCTGCCAGAATAAAGGTAAAGGGACCCCTGACCACTAGGTCCAGTCGTGGCCGACTCTGGGGTTGCGGGGTTGCGGCGCTCATCTTGCTTTATTGGCCGAGGGAGCCGGCGTACAGCTTCCGGGTCATGTGACCAGCATGACTGAGCCGCTTCTGGCAAACCAGAGCAGCGCATGGAAACGCCATTTACCTTCCCGCTGGAGCGGTACCTATTTATCTACTTGCACTTTGGTGTGCTTTCAAAATGCTAGGTTGGCAGGAGCAGGGACCGAGCAACGGGAGCTCACCCCGTCACGGGGATTCAAACCGCCGACCTTCTGATCGGCAAGTCCTAGGCTCTGGTTTAACCCACAGCGCCACCCGCATCCCTAGCTGCCAGAATAGCCACTAGTAAATCCTAAGCAGTTGAGTTGGCACATATGGGCAATAATAATAATAGCTCTATATTTTGGCTGTCTATTTTGACCGTAACCAAATTTTTTTGCCTTCTGGTTCCTGAGATCAAGGAGCAGCTTCTCAGCCATGTTTGGAGGCAGTCAGATGCCATTTTGAATCAAGATGGCAGACTGAACTTTTTTGGTTTTGACTACTGGCTCGAAACGACGCTGGTTTGGGTTTTTTTTTTGTTTCTTAGAATTTCTGCGCAATGGCAGTTACAAGGCAGCTAGTAATGCATAATTAAAGAAATGCTCACAAAGAATTAAAATGGGAGGTGAGAACGGCAATTGTCAGGGGCTTGACTTCTCATCATTGTTTAGTATTGTGATTTTTTAAAAAGCCTCTATCGTTTTAGCTTTGCTGAAAAATAAGAAAGAGAAATCTCCCAGTTCCCGGCCACCTCTGGAAATCTACACTGCCTCAGGGGTCCTCTTAGCTAGCATTCCGGTAAGCAAATTGTGTTATCAGTGGTCACTGTGCATTGCATAGTAACAGTGCTGGATTTACGTATAAGCTAAACAAGCTATAGCTTAGGGCCCCACTCTCTTGGGGCCCCCCAAAAAATTAAAGGGAAAGAAGAAGAAGAAGAAGAGTTTGGATTTGATATCCCGCCTTTCACTCCCCTTCAGGAGTCTCAAAGCGGCTAACAATCTCCTTTCCCTTCCTCCCCCACAACAAACACTCTGTGAGGTGAGTGGGGCTGAGAGACTTCACAGAAGTGTGACTGGCCCAAGGTCACCCAGCAGCTGCATGTGGAGGAGCGGAGACGCGAACCCGGTTTCCCAGATTACGTGACTACCGCTCTTAACCACTACACCACACTGGCTCTCTCAACACCTGGATGTACATTTCCAGAATATAAGATAAAAAACAAAAACAAAACCTACTTACAGTAACAGGGTTTTGTGTTGTGTAGGCTCCTATGATGTAAGTAGCCTGCTCCCTAAAATATCACTGGTTAGATACTTATCAGGTCCATAAATTACCCTATAGCAAATATTCAACACAAAAAACAGCAACAATTTGTTGTTGACAAAGGACAGCTGGACATATAAAGGGCCCCATTACCTTCGGGAGCTTAGGGCCTCATCAAACCTAAATCCGGCACTGCATAGTAACATTAGCAACAACAGCAAAAAGGAGGGAGAAGGCAGGTCAGTTCTCTGCCCCAAAGAGGTGACACTCGCAGTGGTAAAGGCAACAGAGGGAAATGAGGAGGATGGGGGAAAGCAAGGGCAAACTCTGAACGAACACTGTCGAATTGTGCTGTGTGCACCAAGCTCTTTTTTCAGCTGAGAACGAGGACTTTGGGGGTTCAGCAACAGGGGGGCTGGGTTCAAGTCGCGACGTGGCTGCCAAATGGATGACTTTGAAAAGAGGCTTAGGAAATTCCATGGAGGAGAGGGCTATCGATGGCTACCAGCCAGGTTGGCTATGCTGTGCCCCCACAATTAGAGGCAGCAGTGCTTCTGAATACCAGTTGTTGGAAACCACAGGAGAGTAAGAGGGCTCTTGCGTTCAAATCTTGCTTGCTGGTTTCCCACAGGCATCTGGTTGGCCCCTGTGAGAACTGTTAGAATTCCTGATCTATGGTTGCAGTCATGGGATTGTTGTCTATCACATGACAGTATATGTTTTGACTCCGCAGAGTGGGAAGTGACGGAGACAGGATGTTTGTGTTAACTGTGTTCCATGAAGTGGGACTATTGTCCTTTGTTCTTTCTCTTTGTTGTCTGATGCTAGAGAGAGAGGGAGCCATGTTGCAGTGCTCCATGTGTGTTTATATGTAAATAAAGTAGATTAGCCAAAATGCTGAGTTGCTGAGGTCTGTTACGCAGCTGCGCAAACTCTGCGGATCCCTAAGTGTGCCGATGTCTGTTGGCATCAGTCACTCTGATGTTCGGGCTGAAGAAAGCTTTTGAAGCTCCCGAACGATCGACCAGGAGGGGGAGAACATGCCAGTCGGGCATTTGTCTCTGCCAGGGTCCTACTCGAGTGTAGGCTGAACTCCTGACAAGCACAGGATGCTGGACAAGAAGGGCCGCTGGCTGTATCTCTTACCGGAGAGTGGACAGGGTTGCTTCCTGAGTGCAGTAGGCAAATACCCCTGATATTTTAATAGGTCATACGCAGGGCTACCTTTGAGGCCTGCCAAGAAGTGCCAGCTGATTCAGAATGCCAGGTTGCTAAATAGGTGTATCTGGTGCCTGGCTAATATCTTACCCTGGGCTTTTGTCTCTCCTCCAGTGGAAGAACTGTCCGGCCGTGCACCTTGGCTGGACGACCAGCGAGGACCTCCTTTGCATCCAGGAGGATGGCTCGGTCCTTGTCTACAGCCTCTTTTGTGAGTTCAAGCGGCGCTTCAGCATGGGCAACGTAAGTGACCTTGGAGAGGAGGGTTTACTGGAACCGGGGGCTTTTGGGAACTGGGGCTTCGGCCCAGTAGACCTGAAGGAGCGTCTCCACCCCCATCATTCAACCCGGACACTGAGGTCCAGCGCCGAGGGCCTTCTGGCGGTTCCCTCCCTGCGAGAAGCCAAGTTACAGGGAACCAGCCAGAGGGTCTTCTTTTCCTTTAAAAATATTTTTATTCGTTTTTTAACATACCATTTTCAACAGTAATTAAACATACTTTTACATCTTATTCAATTTTTTTGACTTCCATCAGTCCTGTCTGAAAATTTTCCACTCTAATCTCTTAGTATGCATTTCTTATTTTCCCTATTACATTTCAAACTCATAACCAATATCTATCTTTTTCTACTTCGTATATTTCTCCTTACAAAACTTCTTGTAGTCCTACCAGCGTAATTTGTTGATTGCAGTTGCTCTTCAAATAATTCATATACTTCTTCCAATCTTTTGTAAATCTCTGGTCCCGCAGGTTTCGAATCCTTCCTGTCATTTTATCCAATTCTGCGTAGTCCATTAATTTTGTCTGCCATTCTTCTTTCGTCGGAATTTCTTCTTGCTTCCATTTCTGGGCCAACAATACTCTTGCTGCTGTTGTTGCATATAAAAACAATTTAACATCCTGTCTATTAATATCCTCACTTATGGCAGAGGGCCTTCTCGGTAGTGGCGCCCGCCCTGTGGAACACCCTCCCATCAGGAGAAAATAAACAACTACAGTATCTGACTTTTAGAAGACATCTGAAGGCAGCCCTGCGTTGGGAAATTTTTAATGTCTGATGGTTTACAATTTTTTAGATGTGCTGTAAGCCGCCCAGTTTTTATTGTATAATGAAAACACCTAGAAATGTTTCGTAGGAAGTGATTCACAAATGTAAGCTCACTTCTTGCTTGAAGAAACGTTCAAACATTTCAGTGTAGTATAGAATAATATAATATATCACTATTTTTCAAAAAAAAATATTTTAAAAATTCGCCTTTTCAAAATGAGAGCAAGAGCGTTGGTTATTCTGCCACAGTTCCCCATGACATATTGTTGTGAACAGGGGTTTTCAATGAAATACAGTGGTGCCTCGCAAGACGAAAAGAATTCGTTCCGCGAGTCTTTTCGTCTCGCGATGTTTTTCGTCTTGCGAAGCATGGTCCGTCGCAACTGCGCCTCTTCAAGCGGCTTTAAAAAAAAAAGCGCAAGACGTTTTCGTCTTGCGAAGCAAGCCCATAGGGAAATTTGTCTAGGGAAGCAACGCAAAAACGGAAAACCCTTTCGTCTAGCGAGTTTTTTGTCTTGCGAGGCATTCGTCTTGCGGGGCACCACTGTATCAGAAAAGAGAAAGGCTTCTTTGAGTGGATTGGGGAGATGAGAATTTGTTTGTCTCAAATTTGACCGAATATCAATGAGATTACCTGGCAAAAGCCAACTTGCACCTTTCATTGAGTTTGTAGACATACCTAAGATATACAGTGGTGCCTCGCAAGACGAAATTAATTCGTTCCGCAAGTTTCTTCTTCTTGCGAGTTTTTCGTCTTGCGATGCACGGTTTCCCATAGGAATGCATTGAAAATCAATTAATGCGTTCCTAGGGAAACCGCCTTCAGACCGCCTTCTGAAGGCTGGGGGGGGGGGGACAAGGGCTTTTCTTCCCACCCCCAGCATTTTAAAAAACCCCGGGACAGCGGAGGGCTTCTCCGCTGTCCGGGGCGATCTTAAAATGCTGGCGGGCGGCATTTTAAAATCGCCCCGGGACAGCGGAGGACTTCTCCGCTGTCCGGGGCGATTTAAAAGCCCCTGGGAAGGCAGGCAGGGGGGACAAAGACTTTGCTCCCCCCGCCTGCCTTCAAAAGCTGTCCGGCCAAGGCTTCGCGGACCTCTGCCGGCATGCGGAAGCCTGCGCGCGCTGACATCAGCGCGCTCCCGGCTTCGCGGACCGCTCCGCCAGCAGCGGCAGCGCTGCCGCTGCTGGCGGAGCCTTGCCGGCATGCGGAAGCCTGCGCGCGCTGACATCAGCGCGCCCAGGCTTCGCGGACCTCTCCTGCCTTCAAAAGCCGTCCGGGATAGCGGGAAGCGCTTCCCTGCTATCCCGGACTGCTTTTAAAATGCTGGCGCTGGGGAGCAAAGCCTTTCGGCCCCCGCCAGCCTTACTGGACCTCTTCTGAAGGCCGGAGGGGGGGGGAGGCTTTGCTCCCCACCGCTAGCATTTAAAAGAGGTCCCCGGAGATTTCCCTATGGGCTTTCGTCTTGCGAAGCAAGCCCATAGGGAAATTCGTTTTGCGAAGCGCCTCCAAAACGGAAAACCCTTTCGTCTAGCGGGTTTTCCGTCTTGCGAGGCGTTCGTCTTGCGCGGTACCACTGTATATGTAATAGGCTCGTTCATAATGATATTTTGGAAATGATTCATGATCTTCTGTAGCTGTCTTGTTCTATGCTTTCTGGGTGCCGCATGATCATGTTATAAAGTAGTTGTGTTCTGTGTTATAAATCAAACACTGCTAGGACTTTTTTTTTTTTTTGAGAACCGCTGCTCTAACCACTACACTACCTGACCGAGTGCTTCCTTGCTTTCTCTCTAACCCCCAGGAGGTTCTTCAGAACCACGTGCTGGAGGCCAAGGTGTTCCACACGGAATATGGCACAGGGGTGGCCATCCTCACTGGGGCCCACCGCTTCACCATAGCCACCAACGTTGAGGACTTGAAACTCCGCAGGCTGCCTCAGGTGCCAGGTAAATCTGCCTCCTGCCCACCTTTGCCCCTCGACTCGCACTGCCCCAGACGCGCTCTTCCGTTTCTGCATGTGCTCCCTGGAACCCAAGGTTTTGAAAAGCAAAAATCGCATCCCACGTTTCTAGAGTTTGTTTTTGGAGCCTCTGCACGTTCTGTGTTGCGCTTAGGGGTCTGCTCTTGTTGTCGCCATTTCACTTTGGTGATCTGTTAATGCCTGCTTGTTATTAACTGATAAACTGTGGACCTCTTTGGATCATTGGGTTATCTGAGAGGCAATACCTCTAATTTGTTGGAAGATATGTTCAGCCGTTCTTGCAATTAGAGTTAATACGAATACGATATCTTTATTGTCATTGTCCCATACAGAACAATGAAATTGAAAATCTACATAAGACATTCAAAACTCCAAAAAAACTCTGAAACCCCATTTTAAAATACAATATACTATACTATACAGTGGTGCCCCACAAGACGAATGCCTCGCAAGACAGAAAACCCGCTAGACGAAAGGGTTTTCCGTTTTGGAGGTGCTTCGCAAAACGAATTTCCTATGGGCTTGCTTCGCAAGACGACAATGCCTTGCGAGTTCCTGCGGGTTCCCCCCCCCCTTTTCTAAGCCGCTAAGCCGCTTATCAGCTGATCCGATCAGCAGATAAACTGCTAATAGCGCTAATCCGCTAATCTGTCAATGGGCTTGCTTCGCAAGACGAAAAAACCGCTAGACGAAGAGAATCACAGAACGGATTCTTTTCGTCTTGCGAGGCAGCACTGTATAGTATATTGTATTTTAAAATGGGGTTTCAGAGGTTTTTTGGGGTTTTGAATGTCTTATGTAGCTTTATGTAGACTATTGGGCGCTCTCCCTGCTTGTTATTCCTTCCTCTCTTAGCGGCACAGGATCACCTTGCCCCATTGTTGGATCCAGTTCTACGCTCTCACCTTGAATATTCTCCCCACACTCACAATCATCTTCAAGGGGAGAAAACCGGTTTTTTGTTTGAAGTATAAAAGCAGATTTGTTTAAAAAAGTCCTCTATTTTAGATTGTTTGGAAACCGGTGAGAGAGCTTCATCCTCTGGGTCCCTGTAGCGTTTACTAGCAGGCATAGTATAACGGTGGAAAGGAAAGAAGGAGAGGTTTCCTTAACCGAAGAAGAGAGAAAAAATAGAAAGTGCTGGGTTTGTTCAATTTAAGAGCATCTCTGTGTGGTGACTGCCAGGAGTTCCAGGAACAAATTATAGAAGGGAGCTGGCGGTTAATAGGTAGCAGCTGGCGGCCTGCCCAGGACGCTTCACAGAACTTGCCCAAGTTGTTTCTCATAGCATAGACAAGAAGGTGCTGATAGAATCTCAGTAGATTGGTAAGTTTAAAAGTAGGGAAGTAAGAAAAATAAGAAATTACTTCTCTGGGTAGCAATCAATGCTAATTACAGTCCTGTTATCTACAGAGCTCCGAAGCCTGCTTGCTAAGCCATCACCATCTTCTCCCAAATGTCTAGGTTTCTCACGGTTCTTGAGCTGGAGCCACGTTAAACCTCCAATTGCCGTTTAGGTCCACTCCCCGTCTTGCTCAGGATTCTGCCATCAGTTCTAGACCGAGGCTTTGTGTAGATCCTTTGATCTGTCAGATCCTTCCATGGATATGAATTTATTTATTTATTGAATTTGTATTCTGCTCGAAGACCACAAGGCGGTTCGCAACGTAGGAATGCAAAATGAAAACACTAAATACGCAATAGAACAGATTGTGTGTGCAGCTTTTATTTTCATTTTCTTTGTCTTCTTAAGTAGGGGTAGAAGTTGGGCATTTTTAAAAAAAACAGCTTAAGCGGAGTCAGACCATTTGTCCATCTAGCTTAGTTCTGCCTCCACTGGCTGGCAGCAGCTCTCCAGCACTTTCAGGCGGCTTAGAATCCTAGAATCGTAGGGTTGGAAGGGGAGCCTGAGGATATCTAATCCAACCCCCTGCAATCCAGGAATATATCCATACTTAGAGACGTTACAGATATTACTTTTAAAAGTGTTGTGAACTGCCCTGTGATTTTCAGATGAAGGGTGGTATGCAAATTTAATAAGCAAGCAAAGAAAGAAATAAGCAATTATCGGACAGTGCGGAAATGGCAAAACTAAGAGACCAAAATGATGAACTTTTTATAGAAGAGTGGAGGCCTTTTGGGGGGCTGTCTGAAAAAGCATTGTAGCCAAATGAAATCATGGGCGGAATTTGAAATACGAGCAGCGGAAGTAAAATGATAAAATAACTCTATTAGTGGGTGGGGCTTTTTGGGGGGTGAAAGATAATGCGTTTGTTATATAATTCAGCAGAAAAGAGGTTGAATAAAGACACAGTGGAGGTGGAAATCCATGAACTGTAATTATCTAGTTGTAGTTGTGATTATCTAATCCGAAACTCATTTGAGAAATTTTGGAAACTTAATGGAAAATTATATTTGGGGGGGGGAACAGCTGTCCTGTACGGGGAACAAACCTGCAACCTTTGCGTGTCCAGCTCTACCTGTAGATGCCATGGGGGGGGGGCTGGACCTGGGACTGTTTGCATGCAAGCTTTGGCCGTTCCCCTAAAACAATCCCTCGCCTCCCCACTCCTGCTTCCTGGACTGTGCCGCTTGGCTGGTATTTGCCGGACGCACCTGCAAGCAGCAAACTTTTCCCCGAGTTAGGGGCTCCAGCCTGCTTCCCATTGATTCTTCTTCTTATTTGGCAATCACTCGTAGCCGAGTAAGATTGTCTTCCATAAACACGGTCTTAACAGTGGGTCCATAAATGGCTGTGGAGGCCAATTCTGGATCCACACGTCCTTCCACAGTGGGGACATAGGTTTCTGGGTGGGAGTTGATCACGGTGTGGATTTGCCAAGCGTGCCATCCTCTTAGCATGTTTCTCCCTTACATTCTGAGTTTGAGTGCCTTCAAAGCTCATGACACCTTTGGTAAAGGCCGTTCTCCAACTGGAGCGCTCGCAGGCCAGTGTTTCACAAGTGTCAGTGTTTATAGGGGCTCCAGCCTGCTTCCTGTTTGGAACACAGTCCCTGCCCCAAGCAGACAGATCTGCTGCTGCCTTTGAACCTCAGCTTTGTGCAAAGTGTCCTCTGCCTGAAGTTTTTTTGCCTTCATCCCTCCTGTCCTTCTTTCAGGTATCCAGAAGCCCCCCTCCTGCTGGGCCGTCCTGTGCCAAGAGCGAGTGACCGTCCTCCTTGTTGCTGTTGGCCAAGAGCTGTACCTACTGGACAACACGACCTGCTCCCCAGTGGTGAGTGAGGGGGTTCAGGGCTGGATGGGACACCTCTTGTGGGAGCCCCCTGGACATTCGCTCCGGCTGGACCAATTCCTAGCCTGCTGCATTGCTGCAGAGCTATCTGTGGCTACTAGCCACAATGGCTATGATCTGCTTCCTCAATCAATCAATTTATTGTGCATAAAGGTAAAGTTAAAGGGACCCCTGACCATTAGGTCCAGTTGTGACCGACTCTGGGGTTGCAGCGCTCATCTCGCTTTACTGGCCGAGGGAGCCGGCGTACAGCTTCCGGGTCATGTGGCCAGCAGGACTAAGCCGCTTCTGGTGAACCAGAGCAGCGCACAGAAACGCCGTTTACCTTCCCACCGGAGAGCTACCTATTTATCACCCCATCACAGGGATTCGAACCGCCAACCTTCTGATTGGCAAGTCCTAGGCTCTGTGGTTTAACCCACAGCACCACCCGTGTCCCAAATACCATTACAATGAACAGCAGAGGAAAAGAGCAAGGCTTTCCTCTGAAACCACACAACATAACCTATCAAAGTTTACCGGAGAAGTAATGGAAATCGAGCGAAATCCCAATGCTTGGACTACTGCGCTCTACATGGAGCAGTGCGCTCTGCGTGGGGCTACCTTTGAAGGTGACTCAGAAACTGCAATTAATGCAGAATGCGGCAGCTAGACTGGTGACTGGGAGTGGCTGCTGAGACCATATAACACCAGTCTTGAAAGACCTACACTGGCTCCCAGTACGTTTCCGAGCACAATTCAAAGTGTTGGTGCTGACCTTTAAAGCCCTAAACGGCCAAAGGTCCTGTATACCTGAAGGAGCGTCTCCACCCATATCGTTCAGCCCGGACACTAAGGTCCAGCGCCAAGGGCCTTCTCGCAGTTCCCTCACTGTGAGAAGCCAAGTTACAGGGAACTAGGCAGAGGGCCTTCTTGGTAGTGGCGCCTGTCCTGTGGAACGCCCTCCCAGCAGATGTCAAGGCAATAAACAACAATTTTACTTTTAAAAGACAACTGAAGGCAGCCCTGTTTAGGGAAGTTTTTAATGCCTGAGGCTGTATTGTTTTTAATATTCGGTTGGAAGCCGCCCAGAGTGGCTGGGGAAACCCAGCCAGATGGGCAGGGTATAAATAATAAATTACTATTATTATATTCTTATTATAAAGAAGAACTGCAACTTAAACTGATGGAATATGTGCAGCTTGAAGACCTAACATATAGAATAAGAGAACAAGGAGACCATGCATTTAAAGAAAATTGGAAAATGTTTATTGAATATATAGGCGGAAGTTGTGTTTATCTTAAAACGTGGGCAGCATTAAGATAAATTCAACAGTGTAGATAAGTTTTGATGGATGTAATAATGAAATACTGAATGGTTCAGTCTGTGTAAAATATGCAGGGATTCATGATATGCAAAATGAACCATGGAAAGAGAAGAAGGGAAGTCACTGATATACTTTAAGGTTGTTTGAGTGAATATTCTAAAATGTAAAACCAAAAATTTAATAAAAGTTATAGAAGAAATTTGCATAAAGATTGCATAAAGTTTCAAAACTAGAAAGCATTAACGGAAAGCTGGAACAGAATTTCTTAGCTCAGGCGGAGCAAATTTGGCTATCAGGTGTGCAATTGGTAGATCTTTATCAGCTAAGAGTTCAACTATTGATACGATAATCTTTATTGTCATTGTCCCATACAGAACAACGAAATTGAAAAAGTCTACATCAGACATTCAAAAACCAACAAGCCTGCTATCCCAGCCTGGTTAACCCCCTAAAAACTCTGATACCCCATAATTAAATACAATATACTCCCACAGAGACTACCTTACACTGCGTTTAAAACCAAAATCGCATTTGGATAGAAACTGTTTCTCAGGCGGCTGGTCCTAGTCTTTACAACCCTGGACCTTCTTCCAGAAGGCAGAAGTTGAAAGAGATCAGATTCGTGGGTGGAATTGGCCTGAGAACCACTTATGAATAGGCGATGACATTTTCCCCTCCGGGCATTGCATGTAAGGAGTAAATCTGCAGCTCTTCGTGGCCCTGCTGACTCTGTTTCCCTTCCTTCACCGCAGACCTTGCCTGGGCTGAGTCCTCACGCCGGCTCCTTTCTGCGGATGGCAGTATCCTTCAACTATCGCTTCCTGGCTCTCTTCACCGACACAGGATACATCTGGATGGGGAAGTCCAACCTTAAGGTGAGCGGCGTGTCCAGATTCGCCTTGGAAGCGGAGAGATCCGTCAGACTGAAAGGCACTTCTCTGTGGAGCCCACTGCACGAGTCCACCTTGGTCTTCTCCAGAGGGGTTAAGCTAGCCTCCCCCGCAACTGGGCGTCTTGTGGGTGTTTTGGAGCGCCTGTTGCTGCTGGGAGTTGTAGTTCGAACATCTGCAGGGGCACCAGCTTGGGGTAGGGTTGGATTCAGATAACGGGCGGTCCAGGATAACACCTTGTGTCAGTTCCGTGATTCCTTCTCCCTTTTCTGAAAGAGAGTTGACCTAAAAAGAAAGGGAACGGATTTCCTAAGGGCTAGAAAAGCAATGAGAAACTTACACAGCATCTTAAAAAGCAGAGACATCACCTTGCCAGCAAAGGTCCGTATAGTTAAAGCAATGGTTTTCCCAGTGCAGTGGTACCTTGGGTTACATACGCTTCAGGTTACAGACTCTGCTAACCCAGAAATAGTACCTCGGGTTAAGAACTTTGCTTCAGGATGAGAACAAAAATCCATTATCTAAAGTGGTGCTTCAGGTTAAGAACAGTTTCAGGTTAAGAATGGACCTCTGGAACGAATTAAGTACTTAACCCGAGGTACCACTGTAGTGATGTATGGAAGTGAGAGCTGGACCATAAAGAAGGCTGATGGCCGAAGAATTGATGCTTTTGAATTCTGGTGCTGGAGGAGACTCTTGAGAGTCCCATGGACTGCAAGAAGATCAAACCTCTCCATTCTGAAGGAAATCAGCCCTGAGTGCTCACTGGAAGGACAGATCCTGAAGCTGAGGCTCCAAGACTTTGGCCACCTCCTGAGAAGAGAAGAATCCCTGGAAAAGACCCTGATGTTGGGAAAGATGGAGGGCACAAGGAGAAGGGGAGGACAGAGGACGAGATGGTGGGACAGTGTTCTCGAAGCTACAAACATGAGTTTGACCAAACTGAGGGAGGCAGTGGAAGACAGGAGTGCCTGGCGTGCTCTGGTCCAGGGGGTCATGAAGAGTCGGACACAACTAAATGACTAAACAACAAGAGAGTCGCTCTTTCGGTTTTAAACGGGAGCTGAGATTCTGCATCTGAAAGCTGAGATTCTGTGACATGCACACAGGTCTGCACAATTCGAAGCAGGGAGGTTTGCCTATTGGTGGGCCTGCGTCTACTCCTTGTTTTCCAAAAGGGGATTCTGCACCACAGCAGAATCCTAAATTCTGCATCCTGCATAAAAAATTCTGCAAATCATTCTAATTTTCATACGCTTCCCATTTGAATGGGCTTGCCACTCCTCCTAACTTTGTCTGGTTTTGCAAGGCACTGGGCAGCTGCCACCACTTTCTGGAAAGCTAGATCATTGTAGGATTGAGGAGGATGAACTTTGCTCTGCTCCGCCGTGAAAGCCTGTCTGTAACAAAGGAGGGGTGGCGTTTGCTATTGGCTCATGTTCAGGTCTAGCAGCGGGAAGAAAGTTCTGCAAAAATGTCCCAAGGCGTGCAACTGCCCGTAAAGCAAAAATAATTGATTGACAAGCAGATTTTAACTTGCAAATACAGTGATGCTGTTGGCCTGTCTTTCCAGTGGTTATGGTGTGGTTCCATTTCCACAGCAAGCCGCAGCCCTTTCTTGCACGTAGCCCCACAGAGAGGGGCAGCTGACCCATTTTCCTTCCTCCCACCCCTCATCGCCCCTCTGCCTCTTCCCTCCGCAGGAAAAACTGGGCGAGTCCATGTGCGAATTTCGAGCTCCGCCAAAGCAGATGGTTTGGTGAGTTCAGCAGGCCTCCCCCCCTTTTGTGCCAGGCTGGGGGACTTCCCTGGGGTCCACCTTTTATCTTTTTATATCTTATATTATTGTCATACCATTTATGCACCACTTGATGGTAAGGAAAAAAACCCTCCTTTTTCTTTTATGTGGTAGGTGCACCCGCTCTCGAAGCAAGCAGCGCGCCGTGGTGATGGCGTGGGAACGGCGCCTCCTTGTGGCTGGGGACGCAGAGCAGTGTATTCAGCATCCTTGCGGGGAGAGGCAGGGGTGGGGCTGGGGGGCTTATTATTCAGAGGAAATATTTCAGAGCCTTCTCTAAGGGAACATTTGACTTCCCCCATATTTACCGTATTTTTCGCTATATAGGATTTCGCTCTATAGGGCGCACCAGACCATAGGAGGGGGAGAACAGGGAAACTTTTCTTTTCTTGTTCTCCCCCTCTAAAACAAGGTGCGTTCAAGGTGTATTCACCCAAAGCCTCTGGAGGCTTCAGGCGGCTATCTTGGAAGCCTGGAGAGCGAGAGGGGTCGTGCGCACTGACCCCTCTCACTCTCCAGGCTTCAGTGAAGGGAACCCGAAGCCTCTGGAGCACGGGGGGAGTTTCCGCTGGGCTCCGGAGGCTTCAGGTTCCTTCCGACCTGCTCTTTGGGGCTGGCAGGGGGAAGCGCTGCTTTCCCCCACCGCCAGCCTCAAAGATCCCTGAAGGTCCTGCTGCGCTCCCAAGGCTTCAGGGATAGTTTTGCACAGCCATCCCCAAGCTAGAACAGCGAGATGGAGTGCTCCGCAGTGCTCCGTATTGCTGTTCTGGCTTGGGAACAGCCTTTCTAGCCTTTGCGGGGCAGTGGGGTGAAGGCACCCCTCTGCCCTGCAGAGGCGTTGCGCGCAGCCATCCCCAAGCTAGAAGAGCGAGACGGAGCCCTCTGTGTTCTGGCTTTGGGCTTAGCTGCGCAGCCTGCATTCGCTCTATAGGACACACACACATTTCCCCTTAATTTTGGGAGGGGAAAAAGTGCGTCCTATAGAGCGAAAAATGCGGTATTTGCCTGCTTAATTTATAGGGCTGCCCTGTGGCAGAAGGGCTCTAGGGAGCCAGTGCTGTTTAGCGTTTAGAGCGCCGGGCTAGGACCTGGGAGATCAGGGTTCAAAAGGCAAAACGCGCCTGGCCCCTGGCTAATTTCTAACACAGGTACTGGGCAAGGTGAGCCTGTGACCTGATCCAACACAGGTCTTTTTTACGCCGTTTGGTTCTGCTGGTTGTTTAGACGAGGGATTGGTAGATGTTTTGTGGCGCAACTCCCAGCATCCCTGGCCATCCTGGCTGCTGGGGGTTGGAGTCCAGGAGCATCTGGGGTGCCCCACAGAGTTCCCCATCCCTGATACAGGCTGTCCCAATTCCTGCCTGCGTCCTCCTTGGATTCCTTAATGCTGACCGCAGGTACCCTCTGGATGAGGATTCGTACCTCGTGCCGGAGCTCGATGGCGTGAGGATCTTCTCCCGTTCCACCCACGAATTCCTCCACGAGATCCCAGGTGACTCTCCCCTGCAATACTGGGCAAGCAGAGAGGACTAGAAACCTGCCGCCTCCTGTTTGAAAAGGGGAGCCCGGGTTGTTGTTTTCAGGACCCCTCGCCGGGTTTGAGCATCCTGGCCAAGATTCTCACTTCTTGCTTCCGTTTCAGAGGCCAGCCAGGAAGTCTTCAAGATTGCATCCATGGCGCCAGGAGCATTGCTGCTGGAAGCTCAGAAGGAGTATGAGGTGAGGGACACTTGGCGGGTGGGGAGGAGAAAAGGGCAGCCCTGATCCCCCGCTTTGGTGTAGGAAGAACTGTCGGAATCTGCGTTCGGCCAAGCTGATAAAGCTCATTTTCCTCTGGCCGAGCCTCTGGAATCGCCTCCGGCGATAATTAACGACCTGAGCCTTTGATGAGGCTCCAGGCACATCCCATTCAGCAGAGAATCCAAAACAGCACATGGAAGTGATGAGATTTATGGCTACATGCTATGCTTTATTTCTAAGCTACGCAGAGAGCAAAGAAAAATACATCGTCTGTTTGTGAGAGCAGAGAGCAACCGAGGAACAAAGGAACAGGAAACCACTAACGTCACATCCCGTCTCCCGTGAGACTTCCAACATCCTGGACTGTCTCTGGAATGTAAACAGAGTCTTGTGACTCTAAGGCACTGCTCAGTGGCAAACAGAAACTAACAAGAACAGCCAGGACCAGCTGGCAGCCTCAGGTGTAACTCTGTGCATTACCTGGGGAATTTCATTTTATTTATTACATTTATATATCACTTGCATCTTCCGAGCATGAGACGCTTAATCTCAGGGTTGTGGGTTCAAGCCCAAGCAAAAGATTTTAACTTTGACTCAAGAAAATCGCCATTTTATAGTTCAAATCGGGGAAAATAAATACAGCAAATGGACAAAACTACAAAGTTTCACAAAATGTTTAGTGGTGTGCGTAGCCCTGCCATCCCCCCAGAAAAGAAAGTACTGTCCATTGGGATTTCGGCACCTAAAATTCTTAAAAGAAAGGCTTCGGTTTGGTTTTTTTTAAGAAAAAGTTATTTTAAACATTTAATTGATTATATATAATTTCCCAAAATGGTAGTAGTTTCAGGCCTGTTGCTTTGTTACTGCTAAGCTTGCTGTTCCGGTCACTATTGGCAGGATGGGTGGCATATAAGTTTAATAAACAATGGTCACGGGCGAAGGAGGCACTCTTGAAGAGATCTGGTACCCACAGCCTCCAAGGGCTTGAAGGCTTCTCATTTCCCCCTCTTCCTCCTCCTTCCCCCTCCTCAGAAAGAGAGCCAGAAGGCCGACGAATACCTGCGGGAGATCAAGGACCAGAATCTGCTCCCAGAGGCCGTGGAACAGTGCATCAGGGCAGCCAGCTACGAACACGAGCCCGAGATCCAGAAATCTCTCCTTCGGGTGAGTACTGAAGGGGCAGAACCCGCTGCTTGTTTTGGGGGTTGTCATGGCCCCCTTGCAAAGAGAGCTCAGGTGTGGCAGATTGGGAGTGGCCGATTCCTGAGCTGTGTGCTGTAAGAGGTTAAACACACCCGAGCTACTAAAAAAACACCCCTTGCCTTTCTGCCCACAGAAGACTCTCTGAATGAATGAATGAATGAATGAATGAATGAATGATAATGTCAGAGCTGCTCCCAGATCCTAGCTCACAGAGGATCACGCTAGCCAGCGTTCACTTTATAAAAGTCTTTATTGAGTTACAGTTTCCATTTCCAAGCTGCCGCGTGCAGCTCTACGTCTTATAAGCTAGACCGGCGAAGCTCCGTCTGAGTCCCCGCCTCCTGTACACCAACTTAATACCCTAGCCTTACTCCACCTTTTCCGCCTGACCGTTCTTCTCTGGGTCCCTCTGCCCCCCGTGGTCTCTTCCTTCCTGGACTCTTCTGACGCTGACCCCCCGGACCCTTCTGTCTCCTTGCGTCGGGCTTTAGGACCTGGCTCCCTTTCCGGGCTGCGCGCCCAACCTTCCACTTTCCGCTTGACCGTTTCTTCGCTCCCCGATGGAGGTGTGGCCACTCCTGACTCATGCCCTCCCCCCTGCGGCGAGCTGCCGGAGCTCGATACCTGGCGCCCTTCCTCTCCACTGCGCTCTGTTGGGGATGCTGGCCCCGATTTCCAACTGCTGCCCTCTGAACCCCCTCTGGACCCTTCTTCCTGGGGTGTCCCCCTAGGCTCCCCCCTTGCTCTGGCCACTGGCGCTCCTTTCTGTGAATCTTCTGATTCACTGGAAAGACTCGGAGATCTCGGGTCGTCGTCATCACTCATCTTTTCTTCGGACTCCTCCCCCTCGCTCTCTGTTTCCTCCCTTGCCCTCGCCTCTGCTCCTGAACCCCTGACAGATAATAATAAATTTTATTTATACCCTGCCCTCCCCAGCCAAGACCGTAGCTGTCAACCTTCCCCTTTTTTGCGGGAAATTTCCTTATTCCAGCGCCGTTTCCCGCTGCTATCCCGGATTGTTAGATATCCCATAGACTGTCCCCGGGACAGGTGGGGCTGCTGATCCCTTATTTTCAAATCTGAAAGTTGACAGCTATGGCCAAGGCTCAGGGCGGCTAACACCAAGTATTAAAAATTTGATTGAAATACAACTTGAAAACAAGATTAAAATACGACATTAAAATGCAGCCTCATTTCAGTAGCAACCCAAATCAAAAACTTTTTGGGGATGAAAACGTCAAATCTTCACCAAGGCCAGCTATCCAGACTGGTCCTACGTGGGCCAGAAAAAAGCCAGGGAAGTCCATCACAGGGAGTTCCATCACAGAAGGAGAAAGGAAAGAGGGGGAGGGGATCAAGTTGATTCCAAGCCAAAGGCCAGGCGGAACAAGTCTGTCTTACAGGCCCTTCGGAAAGAAATCAGATCCTGCATGAATGAATGAATCTTTCTTTGCGTCAGACATTGGGCATAGCAATAAAACAACAGTACGATATACAAAGAATAGAAATAAAAAGTCAGTTATATAAAATACATTTTAGAGTTTTGAATCAATAGTCAAATAGTGGATCGTATTCTGATTGCCCCGGCTAAAAACCTTGCAACCTTTGCTGTCACCTGCTCATCTGGATCTGCCAAGAGAAAGGACACTGGGGCAGCGGTTGGGTGACCCGGAATGGACAATAAAAGAGGGGTGATAATCTCATTCCTCAAGTCTTTATAAAGATTGCAAGCGCCACCGATTTGGTACTGCCATCTCCACAGGGACATAAGCGTTTTTCGTGTGGAATATGTTGGAATCGTCCCTCGAGTACAGCTGAGGGCAATACATTCAATCTTACGAGAGTAAAAGTGTGTCTGTATTTTAGAATTGCTAGGTTATGCAGATAGGGTGCCAGAGAGTCGAAATGGGAAGGAGGAAAATAGTCATACCATGGGCAAAATTTCCTTACTGTGGCCAAGTTCTGACGCTTGATATCATTATGCACTGACAAATATTTGCTTTACTAAAACACAAAGTGAGTACAGTGGTACCTTTGGATGCGAGTGGAATCTGTTCCGGAGCCCCGTTCGCATCCTGAAGCGAACACAACCTGTGTCCGCACATGCACGGGTCTCAATTCGCTGCTTCCGCGCATGCACGTGATGTCCTTTTGAGCGTCTGCACATGCCCGAGCGGCAAAACCCAGAAGTAACGCACTCCGTTACTTCTGGGTCGCTGCAGAGCGCAACCCGAAAATATTCATCCTGAAGCTACTTCAACCTGAGGTATAACTAGCTGTTGTGGTGATAAACCACAAGAGTGAAGTTTTTGATAGATAATTTTAGCCCTGGTGCTGTTGTGACAATCTTGCAGCACTGGGGATATTAGACTGGGGGGATTTGAGTTTAGGCAAAGCCAATAGTTCAGTCGGGCTCTCAGTGTGTGTCTCTGCATGAGTCCATGCTCAGGGTTTGCCTCCTTCCAATCCCCTGTGCAAGCATTGTTCAGACAGCTTCAAATATTGTTTCAGCCATTCATTGACCGTATGCTTTTCAGACGATCTTATTTTTTCTTGATTTCATTCATTAAATTTCTATGCCGCGCTTCATCCAAACATTAAAATGCGAAACGGGAGCACAAAATGCGTAGCGGAAACAAGAACAAAGGAAGCAAACCAGTGACCCCGCTCCCACAAACATTCGTGGAATTGAATCTTGTTGCATTAAGAACTAGAAACTTATATTTATATCTAATAATAATAATAATAATAATAATAATAATAATAATAATTAATAATAATTTATTATTTATACCCCATCCATCTGGCTGAGTTTCCCCTGCCACTCTGGGCAGCTCCCAGTCGAGTGTTAAAAACAATACAGCATTAAATTAGAAATTATATATTTAACCCTTTCTCTCTCTCATACCCCATGCCTCCAGGCGGCCTCCTTTGGGAAATGCTTCATTGACAAGTTCCCGCCCGAGCGTTTTGTGGAGACCTGCAGGGATCTGCGGGTGCTCAACGCCATCCGGGATTACCAGATCGGGATCCCCCTCAGCTTCGACCAGTATCCTAGAGAACACAGTAGTAGCTCAGTCGGTATCAATCAATCAATTTTATTGTTTGTAGCCAATGGCCGTCACAAGGCAATGTGAACACAAATCACACAGTTGTAAAAGGGGAGCAATGCATACAGCGGAAAAAGGCAAATCTACAACGTCAGCTCAGCGGGGAGAGCATGAGACTTAATCTCAGGGTTGTGGGTTCGGGGTTCCTGCATCACAGGGGGTTGGACTAGATGGCCCTTGATGGTCCCTTAAAGGTAAAGGTAAAGGGGACCCCTGACCATTAGGTCCAGTTGTGGCCGACTCTGGGGTTGCGGTGCTCATCTCGCTTTATTGGCCGAGGGAGCCGGCGTACAGCTTCCGGGTCATGTGGCCATCATGACCAAGCCGCTTCTGGCAAACCAGAGCAGCGCACGGAAACGCCGTTTACCTTCCCACCGGAGTGCTACCTATTTATCTACCGTATTTTTCGCCCCATAGGGCGCAGCGGCCCATAGGGCGCACCTAGGTTTTTTTTTGGGCGGGGGGAATAAAGAATTTTTTTTTATCTCCCCCCAGCACCCAGAACAGGCTGCTATCCACAAGCCTAGGGAGCCCGTGGGAAGTCGCGACGGTCTCCCCAGGCTTGTGGATATCTGCCCGAAGGCTTCTCACAAACCAGGCAACTCCACAAACCAGGTCGGGGAACAGTGGGATGGCGGCGCTCCGCCTCCCTGCTGTCCCCCGAGCTTGTGGGGCTGCCCGATATCTGCCCGAAGCCCTGGGTGCGCTGTGCAGCACGCCCAGGCTTCGGGATGCAGGCTGCTATCCGCAAGCCTTGGGAGCCCGACGGGAACTCCCAAGGCTTGCGGATAGCTTCCTGAAGCCTGGAGAGCGAGAGGGGTCCGTGCACACCGACCCCTCTCGCACTCCAGGCTTCAGCGAAAGCCTGCATTCGCCCCATAGGATGCACACACATTTCCCCTTCATTTTTGGAGGGGAAAAAGTGCATCCTATTGGGCGAAAAATACGGTACTTGCACTTTGATGTGCTTTCGAACTGCTAGGTTGGCAGGAGCAGGGACCGAGTAACAGGCGCTCACCCCGTCGCGGGATTCGAACCGCCAACCTTCTGATCGGCAAGCCCAAGAGGCTCTGTGGTTTAACCCACAGCGCCACCCGTGTCCCTGATGGTCCTTTACAATCCTACAATTCTGTGATTCCAAGCTGCAAATTTCGTCGCGGTTAGCACATGCACAAGGGCTTTTTCCTTGACGGCTGCTGCAGATACACACAGGTCACCACGGAAGTTTTGCTGGACAGGTAAAGACCGCTTCCTTGCTCAGCTGAGCTGCATCTCTTGGGCTGTTTGGGAGGGAAAGCTAGGTGGGAGAAGAGGAAGATTCTAGGATGCTTCTCTTTGACCCAAATAAAACAACACAAGTTAGGCCAACAGACCAAAAACGGAGCTGTGGACACGATTCTGGGTGTGTGGGTCCGAGATGGAGCCGAAGAGCAAGGGAGGCGTCTGCGATCCAGTGCATGGAAAATCTAGCCGTAGATCTGGGTTCAAGTCCTGCTCTTTGCCAAGATGGTTGTTGCTTATTCAGAAGTGGGTTTATTTGTTTTTCTCTGCTCCTTCAACCAGAAAGTCTCCCAGGGCGGCTTGGGAATTATGGGGAAAGGTGGCAAGGTGTTCCCTGCCTAAAATCAGGGCGTAATAGGCAGGAGCTGCTTCCCTTAACGGTCAAACATGGAGAATATCTTAGGGCCAAAGGTATACTACTCCTGACGATGGAGGCTTTATTCTGGCTCATGGACAGAACTCTCCTCCATAAGGAATACAGAGGTGTGACTAATTCTCCTGTCTTTTGCACCCTAAGGCTGGTTCTGCGGAGACTTTACCCCATCGCTATCAAGATCTGCGAGTACCTGCGTCTCTCTGAGTTCCAAGGGATTAGCCGCATCTTGGCGCACTGGGCCTGCTACAAGGTAAGAACGTTTCACCCGTAAATCCGGATCGCTGTGTTCCCTCCGCCGCCATCATCTGCCTGAAATCTTCCAGCAGTGTCTCACATACATACAAACCTGCATAATTTTATCTGTATGCCGCCTTTCCACAGTTCAAGCCATGCTCAAGGCGGAACACATCATGAAAAAATACATCACTACAACATCACAAAAGTAGCCACCAATAGTAAACACAAAAATATAAAAACCAAACTGAAGAATTTCCACATACAGTCGTACCTTCGTTCTCAAACGCCTTGCGACTTGAATGTTTTGGCTCCTGAATGCCGCAAACCCGGAAGTGAGTGTTTTCCAGTTTGCAAACTTTTTTGGAAGCCAAATGTCCAACGCAGCTTTCGATTGAGTGCAGGAAGCTCCTGCAGCCAATCGGAAGCCGTGCCTTGGTTTCCGAATGTTTTCGGAAGTCGAACGGAATTCTGGAACGGATTCCGTTTGAGAACCAAGGTGCGACTGTACAGTGGTACCTTGGTTTTTAAAACTAATCTGTTCCGGAAGTCCGATCCAAAACCAAAGCGTTCCAATACCAAGGTGTGCTTTCCCATAAAAAGTAATGCAAAATGGATTAATCCGTTCCAGACTTTTAAAAACAACCCCTAAAACAGCAATTTAACATGAATTTTCCTATCTATCGAGACCATTGATCCATAAAATGAAAGCAGTAATCAATGTACTTGTCAGAACTGCCAGCAGCTATGAGTTGTGGGCGCTCAGTGGAGATAACAGTCCGGGAAACCAGCCATATATTACAGTTCTTTATTGCTTCTCGACATATTTACAAGTAGTTCAAACAAGCGACCCGATCATCCTGGAAAGTTGTTCCGACTGGCGTCCTTCAATTTAGGGTGGGACCAGCATAGCCACCGTCTCAGCCCCACAACCCTCCTTCCTCTGTGACGAGAGGCACTTGCTCTCGGAAGTCACTCCTTCCTCTCCAAATCACTTCCCTCTGACGCCTCTTCGTCCTCCTTTTCCTCTGAGGACGAAAAGCTGCTAATCAAAGGGGATTTCTCCCGATAACCTCCCATGCTTTCCTCCCTCTCTGTCTCCAGTTCCCTGACAGTACTGTACTATAAAATAAATAAGACAGTATTGTAGATGAAAAAAATTAAAATTATATTTTTTTCTTACTTGCACTGATGATAGTCATTGATGGGGGGCTTTTATCCATTTCCGCAGTCACACAATCAAATCAATCAGTGGCTGAACTGGGTTCCACACAGTCACAAAAACAAATGAACCGAAAAAGACTCAAAAACAAAAACGCAAAATAAATAGCAAAAACAAAAGCGCCAAACTTAATCCGTTCCGGAAGTCCATTTGACTTCCAAAATGTTCGAAAACCAAGGCACAGCTTCTGATTGGTGCAGGCGCCCCAGAAACAATAGCCGACAGCTGGTTCGGACGTTCGGCTTCTGAAAAACGTTCGAAAACCGGAACACCCTGTGGAACACCCTCCCACCAGATGTCAAAGAGAAAAACAACTACCAGACTTTTGGAAGACATCTGAAGGCAGCCCTGTTTAGGGAAGCTTTAAATGTTTAATAGATTATTGTATTTTAATATTCTGTTGGAAGCTGCCCAGAGTGGCTGGGGAAACCCAGCCAGATGAGCGGGGTATAAATCATCATCATCATCATCATCATCATCTACGATGTCTCACTCTTCTTGGTGTTTTGCTAGAAGATTAGTGTGCATATACCAGCTGGTTTATGTCGCTGAGCGCACTAGAGAAGTGGGGAGCATGCCTTCTCCAGAGCTGCGCATACTGGAGGATGCTCAGAGTTCTGGGGAATTGCATGCTCACCCCCAGGCCGTTTTCTCGACAACTTTCACTCTGCAACATTTGGAGACTACTGAAAACGCAGCTCTTTTTCCAGACTTCTGACACTTGGGATGTATATTTCCCCCTTCTTTCTGAGACTGCATGTTGCTTTAAAACTGTTTCTAGCGTTGTTATAGCCCATCCTTCACAATAATAATAATGATAATAATATACTGTGTGTTTTCCGAATTCCCAGGTGCAGCAGAAAGACAAATCTGATGAGGAAGTAGCTCAGGCCATCAACCAGAAACTGGGCGATACCCCAGGCATCTCGTACTCGGAGATCGCTGCCCGGGCGTATGAATGCGGCCGGGCAGAGCTGGCCATTAAGGTACGAGAGCAGGTGGGCTGGCTGAGGTTGGGTGAGTCCTGATGAAGCAAGTAAAATTTTAAATGGTACCCGCTTAAAATGAAATAAAGGATAGACAGACGCAGCAACTTGGAGAAAATGAAGGTGAGGTTTATTGCTGAGCAGTAATGGACCCAGTTGGAATCCTTTCCAAAAGACCCCGAAGCATTCAAGTTCTGAGGGCAAATACCTGTGCGCATCACAGATCACGAGACAATCATGAGACAATCACGAACAGCAGCGAAAAATAACCAATTAGCGCGCTTTCTGCCATGCTCCTGGCCGTGCACAGAGTTCACTCCCAACTTCTGCTTTCTTGTCTGTCCCGTCTGACCTTTTCCCCAGTGGATGGAACAGGGAAAAGAGGAGGGCATCTCCTGGGCTAACTCCCCTGTGCATCTGTTCATGTAGGGAGTATTGTGGTCAGCCCTTCCTGTTTTGTGTACAGAATTAGTCTGGAGCTGAGGGAGAGATTTGTAGCAGCGTCTTCTGATTTATGGCTTCCCCTTTCTCTAGGGTGTAAAATGCACTGGGGTAAAGGTCGGTTTCTGACTTGCGGTTTCAAGCAGTTTTGCAGTTAGCCTAGGCAAAAGGCTTTTTTTGATTCAAATGGATTATAAAAATCATTGTAAGCCCTGATTATATGTGTGCATATGTGAATATATTGATAACTGATGACTGATTATATGAATAGCATAAGGGTAACCCTCCTTTCCTTGCTTTACTGAGGCTCAGCTACACCTTGGTAAACCGTGATGCATTGTGGGATAGGAACCGAGTGAGAGGCCAGTGTTGGATTTGTAAGATCTGCTCTGGGTGCAGACTCGTCTCTTAGCATTCACAGAACCATACAGTTGGAAGGGACCCCTGGCGAGTAATCTAGTCCCACCCCCCACAAGACAGGAATCTCAGCATCTTGGATCTCTCCCAACAGCCACACCACTGTGATGTTCAAGACATCACAGTGGTATCTGAAGAAGTGTGCATGCACACGAAAGCTCATACCAATAACAAACTTAGTTGGTCTCTAAGGTGCTACTGGAAGGAATTTTTTAATTTTACGAAACGATAATCTTTATTGTCATTGTCCCATAAAAAGGTAAAGGGACCCCTGACCATTAGGTCCAGTCGTGACCGACTCTGGGGTTCCGGTGCTCATCTTGCTTTATTGGCCGAGGGAGCCGGCGTACAGCTTCCGGGTCATGTGGCCAGCATGACTAAGCCGCTTCTGGCGAACCAGAGCAGCGCACGGAAACGCCGTTTACCTTCCCGCCGGAGTTGTGCCTGTTTATCTACTTGCACTTTGATGTGCTTTCGAACTGCTAGGCTGGCAGGAGCAGGGACCAAGCAACGGGAGCTCGCTCCGTCGCGGGGATTCGAACCGCCGACCTTCTGATCGGCAAGACCAAGGGGCTCAGTGGTTTAGACCACAG
The DNA here is from genome assembly GCF_965112155.1 of Podarcis liolepis. Classification (NCBI taxonomy): domain Eukaryota; kingdom Metazoa; phylum Chordata; class Lepidosauria; order Squamata; family Lacertidae; genus Podarcis; species Podarcis liolepis. The sequence goes on from NC_139564.1 coordinate 4,109,846, forward strand.
CGCCACCTGTGTCCTTAGTAGCACCTTAGAGACCAACTAAGTTTGTGCTTGGTATAAGCTTTCGTATGCATGCACACTTCTTCACAGTGTGGTTTCAGCAGGGTGTGTTTGTGGGAAAGGCAGCTATCCCAACTATCCCAGCCTGGCTAGCCCCTAAAAACTCTGATACCCCATAATTGAATACAATATACTCCCATAGAGACTCCTTATACTGCATTTAAAACCAGAATCGCATTTGGGTAGAAACTGTTTCTCAGGTGGCTAGTCCTAGTCTTTATAACCCTGGACCTTCTTCCAGAAGGCAGAAGCTGAAAGAGATCATTTCCGGGGTGCGCACTATCCTGCACTATCTCTGTAGCTTTCTTATGGCACCTGGAAGCGTAGATTTGATCCAAGGTGGGAAGAGTGCACCCAATTATTCTCTCCACAGTCTTTACAACCCTGGACAGCTTTGTTTCCCCCCCGGCCGTGCAGCTCCCAAACCACACACACAGACTATAAGTTAATACATTCTCAACAGTACAATGGTAAAATGCCATCAACAGGTCCTTTGAGAGATTGTTTTTCCGGAGGATTCTCAGAAAATAACAACTACGGCAGACAAAGACGGCTACCTACCTGTAACATGTTCAAGACAGTTTTCCCTGGTCAGAATGACAGACGCCCCTGAGCAACCCACAAAAGTGGAGTCCGCGGGCCTATTGATTAGGCGGCTGTTCAGCACCTTGGCTGTTGTCTGCCTAATACCAGTTTCTGGAAACGGCAGGAAGGGATATATAATTAAAAAAATAATTTATTATTTATACTCCGCCCATCTGGCTGGGTTTCCCCAGCCACTCTGGACGGCTCCCAACAGAATATTAAAAACATGACAAAAGATCAGACATTAAAAACTTCCCTAAACAGGGCTGCCTTCAGATGTCTTCTAAAATACAGTGGTACCTCAGGTTAAGAACTTAATTCGTTCTAGAGGTCCATTCTTAACCTGAAACTGTTCTTTACCTGAGGTACCACTTTAGCTAATGGGGCCTCCCACTGCTGCCACACGATTTCTGTTCTCATCCTGGGGCAAAGTTCTTAACTTGAGGTACTATTTCTGGGTTAGCGGAGTCTGTAACCTGAAACATCTGTAACCCGAGGTACCACTGTAGTTATTTATCTCCTTGACACCTGATGGGAGGGCATTCCACAGGGAGGGCGCCACTACTGAGAAGGCCCTCTGCCTGGTTCCCTGTAACCTCACTTCTCACAGAGAGGGGAATCGCCAGAAGGCCCTCGGCGCTGGACCTCAGTGTCCAGGCTGAACGATGGAGGTGGAGACACTCCTTCAAGCATACAGGGCCAAGGCCATTTCCGACTTTAAAGATCAGCACCAGCACTTTGAATTGTGCTTGGAAACGTACTGGGAGCCAATGTAGGTCTTTCAGGACTGGTGTTATGTGGTCTCGGCAGCCGCTCCTAGTCACCAGTCTAGCTGCCGCATTGCTTTTGCGAGAGTTGCTCTTGTGCTCAGATGCTACTTGCTGGTTTCCCACAGAAAACTGTTCAGGCCCTGTGAGAATAGGATGCTGGACTAGGTGGGACATTGGCCTCATCCTGCAGGCTCTCCTCATATACTTACAGGCTTATTATATAGATGCATTCCTTTGCCTTAGCTTAGTCCTGTTCCCTGTGAGGTCAGTTAGGCTGAGAGGCTCAAGGCCACCCAGTGAACTTCATGGCTGAGCGAGGATTCGAACCCAGCTCTCTCCTGGGTCCTAGTCTGATACTGTAACCTGCACAGCACACTGGCAGGTGGGGCTGGTTGCCTCCACACCATTCCTTCCTTTTGCAACTGCTAGTAGCCGTTCTGGTCCCCCAAATGTTAGTTGCCTTTAGCTGAGATTCCTGCATTCTCCGGGGCTGGACTAGATTGACTCTGGGGGTCCCTTCCTATGATTCTGTGATTCTACGAAGTCTATGAAATAATATTGCAATGCAGTGCAACGCCCGTTGACCCTGCGGTGCCATTGTGTTTGCTTGCAGCTGCTGGAGTACGAGCCCCGGTCTGGGAAGCAGGTTCCTCTGCTGCTGAAGATGAAGAGGAGCCAGCTGGCGCTTAGCAAGGCCATCGAGAGCGGAGACACCGACTTGGGTAAAGCAGAGACGCACTTTCCCTGTCTTGCCTGCCTCCCCGCCTCCCCGCAAGGGGCAGTACAGTGGCACCCCTGCACCTGATGTTTTCATCCCCCAAAAAGTTTTTGATTTGAGTTTCCATTGAAATGAGGCTGCATTTTAATGTTTTAATGTTGTATTTTAATCTTGTTTTTAAGTTGTATTTCAATCAATTGGTTTTTATATCGGTTGTTAGCCGCCCTGAGCCTGGCCTTGGCTGGGGAGGGCGGGGTATAAATTAATTTTATTATTATTATTATTAGTAGTAGTAGTAGTAGTAGTAGTAGTACCTTGGGTTAAGAACTTAATTCATTCTGATGGTCCGTTATTAACCTGAAACTGTTCTTAACCTGAGGTACCACTTTAGCTAATGGGGCCTCCTGCTGCCGCCATGCGATTTCTGTTCTCATCCTGCAGTAAAGTTCTTAACCTGAGGTACTATTTCTGGGTTAGCGGAGTCTGTAACCTGAAGCATCTGTAACCTGAGGTACCACTGTACCTGTGGCAGGGGACACTTTGTGCTCCTTCCAGGCTAATTAACAATAACAGCAACAACAACAACAACAACAACAACAACAACAACAACAACAACAACAACAACATATTATACCCTGCCCATCTGGCCGGACCTCCCCAGCCACTCTGAGCAGCTCCCAAACACAATAAAACATCAAACATTTTAAACTTCCCTAAACAGGGCTGCCTTCCGATGTCTTCTAAAAGTCAGATAGTTGTTTATTTCTTTGACATCTGCTGGGAGGGCGTTCCACAGGGCAGGCGCCACTACCGAGAAGGCCCTCTGCCTGGTTCCCTGTAACTTGGCTTCTCGCAATGAGGGAACTGCCAGAAGGCCCTCAGAGCTGGACCTCAGCGTCCGGGCTGAACGATGGGGGTGGAGACGCTCCTTCAGGTATACTGGGCTTTAAGAGGCTTTAAAGGTCAGCACCAACACTTTGAATTGTGCTCAGAAACATACTGGGAGTCAATGTAGGTCTTTTAGGACCAGTGTTATATGGTCTCGGCGGCCACTCCCAGTCACCAATCTAGCTGTCGCATTCTGGATTAGTTGCAGTTTCCAGGTGACCTTCAAAGGTTTGTCCATCTTTGGGCCTCATCCTGCACCTATGGCTCCTAGAAGCTGTTGGCATGCGCAGAGAGTCCCTTGGTTAGGTTCTGTGAATTGGGTATAATATCGTTCAAGGCGGTCTTTGCTTCAGGGCTCATTGCTCTCCATCTAACCAGCCTCTCTCTTCTTCATTCCCAGTTTACACAGTCGTCTTGCACCTGAAGAACGAGCTGAACCGCGGCGCCTTCTTCATGACTCTGCAGAACCAGCCGGTGGCTTTGAGCCTCTATCGCCAGGTGAGGTTTGGAGGCACACCTGTTGCAGGGGGCGGTGGCATGCGGATGCATTTGCAGGTGTGCCTGGAGGGCTGAATTCGGCTGCGAAACACATCCCAGGTTCTGCTGCAAGACTAAGGAAAGGGAGAAGTCTGGAAGTTGGTGCCGCAGGTCAGGGGCAGAGCACAGAATTTGCAGGAATTGACAGTGCAGGATTCAACCCCCAGGCTCTGCATTTAAACGTGAGGGCCGGAAGAAGCCTGTGAGGGGCCACCCCTGTCGGGTTGCAGATCTAGGAAGAGGTTAATAATAATAATAATTTATTATTTATACTCCGCCCATCTGGCTGGGGTTCCCAAGCCACCCTAGGCAGCTTAAAGCATACCTAAAAACATAATAAAAATATTATGGGTCGTTTTAATGTTGAGGATGATGATAGCAGGGAGGAAACATCCAGAGAGTCTGACGTTTTAATATTGTAGTGTTTTTTCTCATCCTTGCCGGACAACTTGAGACTTCAATGGCAAGGCAGTTTACAAATCTCGACCCACGTATACATTTTCATAATGAAAATTGGGGTGTAAATTGTTGATGACGATGATAATTGATGAGTGAAAATTGTAACAGTAAGTCGTGACAACGATAAGAGATAGTGTTGGAACAGCTGGGAAGGAAGAAGAGAAGTCCAGGGATTTAAAAAATAATAATTTTATAAATTGTGTGTTTTAGTTTCTCAATTTGATCCTTCTACATGGTTTTGTATGTGTTGTGGTACCGCAGTGGCCTGAATATAAGCCACACCCAAATATATACCACACCTTTAAAATTTGGGAGAGAAAAAAAGACAATACCCAAATATCAGCCGCTCCCTCAAAATTCTGCAGGCACTCACACCCGTTCCGTTTTACCATATGTTTCAGCAGCAATACCGTGAAAGCCAATTTTTGTAAGGTTGCAAATTTCAGCAGCACTCTAACTTTTCACAGTCAGAATTTGGAAAAAAAGTGTGGCTTGTATTCAGGCCAATACAGTATTTTATGCATTGCAGCTTGCAGTTATTTTCTTTGATCATAGTTTAGTAATTATTTATTGTAATGGTTAAGAGTGAATTTCTGTTTAATTATTTTTTTTCTGAAGTTTTGAGAGTTAATTTTATTGTGTACTATTCTATTCTAATGGATTATTGAATATTACTATATTTGATATAAGTCGTTCCATTTTAAAGTTGTGTTTTATTATGACCTGTTGTATTGGAACAGATGATTATAAGGCGTGAGTTCTTTGTTGTATACAGTGGTACCTCGGGTTAAGAACTTAATTCGTTCTGGAGGTCCGTTCTTAACTGAAACTGTTCTTAACCTGAGGTACCACTTTAGCTAATGGGGCCTCCTGCTGCCGCCGCGCAATTTCTGTTCTCATCCTGAAGCAAAGTTCTTAACCTGAGGTACTATTTCTGGGTTAATGGAGTCTGTAACCTGAAGCGTATGTAACCTGAAGCATCTGTTACCTAATGTGTTCATAACCTGAAGCGTCTGTAACCCGAGGTACCACTGTATTTTGTTGCTGTAAACCGCCTTCTGTAAAGTAGTATAGAAAGGCGGTGTGCTAATTAAAAGTCAAATGAATTGGGTTGGGGTTTTTTTAAGTGAAACCCTATGGTTGCTTGAAGATGCTGGAGAGCCTAGGAATAGAATTCGGAGCGCTTGCACCCAAAAGGATGGTCTTTTCCCCTCAATTGCCACCTTGCTCTGTGTTACTCAGATTATTTCTCATTGCATCCTCCCACCACCCCTGCGAGGCGGGCCCTGGATTCATACCCATTGCCTTTTAAACTGTGTGTGTTTCTGTTGTTTCTCTTGTGCGTTTATGTGTTTTTTATACAGTCAGGGTAAATGTGCTTCAGGTTGAGTGTTTTCAGGTTACGCTCCACAGCGACCCGGAAGTAACGGAACGTGTTACTTCTGGGTTTCGCCGCATGCGCAGACGCTCAAAACGATGCCACGCGCGGAAGCGGCAAATCATGACCCACAGACGTGCAGACGCAGGTTGCATATGCTTCAAGATGCGAACGGGGCTCCAGAACGGATCCCGTTCACATCCAGAGCTACCACTGTGCAGTGGTACCTCGGGTTAAGAACTTAATTCGTTCTGGAGGTCTGTTCTTAACCTGAAACTGTTCTTAACCTGAAGCACCACTTTAGCTAATGGGGCCTCCTGCTGCTGCCGTGCCGCTGGAGCACGATTTCTGTTCTCATCCTGAAGCAAAGTTCTTAACCCGAGGTAATATTTCTGGGTTAGCGGAGCCTGTAACCTGAAGTGTCTGTAACCTGAAGTGTATGTAACCCGAGGTACCACTGTATTGTAAACCGCCCTGTGACCCTCGGATGAAGGCTGGTATAGGACTTTAATAAATAAATAGAAATTTAACCCTTGGCTTGCTTGTCCCCAGTTCTGCAAATACCAAGAGCTAGATACGCTCAAAGACCTCTACAACCAAGACGACGACCACCAGGAGTTGGGCAACTTCCACGTGCGTGCCAGCTATGCCAGCGATAAGGTAAGGAGCTCCCTGGAGACTGGTGAGGAGAAAAGGGTGTCCAGGGAGGATGGCAAATCTAGACTTAGGAGGTTGCGGCCGTGTCTGCTCCATGTTTGCGTGGCGCAAGCCTGGTGGGCTCAGTAAACTGTGCAGAAATGTGCAACCCGAGAACCTTTCGGCTTTCGTTATGGAAGCCAAAAACACTGCCCCATGCGTTCCAACTTTCTGGCCCATAATAAATCTGCTGTGAGCAACGGGCGGAGTGGGATTCGGGGAGGGAAGTTGGTGTTGAATTTAAGCCAGCGGTTGCCCATGTGAAAAAGAATGAAATGGGGAAATGTGTGCCAGTTAAGGAAGCTTGCACGCAGTTAACTCGGGTCGCAGGACTCGTTTCTCTGCGCAGAACTGTCCTACATAAATCTTTCAGTCTCCAGAGCTCTGAGACTGCAGGGAAAAGGCAGATTATTCATACAGGTCCAATCCCCATCAAGGAAGCAACAGGTTCCATTATTGTTCCTAGCCATTTTTCTTTGCCTGTATTAAAATGCGCAAGGGGTTCTTTTTTCTTCCACAGCAGATTGACGGGCGGGTGGCCAGTTTGCAGAACGCAGTGGATGAGTACTACAAAGCCAAGAACGAGTTTGCGGCCAAGGTGAGTGCGTGAAGAAGCATCTCTTGTGTGTCATGACCATCAGAAGAAGCTGCTGGGTCAAGCCAGTGGCTCATGTCCAGTCCGGCATCCAGTTTTCATAGGGGCTGACCAGACTGCCTGTGGGAAACCAGCTAGCAGGATGAGAGCACAAGAGCTCAAGCACAACCATCCTGACAAGTAGCCATCAATTGTTGTTGTTGTTGTTTAGTCGTTTAGTCATGTCCGACTCTTCGTGACCCCATGGACCAGAGCACGCCAGGCACTCCTGTCTTCCACTGCCTCCCGCAGTTTGGTCAAACTCATGCTGGTAGCTTCGAGAACAGTGTCTCACCATCTCGTCCTCTGTTGTCCCCTTGTCCTTGTGCCCTCCATCTTTCCCAACATCAGGGTCTTTTCCAGGGAGTCTTCTCTTCCCATGAGGTGGCCAAAGTCTTGGAGCCTCAGCTTCATGATCTGTCCTTCCAGTGAGCACTCAGGGCTGATTCCCTTCAGAATGGAGAGGTTGGATCTTCTTGCATTCCATGGGACTCTCAAGAGTCTCCTCCAGCACCAGAATTCAAAAGCATAAATTCTTTGGCGATCAGCCTTCTTTATGGTCCAGCTCTCACTTCCATACATCACTACTGAGAAAACCATAGCTTTAACTATACGGACCTTTGTTGGCAAGGTGATGTCTCTGCTTTTTAAGATGCTGTCTAGATTTGTCATTGCTTTTCTCCCAAGAAGCAGGCGTCTTTTAATTTCGTGACATCTGCAGTGATCATGGAGCCCAAGAAGGTAAAATCTCTCACTGCCTCCATTTCTTCCCCTTCTATTTGCCAGGAAGTGATGGAACCAGTGGCCATTAGTTTTTTTGATGTTGAGCTTCAGACCATATTTGGCGCTCTCCTCTTTCACCCTCATTAAAAGGTTCTTTAATTCCTCCTCCCTTTCTGCCATCAAAGTTGTGTCTTCTGCATATCTGAGGTTGTTGATGTCTCTTCCGGCAATCTTAATTCCGGCTTGGGATTCATCCAGCCCAGCCTTTCGCATGATGTATTCTGCATATAAGTTAAATAACCAGGGAGACAATATACAGCCTTGCCGTACTTCTTTCCCAATTTTGAACCAATCAGCTGTTCCATATCCAGTTCTAACTGTAGCTTCTTGTCCCACATAGAGATTTCTCAGGAGACAGATGAGGTGATCAGGCACTCCCATTTCTTTAAGAACTTGCCATAGTTTGCTGTGGTCGACACAGTCAAAGGCTTTTCCTCTTCTTTTCCCTGAATTTGTCCAGTCCTCTTTTAAAGCTACCTGACTCAGTGGCCACCCTGCCTCCTGTGGCTGCACAAATAAATACTTTCTTTTATCCACCCTGAATCTTCCAGCACTCAGCTTCGTGAGTTCTGGTGTGAAGGCAGAGGGAGAAAAGCTTTTCTCTTTGCGCTTCCTCCATGCCATGCACAATTCACAAATGTCCCCTTCTCTAAACCAGGGCTTCCCGCACTTGGGTCTCCCAACTCTTTTTGGACTACAGTTCCCAGCATCCCTGACCGCTGATCATGGGAGTTGTAGTCCAAAAACAGCTGGAGACCCAAGTGTGGGAAACCCTGCCCTAAAATGAATGAAAAGGGCGGAGGAGAGGTTGACTGCATGCAAGCACCGTCTCATATTGTTTGGGAAACTCCCTGGGGAACTGGGGACCTTCAGTCTCAGCAACTGCTTCCTGGGGACAAGACCCACCAGAGATGAGTTGCTGTGCTCCTTAGGCTTGGCACTCAAAATCCTAATAGAGTTACCGTATTTTTCGCTCTATAGGACGCACCAGACCATAGGACGCACTTTGTTTTAGAAGGGGAGAACAAGGGAAAAAAATCTCCCCCTCTCTGCTCAGTTGCCCTTCAGCGAAGCGGCAGGAGAAACGGAGCCCCTTCCATTTCTCCTCCCGCTTCGCTGAAGGGGCGCCGTGCAGCTCTCCCTCTCTGCTGAAGCTGGGAGAGTCTTGCTCTCCTGGCTTCAGCAAAAGGAACCCGAAGCCTCCGGAGCGCAGTGGGAACTCGCACTGCGCTCCGAAGGCTTCAGGCGGCTATCCCTGAAGCCTGGAGAACGAGAGGGGTCAGTGCGCACCGACCCCTCTCACTCTCCAGGCTTCAGCGAAAGCAACGCGAAGCCTCCGGAGCGCGGAGGGAGCGCTCCCTCTGCGCTTCGGAGGCTTCGCGTTGCTATCGCTGAAGCCAAGGAGCCTGCATTTGCTCCATAGGACGCACACACATTTCCCCTTAATTTTTGGAGTGGAAAAAGTGCGTCCTATAGAGCGAAAAATACGGTAATTCCACTTCCTCGTATGTTTGACTGCTGGCTCTCTCCTGTCGCCCCTGAAGGGAACGCAGCCCCCAAACTGAAAAAGGCCTGGGGGTCCCTTTGTCTGTCCGCCTGCAGCTTCCTCAAAGTCTCCCTCTCTCTCCTCGCCTTCCCTTTCCAGGCCACCGAAGACCAGATCAAGCTCCTCCGCAGCCAGCGGCGCCTCCAGGCCGACTTTGACAAGCCCTACCTGGATGAGTCCCTCCACGACACCGTCTACAACCTCATCCTAGAGGGGAACCACAAGCGAGCAGAGCAGTTCTACCGCGACTTCAAGATCCCCGACAAACGGTTGGGGCAGTGTGGGGAGTAGCAGGGAGGGAGCGGGGATCCCCTGCCCCAATGTTCAGACCCCTGGGCTCTCACTTGTGGGGTGCCTCAGGGTTCCGACCTCTCCCCCATGCTTTTTAACATCTATATGAAGCTGCAGGGAGAGATCATCAGGGGGTTTGGGCTGGGTGTTCATCAATATGCGGATGATACCCAGCTCTACCTCTCTTTCAAATCGGAACCAGTGAAGGTGGTGAAGGTCCTGTGTGAGTGTCTGGAGGTGGTTGGAGGATGGATGGCGGCTAACAGATTGAGGTTGAATCCTGACAAGACAGAAGTACTGCTTTGGGGGGACAGGGGGCGGGCGGGTGTGGGGGACTCCCTGGTCCTGAATGGGGTAACTGTGCCCCTGAAGGACCAGGTGCGCAGCCTAGGAGTCATTTTGGACTCACAGCTGTCCATGGAGGCACAGGTTAATTCTGTGTCCAGGGCAGCTGTTCATCAGCTCCATCTGGTATGCAGGCTGAGACCCTACCTGCCTGCGGACTGTCTTGCCAGAGTGGCGCATGCTCTGGTTATCTCCTGCTTGGACTACTGCAATACGCTCTACGTGGGGCTACCTTTGACACTGCAGAAACTGCAATTAATCCAGAATGCGGCAGCTAGACGGGTGACTGGGAGTGGCCACCAGGACCATATAACACTGGTCTTGAAAGACCTACACTGGCTCCCAGTACGTTTCCGAGCACAATTCAAAGTGTTGGTGCTGACCTTTAAAGCCCTAAACTGCCTTGGTCCTGTATACCTGAAGGAGCGTCTCCACCCCCATCGTTCAGCCCGGACACTGAGGTCCAGCGCCGAGGGCCTTCTGGCGGTTCCCTCGCTGCGAGAAGTGAAGTTACAGGGAACCAGACAGAGGGACTTCTTGGTAGTGGCACCCGCCCTGTGGAACACCCTCCCTTCAGATGTGAAGGAAATAAGCAGCTATCTTATTTTTAAAATACATCTTAAGGCAGCCCTGTTTAGGGAAGTTTTTAATATTTAATGCTGTATTGTTTTTAACACTTGATTAGAAGCCGCCCAGAGTGGCTGGGGAAACTCAGCCAGATGGACGGGGGTATAAATAATAAATTATTATTATATTATTATGATCAAGAGTCACACGGGATAGTTGAGTGGAGAAAGCACCCCAAATACACTCGGCCCAGTTCCCCAGTCCTCCATCGTACAGCCTAGCCCCATAATCTGGGGCAGGGATTTGGGGAACCAGTCTTCCCCCAGGGCACTCTCTCCAGGCCACGTCCCTTGCGGGCCCCCCGGGAGTGTTTGGACTGGCTGGGATGGGCCCTTGAATGCTGGTCACGCCTCCTCCTTGCCTGGGGGGAGCATAGTGCATTATTATAATAAATAATAATAAATGTTATTTATACCCCGCCCTCCCTGGCCAGAGCTGGGCTCAGGGCGGCTAACACCAGTAAAATTACAGTAAAAATATAATAGGGGGGGAAAACCAACCAATTTAAAATACAGGTTAAAACGTGCCCTTTGTTCCTGGATAGCCACGTCTAGTCACATGCAAAAGGAAGGATGCTCCAGCCCAGGAGGAAACAGGAAGTTCCGACTAGCTGGACCAAACATCCCCTTGCATGTCCACTCTAGGAAAACAAGGAATGTTGTACTTGACTGCTACTTATGTATCACATCCCACAGACTGGAGGTCCAACGTTTCTCAGATCCTTGAGAACCCCCCCCCCCCAAATACAGACACACTTTTCTTGGTCTGGCCAGCATGGCACTTGTGACGCTGTCCCCTTCTTGCACTGTTAGGTTCTGGTGGCTGAAGATCAGCGCCTTGGCTGAGCAAGGAGACTGGGAAGAGCTGGAGAAGTTCTCGAAGTCCAAGAAGTCCCCCATTGGATATTTGGTAAGGAAGGACGTTGGAGGGGGCAGGAGACTGTCCAGGCCTGGAGCCCGGCCTTGTTCAGTGATTTCCTGGGCATCAGCCTTGGGGGTGCTTATTTGAGATTTCTGCATCGCTGGGGGTTGTGCTAGACAAATGTGGCATTCCCAAAGCAAAGGAAGGATTGGACTCTGATTAATCTTAGTGATAGGTCGGAGACCAGCTTATAAAACGCACTTGGGGGTACAGTCACAGAAGGAAAACAGACAATTAAAACAACGTACAACAATAAATCTTAAAACAATGTACAACAATAAACTATCCCAGGGAGTTGACCCAGAGTCACCCATGGAACCGAGTTTGGGGATTTTCATGACGGACTATTTTGAGTTGGGAGATGGTTTACGCCTGCAGATCTGTACACAGAATCTGGCAACCATCCAGGTCATCTTCTGATCTTTGCCTAACAGGAAAAGGTCAAATATTTGCTTTTGTGGGAGGTCGGCGAGCCTCACCCGTAGGGGATCAATGATCTCACTACGTGCCTCTTCATAAAAGGGACAGCTAAAGAACAAGTGTTCTGGGCTTCCTATCTCTCCCAATGGACAGGCGCAAAGTCTCTGAGCGTACGGGACTTTTCTGAAGGCTCCTTCCAGGACCGGCGAGGGAAGAGCCGAGGTTCTGGCAAGTGTAAAGGCCTTTCTTGCATTTCTAGATACGAGAAAGAAGAGATATGCTGCCAGTGCGGCTATATACCGTATTTTTCGCTCTATAACACGCACCCGACCATAACACGCACGTAGTTTTTAGAGGAGGAAAATCCGTAGGCATGCCACCCGTAGGCATTTCCTCCATAACACGCACAGACATTTCCCCTTACTTTCTAGGAGGAAAAAAGTGAGTGTTATGGTGCAAAAAATACGGTATCTCTCGATTTCTCCAATCTTATAGTTGGGGCACCTTGCGCAGTCCTGTTGTCTCTCGGTGTCTAATATTCTGTACCTGACTGTATCATCCTCCAAGTCCCCAGATGTGTCTCAAACGCATGGGTTAGATTAGAAGCGGGGATGATGAGAGTGGAGGCTAACATCTGCCTAACATCAATCTACAAATGGCTGACATTGAATCTGCTCCCCCGAGGGATAGCCCCATTGATCCTCTGTGATCAATTCCAGTCAGGCTGGCAGACTGCAGTCCTGAACACCCTCCAGAAACTGGGTTTTGCCCCTCAAGCCCTTCTAAGTCTGGGGTTGGGCCAGGCAAAAGCTACAGTCAGTCAAAAAACCCACAAAAAATCTTAGTGTATTTTTGGTCTTTGTTGGAAGCCGCCCAGAGTGGCTGGGGAAACCCATCCAGATGGGTGGGGTACTAATAAATTATTATTATTATTATTATTATTATTATTATTATTATTATACACACGAGACTTGACCAGCAAGACTCTGGGAGGGGTGCATATAATAATCGGCCCAGGTCGTTTTATTCACAAAAGAACTTTTTACACAGTGTTCGTAAGAACCAATCAGAGTTCCCTCTGAGCATTTCAAAAACCCCACGTGGGACAAAGTCAGATCAAAAATTCTTTTAACTACAAAGACTGCTCTGAGCATGCATACATATATGAGAGTAAATGAAACAGGACTAAAAAGGAGGAATGTGTTCAGCAGCCCCGGAGGTCATAAACAAGCAATAAACACGGGAGGAAGGATTGCAAGGAGATAGGTATCTTTATCACCTTCATGTGAAACTATTTCCAGGCCCCAAGATTAACAAAACCAAGGAAAGGTACATCAAAGTATCTTATTCTCTTTATGTACTGAGGATGCCTGATGAAGCAACTGGCCTGTGTTTCAGAATGCTTGTATGTGCCTGTCAGGTGTACAGAAATGAGAGATAGAGAGGCTTGTGGGATTTGACCAGAAATTATTGACAATGCATCGAACCCAGTCAACGCCATGCTTTCATAGCGGACACAATGGCTTGATGCATACGGTATTTTTCACTGTATAAGACGCATTTTTCCCCTCCTAAAAAGTAAGGGGAAATGTGTGTACGTCTTATGGAGCGAATGCAGGCTGCACAGCTATCCCAGAAGCCAGAACAGCAAGAGGGATTGCTGCGCTCCCTCTCTCTGCTCTAGCTTCTGGCTTAGGGACTGCTCTGTCCCTTCCCCCACCTCCCACAAAAGCCCCCAAGAGCCGCGCAGAGCTTGTGTGCGTGACAGTAACGGGCTGCCCTTCTCCCTCCTTGGGGAAAAGCCTGCAAGAGCCGCACACACGCGGCTCATGAAAGGGAGCGCTGAGCAGAGTCTGGGATGCATACATGCTCTGCTCAGTGCTCCCTTTAAATAATTTTTCCCTTGCATTCCCCATCTAAAAACTAGGTGCGTCTTATGGAGCAAAAAATACGGTATAATTCCTCATAGTAATCCCATCTGATCACTACAACAAACCCACGGGGTCCCTGCCAACTGTAGATTCTGTGAACCTGGAATGCATAAAGAAAGAATAAAACAATGAAGCCACACAAGAACAGGAATCACTCCCAAAATATAATTACGAACGAGCTTCTTACAGCTGTACCTTAGGTATGGATACAGAGGACGCGCGACCCTCCAAAGGCTGCATAGAAAAGGAGCGTGGCCCTCGGGCCCCCCGCATTTATGGTGCTCGCTTTGGGAAACTTGCATTGTGTTGACACTGTGGGATTTTTTTTGGCAGCCTTTTGTCGAGATCAGCATGAAGCACCACAACCGCCACGAAGCGAAGAAGTACGCCCCCCGCGTTGCCCCAGAGCAGAGGGTGAAAGCCTTCCTTCTGGTAGGGTACGTATCTGGTCTGGTGGGGAATGTCTTTGCCCCATAGCAGTGGGCTTGGCTCACTTGTTCCGGGCACCTTTTGGACTGGAGGCAGAGAGGAGAGCAACCAAGATGATGATGATAATTTATTATTTATACCCCGCCCATCTGGTTGGGTTTCCCCAGCCACTCTGGACGGCTTCCAACAAAATATTAAAATACTATACTCTATTAAACATTAAAAGCTTCCCTAAACAGGGCTGCTTTCAGATGTCTTCTAAAAGTCTGGTAGTTGTTGTTCTCTTTGACATCTGGTGGGAGGGTGTTCCACAGGGCGGGTGCCACTACCGAGGAGGCCCTCTGCCTGGTTCCCTGTAACCTCCCTTCTCACAGGGAGGGAACCGCCAGAAGGCCTTCAGAGCTGGACCTCAGTCTCTGGGCTGAACGATGGGGGTGGAGACACTCCTACAGGGCCAGAGCCATTTAGGGTTTTAAAGGTCAGCACCAACACTCAGAATTGTGCTTGGAAACATACTGGGAGCCAGTGTAGATCCTTTAGGACCAGTGTTACATGATCTCACCCCCAGTGCCCACTACCCTATAAAAATCATTATTCAGAAGAGTAGTTTGCGCGGCCCCCTGAGGAAGATAATAAAATTCTACACAGTAACAATTTAACTGCACGCTCATCCGGATCCAACTGAAACTGTTAAGTTTAGTCAAGTCAACAAAATGGATGAACTTGAGCCAGCGATAACAGCTTTTCAAAGTCTGATAGTCATTTACACCCGCAGTGCCCCTTTGCCACCGCACCCTTGCTTCTGAGCGAGCAGCCCAGGCCATCCCCTCCCCGGGTACAAAGTCTTCCATTCAGGAACCTCTGGTTTAAATTAGGATTTTAGTGCCTGCCTTTTTAATGTGGATTTTCTCAGCTGCTTGATGGAGCGTTTTTCTTGGAAAGAGCGCAGGCCATGAACTCTGCTGAAATCAATAAGCAAATGAATTTTAAAACTTCCATTTCCGTTAGCAGGCATTTCCGCCCTGCCCTCTCCTTGTTTGTTTGTTTACTTATTCTCCGCCCGTTTTTCATGGCAGGGACTTGAGCCAGGCTTCCGAAGCCGCCATTGAACGGAAGAACGAGGCAGAGATGAACCTCGTCCTCTCCAAGTGCACGGCGGCCGCAGACGCTTCTGTCGTTGCCAAGATCAACCTCGCCAAAGCTCAGCTTGGAAAGAAGTAGGGGGCTCCCCCCCCTTCTCCGCCCCGCCCCCCACCTTGCAGCTCCCTCTTGGCTGAAGGAGAGGGGTTGGGGGGTCAGTTTTGGACACCCCCTGTGCTGGGGGCATCAGCCCATCTCTGGTGCAGAAGCACCATCCAGTATTAGCCTTTTGCAAGGAGAAGAGAGCCAGGCTCCTTGCGTTGGCCGTGGGTGAGTTTTCAGACGCACAAGGCAATTTCCTCCTTCCTTTCTTCCTCTGGATTTGATGCTCCTGGATTCCAGTTGGTTAGGACGAGGGACAGAGTCGCACGTGCGAACGAGGAATCCCAAACCTCTCTTCCCAACCTTCCTTATCAAATGCTTTTTCAATTGCGCTCTGCAAAACAACAGGCTCTTGGGCTCCTCTCTTGGGCTGTTTGTTTAAGAGGGGGAATGAATCCGTTTTCGGAGAGGAAGTTTGCTTGCCCAGATCCTGAACTGCCTCTCTGTGTGTGGACGTGGTCTTGGGGGGTCTCAGCCCACAAGTTCGTCGCCGGTACTGCCTGCATAACCATAATGCCGTCTTCGTTTTATTTAATCCCCTTGTGAATTTGTAAAGTGGGAAGAATCTTGAGGGAACGAAAGGATTGTAGAAATAAACAACAGCTGCTCACATCGTGATGTCATTTGCTTCTTTCATTCTCAAATGGTGCTCTGATCCTGCCCCCCCCCTGCATTTATGGTATTTTGGGTAAACTGGGATAATTCTGTGGACTGTTTTATTATTATTGATTATCCTCCACAATGGCTCGGCTCTGCCTCCAGGGTCAGAGGCGGCAATGGAAACCGCAGGAGAGGAGAGATATGGCTTGTGGTCAAATCCTGCCTGCAGGCTTCCCACAAACATCCGGCTGGCCACTGTGAGAACAGGATGCCATTGGCCTGATCCTGCAGGCTCTCCTTATGTTACGCTTGCAGTCCACCTGCCTCTCCCCACGAGGATACTGGATGCACTGCTCCACGTCCCCAGCCACAAGGAGACGCCAATCCCACGCCATCACCCCGGCGCAGAATTTGCTTCGGAAATGGGTACAGTGTTAAGAGACAAAGGAGGTTTCTCCCCCACCCTTGCCATTGAGTGTACCGAAAATAATAAAATAAAATTGGGGGGCCAGTCCTGCAGATGGCACACCTGCTTCCAACTCTGGTTGGCATCTGTCTCGGCAGCGGGGGTGTCAACTGGAATAAAATATTGAGGGGGGGCAGGAAAGCAACACCCATCATAGTACAAGACATGGCACATGCAAACTATTTGAATGACAATGCCCATCAACTTGGGAAGGGGGGGACAAATATTTTATTGGGGGGTGGCTGAAGGGACTCCGGCCACTAGGAGTTGGCGGTGTTAACGGAGAAATCTGAGGGCTCCCTTGGACAAAAAACAAGGACACCAGCCAGGAATACCAGAGCAAAAGAGCAGCCAGTAGGCTTGGTCTTTATTGAAGACTGTCGCGACAGGACTCCCACCTGCCACAAGGTGGAACAAGATGGAAGCCCCCAACAAAAGAGCCCCCAAACTTTTATTAGCTGCTAATCCCCATGTGCCTGGCGTGCTCTGGTCCATGGGGTCACGAAGAGTCGAAGAGTCGGACACGACTAAACAACAATCCCCATGTTACACCCCCCAAACTACATCACTCATACATCACAGTTACATCATGAAAGGGGAAGTCTGGTGGCCGGAATCTGAGCATCCTGGTTCTCCTTGCCCTCCACCAAACACCCATCAAGTGTAACAAAAGAGATATTTACATTTCCCTGTTTCCCAGCCAAGTTAATCACACCCTTTTGTCTTCATCTGGGTTTGTTATTTCTGGAATGGCTACCTGTCTGGCACTCACATATCAGGATGCCAGGGATTATCACTCAGGCAGAGGGGCTGCTGAGGAGCTGAGCTCACATGTCTATATGAATTTCTGAAGTTTTCCCTGTGAGCCAGTACATAGATACATCTATCAGTGAATTCTTACATTTGCTATTCTGCAGCAGAGGCCCTTTGAATAGATAGGAAGAAACTGTGATGAAGTGTTTTGTGGGGACAAATCACAAGAGTCACAAAAGTGATTGTGCTGATTTTTGTAGTGGGCTGCATGTGCGTGATATCTGCTGGAGGGGCAACCGCCCTCTCAACCTATACATAAATTCCTGCAACAGCGGCTATGGATCGGGAGACAATGGAGGGCTGCGCATTTAAGGATGAAGCACTGCGGTTGTCTGCAAGGGCTTCCCACGCGGCGGGGTGGATTCTGACAGCCTACATGTCACTTTTGCAGGCAGCTTTCTCTGGGCGGGGCCTCGGGCCCGGCAGCAGCAGCAGCCTCCCGGCCTCCCCTACCTCGCAGGGTTGTTGTTGCGGGGAGCCAAACCCGGGCGCCGCCTGGCGCTCCTTTGCAGGGAAAGGCCGGCTAGCGACGCAACGGGAACGCAAAGCTGAAATCCCGACGGGCAAACCGAGCTGCGATCCCTCCCTCCCGCGATTGCAATTGCATTTCTTGCTCCTCCTCCTCCTCCTGGCGGGCAGGGTCAGAGTTGGGCCAAGATGGCGGCTCCCATGAGTGACACGTTCTCCTTTTGTATGGACCCCGCCGGCCAAGCCCGCCGCGCCCTGGAGGTGCGATTCATCAGCAACGTCAAGGTGAGCAAGAGGGAGCCGCTCCCTGATTCCCCCCCCCCCCGCACCTCCTGCTGCTGCGGATCCAGTGGATTCTCCTCTGCTGCAGGGAAGGCGATCTCCTCCCTCCCTCTCCCCGCTGCCAGATCCTGCAGGGAAACGCAAGGCTGCAGCGACTGGCTGCTGTGCGCACTTGCAAGGGACCGAACCACCCAATGCGCCCAGGGCGCAAAGCGGTCTCCGTTGCGCGCGGATCGGGGGTGTCAGGATGCCGGCCTGCCGGGCGGCGGGGCCGGCTTCGGAGCAAAGATGCGCAGGGCGGGGTGTCTGCAGAGATGCGGGCTCCCGGGGTCGGATCCGGCCGGGTTTCCCCACGCGCAACCACGCCCGGGCCGCCGCCACATCAGCTGAGAGACTGCCGTCCTGGGGTGGGGCGTTGGATCGCTTTCCGATCTGGCGATGGTGCCAGCTTGCCCAAAGGTGGGAGGGAGCCTCCAGTGAAATCGGCGGGACTTGCTCCCGAGTAAGCGCTGGCAAGCGGGGAGAGCTGGGTTCCTGCTTGTTGGGAGCATCGTGGGCGCCTGGTTGGGGACAGGATGCTGGGCTGGGGCGGGAGGGGCTTTGGCAAGGCTTTTTCCTTGGCTTTTGATTCGGACGGGGCAAATTGATCTCTGCTGGGCTCCTAGCCAGGATGGGGCCATGGGATCCCGGTTTCTGGAAGCCACAGGAGGACAGAGGGCTCTTGCGCCCGAATCCTGTTTGCTGGCTCTCTGCAATGGGCAACTGGTTGGTCACTGTGAGGTCAGGGTGCTGGCCTAGGTGGGCCCCTTGTGGCCGGATCAAGTTGCAGGACTCTGTTGCAGAGACCCCTCGTGGATTACCTCCTAATATGTTTTTGATTTTGCCAAACGGGGATTTTAATAAACCAATTTTGTTGGTTGTAGATCTCTGATTATGTGTTGTACTGTTTTAACTTGGGAGCTGTATGTGATGACTAGAGGTGTTCTGTTATTTTCTTTTTTGGGTCTGTCTTGCAGCAAGTTCTCTCTGGGTATCAGTCTGGCTTTGTTGATCTGTTGTCTAACTTCATCTGCTGGGTATTTTAGTTCTGAAAAGGTTTGCTGTAGATCTCTTAGGTGAGAGTCTCTGTAGAATTGGAACAGATGCGGCTGTAACGTAGTGCCTGGCTATATACAATGGACTGTTGGTATGTTTGGGATGGTAGCTAGAGGCATGTAGATATGTTTGTCGGTCAGTTGGTTTACGGTATAAGGTGGTGTCTATGCAACACATCATCAGAGATCTACAACCTCTCCTGGACAATGACAGTTCTCTTTCTCAAGCTCTGGGAGGAAGACCTTTCATTGCCTACAGACAGCCACCCAATCTTAAACAACTCCTAACCCACAATAATACTACAACCAGACTTAACACGGACACTGGCACCAGAGCCTGCAATAAACCCAGATGCCAACTTTGCTGCCACATACACCCGGACAACACCATTACTGGCCCCAACAACATCACACATACCATCTCGGGACTATTTAATTGCTCATCGTCTAACATTGTGTATGCCATCAAATGCCAACAGTGTCCTTCAGCTCTCTATATTGGACAAACAGGCCAAACCTTACGCCAAAGAATAAACGGACATAAATCTGACATCAAGAATCACAAAACAGAGAAACCAGTAGGAGAACACTTCAATCTCCCAGGACATTCTATACAAGATCTCAAAGTAGCTGTTTTACTACAAAGGAATTTCAGAAATAGACTGGAAAGAGAAGCTGCTGAATTGCAACTCATTACCAAACTTAAAACCATGGAGAGACCGGGTCTGAACAGGGACATTGGATTCTTGTCTCATTATACATGACTAGGCCATTTCTCACCTTCTCACCCCTTGCCTTTTCCTGTAAGACCTATTGCAGTCGTTAAGAGTCGTCAACAGGCTCCTCTCAGCTATCTGCCAATCTCCCATTCCCACCACCCTTCTGAGTAATACCCCTCCCCACCTTCTCACTATATAGAAGGATCTGGCAACTTCTGTTTCAGTGTATCTGAAGAAGTGTGCATGCACACGAAAGCTCATACCAAGAACTAACTTAGTTGGTCTTTAAGGTGCTACTGGAAAGAATTTTATTATTATTATTATTATTATTATTATTATTATTATTATTATTATTATTATGCCTGCTCTGCCAAGTTGCTGTGAGCAGGGAGAAGAGGCCTGCCTCCTTTACGATAGCGACTAACCTGAATGTCTTTAAAAGAAGAATAGACCAAATCATGGAAGATAAGAGGCTAACTGTGGCCAGTAGCTGCCATGGCAATGTGGGGGCTGTGCACCTCTGAATGCTGTTTGCAAGGAATCACAAGTGGGCACACAGCCCATTAGAATAACTGAACAGTTGAGTTGGAAGGGATCCCGAAGGGTCATCTAGTCCAACCCCCTCCAATGCATGAATCTTTGCCCAACGTGGGATTCGAATCCATGACCCTGAAATTAAGAGTCTCATGCTCTACAGACTGAGCTATCCCAGAGGGAGAAATGTGTATTGTGTTGACCACAATTAGCTTCTGCTGTTGGGGCACAACTGGCGTCCACTGGGTGAAGACCGCTAATAGCAAGCCCAGATAATCTGGATCAGACCAAATTGGGGCAGGTGCCCATTTACCCTGGTGTGCCCTTTTGCCCCTAGTGCTCTCATCCTTGGGCTGCCAGTGTGTGTTACGGATTATTTTCACGACTCGTCGGGGTACGGTAGGGCGGCCATTCTTCTCCACCCAGATGATGTCGTTACTGAGTATGTGCTTGAACCTCTTTGAAGAGGAGCTGGCCTCAGCAAGGAATCCAAGCTCCTTGTCTGTACCTGGTCGCCTGGAGCTGTTTCTTAGCTCGCCCCAGCCGACCAGGCAACCGCTGGTTCCATGTTTTGCTTCTCTTCCTCCTTCCCGCTGCCCTCCTGTCTCCAAATCAAGCTTATTATTATTATTATTATTGTTATTGTTACTACTACTACTACAGTGGATGCTTGGGTTGTGAACGTGATCCGTGCGGGAGGCACATTCACAGCCTACGAGTCTGTGCACGCGTGGGTCACAATTTGGTACTTCTGCACATGTGCAAAGCACGATTTAGCGCTTCTGCGCATGTGCAAGTGCCGAAACCCGGAAATAACCATTCCGGTACTTCTGGGCTCGGCGCGGTGCACAACCCGAAGCGTCTGTAACCCGAGGTGTGACTGTATTATCTTTTGTTCTGTCGATGTTAAAAGGGCAAAGGACTCTTCGCCACCAGAAACATCAAGAAGGGGGAAACAATTTTCGTCGAGAAGCCGGTGGTGTCTGCCCAGTTCCTCTGGAATGCCCTGTATAAATATAGAGGTGAGCAAACCGGCACTCTAGTCCATTTGGGGAGAAGACATTGCATTGTTGAATACAACGTGTGCATTGGGGTGTGTGCATATATCTCTGTGTGTGTCTGTTATCTAGAAATTGGACTACAGTGGTACCTCGGGTTAAGTAATTAATTCATTCCGGAGGTCCGTTCTTAACCTGAAACTGTTCTTAACCTGAAGCACCACTTTAGCTAATGGGGCCTCCTGCTGCCGCCGGAGCACAATTTCTGTTCTCATCCTGAAGCAAAGTTCTTAACCCGAGGTACTATTTCTGGGTTAGCGGAGTCTGTAACCTGAAGCGTCTGTCACCCGAGGTACCACTGTATATCCTACGTTGTGCCAGAAGGGGGTTCCACGAGATTTGCATTTCATCTCCTCCCGCTGTGTACCCCCAAAATCTGCTCCAGAGGATCCACCGACCCCACACTGCTGATTCTGAGGGTGCGCAGCTGAGGGGCTGGAGAGAGCAGGGGAGAAAGAGGAAATTCCCGTGTGCGCAGAGAAGTCCTTTGGAGCTGCAGCTTGGATACTCACCTAGTCCAGCCTCTGCAATGCAGGGGTAATTTAGGATAACCTAAGATACTGTAAGGACTTCTGTATCCTGTGTTGTATACCTTGCATACCTTTGGTTATCTGGTGCCCTGAGCAAGGACAAAATTTGGCGCACCCCCCCCCAATTTTTTTCTTCTTCTTTTCGACATAATTCCTTTTGGTACACTTGCTTTTTTTAATGGATCGCCTCGGTACATACCGGTATAAATATAGGTATTACTGTATTGGCCTGAATATAAGCCGCAGCCAAAAATAAGCCGTACCTTTAAAATTCAAGTGGGGGGGAGAGAGAGAAAAAGACAATCCCCGAATATAAGCCGCTCCCTTAAAGTTGGGTTACCGGCTGAAAATCGCTACGGTTGGTAGAATTGTAACTCTGCACCAATTTAAGCCTTTCGTCTTGCAAGCCCGCAAAAGTTACCGTGCAGTCACTAAAATCGCAAATCGCTATTCAGTTGCTACAATTCGGCAAGCTCTCACACCCGCAAATGGCAAATGAACAGTCTCAAGCTCGCAAATCGGCAAAAATCTTTTTTTCTGCTCCGTTTTACTGTATGTGTTTCAGCAGCGATATTGTAAAAGCCGAATTTTGTAAGGTAAGCTTCCGCTCTGGTCATGGGACCTAGACGGCTCTGGTTGCCCTAACAGATGATCTCCGCAGGCAGCTGGATCGAGGCGGGTCGGGGCTGCTGATTTGCAACCCGAGCGTCCACTGTATTTACTTTGCAATAAAAATTATTTAAAAAAAAAAAAAGGAAAGGAAAGGAAAAAATGCCCCTTCTGTTGTTTTACATTTCCAGCACTTACTTCCTTTACTTTCCTTCATGGCTCTTTTCTTACCCCCATCTCCCCTCCAGCCTGCGACCATTGCTTGCGAGCGCTGGAGACGGCGGAAGAGAATGCGCAGAGGCTGCTGGGGAAACCCCAAGCCCTTCCTCACCCGGAGCAGTGCAGCATTCGGAAGGAGTTCCATCAACACTGCCCCGCTTGCCAAGTAAGTAGGAGGCAGGTGGATCGCGTCCCCTCGCACGGCCTGGGAATCTCAGTAGCCTTTCCCCAGCTGCTGAAGGGCTGTGCCAAAGGGGGGGGGGAGTCCCCTTCGATGACAGCTGTGCTTCGCTTCCTATACGATACGATACAATAATTTTTATTGTCATTGTCCCATACAGAACAACGAAATTGAAAAATCTACATCAGACATTCAAAAATCCACAAGCCTGCTATCCCGGCTATCCTAGCCTGGTTAGCCCCCTAAAAACTCTGATATCCCATAACTGAATACATTATACTCCCATAGAGACTACCTTACACTGCGTTTAAAACCAAAATCGCATTTGGATAGAAACTGTTTCTCAGGCGGCTGGTCCTAGTCTTTATAACCCTGGACCTTCTTCCAGAAGGCAGAAGCTGAAAGAGATCATTTCCGAGGTGCGCACTATCCTGTGCTATCTCTGCAGCTTTCTTATGGCACCTGGAAGCATAGATTTGATCCAAGGTGGGAAGAGTGCACCCAGTTATTCTCTCCGCAGTCTTTACAACCCTGGACAGCATTGTTTTTTCCCTGGCCGTGCAGCTTCCAAACCACACACACAGACCATAAGTTAATACACTCTCAACAGTACAATGGTAAAATGCCATCAACAGGTCCTTTGAGAGATTGTTTTTCCGGAGGATTCTCACAAAATATAACCTATTTCTCCTTAGGTGGCTTATTGCAGCGCAGAGTGCCGTCAGCTTGCCTGGGAACAGTATCACCAGGTTTTGTGCCTGGGGCCGTCCAGGCAGGACCCCAACCACCCGCTCAGCAAACTGCAAGAGGCCTGGAGGTATTTATTTCTCATTTTTTGGGGGGGGTTAGTTTTAAGCCCTAAATGGCCTCGGTCCAGTATACCTGAAGGGGCATCTTCACCCCCATCGTTCTGCCTGGACACTGAGGTCCAGCGCTGAGGGCCTTCTGGCGGTTCCCTCACTGCGAGAAGCAAAGCTACAGGGAACCAGGCAGAGGGCCTTCTTGGTGGTGGCACCCTCCTGTCAGATGTCAAGGAAATAAACAACTATCTGACTTTTAGAAGGCATCTGAAGGCTCAGGGAAGCTTTTAATGTTTAATAGACCATTGTATTTTAATATTTTGTTGGAAGCCACCCAGCTTGGCTTTGGAAACCCAGCCAGATGGGCGGGGTATAAATTATTATTATTATTATTATTATACCTTGTGTTTTGATGTTGTGAACCGCCCTGATTTGTACAGATGAAGGGCAGCTATGCAGATTTAATAAATAATAATAAAGAGACTTTCTGTCCACAGCAGGGAGGGCTTGGGGCTATAAAAGAGGGTGTTTTGTTTTGTTTTTTGAAATCAGGCTGCAGGGCATAGTTGCTTAGATTAGCCAGTTTAGAAGCCTTTTGGTTGACTGGAAAGGTGTGCCCCCATTGCCTGGATGAATGGGGCACCAGGGTTTTAAAGAACAATTATTATTCCTGAAAAACCCACAACTGTACATGTAGCATCTGAAAACAAAATATAGTCTTCGCCTTTTAGAATCCTCCAAAATACCTTGGGGTCATCTGCTCTTAGCCTCTAACCTCCTCGGCTGAGGCAGGGAATCAGCTGCTACAACACCCCTGAAAGGTGGGCCAGGCAGCTTAAATACTTCTATTATTATTATTATTATTATTATTATTATTATTATTATTATTAAACCCTATTGTTTGTTTGTTCGGTCGCTTTTTGCCATTGCAACTGAAAGCTGCTTTGGGGTGGGGAGGAGGAGGGTTTATTGGTTTGTGCTGTTTTTATTATGCATTTTGCATTATCTTGTATTCTGAAATCTACAGATGAAGGGCAGTATGCAGTTTTCTTTAAAAAAAAAATATTACAAAAGAAAATGCACAGAATAAAAGCAGAGAGGAGGAAATTCTAAGGGCAAGGACTTCCTTTGCAGATATTTGCAAGATGCTGTGGGAGCCGGTTTTGGCTGAATAGCGGGAGGGGAGGGGAAGCTAATAATAATAATAATAATAATAATAATAATAATAATAATAATAATAATACCTCCAGTTAATTATTATTTGAGGTAGATTCTGCTAGGGCTAGAGCACTCTGCTTCCCCCCTCTGTTTCGTCTGTGATTATGTGAATAAGAAATCCCTTAACTTCTATTCCAGGAACATCCATTACCCGCCTGAGACTTCGAGCATCATGCTCATGGCCAGAATGGTTGCAACTGTCAAGCAGGTTTGTGTTGGGGTTTGTAGTACCCCAAGATCTGTGGCCTTGTGTGAGTGTCTGGAGGACGGATGGCGGCTATCAGATTGAGGTTGAATCCTGACAAGACAGAAGGACTGTTTTGGGGGACAGTGGGCGGGCAGGTGTGGACTCCCTGGTCCTGAATGGGGTAACTGTGCCCCTGAAGGACCAGGTGCGCAGCCTGGGAGTCATTCTGGACTCACAGCTGTCCATGGAGGTGCAGGTCAATTCTGTGTCCAGGGCAGCTGTCTACCAGCTCCATCTGGTACATAGGATGAGACCCTACCTGCCCGTGGACAGTCTCTCCAGAGTGGTGCATGCTCAACTTATTTCCTGCTTGGACTACTGCAATGTGCTCTATGTGGGGATACCTTTGAAGGTGACCCGGAAACTGCTGAGACCACATAACACTGGTCTTGAAAGACCTACACTGGCTCCCAGTACATTTCCGAGCACAATTCAAAGTGTTGGTGCTGACCTTGAAAGCCCTAAATGGCCTCAGTCCAGTATACTTGAAGGAGCGTCTCCACCCCCATCGTTCTGCCCAGACGCTGAGGTCCAGCTCTGAGGGCCTTCTGGCAGTTCCCTCCCTGCGAGAAGCCAGGTTACAGGGAACCAGGCAGAGGGCCTTCTCAGTGGTGGCGCCCGCCCTGTGGAACGGCCTCCCACCAGATGTCAAAGAGAACAACAACTACCAGACTTTTAGAAGACACCTGAAGGCAGGCCTGTGCCAGGAAATTTTTAAGGTCTGATGTTCTATTGTGTTTTTAAAAATCAATCAATCAATCAATCAATATTACGGTCAAGAGACCCAACAAATTGTTACAAAGCAATGCACAATTCAGACAGCCTACCCCCAGGTTAAACAAGCATTTTGTTCAGACTTAAAGATAGGGATCATTGGTTCTTGCAACCACAGATAAAAACTTCGCCACTGCCAATGTTTTAGCATTTGTCCAGTCTTCCAATAGGAACCTGACATAGTGAGCCTCTGATTTTCCTGGGAAAGGTACCAACAAAGGTAATATCAGTTCAGCCCTGGCTTGCTCGTATTTTGCACAGTGCAGCAAAATATGTTTTATGGAATCGGTGTCTAGGGCACACCAGCAAAGTCTGTCCTTGTAGGGAACTCCTCTCAACCTGTCATCCAACACAAATTTTTAAATATTTTGTTGGCTGCTGCCCAGAGTGGCTGGGGCAACCCTGTTATCTGAGCGGCATATAAACAAGAAAATTATTTGGCTTTAAAGAAAGGCTAGGTCTGGGCTGGGGGAGCATTTTTGGCTCCCAAGGGCCACATTGGGCGAGCTTCCGAGGGCCGCATGGCAATAGTGGGCAGAGCCAGAGTTGTGACTTACTACGGCTGGCCGCATTCCAGCAAACACCAGAGAGATGCGCACACACTTTGACCCTCACTCTTCCGCCCAGGCAAGCAGGAGACACGAGCTGTCATGCCTGCGTTTCATGGGGTTGGAATAAAAGACCGCTGGGGGTCTCTTCCAAGTCTACAGTGCTGAGATTCTGTGATTCTTCCAGTTCAGGGATGCATCCACCCACAAAGGACCTTACGGTCTTCAAACAAAAACGTCTTGGAGGTCCCGGGCCTCAGAGGGGTTAGGCTGGCCTCAGCCAGAGCCAGGGCTTTTTCGGCTGTGGCCCCGATCTGGTGGAACGCTGTGTCCCAAGAGACTAGGGCCCTGCGGGACTTGACATCTTTCCGCAGGGCCTGCAAGACAGAGCTGTTCCACCAGGCCTTTGGCCAAGGCACAGTCTGACCCCCTCCTTTGGTAATCCTCACAGAACTCCAGCCCAATGGTTGCCATTCAATTCTGAATTGAGTTTAGAATGTATTTTAATTAATTGATTGTGATTTTATGTAAACTGTGTTACTTTTATTGTTGTTAGCCGCTCTGAGCCCGGCTTCGGCTGGGGAGGGCGGGATATAAATAAAAATTTATTATTACAGTGGTACCTCGGGTTACATATGCTTCAGGTTACATACGCTTCAGGTTACAGACACCACTAACCCTGAAATAGTACCTCGGGTTAAGAACTTTGCTTCAGGATGAGAACAGAAATCGTGCTCCGGCGGCAGCAGTGGGAGGCCCCATTAGCTAAAGTGGTGCTTCAGGTTAAGAACAGTTTCAGGTTAAGAATGGACCTCTGGGACAAATTAAGTACTTAGCCAGAGGTACCACTGTATTATTATTATTATTATTATTATTATTATTATTATTATTATTTATCCCAGCCTGGCCAACGCATGCAAGGAGAGCAGAGTGGAGGGCCTGGGAGAGGGAGAGGAGGGGGGAGCATGCCAGAGCCCTGAAGGACTTCATTTGGCCCACGGGACGGTGGTTCCCCACTCCTTGTATAGACCAAGGGGAGAGGTCTTTCAACATCTTCTTGCCTTGATTGTTCCTCAGAAGCTCCCTGCAACAAGAGAAGTAAAAGCCGCATTTTATTTTGTTTGTTTGTTTCCTTGCAGGCAAAGGACAAAGACTGGTGGATCAAACTCTTCGCTCAGTTCTGCAGCAAAACAGCCAACGAGGAAGAGGAGATCGTCCACAAACTCCTGGGGGATAAATTTAAGGTTGGGAACCCTGTGATAACGGAAGGGTTGATCTTCTGGGGCTGGTGATCCATTCATTTGCGGTGGGGTTGGACTAGATGACCCTTGGGAGTCCCAGCTATTCTGTTCTGTGACCCTGGGGTTCTTTCTTTCTGCCCGTCTCCTTTGACCCAAAGGAAGCGTCGTAATCTTATCCTGCACCTGCCTCCCCTGTGCATGTGCAGTGGTCAGTAGAAACCAACCTGTGGTTTCCATTATTTTGATTCCCCCCAACGTGATTAGCCTACGGAACTCCCTGCCACCAGAGGCAAAGCTGGCCACCAAACCTGGATGGCTTTGAAAGAGGATTGGACAAATCCATGGAGCAAGAGAGGGCTATTCATGGCCACTAGCCACAATGACTATATGCCCCTGCCGCCTGAGGCAGCGATGCTTCTGAATACCAGCTGCTGGAAACCACAGGAGGCGAGAGGAGTTTTGTGTTCGAATCCCGCTTGCGGGTTTCCTGCAGGCATCTGGTTGGTCCCAGGATGCAGAGCTCCTGACCTGATCCTGTTCTTATCTCAGATTTTAGTAAAAGCACATTTCTGTTAGGACTCCAGAGAGAAGTGTGGGCAGGATCTCATGGGCTGGCAGCTGATGGGAGTTGTAGTCATAAACATCCAGAAGACCCCAGGTTCGAGAAGGTTGCGGGGACAGAATCAAGCATGGGCTTGTTTCCATTATTCCTAGCGTTGAATGACTTGTGATCTTCTCCTCCACCTCTCCAGGGCCAGCTGGAAGTCCTGCGCGTCCTTTTCACCGAAGCCCTTTACGACGACCATCTCAGCAGGGTAAAGCCAGAATTTTTGTAGCTGGGAGCAGTTCCAGGCTCCAGGTTTCTCCTTTAGCGGAAGCTGGAATAGATGCCCTTTGGGAAGTTTTCTGGATCTGTCTGAGTTTCCCCAGCCACTCTGGGTGGCTCCCAATTGAGTGTTAAAAGCATTAAATATTAAAAACTTCCCTGTACAGGGCTGCCTTCAGATGTCTTTTAAAGATAAGATAGCTGCTTATTTCCTTCACAACTGAAGGGAAGGCGTTCCACAGGGCAGGCACCACCACCGAGAAGGCCCTCTGCCTGGTTCCCTGTAACGTCCCTTCTCGCAGCAAGGGAACCGCCAGAAGGCCCTCAGCGCTGGACCTCAGTGTCCGGGCTGAACTATGGAGTGGAGACGCTCCTTCGGGTATACTGGACTGAGGCCATTTAGGGCTTTAAAGGTCAGCCCCAACCCTTTGAATTGTGCTCAGAAACGTACTGGGAGCCAATGCAGATCTCTCAGGACCGGTGTTATGTGGTCCCAGTGGCCAGTCCCAGTCACCCGTCTAGCTGCCGCATTCTGGATTAGTTGTAGTTTCCGGGTCACCTTCAAAGGTAGCCCCCCATAGAGCGCATTGCAGTAGTCCAAGCGGGAGATAACCAGAGCATGCACCACTCTGGCGAGGCAGTCCGCGGGCAGGGAGGGTCTCATCCTGCGTACCAGATGGAGCTGATAAATAGCTGCCTTGGATACAGAATTGACCTGTCCCTCCATGGATAGCTGTGAATCCAAAATGACCCCCAGGCTGCGCACCTGGTCCTTCGGGGGCACAGTTACCTCATTCAGGACCAGGGAGTCCCCCACACCTGTCTGCCCCCTGTCCCCCCAAAACAGTACTTCTGTCTTGTCAGGATTCAACCCCAATAGGCAGGGAGTTCCAAAGTTGTCTGAGGGCAGCCACTGAGAAGGCCCTGTCCTGCGTCCCCACCAAGTGTCCCTGTGAGGGTGGCGGGACCGAGAGAAGGTGGGCCCCGCTATCCCACTCCTCTAGCCCCAGAAGGGACTCAGCATCTGGGGCAGGGATACTGTTTACCACCACCATTTATCTCTCTCTCTTTTCTATCTTCTCCTGGCAGTGGTTCTCCGCGGAAGGTTTCCGGTCGCTCTTTGCCCTCGTCGGCACCAACGGACAGGGGATAGGAACCAGGTAAGTTCAGGTGGATTTTAGCCTCTCCCGGGAACTCCCCTGGGTGCTTTGGGGGTTAATTAGGACTTAGCGGAATACAGTGGTGCCTCGCAAGACGAAATTAATTCGTTCCGCAAGTCTCTTCGTCTTGCGGTTTTTTCGTCTTGCGATGCACGGTTTCCCATAGGAATGCATTGAAAATCAATTAATGCGTTCCTAGGGAAACCGCCTTCAGACCAGGTCCGGGGACAGTCTGTCCCCGGACCTCTTCTGAAGGCTGGGGGGGGGGCAAGGGCTTTTCTTCCCACCCCCAGCATTTTAAAAAACCCTGGGACAGCGGAGGACTTCTCTGCTGTCTGGGCGATCTTAAAATGCTGGCGGGCGGCATTTTAAAATCGCCCCGGGACAGTGGAGGACTTCTCCGCTGTCCGGGGCGATTTAAAAGCCCCTGGGAAGGCAGGCAGGGGGGACAAAGACTTTTGCCCCCCGCCAGCCTTCAGAAGAGGTCCTGGACCTCTTCTGAAGGCGGGCGGGGGGCGAAAGTCTTTGCTCCCCCCCGCCTGCCTTCAAAAGCCCTCCGGGACAGCGGAGAAACGCGCTGTGTTTCTCCGCTCTCCCGGGAAGGCAGGCAGGGGGGAACAAAGACTTTCGCCCCCCGCCCGCCTTCAGAAGGTGTTCCCTCCCCGCCGCCCGGCTTCGGAGCATTGTTCCGAAGCCTGGCGGCGGCGGGAGGAGGCGTTCCTGCCCCACCGCCCGGCTTCGGAGGAGGTCCGAGGACAGTGGGGAAGACGCGCTGCGCTTCCCCGCTGTCCCGGATATTTCCCTATGGGCTGTCGTCTTGCGAAGCAAGCCCATAGGGAAATTCATCTTGCGAAGCGCCTCCAAAACGGAAAACCCTTTCGTCTAGCGGGTTTTCCGTCTTGCGAGGCATTCGTCTTGCGAGGTACCACTGTACATCAACTTCATAGACACCGAGAGACAACAGGACTGCTCAAGGTGCCCCGACTATAAAATTGGAGAAATCGGGAGATATATAGCCACACCGGCAGCATATCTCTTCTTTCTCGTATCCAAAAATGCTAGAAGGGCCTTACACTCGCCAGAAGCTCGGCTCTGCCCTCGCCGGTCCTGGGAGGAGCCTTTAAAAAAGTCCCATATTCTCAGAGACTTTGTGCCTGTTCATTGGGGGAGATAGGAAGCGCAGAGCACTTGCTCTTTAGATGTCCCTTTTATGAAGAAGTACGTAGTAAGACCATTGATCCCCTGCTGGTGAGGCTCACTAACCTCCCGGAAAAGCAAAAATTTGACCTTCTTCTGTTAGGAAAAGATCATAAGACGACCCGGATGGCCGCCAGATTCTGTGTACAGATCTGTAGGCGCAGTCCGTCTCCCGACTCAAACTAGTTCGTGAAGAAAATCCCCAAACTCGGATTCATGGGTGACTCTGGGTCATCTCTCTGCGGTAGCCTATCTTAAAAGTTTTAAGTGTCTATATGCTTATCACGGGACGCGGGTGGTGCTGTGGGTTAAACCACAGAGCCTAGGACTTGCCGATCAGAAGGTCGGCGGTTCGAATCCCTGCGACGGGGTGAACTCCTGTTGCTCGGTCCCTGCTCCTGCCAACCTAGCAGTTTGAAAGCACGTCAAAGTGCAAGTGGATAAATAGGTACCACTCCAGTGGGAAGGTAAATGGCATTTCCGTGTGCTGCTCTGGTTTGCCAGAAGCGGCTTAGTCACGCTGGCCACATGACCTGGAAGCTGTACGCCGGCTCCCTCGGCCAATAAAGCGAGATGAGTGCCACAACCCCAGAGTCGGCCACGACTGGACCTAATGGTCAGGGGTCCCTTTACCTTTACCTATCGCATTTATAAAATTTAAATTTATTGTTATACATTGTTTTAGCTGTTTTTTTTTTCTGGGAATGTACGCCCGAGTGTGTTTTATAAGCTGGTCTCCGACCGTAATAAATTATCTAAAAGCCAGACCTAACTTTGTGGTCTGAGGAACTAGTCCGAAGGGCTGTAGATCCAGGGCAGATCACCTGCTTTTCATTGAGAAAGTCCCCGGTTCCTTCCCCTTGCCTGAACCCTGGAGAGTCCCTGCCAGTCCTGGTAGACAGTACTGAGATATTAATGAGAATCTCAGGTGAGATCCTTGTACAGCGGACATTGCTCTCGGTACCAGTCGCCACCTGGAAGCAGAGAAAGGTTCAGATAGCTTGCTGCTGCAGAAGATAAGGCTCAGCAAAACAGTTCTGGACATAGATAGATACAGCTTGTAGGCTTCTCCAGA
The DNA here is from genome assembly GCF_965112155.1 of Podarcis liolepis. NCBI lineage: Eukaryota > Metazoa > Chordata > Lepidosauria > Squamata > Lacertidae > Podarcis > Podarcis liolepis. The sequence continues at coordinate 4,141,762 of NC_139564.1, forward strand.
TACAGATACATACAAAATGTCTGTGTTGCTCTAAATAAGTTCAGCCGTCCGAGACGTAACATTGGACAAGTAACACCGACTGGCTAGCAGACTGACTCACAGGCTGAGCTGGGGCAGCCCGGTCAGCTGGGTGGCATATATATGAAAAATACCAGTTGGCACTACAGTCCTTGCTTGGGGTGAGTGGAACTCAGTGGCTCGGATATTCCCCTGTTGAAATCACATTTTAGCCGCTATGAAGTCACCATGAGGACACCATTGGCCCTCTACCTTAGTCGCTCTTCTCCGCCGCCTGCAAAATGGGTATAACGGTGTTGGCCAACCTTTTAAGGCACTGCCATTGTGGTGCCCTCTTAGGACCACAACTCCCACAATCCCTGGTCGTTGGCCATGCTGACCTGGACCAATGGGAGCTGTCTGGGTAGGGGCACCGTGTTGGCTACCCCTGTTTTCAGTAGAGGCGTCCTACAGATTGCCGCAAATCCTTTAGACGTCTCAGAGTTGGAGGTGTGATTTGTGGCGTGCCCTGGCCCAGCGAAATGAAGGCGCTTTTGGTGGTGGCACCCCAAAGGCTATTCCTTGCCAGCCCCCGCAGAGAGGAAGACTCTATAAATGGAAGGAATTGATGCCATCTGTCTGTCTCTCTGGCACCACCCAGCTCCTTGAGCCAGTGGGTCCACGCCTGCGACGCCTTGGAGTTACCCCCCCAGGAGCGAGAGCAGTTGGACGCCTTCATAAACCAGCTGTACAAGGACATAGAGAGAGGTCAGTGAACGGGAAATTGGGGGCCTTGGAACGACGGGGGGGCCGTGCCTTCATGGGTGGGAGGTGCCCAACGCCCTTGGTTGCGGCGGTGTCGTCATGTGCCTGGCATCAGTGGCATAGCATGAGGGGAGCCAGAGGGACTGTTGTCCCAGGTGCAAAATTTGGGAAGCATGTGCAAAATTTCAAAAGGAAAACAAACAAGCAGTGTAAAAATTTCACAAAATAAATAAAAATAATAAACTCCCTCCACCATCACTGCCGCTTCCTGGATCTGATAGTGGTCTTGCCCCGGGCACTGGCATCCCATGCTATGCCACTGCCTGGCATCACTGAGGATGGTAAGGATGGTAAGGATGCTGAACTGTGTTGAGTCCATGCATGGCTCACCTCCAGGCCCTTTCTGCTTTGGAGAGCAGAAGAGCAGGCATTGCAGGATCAGGCCAAAGATCCATTTGTTGTTTTGCCTGATGGGCTGGGTGCTTGATCTTCTCCAACACTCTGGTGAAGCAGGATCGAACCTTTACGTCGTCCAGGGATGGGTGGGAGGAAGAAAACCACCTTGAGCCCCTGGGAGGAAAGTCAGGGTATAAATGTGATGATGATGATGATAATTTATTATTTATACCCCACCCATCTGGATGGGTTTCCCCAGCCACTCTGGGCGGCTTCCAGCAGAATATTAAAATACAGTGATTCTTCAAATGTTAAAAGCTTCCCTTGCCTTCAGATGTCTTCTAAAAGTCGGATAGTTGTTAATTTCTTTGACATCTGATGGGAGGGCATTCCACAGGAAGGGCGCCACCACCGAGAAGGCCCTCTGCCTGGTTCTCTGCAACTTCGCTTTTTGCAGCGAGGGAACCGTCCGGGCAGAACGATGGGGGTGGAGATGCTCCTTCAGGTATAGTGATAGAATCCTAGAGTTGGAAGGGGCACCCGGGGTCATCTAGTCCAACCCCCTTCAGTGCAGGAATCACAACTCAAGCATCCCTGACAGACGGCCATCCAACCTCTGCTTAAAAACCTCCTAGGATGGAGAGTCTATACCACGGCTCGTGTGAGGGTCATACTGTGCCTGATTCCTGCATTTAGGATTCTCTTTGGGAAAGGGGGATTATTAAGAGACGGAAATTGCCTCTCATATCTTCTCTCCTCCCTCTTCGATTTAGAGACAGGGGAGTTTCTGAATTGCGAAGGGTCTGGCCTCTACATGCTGCAGAGTTGCTGTAAGTATCAGGGGAGGAATAATCTGCCCAAACACTTTTTATGGAATCGTCAAGTGGGAAGGGAACACGAGGGTCATCTAGTCCAACCCCCTGCAGGGCAGGATTCTCATCTGAAGCATCAATGACAGATGGCCATCTGACATCTGCTTAAAAACCTCCAAGGAAGGAGAGTCTGCAACCTCCTGAGGCAGAACATTTGCCTGTTGAACAACAGAAATTTCATCCTGGAGTCGGAATCTCCTTTCTTGTAACATGAAGCCACGGGTTCGAGTCCTACCCTCCGGAGCCGGAGAAAAGTAGCTTGCTCCATTCTCCACGTGGCAGCCCTTGAGATATTTGAAGGTGGCTCTCATATTTCAAAAAATATATACCGTATTTCTCTCTATAACACGCAGATTTTTTCTCCTAAAAAGTAAGGGGAAATGTCTGTGCGTGTTATTGAGCGAATGTGTGGTCCCTGGAGCCGACTGGCGCGAGTGCAGGGGCAAAAACCAGATCGCACGTCACGGAGAAGGGAAACCTGAAAAGAGGAAGCGGCTGCTTTCCTGCATTCTGCCTCAGGGTCTTACTGCCCACCCTCTTCTGTTTCGTTGCTGTGTTTGCTCAAACGGAACAAAGAGCAGGGAAACCCCCTGCCCTCCAGGCAAGCAGAGGGGAAAGGAAAGGATTACGTCCTTCCTTCTAATTCCTCTCCGTGCTCCGGTGCTGCTGCTGCGTCCAGGGAAGCATTCTAGGGACTCACAGGCAGCTGGTGGGAGAGGAAGGGAGGGAGAGAGAGTTGAGGGCTGGCTTGGGTGGGTGGGGGAAAACTTTTGCCTTCCTTTCCTCCCTCCCATTAAACCCCTCTCCTGCATTCTTAGCCAGCTGCTTCTCTGCACACCCCTCTCGTGCTCCTTGTCCCTTCTGTGTTTTTCCTTCCCTCCCCACTTAAAACGTGGTTACAAAGCATGGATCCTCAGGATCTTTGCATTGGGTCACCCCAAATTCACCATCAGATCATATAGCATGTCCATGGCTACAGCCTGCACCAAAAAAATCACACACCCACTGTTGCCTGGGGCTGCAATGGTGCAAAAACGTGGTTACAAAGCATGGATCCACATGGATTCTCATGATCTTTGCATTGGGTCACCCCAAATTCACCATCAGATCACATAGCATGTCCATGGCTACAGCCTGCACCAAAAAAATCACGCACCCATTGTTGCCTGGGTCCACAATGGTGCAAAAACGTGGTTACAAAGCACAGATCCACAGGGATTCTCAGGGTTTTTGCATTGGGTCACCCCAAATTCACCATCAGATCACATGTCTGTGGCCACAGCATGAAGCACAAAAATGATACATCCACTGTTTCATTCAGAATTCCCCCCCCCCCCTTGTTTTCCTCCTCTAAAAACGATGTGCGTGTTATGGTCAGGTGCGTGTTACAGAGCGAAAAATACGGTATATCACACAGGAAATTGCTCCTTGAAGCTCATGGCTGCTCTGTTTGCCTCCTTCCTCAGGTAACCACAGCTGCATCCCCAATGCCGAAACCTCGTTCCCGGATAACAATTTCCTCCTGCACCTGACAGCCTTGGAGGATATCAGGCCGGGAGAGGTGAGAGCCCTGGAGGCCCTTCAGAAACCGGTAGGGCAGGGGTCCAGGAGACCAACACTAGGTGGCGCTAGAGGACATGCAGCCTCCTCTTCTTCCCGGATGAGTTGTGCAACGGGAAGCTGAAACTTAAGGAGGAGGAGTGTCACGGTCCGGTCTATGGGCAATCAAAGTCCTAGCGGAAGACGTCGGAACCGGGGGCAAGATGGTGGGGTGGGAGCAGGAACGAGTGGCCAGGGGTCCAAGGGTCTGGAAGCGAGGAGTCATGAAGTCAGGGGTCCGAGGGTCAGGAAGCAGGGAGTCACGAAGTCAGGGGTCCAAGGATCAAGAAGCAAGGAGTCACAAAGTCAGGGGTCCGAGGATCAAGAAGCAAGGAGTCACAAAGTCAGGGGTCCGAGGATCAAGAAGCAAGGAGTCACGAAGTCAAGGGTCAGAGGGTCGAGAAGCGAGAAGTCATGAAGTCGAGGGTCCAAGGGTCGAGAAGCGAGGAGTCACGAAGTCAGGGGTCCGAGGGTCGAGAAGCGAGAAGTCATGAAGTCAAGGGTCCAAGGGTCGAGAAGCGAGGAGTCACGAAGTCAGGGGTCCAAGGGTTGAGAAGCGAGGAGTCACGAAGTCAAGGGTCCGAGGGTCGAGAAGGAAGGAGTCACGGAGTCAAGGGTCCGAGGGTCGAGAAGCGAGGAGTCACGAAGTCAGGGGTCCAAGGGTTGAGAAGCGAGGAGTCACGAAGTCAGGGGTCCGAGGGTCGAGAAGCGAGAAGTCATGAAGTCAAGGGTCCGAGGGTCGAGAAGCGAGGAGTCACGAAGTCAGGGGTCCAAGGGTTGAGAAGCGAGGAGTCACGAAGTCAGGGGTCCGAGGGTCGAGAAGGAAGGAGTCACGGAGTCAAGGGTCCGAGGGTCGAGAAGCGAGGAGTCACGAAGTCAGGGGTCCAAGGGTCGAGAAGCGAGGAGTCACGAAATCAGGGGTCCGAGGGTCGAGAAGCAAGAAGCCAAATGCAGCAAGGCAGGAAGCGTGTTGCTGTGGCAAAGAGCCAAAGGGAATTCTGACCTTATATCCCTTCCTGGCTCTTGCCACCCGGTGCTGTGAGTTACCAATCGGCCTCACCTGTGCGGCCGCCCCTTGCCTCTCCAGAACAAACTTAGGAAGGCCCCAGTCCTGCAGAGTCCTGTTGGTCACAGGGCCTGGCTCCTGCACACACACCTGACAAGGAGGAAGCTGAAGGGCCTTGGGCTGGTTGTTAAGTAAGAGAGAGAGAAAGAGAAAATGAGTTCCATAAGGGACCCCGAGGGTCATCTAGTCCAACCCACTGCAATCGGCCATGGGTTCGAAGCCCGTGATGGGCAAAAGATTCCTGTGTGGCAGAGGGTTGTACTGGATGACCCTGGAGGGGGGGTCCCTTCCAACTCTACAATTCTGTGATTTTAAGCCAGAATCGGGTAGGCAGGCCGGTGTCTCAGTCTCCTAAATGTACCATCCTGCAGGAGTTGAGAGGGGCCTGTTTTTGAGCCCTGTTGCAAAAAATTGGGCATCTCCTGGGCTGGGACGTGTCCCAAAGTTAGGAATGGGTAACGAAAATCTGGGACAAAATATGCATGTCTAAGCTTATGGTTAAGTATGTTGAGAACCAGAGAGCAAGAAGATGCCATTATCGTTGTGTTTTTTTTATTATTATTATTTAACATTTTTATTGAAAATTCAAACGTACAGAATTATATGTGCACTAAACATGGTGAGACGTAAATAAGAAGGAAAAGGGAAACAGAACCCATGTAGAAGGGAAAATAAAGGGGAGAGAGGAAAAAAACCCAAACTGTATGTTTTACAAAGTTGTTATTCTACTTCACCAGATCTTAACCTATTACAGTATTTGTAAGAATCCAATCCAAGAGAACGCCTTTATCGTGTTTTTAAAAATTATTATTTTTTACTAGTTTTACATACTGCTCTTAATCAAAAGACCTCAGGACGGTTCAGAAGATAAAAACAGAAATAAAAAGGGAAACCACCAAACTATAACAATAACAAAACAGAATATTATTATTTTTATAATTTTTATTATGTACAGGAGCAATAAGGCACAGCATAACGCAAATCCATTTGTGCTACTGGGAACCATGCGATATGAAATTATCTTGGTATGGGAATTCGTTCCTATGCGCTCAGTTCTAGATATTCCCTTCTGCTTTTATTTAATCTGGCATCTGTAATTATGTTTCGTTTTATTATAAATAAACACCGTATTTTTCCATATATAAGACGAACCCTATTTTTTGAACCCCAAATTGAGAAATAAATAATTGCATCATTCCGTGTATAAGATGACCACCAATTTTAAACTTTAAAAATTTGGGAAAAAAGATACTCTTATACATGGAAAAACACAGTATATGTTTGTTTGTTTGTTTTTAATTTAAAGCTGGATAGAACGAAGATGAAATAACGTACAAAGATAAACATCAAGTAGCAAGCTCTTTTTTAAACATAGAAATTAAAAAGAAAATAGGTAGAGGAATATACACAGAGGTTTAAAAAGAAATGTTGGGCATGCCGCTCTGTTTGGGTCAATGTTTGCCTTCAATGTGTGCCATTCCTTATTCCCGAATAGGAGATCTGCATCAGCTACTTGGACTGTTGCCAAAGGGAGCGAAGCCGCCACAGCCGCAACAAGACCCTCCGGTAAGCCTGGGCAGCAAAGTTTGATGCCAGCGGATGCCAACATAATATTAGGAGAGGCCCGGGGCAGGGGGGAGCAAGAGGCATAGCTCCCCATCAAGGAATCCTTGTGAATCTGAACGTTGGAAGATTCAGGGCAGATGCAAGGAAAATCCGTCTTAGACTGTGGAACTCTCTGCCACAAGAAGCAGTGATTGCGTGGCTTCCAAAGAGGATGAGGCAGATTGATGGAGGACGGAGGGAGCTTTCGATGGCTACAGCTGGTGGCAACAATGCTTCTGAATACAGTGGCACCTTGGTTCTCAAACTTAATCCGTTCCGGAAGTCCCTTCCAAAACCAAAGCGTTCCAAAACCAAGGTGCGCTTTCCCATAGAAAGTAATGCAAAATGGATTAATCTGTTCCAGACTATTAAAAACAACCCCTAGAACAGCAGTTTAACATGAATTTTACTGTCTTGACAAGACCATTGATCCATAAAACGAAAGCAGTAAACAATGTACTGCAGTCACACAATCAATCAGTAGCTGAACTTCAGTGTATCTGAAGAAGTGTGCATGCACACGAAAGCTCATACCAAGAACTAACTTAGTTGGTCTTTAAGGTGCTACTGGAAGTAATTTTTTTATTTTGACTATGGCAGACCAACACGGCTACCTATCTGTAGCTGAACTGTGTTCCACACAGTCACAAAATACTACTACTACTACTACTACTACTACTAATAATAATAATAATAACAATAATAAATTTTATTTATACCCAGCCAGAGCCAGGCTCAGGGCGGCTAACACCAATAAAATCACAGTAAAAGCCCTAAACGGCCTCGGTCCTGTATACTTGAAGGAGCGTCTCCACCCCCATTATTCAGCCCGGACACTGAGGTCCAGCGCCAAGGGCCTACTGGCAGTTCCCTCACTGCAAGAAGCCAAGTTACAGGGAACCAGGCAGAGGGCCTTCTCGGTAGTGGCGCCCTCCCTGTGGAACGCCCTCCCAGCAGAGGTGAAAGAAATAAGCAGCTATCTTCTTTTTAAAAGACATCTGAAGGCAGCCCTGTTTAGGGAAGTTTTTAATATTTAATGCTGTATTGTTTTTAACACTTGATTGGCGTCCCCAGCGTGGCTAGGGAAACAGCCAGATGGGCGGGGTATAAATAATATATTATTATTATTATTATTATTATTTAAAAAAATAATGGGGGGCAATTTAAAATATAGGTGAAAATGTATTTTAAAGATTCCTTAGGGTCCTCGTATCTACGGGACCGCCTCTCCTGGTCTGCCCCACAGAGGACCTTAAGATCCATGAATAACCATAGTTTAGAGGTCCCGGGCCCTAAGGAAGTCAGATTGTCCTCCCCCAGGGCCAGGGCCTTCTCAGTGATGGCTCCGACCTGGTGGAATGCTCTGTCCCATGAGACCAGGGCCCTGCAGGATTTAACCTCCTTCCATCAGGCCTCTAAGACAGCTATTCCACCTGGCTTTCAATATGAACTTAGCCTGATCTTTTAGTTCCCTTCCTTCCCTCCACCTTTTTATGAAGATTACCCGCTCTGGGATCCCACAGCTAATTCCCCCCTGAGCTCCTCGCTGGCCCAAATAAGACTAATTTAGCCAGCTAGCTAAATTAGATGGTGATCATCTAATGTTTTTTGGGTGGATTTCCCCCCAAATTGATTTTGAATTTTGAATTTATTGTTATTCACGTTTTATACTGTATTTTATGCTGTTTTTTGTTGCATCAACTAAGTGTTTTAAATTTGTTGTTAGCTGCCCTGAGCCCGGTTTTCTGAACCGGGAAGGGTGGGGTATAAATAAAAATTTATTATTATTATTATTATGTGTCGGGAGGATAACAAACTGAAATCACCGCCCGCCACCCACCTATTTCTCCCCCTCCTCTGCCCCCTTCCAGGGAAAACTACCTGTTTGTTTGCTCCTGCCCCAAGTGCCTGGCTCAAGCCAACGACCCGGACGTGACGTCGGAAGAGGAAGACGAGGAGGAGGAAGAAGTCGAAGGGGAGCCGGACGACGCAGAACTGGAGGACGAGATGACGGACGTTTGACCCTGGGGGCTGGGCTGGGGGTTTGTCTCTGGAGGCGGAGGCGGCGACATCGGCTTGGGAAGGAGATTCCTGGACTCGTGAGCGGCCAGTGCCGGCAGCCGAGCGAAGGGCAGAGATTTCGCCAGGACGCGATGCAAAGAGTCTGTCCCTTTGGGAAAATGTGCCCCATTTACTGACGCCTCCCCTCTCTGCATTGTATCAGAGCTGTTAACCCCCCAAAGAGGGCCGGATCTTCCCCGCCAATTGTCATGGGGCAGTTCCCCAACACCCCCCAAGCCCGTGGGGCAGAGGGGCACAGGCTGAAGGAACCCCTTGACCACCATTTTCCACTTGCCTGGGTACAGTAAAACGATTTGCAACGCAAAGAGCGGCTTTTGTGTTCACGTGGTGGGAAAGGCGAATAAGGGAGAGGATCTTGCCCAGGGGTCAGCAAACTTTTTCAGCAGGGGGCTGGTCCACTGTCCCTCAGACGTTGCCGGGGGCCGGACTATACAGTGGTACCTCGGGTTAAGTAATTAATTAGTTCCAGAGGTCCGTTCTTAACCTGAAAATGTTCTTAACCTGAAGCACCACTTTAGCTAATGGGGCCTCCCACTGCCGCCGGAGCACAATTTCTGTTCTCATCCCAAAGCAAAGTTCTTAACCCAAGGTACTATTTCTGGGTTAGCGGAGTCTGTAACCTGAAGCATATGTAATCCGAGGTACCACTGTACTTTATCTGGAGTTGTGTGGGGTTTTTTTGTTTTTTGTTTTTACTTTAACAGTCATCACTAGTTTCCTCCTAAGCTGGTTCTTAGCAGTTTGGGGGTCTGGCTGCATTCTTACATGCAGTGGTACCTCGGGTTAAGTACTTAATTCGTTCCGGAGGTCCATTCTTAACCTGAAGCTGTTCTTAACCGGAAGCACCACTTCAGCTAATGGGGCCTCCTGCTGCTGCCACCGCACAATTTCTGTTCTCATCCTGAAGCAAAGTTCTTAACCCGAGGTAATATTTTTGGGTTAGTGGAGTCCGTAACCTGAAGCGTCTGTAACCTGAAGCGTATGTAACCCGAGGTACCACTGTATTTTGAAAAGAAAAAAAATGAACGAATTCCTATGCCCCACAAATAACCCAGATATTCATTTTAAATAAAAGGACACATTCTACTCATGTAAAAACACACTGATTCCCGGACCGTCCGGATTGAGAAGGCAATTGGGCCGGATCCAGCCCCCGGGCCTTAGTTTGCCTACCCCTGTTCTTGCCTTTTGTTCTGGGCTAAAACTAAGGAAATGTGTTTCCACAGGGGCAAATGTCACGTTCTGCACTTAGCTGGGAAGAACCACTTGCGCAATTATAAGATGGGGGACACCTGGCTTGCCAGTGGTAAAATACGAAAAGGATCTAGGGGTCTTGGTGGACCACAGGCTGAACATGAGTCAACAGGGTGATGTAGCAGCAAAAAAAGCTAATGTTATTCCAGGCTGAATCAACAGAAGTCTAGTGTCCAGATCAAGGGAAGGAATAGTACCGCTCCATTCTGCCTTGGTCAGACCACACCTGGAATACTGTGTCCAGTTATTATTATTATTAATATTTATTATTTCTACCCCACCCATCCGGCTGGGCTTCACCAGCCACTCTGGGCGGCTTCCAACAAAAGATTAAAAATACATTAAAACATCAGTCATTAAAAACTTCCCTAAACAGGGCTGCACAATTTTATGTTCTGGGCACCACAATTTAGAAAGGATGTTGACAAGCTGGAAAATGTGCAGAGGAAGGTGACCAAGATGATCAAGGGTCTGGGAGCCAAGCCGTATGAGGAATGGTTGAAGGAGCTGGGTATGTTCAGTCTGGAAAATTATCGTAGAGTTAATGCGGAAATAGTTCTTTGCTGTTTTAAGAGAGCAATATGAAGCTAGTGTTGCAAGGTTTTTTTGTGTGTGTGTTGTAGGTGGGGCAGAGTTTATCCCCTGGGATAGCTCAGTGAGTACAGCCCGAGACACTTTATCTCAGAGTCGTGGGTTTGAACCCCACGTTGGACAAAAGATTCCTGCACTGCAAGGGGGTTGGACTAGATGACCCTCATGGGCTCTTTTAATTCTCTTATTCTGTGAGTCTACCTGGGGTAAACAGACCCATGAAGCAGGTTTGTGGGAGCGATGGATCGTATGATTTGTGGGGCGCTGTGATTTCATAAAAGGTAAAGGGACCCCTGACCATTAGGTCCAGTCATTCCCGACTCTGGGGTTGCAGCGCTCATCTCGCTTTACTGGCCAAGGGAGCCGGCGTACAGCTTCCGGGTCATGTGGCCAGCATGACTAAGCCACTTCTGGTGAACCAGAGCAGCGCACGGAAACGCTGTTTACCTTCCCACCAGAGTGGTACCTATTTATCTACTTGCACTTTGACGTGCTTTCGAACTGCTAGGTTGGCAGGAGCAGGGACAGAGCAACGGGAGCTCACCCCGTCACGGGAATTCAAACCACCGACCTTCTGATCAGCAAGCCCTAGGCTCTGTGGTTTAACCCACAGCGCCACCCACGATAGGATGTGACAATTCTGGTGTGTCCCGATTTTCGTTTCTTTTCAAAACCAAGTTTCTAGTCCTCAGTGAGGGAGAAAAGGAGGCAAGCTCTGGCACATCTGGTTACAAACCATAGCTTGTCGCGTTTCAGGGAAGTCTCCTTTGTCAGGGGCTTTATGAAAAGTTTCATGACTCCCAACAGGCCCTATAGCTGCTAGATCCAGCACATGAACAAATTATTATCTCCGTGTCCTCTCCAATAGCCCTTAACTCAGGGTGATCAGTTGGCAACTTGTCTCTGCTCAGGTCCTTCACTCACTTCTTGATGTGGTGGAGCCAATTCCATTTCCCAAATCTTTCCTGCTATTATTCTCTCGGATTTGATAACATGGTGTCCTCAGACATCACTGTGAGGACACTGGGGCAGCGGGGTTGGACTAGACGACCTGATGGGGTCCCTTCCAACTAAGATTCTATGACCACCACCCCTTGTCAGCTGCGGAGACCCTCCTCCTCCTCCTCTTCCCATTTATTTACTTTAAATTTGAGGGATTTCTTTCTGCAGCCAGAAGTGGCGAGAATGCAAAACCCAGCCATCCAGTCATCTTCTATTTCAGGGGTCAGCAAACTTTTTCAGCAGGGGGTTGGTCCACTGTCCCTCAGACTTTGTGGGGGGCTGGACTATATTTGGGGGGGGGGGAATGAACGAATTACTATGCCCCACAAATAACCCAGAGATGCATTGTAAATAAAAGCACACATTCTACTCATGTAAAAACACGCTGATTCCCAGACCGTCTGTGGGCCGGATTTAGAAGGTGATTGGGCTGGATCCGACCCCTGAGCCTTAGTTTGCCTACCCATCCTCTATTTCATCCAAATGCTTCTTTGCACCAGGGTAGAGAGTGCGCTCTGTCTACTTTTGCAGGGATAGAGGTTGTGCTTTTTGTTTCCTTGGGGAAATTTTGGAGGCGAATTCTGCTTTCCTTTCATCTTAGATTTATTTCAGGAGGGTCCGAGCGCCTCTTTTTTTCTTCCGTGAAAGGACTGAAGTCGTACCTTGGTTGCCGAACGCCTTGGAACTCTTGGCTCCTGAATGATCGAAAACCAGAAGTGAGGGTTCGGTTTTTGAATGGTTGTCGGAAGCCAAATGTCTGGCGCGGCTTCCAATTGGCTGCACGACGCTCCTGTAGCCAATCAGAAGCCATGCTTTGGTTTTCGAACGGGTTTGGCAGTCGAATGAACTCCTGGAACCCATTCTGGTACTTCCGGGTTTTGGCAGTCCGCAACCTGAAGTGGATGCAACATTAGGTATGACTGTACTCAAATGTGCTAGAAAGAAGGTTTGGAGAAGGCCGTGAGCGAACCAGCACTAACCAGCAAGAGGTGCCAAACTTGTTGACCCCTTGGGCGCAGTTTGCAAAGTAGGAAAACTGCTATGCATAAAATGCACACAAAACCCCACAACCTATTTTATTGGGGAAGGGGGGCTTGGTGTGGGGCAGCTGTGTGCCTGGGGGCACCACGCTGGCAGCTCCCGGCAGCCACACGTGATTTGAGTCCCAGAGGTATCCGCATCAGCTACTCCCTTCCCCAGTTTAAAGAGAGTTTGCCAATGGGCACATTCGAAATTCCGAGAGGGTGCTGTTTAATAATAATAATAATAATAATAATAATAATAATAATAATAATAATAGTATATTATTTATACCCCGCCCATCTGGCTGGGCCTCCCCAGCCACTCTGGGCGGCTTCCATAGAAACCAAAAATACAGTAAAATATCACACGTTAAAAACTTCCCTGAACAGGGCTGCCTTAAGATGTCTTCTGAATGTCAGGTAGTTGTTTATCACTTTGACATCTGCTGGAAGGGCGTTCCACAGGACAGGCGCCACTACCGAGAAGGCCCTCTGCCTGGTTCCCTGTAGCTTTGCTTCTCGCAATGAGGGAACCGCCAGAAGGCCCTCGGCGCTGGATCTCAGTGTCCAGGCTGAACAATGGGGGTGGAGACGCTCCTTCAGGTCTACTGGACTGAGGCCGTTTAGGGCTTTAAAGATCAGCACCAATACTTTGAATTGTGCTCGGAAACGTACTGGGAGCCAATGTAGGTCTTTCAAGACCGGTGTTATATGGTCTCGGCGGCCGCCCCCAGTCACCAGTCTAGCTGCCGCATTCTGGATTAGTTGTAGTTTCCGAGTCACCTTCAAAGGTAGCCCCATGTAGAGTGCTGTAGCATAGCCAAACAAAAAACAAAAATGGAAACAAGAAGCAGGACTGCAAAACTGCTGTAGGGATGCTTCCCCATGGATAGAAAAAGGTAACCTAAATCATCCACAGCCCCAGTCCTCCAAGAGGGACGCACTGTGCCTCTCTTTTCCACGCAGAAAGCAGCACAGCTGCCCCATCCAGGCAGCCAGTGAAATGGGGGCACAAACCTGAGCCCAGTGGGAACAGCTCAATAAAGAGCAAACTGCCTCTGCTGAATCACAGGATTTCGAAGGTATATTTTGCTGGAACAGTCCACTGGTGGTACCCGGTGCCCACGGGTCCAGGACTGACTTGTGGCTGGGCCCCTGGAGAGTTGTGCCAGGCGGGGAAGCCAGTGCCACGCTTAGTACGTAGCCCATAGGGCTGAGTTGCTGTGGGCAGCTCCTTTGACCGACGAAAGCCACCCAAAAACGGTGGCTCCAATTCTTGAAAGAGGCAAGATGCTGGAACATCCAGGAGGTTTCTAGTTCGTAAAGCCCCATCGCAGCTCATTTCGGAAAGGCCAGCCGGCCAGTCTGTGGTCCGTCCTCGCCAGCATCCTTTGCCCTGCTTGCTCTCTGCTACCAAAAGGTCCACGGAGGCTGCATCAGTTCGTAGGTCGAGATGCTGGTGACGTTTACGGGGATGGAGATGACTGCCCAGGGGAGGCCGTGCTGCTCCAAGGATCGGCGGATCATGTACCTGGAAAGAGGGGGGGCAAAGCCATAGTGACTTTCGCCAGTGGACACACCGCATAGTTAAACTACAGAACTCCCTGTCACAGTCGGAGGCAGCGATGATTCTGAATCTCAGTTGCTGGAAACCACAGGAGGGGAGAGGACTCTTGTGTTCGAATCCTGCTTGCGGGATTATAATAATAATAATAATTTATTATTTATACCCCGCCCATCTGGCTGGGTTTCTCCAGCCACTCTGGGCAGCTTCCCACAGAATATTAAAATACAATAACCTATTAAACATTAAAAGCTTCCCTAAACAGGGCTGCCTTCAGATGTCTTGTAAAAGTCTGGTAGTTATTTATTTCCTTGACATCTGATGGGAGGGCATTCCACAGGGCGGGCGCCACCACCGAGAAGGCCCTCTGCCTGGTTCCCTGTAACCTCACTTCTCGCATTGAGGGAACTGCCAGAAGGCCCTTTGTGCTGGACCTCAGTGTCCGGGTAGAACAATGGGAGTGGAGACGCTCCTTCCGGTATACTGGACCGAGGCTGTTTAGGGCTTTAGAGGTCAGCACCAACACTTTGAATTGTGCTCAGAAACGTACTGGGAGCCAATGTAGGTCTTTCAAGACCGGTGTTATGTGGTCTGGGTGGCCACTCACAGTCACCAGTCTGGCTGCCGCATTCTGGATTAGTTGTAGTTTCCGGGTCACCTTCAAAGGTAGCCCCACGTAGAGCGCATTGCAGTCCAAGCGGGAGATAACCACTCTGGTGAGACCATCCGCTGGCAGGGAGGGTCTCAGCCTGTGTACCAGATGGAGCTGGTAAACAGCTGCCCTGGACACAGATTTGACCTGTGCCTCCTTGGACAGCTGTGAGTCCAAAATGACTCCCAGGCTTCGCACCTGGTCCTTCAGGGGCACAGTTGCCCCATTCAGGACCAGGGAGTCCTCTACATCTGTCCGCCTCCTGTCCCCCTAAAACAGTACTTCTGTCTGTCCCAATCTAGTCCCGCTGGAGCGGTGCCTATTTATCTACTTGCACTTTGACGTGCTTTCGAACTGCTAGGTTGGCAGGAGCAGGGACCGAGCAATGGGAGCTCACCCCGTCACAGGGATTCGAACCGCCGACCTTCTGATCGGCAAGTCCTAAGCTCTGTGGTTTAACCCACAGCGCCACCCATGTCCTCCATAGCGCAGTACAGCTGATCAATTTCTATTCTGGATCAGCGATGAGTTTGCCTTTGCCCCATCTACATTTTTCCAAACCAACCAACCAGCCGGGATCCCAGCAGCCTGTCAAGGTCCGACCAATGTTTGCAGGAGTCTGGTGGAAACTCGAGGGGCCGCACTAAAGTGGCCAGCCGTCTCCAAGTGGCCTGCAATTTCCCTTTTGGCCGACTCCGTTCCAGGTATCCCCAGTAAGCGTCCTTATTCCAAGTCGGACTCGTGACATAAACAAACGTGTTCTATCTCCACATCACTCAAGAGTTTTGGGCTGATGTTTTCCAGAGCTTTGATCCTGTTCCGGAACCTGCCAACCACTCACTCAGTTTTCCATTTTGAAAAAGGGAACTGGTTTTGCTGCTTCTGTGTGCCAATGCACTTTTAAAACGGGTAAATTTCTGCATTCCTAAAATTTGGCAAGCTCTCCTCCATTCTCCCATTGTTAGATTTTGTTGTTGTTGTTGCAATGGTTGTTACTGCTGCTAGCAGATTTGCACACCAGGTCTCTGCACTCAAATTTATTTCTTATAATATAGTTTATTAAACTTCCTACAAATTTCACATAAAATCCCAATGTTTCTTCTGTTTTATCGACTTCTCGTCCCCTTTTCTGTGGCTTTCTTTTTTAAATCTCATTGCTGCACCCAATCTTCACTCTTTTTATATCATAACCATAACCCAATAGTTACTGCATTCAAATCTAATACTATGCACTTAAGGGAAGCCACATAACTGGTCTGGCCACATCTGTCCAGCTTCCTGTTTCTTACAGTAACTGACCAGGTGTCTACAGGAAGCCAGTAACAGGACCTGAGCTCAACCGTCCTCTCTCTCCACTTGTGATTTCCAGCAAACAGGTATTCAAGGGGCGATTCCCTCCAACAGTGGTGGAATAACTCTGTTATTACGGCCATCACTGATAAAACCCCCCATTTCTTTACCATTTCCAAGAATCTAGTTACAGGTAGGTAGCCATGTTGGTCTGCTGTAGTCAAAACAAAATTATAAAATTCCTTCCAGTAGCACCTTAGAGACCAACTAAATTTGTTATCGGTATGAGCTTTCGTGTGCTTTCACATCTGAAGAAGTGTGCATGCACACGAAAGCTCATACTAATAACAAACTTTGTTGGTCTCTAAGGTGCTACTGGGATGCGGGTGGCGCTGTGGGTTAAACCACAGAGCCTAGGACTTGCCGATCAGAAGGTCAGCGCTTTGAATCCCCGCGACGGGGTGAGCTCCCGTTGCTCGGTCCCTGCTCCTGCCAACCTAGCAGTTCAAAAGCACGTTAAAGTGCAAGTAGATAAATAGGTACCACTCCACGGGAAGGTAAACAGCGTTTCCGTGCACTGCTCTGGTTCACCAGAAGCGGCTTAGTCATGCTGGCCGCATGACCTGGAAGCTGTACGTCGGCCCCCTCGGCCAGTAAAGCGAGATGAGCGCCGCAACCCCAGAGTCAGTCACGACTGGACCTAATGGTCAGGGGTCCCTTTACCTTTCTAAGGTGCTACTGGAAGAATTTTTTTTAATTTTGTTTCATTTCCAAGATAGTCTTCTATTTTTCCAAGACACAGGGCAGATCTACACTCATGGTTTTTAACGCTAAGAAAAAGTCAAAGGAAGATTCTGTTAACCATATTGCCACGTGGCGTTATGTTTCAATGTCCACGGTGCGTAATTAAAATGTGACACGAGAGCAACCAGAAACCAGGAAGACGGTGGGGAAAGAAAGCAAAAGGGACCTTTATTGTCTTGACGTTTTAGAACGATATTTCTGATATCATTATAATAACGTTTAAAAGGTGAGTGTAGATCCAGCCACGGAGGGGATTTTGCCTGATCTTGGAAGCCTCTGCTTACGCCAGCTCGAAGCCACTTACCCGTCCCTCCCGAGCAGGAAGAGGGCAGGGATGTCTGCCGTCCGCTTGGTGCTGTCCTGGATCATCTCCACGTAGGAGCTGTCATTGTCATAGGCATTGTCCGCGATGATCACCGCACGGCCGCCGAGTTCCTGTACGATGCGAGTCTTGGACAGGAATGAGCAGCCACTGTCGGAAAGGCGGCAAGAGAGTTTTGAGTCCTGCGCCCCCAAAGACATTCAGATCCAAACTAGACAGGTATTGTTCCCTGTATAGGGAAGTTTGGAATGTATGGCGCTTTATTATGTTTTTATAACTGAAGCCGCCCTGAGCGGCTGGGGAAACCCAGTAAGATGGGAGGGGTACTATTGCTATTGCTATCATCATCATTGGGTGAAAGAGGAGAGCGCAAAATATGGTCTGAAGCTCAACATCAAAAAAACGAAGATCATGGCCACTGGTCCCATCACCTCCTGGCAAATAGAAGGGGAAGAAATGGAGGCAGTGAGAGGTTTTACTTTCTTGGGCTCCATGATCACTGCGGAAGGTGACAGCAGCCACAAAATTAAAAGACGCCTGCTTCTTGGGAGAAAAGCAATGACAAACCTAGACAAAAGCTTAAAAAGCAGAGACATTATCTTGCCAACAAAGGCCCATATAGTTAAAGCTATGGTTTCCCCAGTAGTGATGTATGGAAGTGAGAGCTGGACCATAAAGAAGGCTGATCGCCGAAGATGCTTTTGAATTATGGTGCTGGAGGGGACTCTTGAGAGTCCCATGGACTCTCCCAACATCAGGGAGTCTTCTCTTCTCATGAGGTGGCCAAAGTCTTGGAGCCTCAGCTTCAGGATCTGAGCACTCAGGGCTGATTTCCTTCAGAATGGATAAGTTGGATCTTCTTGCAGTCCATGGGACTATCATGAGTCTCCTCCAGCACCATAATTCAAAAGGTGATGTCACTGCTTTTTAATAATGATAATAATAATAATAATAATAATAATAATAATAATAATAATAATATCTTTATTGTCATTGCCCCCTTCGGGGACAACGAAATTACTTGACTGCTCCATAAAAACACTAATTAAACAATACAGTTTTTAAGATGCTGCCTAGGTTTGCCATTGCTTTTCTCCCAAGAAGCAGGCGTCTTTTAATTTCGTGACTGGTGTCACCAGTTAGGGCCTACGGCAGGCAAACTGGGTCCTGAGTTGTTAAGGGCTTTGTGCGCAGACTTTTGGAAAGAGACAGGGAAATGCGTCAAAAAGTGTGCGGGCGAACAAGCGACTCACGGGAAGGTTAATCAAAATGCATATGAAAGCAATCCCATTAATTAAAAACGTAGCCCTTGAAAACAGCCCGGCCCTCTTCCCATGCGAGGAAACTCACCCGCGCTCCACCAAGGCGATCTGGCCTTCGATGAAGACCCCGTTGTTCAGAGCCCCGCAAGCCTCCGGAGGGTCTGCTGGGACCAGGTAGATCTGCTGGTATCTCGTGTTCTTGGGCAGGCGAAAGAGGCAGAAAGAAAGCAGAGCAAAATTAAAACTTGCTGAATGTCTCAGATAGAAGCGCAAGGGCTTCTTCGTTTCTCCTTCTGGCGCCATGAGAAGCCAGTGTAGCACAGTGGTGAACTAGCATATCAATGCCAGGACGTCTGTGTTATCAGCTACTGGTGTGTTGTTTCTGTCATTGCAAATTATCCCTCTTTTTTAAAGCAATTTTCGCCATTATTAGCTTAGGACTCATCTCACACACATCTAACCATGTGAAAATGTACCAGTGACTCAGGATAACACTTCAAGTATTGGATGAAATGAGCTATTGTTAATGGAAGCTTACGTCCTAATAAAATTGTCTTATCCTCTCTGTTACTGTGGGGGTCAGGTGGGATTGCTATGAGGAATTATGAAATATGGAGCAAGTCATTGTGTCAGCAATGAAAGCATGGCGTTGACTGGGTTTGATTCATTGACAATAATTTCTGATCAAATCCCACAAGTCTCTGCACCTTTGCCATTTGCTTTCTCTACGCCTGGCAGGCACGTACAGTGGTGCCTCGCAAGACGAAAAGAATCCGTTCTGTGATTCTCTTCGTCTAGCGGTTTTTTCGTCTTGCGAAGCAAGCCCATTGACGCATTAGCGGATTAGCGCTATTAGTGCTATTAGCGGCTTTTAGCGGCTTATCTGCTGATCGGATCAGCTGATAAGTGGCTTAGTGGCTTAGAAAAAGGGGGGGGGGACCTGCAGGAACTCGCAAGACATTTTTGTCTTGCGAAGCAAGCCCATAGGAAATTCGTTTTGCGAAGCACCTCCAAAACGGAAAACTCTTTCGTCTAGCGAGTTTTCCGTCTTGCGAGGCATTCGTCTTGTGGGGCACCACTGTATCAGCATTCTGAACACAGGCTAGTTGCTTCACTGGGCATCCTCAGTCCATAAAGATAGTAGGTTACTTTGATGTAGTTTGTTAATTAGATAGATCTTAAAGGCCAGGAAGAGAGTTCACAAGGAGTTGGTAAATACTGCCATCCCGCCTCTCCTGTTTATTCCTGATTATGACCTCTGGGGTTTTGCTGATTGCATTCCTCATTTTATTCCTATTTTATTTACAGTGGTGCCTCGCAAGACGAAATTAATTCATTCCGCGAGTTTTGTCGTCTTGCGATTTTTTTCGTCTTGCGAAGCACGGTGTCGGGAAAGTTTTGGAAAAGCTTCAAAAATCACCAAAGTCTTTAAAAACCTCAAAAAAGGCTACCACACCGCGTTCTATGAGTTGCTCCTCAAAGTCAAGTCGCAACTGTATTAACGGTGTTAAGAAAAAGGAAACAAACTTGCAAGACGTTTCCGTCTTGCGAAGCAAGCCCATAGGGAAAATCGTCTTGCGAAGCAGCTCAAAAAACAAAAAACCCTTTCGTCTAGCGAGTTTTTTGTCTTGCAAGGCATTTGTCTTGCGGGGCACCACTGTACTCTGAACTACATATGCACGCTCAAGTAGGAAATAGTTTCTTTGTAGTTTCAACTTTAACTTTGTCCCAAGTAGGGGTTTTAAAATGCTCAGAGGAAATCTGATTGGTTCTTTTGGGGGGGGGGGATTCAAACATTTTAATTAATTAAAAACAGAACTGACACATAGGCTGCTGGCTCCCATCGAAATCAGGAGGGCCAGTCCAGATTAGAGCCATGCAATAGCTCATGCCAAAACAGTCGAAAAGGTACGTAATCTTCTTGCCATTGAATTGCTGGCCCGGTCTCCACAGACCTCTCTAGTGGCAGGACAAGATGAAGGCAGTGGCGCCACCACTGAGGCATGCCCAGGGATGCTGCAGGCCAGGTTTGAGTTCACCCACATCCACGGGTGGGGCTGTGGGCCAGACTCCGGGGCGGGAGGGTGCAGGACCTGTGTCAGACTGCACGTCATCAGCTGTTCCGAGGGCCACATCAGGCCATGGGCGCTCGTGTTGTCTGCGGGAGCTTGGGGCAGCTCGTCACAGATAGTGCTCAAGCCCATCTCCTGCCTCATGTTCCAGTCCCAAAGGCCACTGCACAGATTGAGGCTGGCCCCAAAAGCCGGCCTTTGCAAGCGCAACGCCATAAGAACCACCCTGCAAACTCCGCGGGGCAGAAACCTTTTCGGGGCAATCTGATTGGTTCTTACAAACACTGTGTAAAAAGTTCTTTTGTGAATAAAACGACCTGGGTCGAGGTGTGGAGGGAATTATTATTGGCACCCCTCCCAGAGTCTTGCTGGTCAAGCCTCGTCTGTATTTTATTAATCAGAGTCCAATCCTTCCTGGCTTTGGGAACGCTTCAGTTACATTTTAAACCCTCCCTCCAAAAAATGAAGACTGTTTTGCAGTCAGTGTGGCATAGTGGTTAGAGCGCTGGACTCAGACCTGGGAGAGCAGGGTTCGAATCCCCACCCGGCCATGAAGCTCACTGGGTGACCATGGAGTCGGTCACCATCTCTTAGCCTAGCCCTACCTCACAAGGCTGTTGTGAGGATGAAATGGGGAGGGGGGGGAGGAGGAGGAGGAGAGCCAGATACAGTGGTGCCCCGCAAGACGAATGCCTCGCAAGACGGAAAACTCGCTAGACGAAAGAGTTTTCCGTTTTGGAGGTGCTTCGCAAAACGAATTTCCTATGGGCTTGCTTCGCAAGACGACAATGTCTTGCGAGTTCCTGCTGGTTTTTTCTCCTCCCCCCCCCCTTTTCTAAGCTGCTAAGCCGCTTATCAGCTGATCCGATCAGCAGATAAGCCGCTAAAAGCCGCTAATAGCGCTAATCTGCTAATCCGTCAATGGGCTTGCTTTGCAAGACAAAAAACCGCTAGACGAAGAGAATCACAGAACGGATTCTTTTCGTCTTGCGAGGCACCACTGTACACCACCTAGAGATGCCTGGAAGATAAAGGCGGTATATAAATGTGATTAATAAAAGTAAAAAAATAAAATGATGTTGGGCATCGCTGGGAGGGGACGGGAGCCTGGTTCTCATACTTACAAACACCCCTCCGAAATCCTTGGCCGGGGTGGCAGTGAAGATGTAGCGGATATCGCCGGGGCTCAATACCTGGAAGTAGAGGTATTCCTGGATACGTAAGCCTGCAGTGCCAAGAGAGAAAGAGAGCGTGAACTCTTGGGGCAGATTGTGCCAAAAGAGTCTCGACGAAAACAGAGATGAAGGGAGCACTGGGATACACTGACTATTTTCATTACAGCACAGTCGCATCTTAAGTGCATTTTTTTTTAGTTTAATTTATTTTTTTTACCAACAACCAAATACAAACAGTGAAACCCCCTAGGCGGCTGATACATTGGGTATACATAATCAATAATGACATATTCAAATCAACCATATGTACAATTTTATATACGTTAACACTCCTCCATCTTGGACTCCAGGGCGGGCAATTTAAAATGTCTATACAGTGGTGCCTCGCAAGACGAAAATAATCCGTTCTGTGATTCTCTTCGTCTAGCGGTTTTTCGTCTTGCGAAGCAAGCCCATTGATGGATTAGTGGATTAGCACTATTAGCACTATTAGCGCTATTAGCGGCTTTTAGCTGCTTATCTGCTGATCGGATCAGCTGATAAGTGGCTTAGCGGCTTAGAAAAAGGGGGGGGGAGGAAAAAAAACCAGCAGGAACTCGCAAGACATTGTCGTCTTGCGAAGCAAGCCCATAGGAAATTCGTTTTGCGAAGCACCTCCAAAACGGAAAACTCTTTCGTCTAGCGAGTTTTCCGTCTTGCGAGGCATTCGTCTTGCGGGGCACCACTGTATAAGGGGGGGCACACCTTTCTTCGGGGTCCTCCTCCTTCTGCGTGTGAAGGGGGCACCCTGTTGCAACAGTTCAATAAAGATCAGGCTTACGATCTGCTTTGCTTCTCAATATTCTCTGGATGGCCTCTGTTATTTTCTGTACATTTATGAACATTTATTACATATATAAGACCTTAAATTTTTTATTTCAAAGGTTCTCAGCATTCGAGAGCCAAAATGTTCAAAAACGGAACCGTTCGTGAACCGAGGTTTGACATGGAACCCTTGGCACTGAACCCCTGCACAAAATGCGATCGTACTGCATCTACCTATTTATGAATCTGCTTTTGTGTTTCTGTCCCATGGTGATTTGCAAACTTACCATCAAAACATCTAGACAATAGTTGTTGTTTTTTTAAATACAAAAGCAGGAACTGAAGATAGGTTCAAATGAACATCTAAAGTGAAGAGACCTTTTCATCCAGAAGAAAACTGCCTCCAGCTGTTGCTGGGCTAAGGGTGTGGCTATACAACAAACTTATATCAGTTTTATACCTGTGGTTTTGTGAGGTGCTGAGAATCTCAGTCCTCTTCCCATAGCCAAAGTCACCTCAGCAACAGGAAATGCCTTTCAAACCAGTTTAAGTCTGTCATGCAATAACACCTTTCCTCCTCTGACGTGATGATCAGGGAGGAAACATGGACTAACTCAGCCTTTGCCAGCTTGGTGCCCTTCGGTTGTTTTGGACTACAAATCCCATCAGCTGGCTGTGGCTGATGGGATTTGTAGTCCAACACACCTGCAGGGCATCAGGCTGGCAAAGGCTGAACTAAGTAAACTGGAAGGGTTTTTAAATATATATATATATATATATATATATATATATATATATATATATATATATGCAGGTTTTGGTGTCTTCGGGTGTCTTCCCGTGTAAGAGTTGGGGTGTCTAGGCGACGTTTCGACGAGGTCTCACTCGTCATCTTCAGGCTGGTGCTTACGGCTTCTTGTTACTGGAACAGAGCAGGATCTCAGTGTTTGAGTTCCTATAAATACTGTTGAGGGGGTGTGGTGTATTCTGGGCAGAGAGGAAGTTCCCAGGATAGTGTGACTGGGCAGAGAGGAAGTTCCCAGGATAGTGTGACTTTTCTTCTTTTGTTCCTTAATTACTTGAGGGATATCTTGAGTGATTTCTTGAGTGATATTCTGAGTACCACTTAGGAGGGTCATTAAGAGTGGATTAGTTGCTAAAGCTTTCGTGTCTTGACCTCTTGAGCTTGTGAAGAGTTTTTCTGAGAAGATGGCTGTACTGCACTTAGTTGTGTTCTGGCTTGGCTTCGCGTATAGGGGCGAGCTGTGGTTTTGAGAATATCACTCAAGAAATCACTCAAGATATCCCTCAAGTAATTAAGGAACAAAAGAAGAAAAGTCACACTATCCTGGGAACTTCCTCTCTGCCCAGAATACACCACACCCCCTCAACAGTATTTATAGGAACTCAAACACTGAGATCCTGCTCTGTTCCAGTAACAAGAAGCCGTAAGCACCAGCCTGAAGATGACGAGTGAGACCTCGTCGAAACGTCGCCTAGACACCCCAACTCTTACACGGGAAGACACCCGAAGACACCAAAACCTGCATTCCTGTACCCGTGAAAATCTACGAAAGCAAATATATATATATATATATATATATATATATATATATATATATATATATATATTTGCTTTCGTAGATTTCGTATATATATATATATATATATATATTATCAGGTGGCAGGCTTATCTACTTTTCTCCAGCACAGTCGCCCTATCCACAATTGCATTCCAGGGTCCAAACCCGAAAGGAAATTAGCTGAATGCCACCTCCAGCAGAAACGCCAACCTGAAGCTGCCAACCAAGACAAATTTATGACAGCGGCTGGGATTTTGTGGTTCTGTGGGATTGCGAAGAGAATCTCAGAGCAGCTTTGGAAATCAAGGAAGGGTCTGGGGACAGGAAGCATAGTTCCCGAGTGCTTCGCGCTTCTATAGGAGAAACACTGAATAGGATGATTATTGGAGGAAAAAAGAGGGGAGTTGGTATCTGAATATATAACCACCTCCATTTTCGGCCCCCTGGAATGTTCTATGCCAATCCTGGGAGACCCACGTTTTTCAAGCTGGCCCATAACTGCGAGAGGAAAAGGAAGAATGGAAATAATTTGCCTGGCCGCATTCCATGCAACCGGCTGTTGCCACGCTGCAAATAGGAGGCGTAAGGGGGGGGGGGAGCAAGGAATTATAAATAGGCTTGAGATTGCAAAGCCCACACACCATATACTCTGGAGCAGTTGCAAGACGCACATGGGCCGCTCTGGAAACCGGTGTCTTGCCAATGACAACCTTCCACGCCAAGTAGCTGAATAATCCCTGACCGATAGTCTGTCACCTTTTGAGGACGTCTGCCCCACTGTTGAACAGCTCTTACTGCCAGAAAGTTCTTCCTAATGTTGGAATTTCCCTTTTGCAATTTGAATCCATCGTTTGGATCCTCCCCAAACCTCACCGTCAAAATCTCGGGAACTATAGTTTACCCCGCAGAACTACAATTCCCAGCACCCATAAGAAAATTACTGTTCTGAGGATCCTTTGGGTGGGTGGGGAGAGAATGTGCTTTTAAATGGACGGGGTCACAGTTGGAGGCAGCAACGCTTATCAATATCCGTTGCTGGAAACTGCAGGAAGGGGGAGCCTATGCCCAGAATACCTGAAGGAGCATCTCCACCCCCATCGTTCTACCCGGACACTGAGGTCCACCTCCGAGGGCCTTCTGGTGGTTCCCTCCCTGTGAGAAGTGAGGTTACAGGGAACTAGGCAGAGGGCCTTCTTGGTGGTGGCGCCCACTCTGTGGAACGCCCTCCCATCAGATGACAAAGAGATAAACAACTACAGTGGTACCTCGGGTTACATACACTTCAGGTTATATACGCTTCAGGTTACAGACGCTTCAGGTTACAGACTCCGCTAAACCAGAAATAGTACCTCGGGTTGAGAACTTTGCTTCAGGATGAGAACAGAAATTGTGCTCTGGCGGCATGGCAGCAGCAGGAGGCCCCATTAGCTAAAGTGGTGCTTCAGGTTAAGAACAGTTTCAGGTTAAGAACGGACTGGAATGAATTAAGTACTTAACCCGAGGTACCACTGTATCCGACTTTTAGAAGACATCTGAAGGCAGCCCTGTTTAGGGAAGTTTTTAATGTGTGACATTTTAATGTATTTTTAATCTTTGTTGGAAGCTGCCCAGAGTGGCTGGGGAAATCCAGCCAGATGGGCAGAGTACAAATAATAAATTATTATTATTATTACAGCGGTACCTCAGGTTACATACGCTTCAGGTTACAGACGCTTCAGGTTACAGACTCCGCTAACCCAGAAATAGTACCTTGGGTTAAGAACTTTGCTTCAGGATGAGAACAGAAATCGCACGGCGGCAGCAGGAGGAGGCCCCATTAGCTGAAGTAGTGCTTCAGGTTAAGAACAGTTTCAGGTTAGGAACGGACCTCTGGGATGAATTAAGTACTTAACCTGAGGTACCACTGTATTACTATTATTAAAAAGCATTGCAAGATCTTGAGAAAGGAACCTCTTTATAAAATGACCCATGCAACTTACTAAGGCTAGACAAGGCAAACACATGAATGTGAAAAGAGGAAGGAAGATCGAAGGAAGATCAGGTCGATTTGAGCATCTGCAGCCTGGGCGAGAGGGTAAGGCAGGGTTTCTGCCATGCCAGCTGTCAGCCCAGAAGTTTCCGTCCCCAATGACTGCACCAGTCCCAGGTTAGGAAGCCGAGGGGATACTCACTGTGAGCGAAGGGGCCGAAGCAGAGCAAGATGCACAAACATCTGGGCCAAATGGGGAGCATTGCTGGGGGGGGGGCGCAACAGCTGCCTGCCAAGCGCCGCCTCTTGCAAGCGCATCAGCTGTGCAACACTCTTCACGCTGACATTCGCTGATAAGGGAAAAACCCGCCCTCCAGCTTCCTCTCATTGGAGGAGACCAAGCTCTTCATGATGCCATTGGTGGAGGGTTCAAATCCATCAGCTGCCACCCATATTGGTGGTTTTTTTTTGGGGGGGGGGAGATCCTACCAACAAGCTCCTAATGGGGGGGGGGGGGGAGAACAGCGATAGGTTAGTTTGCTTCCTTTTTGTAAAGATCGAGGGTTTGGAGTCATCCGCATAGCTGTCAACATTGTCCTTTTTAAAAGGGAAATTCCCTTATTCCGAATAGGATTCCTCGCAAGAAAAGGGGAAAATTGACAGCTATGGTTTGGAGTCATCAGAGCCTGATAAATATAAATTTAAAGAGACTTTCTGAAGAATATCAAGGGGGTGATGTTAAAGATTTAAGTGTAGTTCACGTTCCAGGAAAACAAGGATTCGTATTATATAATCCTAGCCTTGGAAATGGTCATCTAGTTCAAATTCCTGCAATACAGGAATCACAGCTAGAGAAATCCCAGACAGAAGTCAGTCTGCATGGCTTTACTCCCAAGTAGTGAGAATATATTAGGGCTGCAGATTAACCTGCGGGGGGTAATCCTGAGTGGTGGGGGAAACCTCTCGAATTTCTGCACATCGCTGGGATGGGGCAGTTCTGACCTCCAGAAATGGCTTTCACTCAAACTGCACAACCTTCTAACTAAGCCAATGGTTCCTAGCAAGGGAAAAAACAACTCCAGTTAGAATTGTAAATTTGAAGGGTCGGAATGGGATCCCCCAAAGGTCATCTAGCCCAACCCGCTGTTATGCACCATTGTCCTACATGGTTCAGAAGGAAGCTCTAGGTTAAACGGGACATGTAAGGCGCGTTTAGCATTGATGGGGATAAGCTGTGGTTCAGCCAGGTGTTCCTGAAGTACTACAAGTCCCATCATGCTTGACCACGCTGCTGGTTGCTGATGGGAAATGGAGTCCCTATCTGCAGGGCACCATAGGATTGCACAGAGGATTGCCTGGAGTCTGGCTAGGGAATGCCTCCCTCTCTCTATGGTAACGCCCCGAGGAAGGGCTCCGGCTCACGGGAGCCGCTCTTTCCATAGAGCTCACAGGACATGAACCATAAATCTAATAACAGAGTTTCACATCGATAATAGAACTTCCGGGACACCCTAGATCACTTTCTGGGAGTGGAATGATGACTGCCCATAGAAATCTATGTTGTTGTTGTTTAGTTGTTTAGTCGTGTCCAACTCTTCGTGACCCCCTGGACCAGAGCACGCCAGGCACTCCTGTCTTCCACTGCCTCCCGCACTTTGGTCAAACTCATGCTGGTAGCTTCGAGAACACTGTTCCACCATCTCGTCCTCTGTCGTCCCCTTCTCCTTGTGCCCTCCATCTTTCCCAACATCAGGGTCTTTTCCAGGGAGTCTTCTCTTCTCATGAGGTGGCCAAAGTATTGGAGTCTCAGCTTCAGGATCTGTCCTTCCAGTGAGCTCTCAGGGCTGATTTCCTTCAGAATGGAGAGGTTTGATCTTCTTGCAGTCCATGGGACTCTCAAGAGTCTCCTCCAGCGCCAGAATTCAAAAGCATCAATTCTTCAGCAATCAGCCTTCTTTATTGTCCAGCTCTCACTTCCATACATCACTGCTGGGAAAACCATGGCTTTAACTGTACGAACCTTTGTTGGCAAGGTGATGTCTCTGCTTTTTAAGATGCTGTCTAGGTTTGTCATTGCTTTTCTCCCAAGAAGCAGGTGTCTTTTAATTTCGTGGCTGCTCTCACCACCTGCATTTCCATCTCTATAACAATCTATACAGAAATGCAAAACTTTAGCATAGCTGCGATTGAGTTTCCCTGCCGAAAAGAAAAAGGAGACGCAAAGAGAGGATTTTCCTGCCTGTCTTCTTTCTTGTAAACATTTGATTTTAAAACTTTATTTAAACATCTTTAATTAAGCAAACGAGAACATTTAATTACGGGAAGGAGTCTGCACGCCTGTCAATGGTGCACAAGCTTTCTGCATGAGCTCAGGGGTGAATTTTGACTGGGCAGCAGATTTGATGGTCCTTTGCTGCAAATGAGGGATGCTTTGCAAAGGAGATTTTTTTCTTTTTTTGCTTTCCTGCAAACTCAAACTAACCTCAGACCCACCTCCAACCTGCAATGTAAATAACAGTGGACTACACTGCAGGGCTCTCGTTCCTTCTCTCCCACCCCAGCCCGCAACAGAGGCTAGTAAGGGACTTGCACCCACATCTACAAGGCAATTTTTTTTAAAAAAGGCTTATTTTTTTTAATGATAAAGGCCTGCGTTCCAAAGAACGGGAATCCCTGCCTTTTCTCTGCCACGCACCTTAAAACCCCGTTTCCCCATCTGTTCCCACGAGCGGTTTTCACCGAATAAACAAATCCCTCCATATAAACTCGGAAGTCTTCTAATCTTCACGCAAGAGAGCGTCTTTATTTTCGTACCTCTACGAAGCCTTCACCAACAGCCTTTCCCACCCCATTAAAACCCCGCCCGTTGGCCCCACCGCGCAGGCGCGGAGGGGAAGCTTCTGGACGGGCGCGGTGCATTGTGGGGAGGGACCGTTAGCAACAGGGCTGCCGCCAAGATGATGGTGAGTGAATGAATCGACGCTTGTCGGTGGGGGAGCCGCGCTTATCCGCCGCCATCCGCCGCCAGGACGGGCCCGCTCCCCTCACTGGCGGTTCCCCGGCCCTCAGGAAAGCCTGGCCTGCGAGGACGGGGCGGTATTGGCGGGGCCCGGGGCAGCTGAGCGGCCGGAGCTGCCCGGGGGCGAGCCTGCCAGGCCGCGGCTTCCTCGTCGCTTGTGAGGCCAGGCCGGGCTTTCTCTCGCGGCGAGGGTCCGCGGGAAGCCTCTGGGACTACCAGTCCCATCAGGCCGTTCGGGAGCCGGCTCCTCTGAAGCGGAGGCCGTTGTCCGCGCGGGGCGTTCTGGGAGTTGTAGTCCCGCGTATCGCATGGCGCTGTCCCGCTTTGCCGGCCCTTAGGAGTTTCTTTGTATGAACCAGGGCGGATTGAGGTTGGATGAGGCCCTCAGCTCCTGAAGGTAATGGGGCCCTTTCTATGTCCAGCTGTCCTTTGTCAGCAACAAACTGTCGCTGTTTTTTGTGTTGAGTGTATTCTATACAGTAATAATAATTTTATTATTTACACCCTGCTCATCTGACTGGGTTTCCCCAGCCATATTTCCCCAACAATATTTACAAATGGTTTCTAGCCAGGCCTGGCTAGTGCCCTCCAGGTGTTTTTTTACCAGAACTCCCCCATCATGGGAGTTGGAGTTCCAAAGATCTGGAAGGCACCACGTTGGCAAAGGCTCATTTAAACAGTCCCAGCCACTGGGCATAATGATAATAATAATAATAATTTATGATTTATACCACGCCAATTTGGCTGAGTTTCCCCACCCACTCTGGGCAGCTTCCAACAGAACACTAAACTACAATAACCTATTAAACATTAAAAGCTTCCCTAAACAGGGCTGCTTTCAGATGTCTTCTAAAAGTCTGGTAGTTGTTGTTCTCTTTGACATCTGGTGGGAGGGCGTTCCACAGGGCAGGTGCCACCACCGAGAAGGCCCTCTGCCTGGATCCTTGTAATCTCACTTCTCGTAATGAGGGAACCGCCAGAAGGCCCTCAGAGCTGGACCTCAGTGTCCAGGCAGAATGATGGAGGTGGAGACGCTCCTTCAGGTCTACTGGACCGAGGCCGTTTAGGGCTTTAAAGGTCAACACCAACACTTTGAGTTGTGCTCAGAAATGTACTGGGAGCCAATGTAGGTCTTTCAAGACCGGTGTTATGTGGTCTCAGCAGCCACTCCCAGTCACCAGTCTAGGTGCCGCATTCTGGATTAGTTGCAGTTTCCGGGTCACCTTCAAAGGTAGCCCCACGTAGAGCGCATTGCAGTAGTCCAAGCGAGAGATAACTAGAGCATGCACTAATCTTGCGAGGCAGTCCGCAAGGAGGGAGTGTCTCACCTGCGTACCAGATGGAGCTGGTAAACAGCTGTCCTGGACACACAATTAACCTGCACCTCCATGGTCAGCTGAGTCCAAAATGACTCCCAGGCTGTGCGCCTGGTCCTTCAGGGACACAGTTACCCCATTCAGGACCAGGGAGTCCTCCACACTTTTTTAAAAAATAAATATTTTATTAAGTTTTCACAATAAAAAAGCATACAAAAACAAAGAAAATACAACATCACAAAAAACAGTACAATACAAAAATACAAACATTGAACACATCAAAAGAAAAAGAAAAAAGAGATAAAAACACATATAGTAACAAAAAACAAAAATTCCCTCTTTCTTAGTTTCTCATCTTCAATTGACTTATTTTCCCGACTTCCTCACGTCTCCTGTTCTTATATCCCTTTTTAGAAATTGATTCAGCAAATTCACATCCTATTAATTTATCTGTTGTTAATCCAATCTTACATTTTACTTTGTTGCTAAAGCCCCTGCAACTCATTTCAGTGTCCTTAACATTCAAAAATTTTACAATATTTCTGCAAATAAATTTTAAATTTCTTCCAATCTTCCTCCACCGACTCCTCTCCCTGGTCTTGGATTCTGCCAGTCATTTCCGCCATCTCCATATAGTCTATTAGTTGCATCTACCAATCTTCCAAGGTGGGTAGATCTTGTGTCCAGGGAGTCCTCCACACTTGCCCGCCCCCTGTCCCCCAAGAACAGTACTCCTGCCTTGTCAGGATTCAACCTCATTCTGTTAGCCGCCATATATGGTAATCTAAGGACCTGATGGGTGTCTAAAGCTATTTTCACATAACAAAATATGTATATTATCAAAGTAATTGTTGAACTGAAACACAATTTTTATATTTTGGAAATGTACATCCATTTTTTTCCTTTAAATTTTTGGGGCCCCCCAAGAGAGTGGGGCCCTAAGCTATAGCTTATTTAGCTCATACGTAAATCCGGCACTGGTATGAGTGGGCAGGTGCCGGCTTGGTGGCCCTCGCTGCCTCCTGTGGGAGGGAGTTCCATAGCTGAACTCAGCACTGCATGAATAACAACATTTCAAGGGGTTGGGCTAGATGACCAGCGTGGTCCCTTCCAGTGTTAGAAACAGATATGAAAGCTAGGAGCTAAATGGCACCTTAGACCTAGGTTACGGGTACAACAACTGAATGTCTAGGCGCACTTTTTGAATAACAAGAATGCAAAGCTGAAAATGAATGAACTGCAGCTAAAATATTATACTTTAGTCCTTTCCTTGCCCACCTCCTTGATAATTCTTCAGAGGCTCTCTTTTCCAGTCTTCTGAGAGTAGCTGCAAGTGAGGAGGCAGAAAATGGTCCTCCTTTCCTTCCACTCTGCAGTTTTAATCTGAAATCATGCGCCCAGAGCTCAGAAACTGCTTCTGCTAATGAAATTCCCTGTCGCAAAATGCGCCGAGAATAGTGGGAGTTTTGAACACTGGTCCCTTCCAACTCTGCAGTTCTGTGAGTCTGTGAATCCTCCCAGTGGGGTTCTCACAGGTATCTGGTCAGCCGCTGTGAGAAGAGAATTGGCCTGATCCAACAGAGCTCTTTTTACATTAGGGGACTGGAGGTTCCCCCACACTGGCTTGGTTAGCTTAAGCTGTATGGCAGAGACAATGTCCTCTTCTGCTTCTGTTATGGGCAGAAAGGGCCCTGCTTTCCTTCGTCGCAGCTGCCCCATAAATCTTGCATGCTGGGCGGTGCCTTCTCTGCAGTCCTTTACCGTGGCTTGCTCCCAGGTTCATGCACATAGGATTGCAGGGCCAGGTCATCAAAAGAGAATGGTGGTGATTATATTTGTATTGCCTTTTTCCCAGACCAGAATTCAAGAACTTAAATCTGTAAGCTGCCTTGCAAGACTTACCTGTAACATAGAAAACATAATCATTAAAAAGTAGGTAAATACTAATAGAATTTTAAAAGCGTATAAAAAGAATTGAGTAAAATATAAATAACAACAACAACAACAGGACACTGTGTCCAACCCAAACTGATCATTTGCTTCTGTCTCTGAGGTGGTGCAGAGTGCACCTGAGCCGTTAAAAAGTGCCTATGAATGTTATGTCGCATCATGCCAGCTTGGCCAGCGACTTGTGTTGGGCTTGTAGGTGGTAGTTCTTGGCGCCTTGTGGATCCCAACAAATGCATTCCTGAAGCATTTAAGGGTGGAATCTGCTCTCCAATTCAGCTGTTTCCTGCTTTAGTGTTTCTGCATCTGTGTATAGGAAGCCTGGCTAACAATGCTGATTTTTCTAGTGAAAATATTGTGTTGTGCTGTTCGACGCTGCCTTTTCTATGACAAAAAACCTTTTGTCACTGTCCTGGAGGGTCTTTTGTCTGACCCTTTTGTTTTACTTGCAGCCCACGCCTGTTATCTTGCTGAAGGAAGGCACAGACACTTCCCAGGGGGTCCCTCAGCTTGTGAGTAACATCAATGCCTGCCAAGTCATCGCAGAGGCCGTCCGGACCACTCTCGGCCCTCGGGGCATGGACAAGCTCATTGTTGATGACAGAGGTGAGCCTGCTGCCATCTGTGAACCTGAGTTGCTCTGCCTCTGGTGTCTCTGTATGGCAACCTTTCTCTAGTTACTCTCTAGCCATCTCAATCAGTCAGTGGCACAGGTCTTTGGGGAGGTTTTGTCCTACAAAGAAATGGCAGGTGACATTGAAGGGAGGGGGATGAGCAACTGTCCATGCATCGCTGTCCATTTTGAAGAGAGAAGACCCCCCCCCCCATGCCATTGTTCACCTGAGACTGGAATACTGGACAAGGATAGCTATGTGAAAGAGTAACCCTTCATATCAAGGTGTTTTGGAAATTTCCTATACAGTGGTACCTCGGGTTACAGACGCTTCAGGTTACAGACTCTGCTAACCCAGAAATAGTACCTCGGGTTAAGAACTTTGCTTCAGGATGAGAACAGAAATCGTGCTCTGGCGGCGTGGCGGCCCCATTAGCGAAAGTGGTACCTCAGGTTAAGAACAGTTTCAGGTTAAGAACAGACCTCCGGAACAAATTAAGTTCTTAACCCAAGGTACCACTGTACATCTTTGCTACCTAACTTTTTTGGTAATGTGAAGACCCTAAATATATTAATTTCCTTGAATCCAGAGTGTGGCATGGTCATCTTCACGGGTGCAGTGGCACCCTTGAGGTCTTACCTGGCTCCCACAATGCCTCTGACCCTGTCCTGATCATGAAAGGGCAAGGTGACTTTATTTCTGGAACCTCTTTAGTTGCCACTTACTGCAGAATTTTTAGTAAGTCCAAATGTACTAGTGTGTGTAGTCCCAGGGCCTCCTCCATCTATGGGAGGCAAAGACCTATGCTACCTACCTGAGTGCCTGGTTGGAATGGAAGTATTTGTGGTGGTTCTCCTTCAGCAGTGGGATCACACCACCCCTTCATGGTTTGGTAGGGAATGAGTTGCCACATCCTTCTGGGCAGCTTGTCATCTGATTTGGTATGACACTCTGTCAAGGCATAAGCTGGTAAAGTCTGTTTGAAGCTCAATGTAAAGCCATGGAGATTTGCCACTTTCTGAGCTCCAGAGAAGGGCAAGGGCTTGCACTTAAACATCTAGGGGCGTCAGTTTGTTAGCAGGCCCAGTATGGGAATGGAAGCTATGTGGTGGCTTCTCCCCTTCCTCCCACCTTGTTCTGGGTCTTGGAATTGCATGGAGTGCCTCTGAAGCTCACTGTGCTGTCACAGGAAAGCCTCTCTGCCCTCTTTGGGGGACTGGATGGGTTGGATGTTAGCACAATACTTGGATGGCTTCCATGCCAAAATGTGTGGGCTTATGGGAGGAGACTACCGAAGAGGGAGGGCAGTTGCCTCTAGGAAACCCACAGGAAGGTTCTGACGCTATCTGGCAGAACACGGCTGATAACAAAGTGTTGGACTAGGTGGGGCTCTCCTTGGTCTGATCCTGTAGGGCTCATCTTTCTCTTCCTAACTTCAGAGTCCTGATTAAGCTGCTCAGATGTTACAGGTGCATCTGGTGGGGATGCTTAGAACAACCCTCTGCAGTGCAGGAATCAACTTTGTTCCTGAACTTTGTCTCTGTCAATCTTTGCAGGCAAAGCAACCATTTCTAATGATGGCGCCACCATCCTGAAGCTTCTTGATGTGATACACCCTGCTGCAAAGACACTTGTGGACATCGCCAAGTCACAGGATGCGGAGGTGGGTGTGGGAGGTTTGAGAGTTTTCAGTGGTAGGTAGATGTTGGTACTCCTGCTCGTGCCTGTGTCTTCTGAGCTTTACAACATCTGTAGCTGGGATCCAACGTCTCTTTCTCTGTCACAGTGGCAAGCTGCCATTGATTTTTCCAGCGCCCCATCTTGTGGTAATCCATAGATCCGCTCCTTTGAAGGGTGATGGGGGAGTTTTGTGCCAGATGTTGGATTTGAGATGGCAGGGCGAGGTGGATAGAATGGGGTACAATTTACTCCATGCAAAGTTGGGGCACTTGCCGCTGCTTTGTGAACTTCCCTTCGCAGAGATTTCTGGTTTTCAGGCACACGTCATTTTTCCTTCTCTTTTCCTGCAGGTTGGTGATGGCACCACTTCCGTTACACTTCTAGCTGCTGAATTCCTAAAGCAAATCAAGCCCTATGTGGAAGAAGGGCTGCATCCCCAGATCATCATCCGTGCCTTCCGCACTGCAACCCAGCTGGTAAGGGAATCTGCTGCACCCAGCCTTCCTTTGTGGAAGCTCTTTTGCACCTGGGGAGTGAGGGAACAAGAAACAATATTTACAAATGGGTTCTAGTCAGGCCTGGCTAGTGCCCTCCAGGTGTTTTTTTACCAGACCTCCCCCTGTGACTTTTGGTTATTAGCCGTGACCCCCGCTAATTGATTTACGAACCTCGATTAGCGATATATGGCTGCCCGGTCCGGCGCGCTTCCCTCAGCTGCGCCACTCAGTCACGGCTCAGCAGAGTTTCACACAGCGGTGTAGAACTGTCACCAGCTTGATTCAGCTTCCAGACAAACACACAGAGTCCAGCTTGTCTATTTACAGCATTTATTCCAACATTTCTCAGGAATTTCCAGGACTATTTGCAGCCATGCCAGACCTGCGTCTTTTCCCCACGGAACACAGAGTGGGACTGGCTAACTCCTCCCAAACTCCTCCCAGCTTCGAAAGCTGACGTCAGAATGGTGTGGCATCATGGGAAGAACTTAACTCGTTAAGTTCCAACTCCAACACCCTCCCTTGCCGCACCTTCTGACAAGACCCTTTTGAGTTCAACACCTTCCCCTTTGCCTTGTGCTCCTTCCCAGCATCTTTCCCAGGCACCTGTTGAACCCCTTCAACATTCCCAGAATCACACTGTGCGAACCAGGCCCACGCACTTTTTGCTTGGTACCTTTCCGGCGGAATGCCCTTTGTTGAGCGACTAGACCTTCTGGGCACAAACTCAGATGTTACCTCTGACTCACTGCCACCAGGACCTGTGTCCTCAGCCTCACGGGATTCCTCCTCTGACTTAAAACGTTTTCGAACCCTCTCCATTACACTCACCGGAGAACTGGGCTCGCTTTTGGGTGTTCTCTTAACCTGTGGAGAAATTTCAGATACCTCCTCCTGTTCCTGACCTTGGTCAGTTACCTGATCGTCATCATCAGACTCAGTTCCTTCTTCCTCCCCCTCAGAATCTTCCTGTTCTGAATCAGAAAGACATTCTGAAAGAACATCACGCTTGGAAGCAGGTTTTGACTTTTCATCCTGCTCATAGAACTCAGCGTGCTTGCTGATCAGTAACTTACTCTGATCACCTGATGGAAATGCAAACCTCCATGCACTCGCTGTTGGCTCATACCCACAGAAGATCATTTTCCGGAACTTGGATCCATCTGGCCCCTGCAACGCAGCAGGTACTGACACAGACGCATGTGACCCGAACATACGCAAAAAATGAATCTGGGGTTTCCTGCCATGCAACAGCCCAAACGGTGTGTCCCCTACCATGGAATTGTAGGTGCGATTCCAGGTGAAGCTCACATACTTGATTGCCTCCAGCCAAAAACTTGGAGGCAACCCAGAATCTTTCAGCAACACCTGTGCAGTTTTAACCAGAGCCTGACACTTGAGCTCTGCCTCCCCCCTTTGATTGGGTGAAGTCACTGTGTGACGTATCCCTTTCTTGCGAAAGTACTTCTGCAAAGCAGAACCTGTAAACTCAGCTCCCCTGTCACTTGTGACAGCTTGTACTTTGGTGGAAAACTTTACTTCCACCTCCTCAATCCAACGTTTGATCAGCTGTGCTGCATCACCCTTGGATTTGAGACCGTGTGTCCAGGAATTCTGTGTAAAATTATCCTGTATCGAGAGCAGAAACCTTGACCCTCCCAGACTTGGTTCTTTTACAGGACCCCACAAATCTACGTGAATTTGTTCAAAAGGCCTAGTGGTTGTCCTCTCAACTTTTGGATAACTGCATCCTTTTACCTTTGCCAGCTTGCAAGTTTCACAACTTACAGCATGTCCACATTCTAAAATCTTACACCCCTTAGAAACCTCCGGCAGCACCTGTAGTTCTTCTACTGAACTATGTGCCGTCCTAGCATGCCAAATATGGACACATTCATCATGATTGGGAATTGTAGCACGCAGTGCTTGTGCTTTCTTAACCTTCCCATCACCCTCCAGAGACGTTTTAAGAATGAAGAGATCATTCTGCCCCTTTTTAACCTTGGCAAGCATCCTCCCTCCTTTGGAGATTGTGCACACATCACCCTGAAAACAAACCGTAAATCCCATTTTCAGTAGATAAGGCACAGATAAAAGACAGTGGTTCATCCCAGGAACGGTACAACACTCCAGCGTTTCCTGTAAAATACGAAAATGCAGATTTACAACGTTAGTCAAATTTCCTTTCTGTCCATTTGCAAACAGTATAGATTTCCCGGCAGGAATTGCCGTGCAGTTCCACCTCTCGACAGCAGGTGTCTCTGGAATCAAATTGCGATTAGCTGCAGAGTCAATAACAAAACGAAACTTGGAATTTTCCACACGGCCGTCTTCGAACAAAGCCATGCTCGCTGCTATCTGATACGTCTCCTCACGTTGTTTTCCACGTCCTCTTCTTGCGTTCCCAGGCTGATAACTCCCAGACTGGTTCCCATGGAAACCCGACTGATTCCCATGATAGGTGTCCTTGAAGCCTTCCTGTCCAGCTGCCCTCCCTTTCTGTGGGCAGTCTCTTTTCAAATGACTGTGAGATCCACACACGTAGCACCGACGAATGGCAAAAGCCTGAACAAAGCTCTCATCTTGCTTAGCCCCCCCCTTTTTCCCGGTGGAGCTACCTGCACCAGACTTGCTCTCCCTGATGCGCCTTTCCTGTTCGTCGGCCAAGCGTCCTGTGACGTACGCCAAAGTCAGATCCTGCGGACTCATAGACTCCAGAGTTAGACATAAATTGTCATAACTTTTGTCCAGAGAGCTTAGCAAAATATAAACCTTCAATTCATCTGTAAAATTCACCTGCAACAGCCGCAGTTCATTAAACACAGAGAGCATCTCTGTAACATGTTGTCTTATGTCCCCACCTGGACGCAGCTTCATTTCAAACAAACGCCTGGTGGTGTGGATTTTAGCACCAGCTGTGGTCCTGTGGTGCACTCTTTCAAGAGCAGCATAAGCTTCATGCGCAGTTTCCAAACCCTCCACATGGGGCAGCTCTGAACCCTCCAAACTGAGCACTATAGCTCCCAGGGCCTTCTGGTTTTTTCTCTGCGAAGCATGCACATCTGCAATTACTGCTGCTGCAGCTCCGGCGGCTGGTTGAGGCAGTGGAGGCCTTAAGACCGCGTCCCACAGACCCTTGGCTACCAGCCAGGCCTTCAGCTTTCTGCTCCATTCTCCCCAATTTTGGCCGTTTAACTTTTCGAAAGGTACGGAGAATGAATCATGGCCGTCCGCCATCTTCTTCCGTTCTCCCAAGGGGGCCCCAAGCTGTACTTACAATAACGTCAGCTCCTCTGGCTTCTCTCCCTGGAGAAACGATACCCTGCTGTTCTTAGCTCCTGGCTCCACAGCAAACCTCTGCGTTTTTCAGCTAGCTGCTTTCAAACTCCGAAGCTGCTCCTTTGCCTCCTGCTCGACACCGCAGACTTCAAACGCATTCCAGCAGTATCTTCCGTGACAGTTTTACAAGCGATGATTTAGGATCCATAACCTGTGACTTTTGGTTATTAGCCGTGACCCCCGCTAATTGATTTACGAACCTCGATTAGCGATATATGGCTGCCCGGTCCGGCGCGCTTCCCTCAGCTGCGCCACTCAGTCACGGCTCAGCAGAGTTTCACACAGCGGTGTAGAACTGTCACCAGCTTGATTCAGCTTCCAGACAAACACACAGAGTCCAGCTTGTCTATTTACAGCATTTATTCCAACATTTCTCAGGAATTTCCAGGACTATTTGCAGCCATGCCAGACCTGCGTCTTTTCCCCACGGAACACAGAGTGGGACTGGCTAACTCCTCCCAAACTCCTCCCAGCTTCGAAAGCTGACGTCAGAATGGTGTGGCATCATGGGAAGAACTTAACTCGTTAAGTTCCAACACCCCCATCATGGGAGTTGGAGTTCCAAACATCTGGAGGGCACCACGTTGGCAAAGGCTCATTCAAACAGTCCCAGCCACTGGGCATTATGCACCTCTGAGCCGAGTGTAGTAATAATAATAATAATAATAATAATCAGTTTACAGTTATACCCAAATTAAAATAACCACCACCCCAACTAGACATTTTTTAAAAAAATATTTTTATTAACCAAATTTAACAAATCAGTTTATAAATCAAATATAACCTATTATATTTCCCCCTCCCTCTCCCACCCTCCAGAGACTTCCCTCAGCTCCCCTCTCTAATTTGTTCATACATATTATTCTCGCCGTAAATCATCCATAGGCAAACTCCGGCCCTCCAGGTGTTTGGGACTACAATTCCCATCATCCCTGACCACTGGTCCTGTTGGCTATGGATGATGGGAATTGTAGTCCCAAACATCTGGAGGACCGGAGTTTGCCTATGCCTGCCGTAAATGGTGCAGACTTCAGGCTGCGTAATCGCAGATGGCGGCTGAATCATCGCTGCACTGGCGCAGGAGTTTGGCAGGGGTTGAGAGCAAAGTCTTAATTCTGGTTCTTGCTTTGTTTTGGCAGGCAGTGAATAAGATCAGGAAGATTGCCGTTACGATCAAGAAGACCGACCAAGAGTAAGTTTCCTCCATGCCTCAATTGGAAAGGTTAAATCCACAACCTCCCTTCATTGCTGGCTCAGTTGGGTGCATGTTTTTATTGACGCTCTGCACAAATGTGTGCACCTACGTGTGTGCAAGTGGTTCGTAAATGGATTGGGTGCATGCAGTTCCCCTCTGCGGTTGGGGCATTGGCAGCATGTTTCCTGCTCACTAAATTTAAGTACCATGGATTCAGCAGTAAGCTCTGGATGGATATATTGCAAAAAAAAAGCAGGAATGCAACAAAATGGAA
Source organism: Podarcis liolepis (assembly GCF_965112155.1). NCBI lineage: Eukaryota > Metazoa > Chordata > Lepidosauria > Squamata > Lacertidae > Podarcis > Podarcis liolepis. The sequence continues at coordinate 4,181,391 of NC_139564.1, forward strand.
AACCACATTGCATTTCTGTGCACATGTATCCCTATCATGTAGCAATAGGTAACTGGAAGCCTGGGTGCAAAATCTGCCCTCCCCCAAAGTCTTCCAGTATAGCTCCTTATTCCCCTCCAATACAGTTTCAGGTTGAGAAAGGGCAGTTTACCCTTCACCCATCTCCGTGCAAACATCAGCAGAGGCCCTGCCAGAATCCTCCCTTGTCTCTGTGTGAGATGTTCAGTCCAAGGCTCATGCCAAGTCACAGACATGACAGGAGGCAGTTGCCATCAGAAAAGGAAACATTGGGAGCTTACATGCGGGATGGAGGGAGGAATGGGCTTAAGCAACCCATTTCCTGTGTTTTGTCTTATATGGGGCTTAGCTATGGGTAGAGCCAGTATAGACCCATCGCCACCTTGCTTAGTTTAGGATACGATCGGCAGCCAGGCTCTCCGTTGATAATGTTGTCCTTTGGAAAGTCTTTTCAAAAGTTTTGCTGCCTAATCTTTGGAAATGAATGTTTGGATAGCCCTATTTGGGCTCTCTTTTTTTACATGCATTCTTAATCCCAACATGATTGATGGATGCAACTCCTGGGCAGGTGGAGGGCTGTGCAGTTGTTGTTTTTTATGTATACAGGGGGGATATGTTACCTTTCCTAGAAAAAAGCAGGCTATGAAAAAATATTTGTGTAAGAAACAGCTGTTTGACAACTTCCCACCTTTTGCAAATTGCAGCAGCAAAAATTTAATGCACAGAACTTTAATGCTGGTTGGCATCAGCCCTTTTTGACTGTTATCCTCCATGCAGTTAGAAACATGCAGAGGCAGAGAGGTGCGACCCACTTGCAGGTGGGTTTGGGGAAGGTGTGACAAGGGGGATCTCTGTGCATGGAGGGGGCTCCGCCTGTGGTTTATCATTGCTGTTATCGATTATGTTTCTATACAGTGGTGCCCCGCAAGACGAATGCCTCGCAAGACGGAAAACTCGCTAGACGAAAGAGTTTTCCGTTTTGGAGGTCCTTTGCAAAATGAATCTCCTGTGGGCTTGCTTCGCAAGACGAAAATGTCTTGTGAGTTCCTGCGGTTCCCCCCCCCCCCTTTTTTCTAAGCCGCTAAGCTGCTTATCAGCTGATCCAATAAGCTGATAAGCCGCTAATAGCGTTAATCCTCTAATCCGTCAATGGGCTTGCTTCGCAAGACAAAAAAAACGCTAGACGAAGAGAACGGATTCTTTTCGTCTTGCGAGGCACCACTGTACTACGCTTCAGCTGAGGACCACAAGGCAGTTTGCAATATAAAAATGCAATAATATGTACCATAGTAGCAAACGAAAATCATACCACCCCCACCGCAGTTTAAAAGGTCATAGGTGTTTTAATTAGTCAAAGGCCCGGGAGTTTAGAATCCCGATTGCACAGAGTTGTTAATCAAATGGAGGCCTCTGCATAGGGCAAGCCTCCCCTCTTCACTCCTCCCCTCCAGTGCCCAGTCAGGAGACACAGCTGATGGGTTGGGTTAGGCTGCTGGCTCGTTTCTATCCCCCCCCCCCGCCCCCCATGATTAATGATTGCGTGGAGGACATTGCCTGAGCTGATAGATTCCAGCTAAGAAGATACATGTTTTGGTGATGCAATTAAATCTTCAGGCAAATGCCAGTTAATCTTTAAATGAAGGAACTGTAATTAACAAGACTTCCATATAATTGACTTCTTTTTTTAAAAAAGAAGTGTTCTTCTGTGACGGGCATGCTGTCTTTCCCAGGCGTTCAAAAACCATGCCTGATGGAAATGTTACTTTCCGTAGGCATTTTATGATGTTCATAGTAGTTCACGAGAAGTAGCAATAAGCAGGAAAGTTGTTCTTCTGCGTGTGCCCCCTCACTACAGCCAGTGGCTGACCTAATGTGCAAAAACAGAAAGCCATCCATTTTCAAAGCAGTCGTGAGAATCACTTAACTAATTGCAGTGTTTCTTTTTTGTAGCCTAATGAGCTCATTTTAGACTTGTGCTGTGTGTGTTGCTTCTTTAGCCTCGGGGCTGCCTATTGCTACAGAGCACTTTGAGAGCAGGCAAGAAATGGCTCCATCTTTTCCTTCTCTGCAGGGAGCTGCGGAGCTTGCTGGAGAAGTGTGCAAGCACAGCCTTGAGCTCGAAGCTGATTTCCCACCAGAAGGAGTTCTTTGCTAAGATGGTGGTGGATGCCGTCATGATGCTGGACGAGTTGCTGCAGATCAAAATGATTGGGATCAAGAAGGTGCAGGGAGGAGCCCTGGAGGTAAAGCCCTTGGCCTCCTAAAGTTCCCTTCGGCTCAGAGGAGTCTAGGCTGGAATTCCTTTCCAAGTCTAAAAAGGGTGGAGAACATAAGATGAGGCTGCTGGATCAGGCCGGGGGCCTGTCTTGTTCTTGCCCTGGCCAACCAGGTGTCTGTGGGAAACCCTGCAATCTGACCTTCCAAGACCGCTGTTCAGGTAGCGAGCGAACTGGGAGCTGTTGGCAAAGTTCGAGCAACTGATGGAGAAAGGGAATGATAGTAGATCATGGGAGTGCGAGAAGGAAAACGAAAGGATAAAATCACTTTGGGTGATGTAGTGGGTTTGAGTTACTCGTGCGTAAACTGTCCCCGTTAGGGAGCTTAATTGCCTGGGTTAAACCGTCCTGACTGCACAGCCCATCTCAGCGTGGCTGCCTCAGTCGCTAGCAGAATCTGTCTGTGGGCGTTTCTTAAACCTTTTCCAGCATAAAAGCTGTTTGACTCCCAGTCATCTCCACCTCTCACTGCGTGGGAGTCTTCTGTGCAGGGAGGGCGTGGGTAGTGGAGGACCAGTGCTCTCCTCACTGATGTCCAGGGAAGAATCCCGGAGCTCTTCCCCCGCTCCCCCCATTTGCCCTCCTGGATCCCTGGTGTTAACGCCGATTTCCTTCCCCCTCTACCAAGCTGCGTCTCCCCCTGGTGCTGGTACCTTCTCCTGCAGAATCGGGGAGCCTCTCCTTCTCCTTTCACTCTGATGTCAGTTCCCTGACAGGTGATGTCCAGCCTTAGTCAAAGATGATGATGGCGATGATTATACCACCCTTCATCTGTAGATCTCAGGGTGGTTCACAACAAAGAAATACAAGATTAAAAACAAAATACGTAATAAAAACAAGAACAGTAACTCCCCCCACTTCTTTAACAGGCCCATCACTACACACCATGTGGCTTTCAAGAATTATTTCAATCTTTTCCTCCCTCTAAGAAGTCAGGCTGCTGCACTTAAAAAATAGTCGTAATCACAGAATTTATATACCGCTTGATTGTAAAAAGCTTAAAAGTTGTTTACAAAAGATACAACTAAAATCAAGAAAAAATTCCAACCCTACTTTAAAACATATGAAAGTTAAGATAGGGTAATAGATTAATATTATCTCCGCTTTCTAAGCATCTGGGTAGTTTTGTCTAAACAAGAATGTTTTTTTGCAGGCACCAGAAAGAGGACAGTGAAGGCCTTGCTTGCTTCATAGAGCACACCCTTTGAAATTAATGGACAAGTCCATTGACTTTGCAGGGTCTATGGTACAATTTAGTTGGATGCACTAAGGCTGCATTCCTGTACGCATGTAATTGAAAGTGAGCCCCACTGAACTCAGTGGGGCTTCCTCTTGAGTAAATAAGAGCAAGACCTAAGTAGGAACCAACGGAAGGTTGCCTGCCATCCGAGAGTGGGCGTGAGGAGTGAAATGACCTTTCCTTTCCTGCAGGATTCCCAACTGGTGGCAGGAGTTGCCTTCAAGAAGACCTTCTCTTACGCCGGCTTTGAGATGCAGCCCAAGAAGTATGAGTCCCCCAGGATTGCTCTGCTCAACATTGAGCTGGAGCTGAAGGCAGAGAAGGACAATGCTGAAGTCAGAGTCCACACTGTGCAGGTAAAGGCTCAGAACCGCTTGGGGAGAGAAGCTGTGGAAATGTAACGTCTTGCCAAAAGAGCCGTGTGCCTTGCGGGGTAATCTTTGACTTCCATGCGGCATTTGGCCAAGTTGATAGTTGGAACCTCATTACCTAACCCAGAGCTTTCCAAGCTTTGTCACGATATGTTAATGTGTTGGCTGCAGTGTGTAGGTTTGCTGCACGAACGCTCCCTGCACGCTTTCGGGGCTGGTTTAATCTGCGGTTTGCTAGTAAAACTCTGTCACGAATGATGCGTGTATAAAAAGTGTGTCACCAACATGAAAAGTTTGGAAAGTTCTTCTATAAGGAGCACCTCGGTTCAAGGGACTGTGAGCACAGCAGAGGACTGCAGAATGGTTGCAGCCACCTTGGACAAAGGAAGCTGCCTTGTAGTGAATCAGACCATTGGCCCATCTAGTTCAGTACTGGCTACACTGACCGGCAGCTGCTCTCCAGGGTTTCAGGCAGGGTTCTCTCCCGGCCCCACCTGCAGATGCCAGGGATTGAACCTGGAGCATTCTGCATGCAAAGCAGACACTCTACCACTGAGTTTTGGCCCTTCCCATCCTTTCTCTTCTGCCCTCACCCTGTCCCCATAGGGTGGCAGCTGCCCAACAAGGCAGCTTCTTGGGTGGGCAAGAGCAATGGAGAAGGTTGCTGGTGTAATAGATAGATAAGATAGATAGATATACCTTTTATTGGCATCACATACAACATCCAAAACAGATCAAAACAGAATTACCACTTCCCCAGTGGCACAAAACATTTGCTAAAAGAAAGGAGGCAGAGCAGTCTATCGTCACATCTCTTGGTCTCCAGGAAGATCAGACGTCTGCAGTGTATTATGACGACAAAAAACCAAATAGAGATATTTCGCCACTAACTTGGTAAGCTCCTGATCATTCCCCGGTAATAGAAAATGTATGACCCCTGACTCTGGTTTCCATTTGGGGATACAGAGTTGATCTAGAAATTGCTGGTGGAGATCAGCATATAGTTTACAATTGAGAACCATATGTGTGAGGGTTTCCACCAGGTGGTCTTCACATGGGTGCTGATGTGGGCACCCACCTTCCAGCAGCTAACTGGTGCCACCTCTGTGACAGGGAAGATCTAAAACCAATGGTTGGGGAACGCTTCTAAATGTGCACACCTTGGATGAACATTGGTGCCCCTGATCCTGTTTCCATGTCTAGATTTACTGTATTGGCAGAGTTGTCATTCTCATAACGCCCTTTGCAGTAGACAACTATCATATTTTTCGCCCTATAGGGTGCACCGGCCCATAGGGCGCACCTAGGTTTTTTGGGGGGTGGGGGGAATACAGAAAAAAAATATTTTCCCCCCAGGCACGGGGCTGGGGCGGGGGAAGCTCGGGGTTCCCACGACCCCAGCCCCCAGAATAGGCTACTGTCCGCAAGCCTTGGGAGCCCGGCGGGAAGTCGCACCAGGCTCCCAAGGCTTGCGGAGAGCTTCCTGAAGCCTGGAGAGCGAGAGGGGTCGGTGCACACCGACCCCTCTCGCTCTCCAGGCTTCAGCGAAAGCCTGCATTCGCCCCATAGGACGCACACACATTTCCCCTCCATTTTTGGAGGGGAAAAAGTGCGTCCTATAGAGCAAAAAATACGGTACATTGGCACCGTACCCCACCCTTGTTTTTATTTTATTTTAAGCCAAACAGATCCCCCCCTTGGCTAAAGAAACAGCAGCGATAGCTTCTTGCCTAAATCTCCCTCTGCAGGATTACCAGGCCATCGTGGACGCCGAGTGGAACATCTTGTACGACAAGCTTGATAAGCTCCACAAGTCAGGGGCCAAAGTCATCCTCTCCAAGCTTCCAATTGGCGACGTGGCTACCCAGTACTTTGCTGACCGGGACATGTTCTGTGCCGGCCGAGTCCCTGAAGAAGATCTCAAGAGGACCATGATGGTGAGGTTTCCCCTGTTTGCCTTCCCAGGTTGTTGGCCAGGTGCTTGGGGCTGCCCTGCCTATGCAACCAGCCTGAGCAGTTGCCTTGGGCGGCAGCCCTGTTAGAGGAACTGGTGAAGCAGCACAGGAGAGAGAAAGGTAGGCCTGGACCCCTTGCAGGTCGCTAGTTGCTGAGCTCAGTTCTTGGACATTGAGCGCAGCTGCAGGGAGCAGCAAAACGCCTGTACAGTGGTATCTCTGGTTGCGAACGGGATCCGTTCCGGAGGCCCGTTTGCAACCTGAACAGAACGCGACCCGCTTCTGCGCATGCACGTGAGGTCATTTTGGGCGTCTGCATATGTGCGAGCGGCGAAACCCGGAAGTAACCCGTTCCATTACTTCCGGGTCGCCATAGGACGCAACCGGAAAACGCTCAACCTGAAGCAAACGTAACATGAGGTATGATTGTATGCGATTCTTTGTTACCGTGGAACGGAATGTCTTCCACTGCCCGTTTTTTGTGCTTGAAATTGTGAGGGGTGTGGGTGTGGGTGTGCGCCTCCCAACATTTCTGTTCCTTTATTGCAATTTGCAGTGGCTGCTCTTGCTATCCCCTGCCATTTGTTTAGGGTTTATTGCCTTGATTAATCCTAGGGCATTGAGGGATGCTGTTTTTATATAAAGCTTGGGACCAGTTTACTTGCGGGGTCACCTTAACCGGCTATATGTTCACTCGACCGCTTCAATCTGCAGAACTGGCGCTCTCACAGGTGCCTCACAATACTTGCTCTGCATTTATAAGAAGTAGATCTTTTAGTGTGGCATCACCAACACCTTGGAACTCCCTGTTTAATTCTGATAAAGAATTTTGCAACACTGCCCTGTTAAAGGGGTAAAGAGTGCTTTGCTATTACCATATTGGCCCGAATATAAGCCACACTCCCCCCCCCCCCCAAATTCTGACCGTAAAAATTTAAAGTGCGGCTTAAACTTGCGACCTTACAAAAATTGGCTTTTACGATATCGCTGCTGAAACATACATATGGTAAAACGGAACATTTGCCATTTACAGGCGTGAGTGTCTGCAGAATTTTAAGGGAGTGGCTTATATTTGGGTATTGTCTCCCCCCAATTTTAAAGGTGCAGCTTATTTGCGGGTGTGGCTTGTATTCGGGCCAATATGGTATTTATTGAATTTATATCCTGACCTTCCAAAGCACCCCAGGCCATTGATGTGGAATGAATAAGTCAATGCAATAGGCAGACTAATAGGCACTATTGTTTCGTAGTGATACTTATATATGAAAATGACATTCTCATAATGGGGGTGGAGGGAGCAGAGCAGCAAACCTAGTCAGCAGAGCTCGGTTTTCGCTTGTTTGATGCTAGATCAGTACCCTCTAAAATGGTACTCTTTCCCCATGCCCTGTAGGCCTGCGGTGGATCCATTCAGACCAGTGTAAACTCCCTGACCGATGAGGTCCTTGGGCGTTGCGACCTCTTCGAGGAGACTCAGATTGGAGGCGACAGGTAAAGGCAGCCTGGCCAGGATGGCGGAGGCACGGGACAAGCTTTGGAGTTGCCTTGCTTGCTTTTAATTCACACACATTTGGGGGGTTTCTTGAGGTGGCTGGACGTAAATATGGGTCTGAGTCTGCCCTTTCCTCAGAGGGCATCTCAGCTAAGGCGTGGCGCGGCTGTGATCCCCATGGACACTAAGACACGCTTCCCCCTTTCTCTGGCAGGTACAACTTCTTCACAGGCTGCCCGAAGGCCAAGACCTGCACGATAATCCTGCGTGGAGGGGCGGAGCAGTTCATGGAGGAGACGGAGCGTTCTCTCCACGATGCCATCATGATTGTTAGGAGAGCAATCAAGGTGCGGGTTGAGCAGCTAGGCTGACTTGGGATTCCGTAGCCTCCTGGATGTCTTGATCAGCCATAGATCATGGCCCAGCCAGAGGGGCTCCTGTAATCTGGGAGTGTCTCCCCTCTGCCTTCCCAGTTCAGATGTGCCACAGCTTAAGGTGCAGGACCACCTGCCTGTCAATCATCTGACATCATAGTGATGCGGGTGGGGGAGGCGGGAGATAGCCAAATCCAGCAGAGAGCAGGATTGCACTTCCTGCATGTCAGCTGATGCACTGGGAGTTAAGTTCACTGTGTGAGCAGCTGATCAAGCCACAGCGCTACCTTTTGGACCTCACCTGGAACACCGTCTAGTTCTTGATGCCACAGTTGTAAGGGTATCGATAAGCTGGAATGTATGTAGAGGAGAAGATGATAAAGGAGCTGGGTACAGTGGACTCTTGGGTTGCAAACGTGATCCGTGCGGGATGTACGTTCGCAACCTGCAGCGGTGCGTCTGCACACGTGTGGGTTGCGATTTGGTGCTCCTGCGCATGCACAAAGCGTGATTTAGTGTTTCTGCGCATGCGCGACCCCCAAAACCCGGAAGTAACCTGTTCCGGTACTTCCAGGTTTCAACGGGTCTGTAACCCGAAAAAACACAACCTGAAGCGTCTGTAACCCAAGGTATGACTGTATGTTTAGCCTGGAATAGAAGAGACCAAGAGGAGATATGATAGCCATCTTCAAATCTCTAAAAGGCTGTCCCATGGAAGATGGAGCAAACTTGTTTTCTGCTGCTCCGGAGGGTTGGACCTGAACCAATGGATTTGAGACGCAAGAAAGGAGATTCTGACTAAACCTTTCTGACTGCAATTACTGTTGGACTCTGGAATGGTCTCCCTTAGAAAGTGGTGGATTCTATTTCCTTAGAGGGTTTTCGGCAGAGGATCAATGGCCATCTGTCCTGGGTGCTTGAGCTGAGATTTCCACATTGCAGGGGGTTGGACTAGATGACCCTTGGCTCCCTTCCAACTCTACAATTCTCTGATTCCTTGGCTGTTCCAGAAAGCCTCTTCCAAAATTCTGCCGCTTTCACTTAACCCATGTGTGGCATGTGGAGCCTTTGAATAGCTTGTCTTTGTGGTAGAAGGTTTTTTTGGGGGAGGGGAACTGGGGGTGCGTAGATTTCTGGGCTTTGTATTGCCATGAGGATTGGGGTTGTAAATGGGGCAGGAGAAGGCAGGCGAGCTGCAGGGAAGCTGTTGTGTGACATGCATAGAAATCCACACACACACATAGCTCCTCTCATCTCTGAGCTTTGGCAAACAGCTCTTCTCACGCATCCCTACCTCAAGAGCTGGAAACACGTATCCTTGGAAACAGGACTCCGAAGGATCCTACGTGGGGGGAGCACAGAGCCCTTTGCTGGGACCCAAAGGACCAGCTGTGGCATCAAAACGAGGCTCTCCACAGATGAAAGTCTGGCCACCTGGACCTTCTTGAGAGCCATCTGCTCCTCCCAGCAGCACCTCGGTCTGTTGTTTGCTGAAGCAAGCTGGGAATGGGGGAGACATGGCCAAGCGATCAAACAGCCAAAGAGCCCTTCAGTGAGAGTGGCTGGCTACTGGCGGCCCCCAAAGCAGCCTCTCTGTTCGTGTCCGCCACATGCCAGAGGATGCTGGAACTGCAGCCTGTTGGCCCCACGTCTCATCTAAGGAGAGCAGCAAAGCTGTCAGTCTGTTGCTGCGTCTTGGGCAGGCTTTATGAGTGACTTCAGCACTCCCCTAAAAACGTGAAATCCTGCAGGCACAGCGTGGGAGGGAACCTTGATTTCAGCTTTCTCCCGAAGACGCTGACTGCCGCGTAATGTGTGAATGGACTCTCCAGGGGTATTGTAAAGGGACTTCTGCTAACAGAGTTCCCTAAACTCTGGGTCAGGTGTGCTCTTCCCATGTTCGTTTTGATGCAGCCTAACGTCTGCAGTCCAGGGAGGTCCCAGAGCTCAAGACGTTCAGCGGGGATCCTGCATCCTTTGCTAAAATAATATACAGGGAGTCCTGGCTATACCACATATTTTTAGAACACGCTAGCAATAATCCATCTTTGTGGATTGCTAACCATGAATTTATCCCACTCTTCCTAGTCTCTGCTTAGAGGCCTTTCCATGCTGAATTAGCCTTACTGAATGTTATTTTGTTGTGTTTTTTGATTTGGTGTACGTGGTTTAGGGAATTTTTATTAAATGTACTAAGTACAGTAAATACTCCATGTCTGATTTTAAAGTATGCAAAATATGAGCTAGTTTTGCATATCATTCTCTACATGGATTTCAGATTTCTTTAGCTTTGCATTACACGCCAGCTGTGCCTCCCTCTCACTGCCAGCAGGCTGGTGGATAGCATTGGCTTGTGTGAACTCGACAGACGTGCCTTCGCTCCTTCCAAACAGTGTCAGCCAGATCCGTGCGAGGCAAACTGCCAGTGGCGTCTATGAGAACAGCATAAATTAGACCTGTTGCGATAACTGACTTTTTTTGAGAGAGAGAGAGAGGTGACCTTTCCCCGCCCAATTGTGTGCTTCCAGAATGACTCTGTCGTCGCTGGTGGTGGAGCTATAGAGATGGAGATCTCCAAGTACCTTCGAGACTATTCCAGGACCATTCCAGGCAAGCAGCAGCTGCTGATTGGCGCCTACGCCAAAGCCCTGGAGATCATTCCGCGGCAGCTCTGCGACAACGCCGGTTTCGATGCCACCAACATCCTCAACAAACTCCGAGCCAAGCACGCCCAGGTGAGCAACCTTAGCCAGGCTTGCAGGGGCCGTTCTGCAGCCTTTTCAGAGCAGCAGATTCCACTTCTATCACTTCCCAGCAGTGGGCAGGTTGGATACTGCTGCATCTTCATGGCAGGCTTCCTGGTGGTTCTGCTCAGGGTAGATAGGAACTACATGCTGCTTCTCTTCTCGTTGCATGCAAACACAAAAGTCAAGGTCCACAACGTTTTCCTTTTATTTACTTAATGAAATTTGCGTGCTGCTTCAACTCATCAGTGGGTTACAAAGAATGTGGAATATGTACCATATTTTTTGCACCATAACACTCACTTTTTTCCTCCTAGAAAGTAAGGGGAAATGTCTGCGTGTTATGGAGGGAATGCCTACGGGTGGCATGCCTACGGATTTTCCTCCTCTAAAAACTACGTGCGTGTTATGGTTGGGTGCGTGTTATAGAGCGAAAAATACGGTGTATAAATTTCTACGCCAGTTTCCTAAACATGGGTCTCAATTTGTTTTTGTACTACAATTCCCACCATCCCTGCTAGCTAGGGATGATGGGAGTTGTAGTCCAAGAGCAACTGGAGAGCCAAGTTTGGGAAACACTGGTGTAGAGCAACTTGAAATAAAACTTGATATGGACAAAGCAATAGCACAATATATGTTGTATAATATATAGGCAACTCCCCGTTTACGCGAGGGTTACTTTCTGAAGCACCACGTGTTTTAAGTGAAACCACGTATATTGGGAACACCCTTGAAAAAGCCTGCAAACACCACATTCTCCCTCCAAACCTTGCTCAGACTCCTAGCTCTCCACCAGCCACAAAGGTTGGCGCAAGGGCTCGTAGGATTATGAGGTGCTGTTTTTGCACCACTTTTGGTGTTTCCGTGCTCTTTTAGGGCTGGTTTGTCCCCTTTCCGTGCCCCTCCTATGTTCACGGTGATGCACGAATGCCCTGGGAAGGCGCATAAATGCCCGTACAGACATTACAGTTATGGTGCCATTGGGCTGGAGGGGGGAGCCAGGTTAGTGGGGGCAGAGTTAAGGGGCCGTCGCTTGACCTCACCGGGTGTGTTCTGTCTGCCCCTCAGGGTGGCAAGTGGTACGGCGTAGATGTGAACAACGAAGACATCGCCGACAACTTTGTGGCCTGCGTGTGGGAGCCGGCAGTCGTGCGCATCAACGCCCTGACAGCGGCCTCCGAGGCCGCCTGCCTTATCGTGTCTGTGGACGAGACCATCAAGAACCCCCGCTCCACGGTAGACGCCCCTCCTCCGGGCCGCGGCAGAGGGCGAGGCCGGCCCCATAACCACTGAGGGGCAGGTGTCGCCAGCAGCGCAAGACACGGGGAGCCCCTCTCTTAACAAGACCCGGTCCCAGGACCCCTTAGAAAAATGCTTTCCCCATTGGCAGTCCTCAAACAACCTTCACACTGGGGGGAAAGGGGGAGCGAGGCGCTCGCAGCGTTGCTGCTCTGCTCCCAGTGGGCCTCCTCCTTCAAACGGGAGAAAACTCTGGGAAATCCCAGACAGTGCGCCCTCTAACATTCAGGTCCAGCCAACCTTCGTGGTTCCAGACCTTTCTCCCTCCTGGGTTTCTCCATATCCTTCAACTTCTACTCTCAAGGGGCTCCCCTGGATCTCTGCATTGCTGGCACGGCGCTTGTCTGCTAAAGGAGCTAGGAATGTGTTGTATTTATTGGTGGTGTTTTTTTTCTACTGGGGGTTCAAACCCAGCCATGAACACAATAAACAATTAAAAAAACACACAGTTCATTGCCTGTCTTCTGTACCGCACTCCTTTGTCGTTTCTCGAACCTTCCTCGGGGGAAACTGCCGAAAGGTGGAGGTTTTGAAATGTAATTTGTGGCCCATGAGAGAAAGAGTACACACCTGGGCATTTGCCTGGTGTGACAGCTTGTTTAAAATCCTGTATATGGAACCAAGAACGCTTCTCTGTGGCCCATGAGCACTCCAGGTTCCTGAATCATCATTCACCTAAAAGTTAACAGTTAAAAGTGACAATGTTTTCTTCCACCCAGTAATCTTGCAGTTGCTAGGATGGTATTCTTCAACCACCTGGGTGAACATGAAGGCTTTTAAATCTCTCCTGAAAGTTTCTAATGATGGAGGAAGGTGCACCTCACTAGGCTTGGGCAATTTGTACTGCCAGGTATACAGCAGGCTCCTTTGAACTTAGGTAAAGGTAAAGGGACCCTTGACCATTAGGTCCAGTCGTGGCCAACACTGGGGTTGCGGCGCTCATCTTGCTTTATTGGCCGAGGGAGCCGGCATACAACCTCCGGGTCATGTGGCCAGCATGACTAAGCCGCTTCTGGTGAACCAGAGCAGCGCACGGAAACGCCGTTTACCTTCCCACCGGAGCGGTACCTATTTATCTACTTGCACTTTGACGTGCTTTCGAACTGCTAGGTTGGCAGGACCGAGCAACAGGATCCCCGTCACGGGGATTCGAACCGCCAACCTTCTGATTGGCAAGTCCTAGTCTCTGGTTTAACCCACAGTGCCACCCGTGTCCCTTCCTTTGAACTTAGGCAGGTGTCAATCTCATGATGATTGACAAGGGGTGGTTACACATGGCCTTGCTGGTGGTGGTGGTTCAGGAGAGGAACATAGTGTTCCACCTCTTAGGCCAGCACTGCTTATTCTCCTGTGTGGGGTTTCTTGCTAGTCTTTAAAAATTGTTTGCATCCTTCTGTCTCAAGAGACAATAGAGCATGCCTCGAGGGGTGAAGTCAAACAGCTGCATTAATAAATCTGGGAAGGTAGCCCATCTAGGAGAAGGAAAACTGGCTTGTGGAGAGATATCTCAAATATAAGTTGTGTAATTCCTGGATACATGCAAGGAGGGGATGGGTGATTAATAATGGTATCAGTTGAGCCAGCTCATAACATTGAGTATATTCACCTGTACATCTGCTGACACAAGTATGAATTCCTGCAGCGCTACTCTAAATTCTGCAGCCTGCAAAACACACAAATTTAGCAGATTTCCATACTTTGCATTACCTCTGCCATTTTTACTGCTTTTTAAAATTCTGGGTTTCTGTGATGCAAGAGGAGTGGGTAGGCACTGATCCCCCTCCTGCAGAAATCTTCAGACTGCTCTCCCAAACTCCCATTTCAAATCTCCCGTTAGCTGCCACGATCTTAGCGTTTTCCGAGCGCATCTTTCCAACTAGAATCATTTGCATTCAAGTAAATAAAACAAGCGGAGTTTCTCAGACAGCCCAGCCCCAGAGAATCTCTGCACGTTGTGCAGAATCACAACATAACACAGCTGTGTGTACATAGGAGCAGTTTGCATGCACATTGATTTGGGTTGCATAAAGGGGGCGTGTGTCATTTTCCAAACTTGCAATTGCTCCTCCGGATTTTTATTTTTGTCTGGCTGTGTAGGTGGAGCTGGCGAAAGAACAACTGGGATGTGAGCATGTTTGTAAGCGCAGCAGGAATGTGTCCCTAAAGAGGTGCGGTGAGGGACAAGAGAGCTATCCATGGCTATTTCCCATCATGGCTATGCTCTTGTCTCCAGAGCTGAAGGCAGCAGTGCTTCTGAATGCAGTCACTGGATCCACAGTTGGGGAGAGTTGCGCTCGCGCTCGGATCCTGCTTGTCAGTGTCCCACAGGCATCTGTTTGGCCACTGTGAGGACAGGCTGCTGCAGTAGATGGAACATGGGCCGGATCCTGCAGGCCTCTTCTTACCTTGTGGGTCAAAGAGTACCAATAAATTGTCACTGGAGTCACCACTCTGGGTGTCCTAAAGAGTTGTTTTTCCAATAATTTTATTGTTCCAGTCTCTGCAAGCCTCCACATTGAGGTTGAGTTCGTTTGGTTTTTAACAATGAAGCAGTGTACAGTGGTACCTCGCAAGACGAATGCCTCGCAACACAAAAAACTCGCTAGACGAAAATGTTTTTAACAATGAAGCAGTATAAACATTTTATGAAATAAAGTTGTTGTTGTTATTTCAACTTGCGGAACTCATCATGCAAAAAGCTGGGCTGGATGAATCCCAAACCGGAATTAGGATTGCTGGAAGAAAACATCAACAACCTCAGATATGCAGATGACACAACCTTGATGGCAGAAAGTGAGGAGGAATTAAAGAACCTTTTAATGAGGGTGAAAGAGGAGAGCGCAAAATATGGTCTGAAGCTCAACCTCAAAAAAACAAAGATCATGGCCACTAGTCCCATCACCTCCTGGCAAATAGAAGGGGAAGAAATGGAGGCAGTGAGAGATTTGACTTTCTTGGGCTCCATGATCACTGCAGATGGTGACAGCAGTCACGAAATTAAAAGACACCTGCTTCTTGGGAGAAAGCAATGACAAACCTAGACAGCATCTTAAAAAGCAGAGACAGCACCTTGCCAACAAAGGTTCGTACAGTTAAAGCCATGGTTTTCCCAGTAGTGATGTATGGAAGTGAGAGCTGGACCATAAAGAAGGCTGATCGCCAAAGAATTGATGCTTTTGAATTCTGGTGCTGGAGGAGACTCTTGAGAGTCCCATGGACTGCAAGAAGATCAAACCTCTCCATTCTGAAGGAAATCAGCCCTGAGTGCTCACTGGAAGAACAGGTCATGAAGCTGAGGCTCCAAGACTTTGGCTACCTCATGAGAAGAGAAGACTACCTGGAAAAGACCCTGATGTTGGGAAAGATGGAGGGCCCAAGGAGAAGGAGACGACAGAGGACAAGATGGTGGGACAGTGTTCTCGAAGCTATGAACATGAGTTTGACCAAGCTGTGGGAGGCAGTTGAAGACAGGAGTGCCTGGCATGCTCTGGTCCATGGGGTCACGAAGTGTCGGGCACAACTAAACAACTAAACAACAAAAAAATTGTCATTGGAGTCACCACTCTGGGTGTCCTAAAGAGTTGTTTTTACCAATAATTTTATTGTTCCAGTCTCTGCAAGCCTCCACATTGAGGTTGAGTTTGGGTTTTTAACAATGAAGTGATGTATACATATTATGAAATAAAGTTGTTATTTCAATTTACGGTATACACCGCCCTATACCTGGAGGTCTTAGGGTGGTTTACAGCAAGACCACAACATATAAAATCAAACCAAAAGCAGTAACCTAGTAAAACCGCCCCCCCCCCCAAAGCCACATTCTAAAAGGGTGTTGAATGTCAATAAGATCAACCAAAGGCCTGGTTAAAAGGAACGTTTTTGCCTGGCACCTAAAGGTATACAGGGGACGCTCGGGTTGCGAACGTGATCCGTGCGGGATTCACATTCACAACCCACAGCGTTCGCAACCTGTGTCTGTGTGCGCATTTGCGGGTTGCAATTTGGCGCTTATGCGCAAAGCATGATTTAGCGCTTCTGTGCATGTGTGACTGCCGAAACCCAGAAGTAACCTGCTCCGGTACTTCTGGGTTTCGGCGGTCCACAACCCGAAAAAACGCAACCTGAAGCATCTGTAACCTGAGGTATGACTGTATAATGAAAGCACCAGGCGAACTTCCCTGGGGAGAGCATTCCACAGACGGAGAGCCACTGCAGAAAAGGCCCTGTTCTCGTGTTGCCACCCTCCGGACCTCTCGAGGAGGAGACACGAAGGAGTGCCTTAGAAGATGATCTCAGGGTCTGGGTAGGTTCATATGGAAAGAGGCGGTCCTTGAGGTATTGCGGTCCTGAGCCGTTTAAGGCTTTATAGTCAAAACCAGCACTTTGAATTGGTAGTGCAGTCAGACCAGGATCGGTGTAAGATCAGGGGTTGGCAACTTGTAGCCCATGGGCCACAAGCGGCCCACAGGGGTTGTTTAAATGGCCCATGAGCTGCCCGCTTGGTGAGTCCGTGCTGCGCTAAACTGGCGCAGCGCGGAGCGGGGACTTGCTTCCACATCGCTGAAAATCGCGTCTGTGCAGACACAATCCGGTCCACGGAGCAATCTCCATGCCCTGGTGAATTCTGCACCAGCTGAAGTTTCTGAACAGTCTTCAGACGCAGCCCTACGTATAACGCAAAGCACACTTTTCTGTATTCTGCAGGAACTCGCTGTTTTGACAGCCGGACAGAATGCCTTTCCCCCGAAAACCTGCCTTAGGTCTTGAGCTGGTACGAGGTGTTCTTTTCCCTCTGTTCCTCGTTTTTGTTTTTTTATTATTCAGGAAGCAAATTGCCTGTGCTAATTGTCAATTTGTACCGAATCATTTCCAGCTTCTTTCCCCAGTTCCTTTGAAGGCCTGGCTTATTTAGCAGGTCATTAAAATTGCGCATTCCGGCTAATGAAGCTCCATTTAGATTCTGCTCTTGCGGCTTGTCGTCCTCGGCTCCTGGGAGTGGGCGTGATTGCGCGTGAAACTCCTGCAGGGGCGCAGGAGATGAACGATTGCGGCGCCACGAGAAGAGATCCCCCCTGCTAGGATGCAAAGCGGCAGGTGCTCTCGGGGCCCCCTTACCTGTCCTCCATAAAAACCCTGCCCAGATTATACTCCCTGAAGTGATGATACTTAAATACAACGACAACACTAAATTGCTAGTACACAGAATAAAAATCGCATTTGGTTAGAAACTGTTTCTCAGGCGGCTAGTCCTAGTCTTTATAACCCTGGACCTTCTTCCAGAAGGCAGACGCTGAAAGAGATCATTTCCGGGGTGCGCACTATCCTGCACTATCTCTGTAGCTTTCTTATGGCACCTGGAAGCGTAGATTTGATCCAAGGTGGGAAGAGTGCACCCAATTATTCTCTCCGCAGTCTTTACAACCCTGGACAGCATTGTTTTTCCCCTGGCCGTGCAGCTCCCAAACCACACACACAACCATAAGTTAATACACTCTCAACAGTATGGTTTCTGTGTGTGGTTTGGGAACTGTCAGGGAAAAAACAATGCTGTCCAGGGTTATAAAGACAGTGGATAATGATAAATAAATCATCATCATCATCCCCCCGATCTCAAATACTGTTCCTGAATCTCTGGATGCTACAGTTGACTCCCAACTGTAGCAGCAAAGCGTAGCTAGAAGCCATGGATCGAATCTCCTCCACATCCTTCTGCCTGGCCATGCGGCAAAGAGGATGGTAGACTAAATAGACCCCCTTTGGCCTGATCCAGCACTGCTCTCCTCGCTTCCCTTTGAAACGCTGCCCGCCATCTGCAGGCTTCTAAAGTATTTTATAAATATTAGCATACCTGTTAGGAATAATTAGAAGTGATTTTGTTAAAAGAGCGTTTTGCCAGATTAATTAGGGATGCCTTTCTGGGAGGCTGGAAAGACTTCTGTCTAATTGCTTCAGGCAAATTTCCCGTACCAAGATCCCTGGGAGTGAGTCTCGCTAAAGCCAACGGCGAAGACTGCTGTGTGGCGAAGGATGGGACTGTGTTGTAAAGGTTGCAGTCCTTATTGAGAGGCTTGGTGCTTGAGGCAATGGAACAAGGCATGAAAGGTTCTACCTGTGGCATCAGAGAGCAGGTAAGGACTTGGATGAAGGAGTACAAACACAGTTTTTAAAAACACATACAGACACAGTTCCCCACATGTAGAAAGTTAGCAGGCTGGAAATACTTTAGCCTGGCTTTCTACATGCAGGAATTTGGATGGGGACAGAGGAGACTATTCCATTATGTGATCCCCAGGTCCAGGAACAAGCTTACTGTCCACTGAGAACTTAGCCAAAGCGTTCTGTGTGAACATGAAAGCTTGCATACCTTATCATGAACACCTCTAGGTCCTCATTATATATATAACCAGGCCTTTGGTTGATCTTATTGACATCCAACACCCTTTTAGAATGTGGCTTTTTTTGAGGGGGGGGGATGTTATTAGGTTACTGCTTTTGGTTTGATTTTATATGTTGTGGTCTTGTTGTGAACCACCCTGATACCTCCGAGTACAGGGCGGTGTATAAGTTGAAAATAAAACAACAACAACAACTTTATTTCATAAAATGTATACACTGCTTCGTTCTTAAAAACCCTAACAAACTCAACCTCAATGTTGGAGGCTTGCAGAGACTGGAACAATAAAATTATTGGTAAAAATAACTCTTTAGGACACCCAGAGTGGTGACTCCAATGACAATTTTATTGTTGTTTAGTCATTTAGTCGTGTCCGACTCTTGGTGACCCCATAGACCAGAGCACGCCAGGCACTCCTGTCTTCCACTGCCTCCCACAGTTTGATCAGACTCATGCTGGTAGCTTCGAGAACACTGTCCAACCATCTCATCCTCTGTCGTCCCCTTCTCCTTGTGCCCTCCATGTTTCCCAACATCAGGGTCTTTTCCAGGGAGCCTTCTCTTCTCATGAGGTGGCCAAAGTATTGGAGCCTCAGCCTCAGGATCTGTCCTTCCGGTGAGCACTCAGGGCTGATTTCCTTCAGAATGGATCAGTTTGATCTTCTTGCAGTCCTTGGGACTCTCAAGAGTCTCCTCCAGCACCAGAATTCAAAAGCATCCATTCTTCGGCAATCAGCCTTCTTTATGGTCCAGCTCTCACTTCCATACATCTCTGCCAGTACAGGAACAGTCGTGGCCGACTCAGGGGTTGCAGCGCTCATCTCGCTTTATTGGGCGAGGGAGCCAGCGTACAGCTTCCGGGTCATGTGGCCAGCATAACTAAGCTGCTTCTGGCAAACCAGAGCAGCGCACGGAAACGCCGTTTACCTTCCTGCCGGAGCAATACCTATTTATCTACTTGCACTTTGACGTGCTTTTGAACTGCTAGGTTGGCAGGAGCAGGGACCAAGCAATGGGAGCTCACCCCGTCGCGGGGATTCAAACCACTGACCTTCTGATCGGCAAGCCCTAGGCTCTGCCGTTTAACCCACAGCGCCACCCACGTCCCAGTTTTACTCTACTAGGCAGCAATTATTTCCTGGTCCTACACAGGAAGTGTTGTTATAGCCGAGATGCTTTTTAGGGTAAAAGATGTAGGCTGTTTTCTGAAGGAACAGTGCAGGTGGTTGCATTTATTTGCGAGTTTAACATCTCCCAAAAGCAGCACACTTAGATCGATTGCCGTTCAGCTCGGGTGCGTGTGGTGCGATGCTCAGCCAAGGGAGAACGTAACCAAGGGAACGGCCCATCAGCTAAGAAAATCCATACTTCTCTTGACATTCCTTTTAAAAAGTAAGCTTAGTTTTTCCTAAGAGGTGCTTGGTTTTGTGACACCCTCTCCATGCCAGCAGAGCAGCAGCCTGAACTTTCTTGATTTAAATCAGCTTTCCCCAAACTTGGGTATCCAGCTGTTTTTGGACTACAACTCCCATCTTCCCTAGCTAGCAGGACCAGTGGTCAGGGATGATGGGAACTGTAGTCCAAAACAGTTGGGAGACCCAAGTTTGTGAATCCTTGATTTAAATCCTTAGATTCTCATCGACGGACCATCAATTTTGCTTTTAATTTAGCTCTTGGCAAAATTTGGGAACGGTCTGGTCCAGCGCAGAGATACCTCTTTCCTTCCTTGTTAAAGCCAGCTTGATTTCATGTGAATACAGACAACTTTCCCTATAGAAGGTGGCCTCGACCCCGATATCCTAATCTGAGGTTAATCTCTACATATCACCTTTGAGAGAGGTCTGGAGGGTGGTGTCAAGAGAAAGGGCCTTTTTTAGTGGTGGCTCCCTATCTATGTCAAATGTTCTCCCCAGGGAGGCCTGCCTGACATTGACCTTGCCACCATTTTGACGCCAGGCAAAGCCATTTTCATGAACATTTAGGCCAGAGCTTTCCAGAGCTTATGCCCTACCTGGAGATATGAAGAATCAAACATGGGCACCTTCTGCATTCAAAGCAGATGATTTCTGCGTCCCCAAGCCAAAGCCCTTCTCCGTCTCCGCAGGCCTGTCATGAGGTCTCCCCTGTCCTATATGAAACCACAAAACGCCTCTCCTGCAGAGGTTGTCACAAAGAATATCCGTCATGCTGGACATGTTCCGCGAAGCCTGTAAGCCACCAGTGAACTTTGTTTAGGAGATTTAGGGAGCTTATTGGGGAATCCCTCCAGGCTTCCTGCCCCCCCAGCGCCCCCAAAGAAAACCACTTTCAAAATTGCAATCGGAGTTTCTGAAGGGAAAAGAAGGGTGGGAGCACATCCTGGGGGGATTTTTCCTTCTGCCTGGGTTCTCTTCCTCAGTTCCGGTTGCTCTTGGAAACAGCTGACCTACATCTGCATGTCAAAATGTGAGGGAGATTTCGCTTGACATGGTGTGGCAAGGCTTGGCGGAGCTTGACTTCTGCCTGCGGGGAGCAACCTGGCGCTTACTCAGGACTTTCTGTGCACTAGGGAATCGTGCATGCCTGTCCCCTGCCCCTTTTGATTGTGGGCTGTTTTTTCACCACGAGCTCCGTTCCCCTGTTGAATATTTAAACTAGCTTAAAAGCAAACACGCAGCTGGAACTGCGATCAGAGCTGCCTTGACAGATGCGGCTGGGTCAACCCCACACATTTCTCCGATGAAAATAGGGACACCCTATTCCATTACAATCATGTTCATGATAATAATTTTATTATTGATACCCTGCCCATCTGACATGGTTGCCCCAGCCACTCTGAGCGGCTTCCCACATATATAAAAAACACAACAAGCATTAAACGCTGAAAATCTTCCCTATACAGCAGGCATTGGCAAACTCGGCCCTCCAGATGTTTTGGGACTACAACTCCCATCATCCTTAGCTAACAGGACCAGTGGTCAGGGGTGATGGGAGTTGTAGTCCCAAAACATCTGGAGGGCCGAGTTTGCCTATGCCTGCTATACAGGGCTGCCTTCCGATGTCTTTTAAATGGTATATAGCTACTTATCTCCTTGGCTCGAGGGTTGTAAACTCTCCAACATTTCTCTGATGAAAATAGGGGCGTCCTAAGGAAACACGGGACATTCTGGGCTCAAGTCAGAAACTGTTAGAATTCCTGCTCCGTGATTGCAGTCATGGGATTGTTGTCTTTCACATGACGGTGTCTGTTTTGACTCCACAGAGTGGGAAGTGACGGAGACAGGATGTTTGTGTTACTGTGTTCCGTAAAGTGCAACTATTGCCCTTTTTCTTTTTCTCTTTGCTGTCTGATGCTAGAGAGAGGGAGCCATGTTTCAGTGCTCCGTGTGTGTTTATATGTAAATAAAATAGATTAGCCAAAATGCTGAGTTGCTGAGGTCTGTTACCCAAAGCTGTGAAGACTCTGCGGATCCCTAAGTGAGCCGGTGTCGGTTGGCATCGGTCGCTGTGATGTTCGGGAAGAAGAAAGCTTATGAAGCTCCCGGTTTTGGCGGCTTCTGTAAATCTGGGACTGTCCCTGGAAAACAGGGGCACTCGGAGGGTCTGCAATCCTATGGCTTTGCCCGACAAGCCCAGTGAGGATGGGATTCTCCCAGAGAATCACAGAGCCAAAGAGCTGGAAGGGAACCCCTTGCAATGTGGGAATCACAACTAAAGCATCCCTGGCAGGAGTGGGGACTTGGGTCTGGATCCTGCTGGAATTCTGTGTCAGCGTGTGGAAGGCTGCTGTTGAGAACAGATTGAAAGCTTTTTTTACATTCCTGTTGAGACCCTCTTTGGATCAGGCTGTAGCCCAGCAGCTGAAGACAAGTGCCTCTGCCAAATGCCAGGAGCCCCTGCCCAAATATTCATTGCAAAATAATAATAATAATTGGGAGGGTCTAGGGGTGGTGGCCCCCATGGGGGCTACATTGGGGGACCCCAAGCTTAATCCTACGTAGAGCACATGGGATGTCGGGGAAATCTCTCAAGTTACTTGCTGCTGG
Source organism: Podarcis liolepis (assembly GCF_965112155.1). Lineage (NCBI taxonomy): Eukaryota > Metazoa > Chordata > Lepidosauria > Squamata > Lacertidae > Podarcis > Podarcis liolepis. The sequence continues at coordinate 4,203,578 of NC_139564.1, forward strand.
TAGAGAGATATTCCTCAGCGCCTCTAGAGAATCAGAACTATTATTAGACATAAAACAGTCTGGTGAATTGCAGGGATTTGGCCCAGATTTTGACATGCGTTGTTTTTCATCCTGTTTGTGGGTCTGTTAATTAAAAACGGAGGCTGCCCCAAGGCGTTCTCTGGAGTTCCCTAGAAATATTATTTGCGTCCTGGATTCAGCGCCTTCAACCTCCCGCGACCTACATTTTGTTCCAGCTGCAACATCGCCCGCAAAACCCTTGTGCGTCCATTTATCAGTTATTGGTTGATTAATTTAGCGGCTGGCCTTCGTTCCAAGGGATATGTATTCTGGGGAAAACTCTTGGGACCCCCTGGAGCCTGTTGCTGCTCAGAGATTGGAGTGGCCATGTCACAACCCTTTTCCAGCTCCTTTGGTGAAAGGAAGGCTCCGCAGTTCAAAAAGGCAAGCTTTGGAGCCAACGCAGCGTGTCTGGTGTGGCAAATACAAGCAAGCATAAAAAAATCATAGAGTTGTAGTTGTAGAGGGACCCCAAAGGTCATCTAGCCCAACCCGACAGATATCACCTTCTCAGCAGATTTCACTTATACGGTCTCATACAGATTTCACTTATACGGGACTGCCTCTCCTGGTATGCCCCGCAGAGGACCTTAAGGTCCACAAATGAAAACACCTTGGAGGCCCCAGGTCGCAAGATGGTTAGATTGGTCTCAACTAGGACCAGAGCCTTTTCAGTACTGGCCCCAACTTGGTGGAACGCTCTGTCACAAGAGACCAGGGCCCTGCGGGACTTGACATCTTTCCGCAGGGCCTGCAAGGCAGAGCTGTTCTGCCTGGCCTTTGGTTTAGACTCAGTCTGACCCTTATGTTTCCCTCCCCTTATGGTCTTGATTTATCAGCTATTTAAAAATGAGGCTGCATTTTAAATTGCATTTTAACCTGTATTTTAAATTGGGGTTTTTTTCTCCCTCTCTTTCCCCCCTATTATGTTTTTACTGTGATTTTATTTTATTGGTGTTAGCTGCCCTGAGCCTGGCTCTGGCCGGGGAGGGCGGGGTATAAATAAAATTTATTATTATTAAAAAGGTATAAACTAGAGAGTGTGTGTGCAGTGTGTGTTGTGTGGAAATGGCTTGCAATCTGCCAGATGTTGGGAGAGTGTTGGCGGAGGGGAGGAAGAGAGTGCAAAGGATGTTGCGGAGAGTTTTGAAGGACTTTGGAAACACTGTATTTTTTGCTCCATAAGACGCACTTTTTTCCTCCTAAAAAGTAAGGGAAAATGTCTGTGCGTCTTATGGAGTGAATGCGTGGTCCCTGGAGCTAAATTGCCCAGGGGCGAAAAGCAGATCGTGCTTTTTATTTTTAGAAAGAGGGAAGGGGGTGTTGAAAAAAAGCCGCTTAACAGCTGATCAGCAAGCGATCGGGAGGGGAGATAAGGGATTCTAGCGATAAAGGAGGCTGCCACAGCATGAACCACAAAAATCAAGCATCCACTGTTTCGTTCAGAATATATTTTTTTCTTGTTTTCCTCCTCTAAAAACTAGGTATGTCTTATGGGCAGGTGCATCTTATGGAGCGAAAAATACGGTAGATTGGAGGCCAGACAGAGAGCTGTGGAGGAGTTTGGAGTCACCAGAGGAGGCTGGATTTGCTCTTTTCATTATTTAAAAAAATGTTTTTTCTAGGTGATCTGGCAACACGTGATTTTGCTTATATGCATGATGGCCAGAATTGTAACCTGTGTGTAATGACAGCAGCAAGGATGCTTCTTGCCCAGAGATAAAAAGAAGAACTACCGACCAGAGAATAATGGCAGATCAAGCTGGTGGAATATGCAGAAATGGCAAGACGGATGGGAAAGGTCAGAAATCAGGAAGACCAAGTATTTTTTAAAAGACTAGAATAACTTTTTAACCTATTTGAGAGATCACTGTAAAGAGTTGAAACCAGTGGCAGGAATACAATGACACTTGTATTGTAATGTGACATGGATTTTGGATACTGTGATTATATAACAGATAGATTTCAGTGAAAGATGCAGGAATAAAATTTAGAATTGGAAGCCATGGAGGGAAGGAAGGAGGTCTCAAGGTCTGAAAGGACGCTTTTCTTTTTTTAATGTGTGGAAATGTTATTTAAGCCATGAATCCTGTTGGGGAAAAGCGAGAGTATCTTCCTCCCTTTTCAGCCGAAATGGCTCTGTCTGTTAACTGGGCACCTCGAATGGGGGAAAAAAAATCACGCCCTGTTCAATTCAAGAACCTTTATTCACCACTGAATCATAAAATAGCTCTTAGAACACAGAGTTGGTTTTTGTTGGTTTTTTAATTTTAAATACGCATTGTTTACATTCGGCAAAGTTTCAAAGCAACAACATCAAAGTGCGTTTTACAGATGACAGTTCTGCCCCCCAAATGTCAAACAAAAAAGTATGACGGTCTCTTGATGGGAGGAGAGGCCTCAAGAGAGTCACCGGGATTAACGTAAAGGCGGCAGCTTTGCAAGTCTCTCCCTCGGCCAGTCTCAGCTCCCATCTTCTTGCTGCACCTTAAAGCTTCACCGTTCTTGCTTTGCCCTTTGCCAGTTCACCCTCTAGTGCAGGCTTGGCCCAGCTAAGGCCCTCCGGGCGTCTTGAACTACAAAACCCATCAGCCATAGCGAGAGCTCGCGCTGGCTGTGGCTGATGGGATTTGTAGTCCCGGACGTCCGATGGGCCCCAACTGAGCCAAGTCTGATAACGAAAGAAAACTTAATTTCCCGTCTGCAGTGCAAAGGTTTTTCCTCCCAGTCCCACACAGGCAAATCTCCAGGCTCCTGAATGGTGGCGGTTCTTAAACAAGGATCTTTCTTTTTGAGAATAACTCTGCATGTGTCCTCGTCATCTCTTGGAGAAGATACAAAAGAAAGTGTGAACTTTCTATCCCCCCCCCTCTTTTTTTTTAGGGGGAGGATTTGCTTTCCCCAAACGATGCTTTTGTGGCTGCTACGGTTTCTACGTGGAATGCGATTGCATCCCTGGATATTGTCCACGATGTAGTTTGAGATGAGATTCAGATTCGACATCTTGTGAAGCTTTTGCCTCATTTTGATTGTGCGACACACACACACACTTCTGAATGCCAGTGCAGGATTCTTTAGCGTTGCAGGGGGCTGGATTAGATGAACTCTGGAGTCTCTTCCAAGTCTACTTGGTTCTGTGATTCTATGGCTGCACACCTAGCCAAATGTGGAGAACAAAATCAGACTGAGCTGTAGCAAAGCTCTCTCCCTTTTCCTCTGGCAAATGCCACATCCCATGGCCTGAGCATGTTCTGCATTAGTTAAGCAAAGGGATCTAATGCAATAGCTCGGCTGTGGTCTGGTGTTCCCCAAACTTCTCCAGCTGTTTTCAGATTACAGTTCCCATCATCCCTGACTGCTGGCCTTGCTAGCTAGGGATGATGGGAGTTGTAGTCCGAAAACAGCTGGAGACCCAAGTTTGGGAAATACGGCCCAGAGATGGCTCCAAGTACAGGTGTCCAGGACGCCGTTGCTGATGGCAGTGGAACAAAAATTCAGATTCCTGAAATCAAACAGAATTTTTCAAATTCTGGATTTCTGGAGACGGAATTCAGCATTTTGCGGGGTGCCCGAAATTTGAGATCCACATTTTGTGCTGAAATCTTCCACCACTCAGTCTGGTGGTGGTGGTGATTTTTTGGAGGGGCAGGTGGGCAGAGAATTGAATCTGCATGTTTCAAATTTGCTGCGAGGAATGAAATCTCTTTGGACTCCGAGAAACAAACCACACCCTGCTTCCTAGAATGACACACGCTCCTCAGCATCCTATCGCAATCCCGGCAGCATCTAGTTGCAGTGACGTAGCGTGGGTTGTCAGCACCCGGGGCAAGGCAAGTACTTTGCACCCCCTAATCCGTGGATTTGCGCCCCCTAACCCTAACCCCCAGATGTTGCGCCCGGTGCGGCCGGCTCCCCCTGCACCCCCCACGCTATGCCACTGTCTAGTTGGGCGAGGCTCAAAATTTGATTGCAAGGGAAAGACTCCAGCGTTTGAGAACCACCAGCCATTCGGGGAACTGGCTGAGATTTAACCTGTTGATTGCCATGTCGTGTCTTTCTCTCCCCCCCCCCCCGTGCCCTCCTCTCTCCCCCCCCCTTCACAGCTTTCCCCCTCCCATAAAGCCATTTTCCCACTTGGTATTTGGGATCTGTCTCGAGACACAGGGGCAAACAAACATTTTGGTTCTCAGAACACTGGCACATTTCCTCTAAAGACTAAAATATACATATATTTATATAATTAAAAAAATAGCTTAATTGCTGGACTCTTTCTTTCTTTCTTTCTTTCTTTCTTTCTTTCTTTCTGGCACACTAACACATTTTCAGTTACTTATAATGAGTGATGCAGAAAGTCACAAGTGCTTTGAGAAACGAGTCCCCCCCCCCACAGTCCCCTCGGTTATCTTCGGGTCCCTCACGCCTTGCCCTCGACCCCCCCATGACGGGTTGCAATTAATTCTGGATGTAAAACCTGTTCTGGGAGGGAAATTCTTTTGCGGCGCTGTGCGCCAAACGATGCAAACAGGCTGTCCAGAAAGCATGACCATCATGAGGTTGGTTCGGTGGCCCAAAATAATGCAGTAAAGAAAGCCCTGCTTCATGCAAAACATCGTTAGCCTATGGAACTCTCCCCCACAGGATTAAAAAGGATTGTATAAATTCATGGATGAGAGGGCTATCAATGGTTGCTAGCCAGAATGGCTCGACTCTGCTTCCACAGATGCAGACCAGTTTCTCAAGACCAGTTCCTGGAAACCACAGGACGGTCTTGTGTTCGAATCCTGATTGCTGGTTTGCAACAAGCATCTGGTGGGCCACTGTGAGAACAGGATGCTGGTCTAAGATGGGCCACTGGCCTGACCCAGAAGGACTCTTCTTAATTTTTGAATACAGAGGGGAAGATCTCCTTATCTCCTAGCTATTTTGTGAACAAAGATTGTCCAAAAGCTCACGAGGCACTGGCGGAGTCAAGCCCGCTTCTCTGCCATTCTGACAACACTTTTGCACCCTATATCAGAGATGGGGATGTCTGTGGCCCTGAAGAGGTTGTTGAATTCCAGCTCCCAGTGGCCCCAGCCAGCATGTCCAATGGTCAGGGATGAAGAGGGGGAGCTGGCATTCAACAATAACTGGAGTACCAGGGTCTCCACCCATTATGCACCCCTGTCTTGGGAATCTGCCAAAGAGATCTCCTCTAAGTTGGGTCTCAAGATCCTGTTTCACCAACAAACTGGATTATTTCTCCTTGGCGCTCCAATATTCAACCATTATCAGTGTCCCGCTCCCCAAAAATCCCTTTCCACTTAATCTGAGGCATCCCTTGGTCGTATTTTAAAGATAATGTTATCCTTTGGATTTTTGTCACTTCAACTGTCTTGGTTTTCCTCAAGGCATCCTGGGAACTGTAGTCCCTTGAAGGGCTGATGGGAGTTTTCAGACCATTATCTCAAGAAGTCATCTCACTACAGTACTGCTTTAGAGGGAAGCCATGAATGTTAAAGTGGTTTAAATCCTTAGGAGGGAGGTGTCCTTTGACATAATGGATTTATTCCGGATTAAAGAGAGCACAGGTGTCTCCAGAATGTCATGGATTCATGCCAGCAGGAATTTAGCTATGCACCGCTAAAATGGATTCAAGCACCTCATTGCCCCAGCACACCAAATTTTTGTTTAAAAAGAAGCTGACTTTTTGCGGTTGGGGAAGCGATGAAGAAGTGTGGTTAAGAAAAGGACAAACAAATGATTAATGGGAAAACGTATAGACACCCAGCAAGCAAATCAGAATCAATGCACATTATATAACTGTATTATAATGGTGTGACCTCTCTGCAAACAAATCAGAATGAATGCGCAATAAACACTGGATGCAATATTACTTCTGCGTAGGCATTTTGCAAAGCGGATCAGGTTGAACGCTCAAGAAATAGGATGTTTGGAGGATCTGGTGTGACTTCTGGTGTGAAGAGATGGGAATTGGGTTTTCTGGACCTCTGGATGCGATGCCCCGCTTTGTGAGGACCAGATCAATGGCCCATTTCATCTGGCAGGCTGTCTACCAATGGCGTCCATTCAGAGTAGCCTTTCTCAACCTTGGGTCCTCAGATGTTGTTGGACTACAAATCCCATCATCCCTAACCGCTGGTCCTGCTAGTTAGGGATGATGGGACTTGTAGTCCAACAACATCTGCGGACCCAAGGTTGAGAAAGGCCAATCCTGAGGCGATTCCTGCAAGCAAGCTCTTTTAACCCATTGTCATGACAACATAAGGCTAAAGGCGGCGCCAAGCCAAAAAACAGATAAGCTTTAACAAATGTGGCCTTGTAGAAACCCTAATTCACAACTCGACCCCCAAATCCAGGGAAGACAAACAGGCTTGGAGCGGGAGCAGCTGGAGAGGCGTGCCAGACAGAGCAAATAGACGTATATTTAGGGACAGAGTTTATGTGCATACACTGTGATTTATTTTTATTTTTGCAGGAGCAAAGGAAAGCACAGAAGGGAGTGCAGGATTCAACTTCCTGAAACTTTCAGCTTTTATTTTTATTTTTTTTGAAACCAAGTTTATAACCCCCTGGAAAGCATAGTGAGTATCTATTATTTGATGTGCTTAACACGGAATGGCCACTCCCCACATTAAATGGGGGGTGCCCTTTGCGCGGTCGCTCGCAGCCCCCTGGACCCTATGCGGCACCATTAGCACAGACCTGGAGGTCTCCGCCTACCTCAGCCAGTTGCCCAATCCCGCCTGGGGAGGCGTTGCCAAGGTGATCAGGCCAGGTAGAGGGACTACCCAAGATCCTTCCCCTATTGTGTGGGCAGGGTGGTCCCTCCCCCTACCTGGCCTGATCACCTTGGCAACGCCTCCCCAGGCGGGATTGGGCAGCTGGCTGAGGTAGGCGGAGACCTCCAGGTATCCCACCTGGGGAAGGCGAGGCCAAGCCTGTGCTAATGGTACGGCATAGGGTCCAGGGGGCTGCATGCGAGCACACAAAGGGTGCCCCCCATTTAATGTGGGGAGCGGTCATTGGGCTGGATTCTCAGAATCTAGAAGACGATGTCAAGGTCTGGGCCCAAACCCCTTGCAATACCTCTCTCTGTCCATTGGAACCAGAATAAATGATCCCCGATAATAACACCGCAGAATTAAATCCACGGGATGGGAACGTGAGGCGCAGTTGCAAATTTGCCTAATTTATGCAGCTCACAGAACCCGGTTGGCAGGGTTATAGATTGCCTAAGTGCAGAATTTTCACTTTCTAAGCGTCAGTTTCTCACAGCCTGCCGCTGCTTTATTGGAGACGTCGGCAAGACCGGTTGCCAAATGCTCATCTGAAGCGGAGGTTGTGTAAAGGGATCTTCTTTACATATCTGGGTTTCTATTTCTGCACCTTTGCTGCGGATTATCTGATGGTGCTGACAGGCAAATCCGTTTCCCACCCCACCCCTTTTGTTAAGGAAGAAAGGCCTCCGAAAGCCTGCAGAAGATTTGACAGCCCGAACCAATTGATCTTGCTGCTGACAAGATTTCATATCTTTTAATAAATGTCTCCATGGCAGCAATGAAAGAGATGATGCCACTCTCCGGAGAGCCCTGCGTGCAGTTGTGCGGAGGAAACTCTCTTTCCCCTAAAGAAATACAGTTATGGTGTGTTTCTCTCTCTGTGTGTGGGGGGGAACAGAAACAGCCCCCCACAACTTGTTGGATCAGCACCGTTAAGTCATCAGCTCCAGAATCCAACAGCATCACACATGCGCTGCCTGGGTGCCTAACTTAAATCACAGCATCTTTCCAGAACATCTCTTTTGGGTCCCCTGCAGCCCTGCTGTATTAGATCTCTAAGGTTGAATTTCGTGGAGGAAGAGACGGCTGAGATGGTCAAGCCAGGAATCTTTGTGAGAGACAACGGGCCAAGTTCAAGGCATTCCTGCTACTATTCAAAGCTCTGAGCCACTTGAGGCCGGTTTGCCATAGAGAACACCTTTCCCTTGCAATGAAGCCCCACAGCCACTTTGGTCAGCGGAATTGGAAATATCACAGAGGCCACAAAAGACCACATTCTCAATCTTTTACCGTGGCAGTACCTACCCTTCGGAACTCCCTGCTGCTTGATACTAGGCAGCTGCCTTCACTGTACTCTTTTTAAAATGACTCTTATTATGTTGGAAGCTTCCTTGTGGCTGGGGCAACCCAGTCACATAGGCAAGGTATAAGTAATAAATTATTACAGTGGAACCTCAGTTGTCGGACATAATCTGTTCTGGAAAACCGTTTGACATCCGAAAGGTTTGACAACCGAGCCACAATTGCCGGCCGGCAAATTCCTTTAAAAAAATGGAGAAACGTTTGCAAATGGAAGCATTCACTTCCGGGTTGTCGGCGTTTGTATTTCGAATTTTTCGGCTTCCGAAGCATTCGACAACCAAGGTTCCACTGTATTCTTCTTCTTCTTTTCGGTCCCTGCTCATTTTTGTGTGTGTGTTTAGACAAGCCAATCCAGAGGTTTAGAAAGTTGGTATTTTTAGCAATTTTTCTCATGCCTTCAATTACTGCACATTTTTTTTAGCCTTACCATTTTGGTAAACCACTTTGAGGGTTTTTGTTTTTGTTTTCCAATCAAGCACTGTATAAAATTTTATATAATAAATAAATAAATGAAACAAGGCAGCGGCCCTGTCCAAATCTGTTCAGCTTCTCTTGGCACAACTGCAGAATTGGCCGAGTGCAGGTGCGTTGCCATAAAATGTTTTCCCCACCCCATGTTGGCGGTGATGACTGTCGGTTGTAGTAGAGCAATTAGGCCAGGGGTCCATCATGTTTTCTCCCCTGCTGAGCTGCAACTGGGAGACACAGAGACTTGACTTGCTCTTTGCGCAGAAACCGACACTATCGCTTGGGGGGCTTTTCCTTAGGAACCCAGTGAAGTAGTAAGATCTCTTGTTAGTTAATGCTGCAAGCCCTTTTAATCTGATTCTCGGTCTGTACAGATATGTGCAAATAACACTATCTATATCACCAAAACTGGGGACACGGGTGGCGCTGTAGGTTAAACCACAGAGCCTAGGACTTGCCGATCAGAAGGTCGGCGGATCGAATCCCCTCGACGGGGTGAGCTCCCGTTGCTTGGTCTCTGCTCCTGCCCACCTAGCAGTTCAAAAGCACGTCAAAGTGCAAGTAGATAAATACCATATTTTTTGCTCTATAAGACTCACTTTTACCCTCCTAAAAAGTAAGGGGAAATGTGTGTGCATCTTATGGAGCGAATGCAGGATGCGCAGCTATCCCAGAAGCCAGAACAGCAAGAGGGATTGCTGCTTTCACTGCACAGCGATCCCTCTTGCTGTTCTGGCTTCTGGGATTCAGAATATTTTTTTTCTTGTTTTCCTCCTCCAAAAACTAGGTGCGTCTTATGATCTGGTGCATCTTATAGAGTGAAAAATATGGTAGGTACCGCTCCGGCGGGAAGGTAAACGGCATTTCCGTGTGCTGCTCTGGTTTGCCAGAAGCGGCTTAGTCATGCTGGCCACATGACCTGGAAGCTGTACGCCGCCTCCCTCGGCCAATAAAGTGAGATGAGTGCCGCAACCCCAGAGTCGGCCACGACTGGACCAATGGTCAGGGGTCCCTTTACCTTTATCTATATCGCCGAAACACCACCAAGGAAGCTCAAACCCAAGGTGCATGCTTGCACTCCTAAAATTTCTCCCAGCTTGCAGATTGGGGGCCCCTCACAATCTGGAGGCTATATAGAAAGGTAACATGGGAATATTGATGGTCATTTATCCTTACTGGACTGGGACGCAGACAAGCGCACACTCTCAACTCCGGAATGAGCAAGGAAACAGAGAAAGCTCTGGAGAATTTTCCAGCCCTGCTCAACAGAACTGCGATATTCTCTACACTTTGGGAATCTGCAGAAAGACAATTTTGCCCTCGGCAATCAGGGCCCACCTTGGAGGTATAAACCGCGTTGAGCTTTCCCCCCTACAATCAGGTGGCATATACATTCTATGAAACAAGCAAAGAAACTGCAGAAAGATGGAAGGAGATGGAAGCTTTACAGGTGCCTTGAAATTGGCCCAAGGGGTGATGACATTTGCAGGTGAAGGAAGAAAAGAAAGCTTGGCTTTAAAAGAAGCATGGGCAAATACATTGAGGAATAGGTCTAACAACAGAATGGAGCATCTATGAGCAGGAGCAGTCTACCTCTGAATACCAGTTAATGGGAGAAGCAACAGCGAAAAATGGCTGCTACCCTCATGCCCTGCTCGTGGGCTCCTCTGCGGCCATGATCCTGATCAGTAGACAGTTTTCATTTTTTCTGGGACAGCAGCTGATGCCATGGACCCGAGATGCGCACTGACCACATCCCTCTGGCATTTCCCATCTCCTGGCTGCGTAAACTTCCACCATGGATCTGGTCTGACACTCTTCCCCTTAGTAGCCGACTGTGGCATTCAGGGAACTTTCTTCTACCCATGCTCAAAATCCAAGCTAGTTACATAGGACTTGGCCAAAGTTCAATGCAGCTCAATAGCCTGACTGGCAGTGACTTTGCAGAGTCTCAGGCAGGGGTCTCTTCCAGGTCTACATTGTGGCCTTCCGCATGCAAGCAAGGTGCTCTACTGCCAACCTATGATCCTTGCCCATAAACTGCTCCCTCCTCCTCCTCCTCCTCATCTGGTGTTGGTGCTTAAGCCATGTGCTCCCACTAGCCAACGCTTGAGCCAGCCCTGGATCTTAGAAGCAGATCCCATGCCGCAAATGGCAGAGGCGTACGTTTCACTTCGTTCGGATAGCGCCACGTGCTAAATGACATGACGCAGAAAGCTTCATGCTCAAAGTTTCCCTCTTTCCGCGCAGACTGACACCACAAAGCTTCAACATTTGATGGTTCTACAAAAGCGCATTAGAGCAGCGACAGCACCAACAAGCCACGCAGCCGCAGCCGCCCGAAATGGGCCTCGATCTTTGCAAAACACAAAGAGGCGTCTCCACTTTGCAAACCACGTTAAAACAAACCCACGCGGCGGCAGAGGCGCTTCGTGCACCAGCAGCGCCAGATTTTCCTCGGGTTCATTTTGCTCAGCAGAAGGTGACATTGCAAAGGGAGGTGTGAAGTTTGCTCGGAAAGAGCGAAAGATAAATCACTGCCTTTTGCGGCGACTCTGCCATCTGTCCCCATCTCCCTCCAAAGCACGGTCAGCGCTGGGCAGTCTCCTTCCAAGTCAAAGGGGCAGCAGGTACTTTTAGGGGTGGGGGAATCTGTCAATTTTGATTTCTTCCAGTTTCTCAGTGTTCCAATCTTAATCCACATTTTGCAGCAACTTGCAATTTTCCTTTTTTTCTTTTTAAAAAAGTGCTCATGAAAATCCATCACATTTTCACGCAAATTTCTCCTAATAAACACATATTTGTATGCAATTTCACAGACCGAAGACATTTTTCCACAGCATTTCCCCCGATTGTGCTATTTTCACTGATGTATGCATTTATATGCACATTTAACACAATTCCCTTTTTGGGGGGCACACATTACTTGTCTGGAGAAATGCGTTGCAAAATTCGGGGATATGTGGATTTCAAAGTTCCTGTGCTGTTTTGGAAAAATGTGAATCTGGGAAATTTGAATTTGAATGCAATCTGAACCAAATTCCTCCCCCGCTCCTTGCTACTATACAGGTAGCAACTGCATAGCATAGCCCAGGGCTTGTCAATGTGTGGCCCATGGGCCGGATGCAGCCCATGAAGACCATTTTACTGGCCCACGAGCCGCTCCCTTGGCGAGTCCCCCACACGCTGTGCTAAACCAGTGCAGCACGGCACGGGGACTTGCCAAGTGGCGCTGGAAACCGCATATGCGCATGCGCAGATACCGGAAACTGCATCATCTGCACATGCCCAGATGCCAAAAAAAGCTTCTGTGTGGGTGTGATTTTCGGCATCTGGGCATGTGCAGACGCAATTTCTGGCATCGTGCTGCGCCGGTCCAGCCCACGGAGGATCTCAGTGGGAGTGATCCGGCCCATGGCCGGTAAGCCTTGCCGACCCCTGGTATAGCCTCTCTGCGCAAAAATAGCCACCCCAGTTTTGCAGAAGGTGAACTGCTGTTGGGAAATGCCCCCCCCCCCCAATACACTGTGGCTCAACTTCCACTTGCACGCAAATTTCTCAATGAGCGCACCATGAAGTCATAGCCTGTGTGTATGAACTTGCCACCATAGTGCAATCCCCATAGAAAAGGATGTTCGTATGCCCCCTTGCTTTTTAAGGGAAAACTGCTCGCACATCCAAGCCCTTTTCATAAATCTGGGTTCTTCTCCAGGTATTTAGCAGATGTGGGTAGGGAGAGCAGAGCCTGTTGCCTCATACTCTGTACCCATTGAAGGCGTGGAGGGCAACCCAAACCTCTGAGCGGGGCTTCAGCTGTGAGCTGTTGAGGGTGGAGCGATCGATTGAGGCACACTGATGTGCTAAGCAGCTCTTCAAACTGAGCATACCATTTCCTGCACTATCCGTTCAATTAATGTTTATATTCCCCAAAGGCCTTTAGAACATCCTCACAGAACCCAGTAATACAAATGATCACATTAAGAAAAATTAATTTGCCTTCAAAGCATTGCAGAGATATTTTCTGCCTCCCACCCAGCTTTTTCTTAAAAGAACACAAAACAAGTTTTTGGCTCAAATTTACGTTATGACACCCAGAAGGTCAGGGGGCTTGATCCAGCTCCTGTTAGTCTGCACTTCTCTACATGCTTCCCATTGAACTCAATTAGACTTACTTCTGAATAGATAAGTGCAGAACAAAGTAAAACACTTTAAAGTCTTATTGATGCCCCTAGGAGAAAGTTAAGCCTAGGCTCTGTGGTTTCCCATTGGAATCTGTGAGGTTTGCAGGTGCTAACTGGATCGTGGCCCCAACTATCTGATTTCTGGGTTAAGAATAAGAATAAGTTTTAAACAGGAAAGAAAACATATATCAAAAGTGCTCAGGTCCTGTTCAAAGGGTGCAAGGGTTAACACTGCAGATATTGGGGGGGGGGGGGGATAATTTCCAGCGAACATCACATCATCATCCACTTACAAACCTCTTTTTTCCTGCCTTCGCAGCACAGTGAGCTGTGAGACTGTTGGGGTGGGGGACAGGGAAGAAAGGAAGGCCATGAACTAGTCAGGGATTTATGATAATAATAATAATAATAAAAGGGAGGGAGACCACAAACCCATAGCTCAATTTTGACCAAAGTTCACAGGCAGAGAATCTCACAGTTATCATCATCATCATTCTTATTTTCTTAAAAAAAGAGAAAATAAATAGCGACGTCATTCCACCCAATAAATAAATAAACACATAGGTAAATAAATAAATAAACATCTTGCTCTCCTCGCCCTCCCCCAACAACCCTCCAAACCTAGAGATGAAATATCTCTTAGAAGACACTTTGGTCTCTGTTCCTCTGAGTCACACCTTTTAATCTTGCTCTTCCACCTTCCCTCCCAGTTATATGTCCTGGTAACATGAAATCGTGGCTTCCCAGGCGAATCGCTGTGCACCATGCGCAGTTCTTGACCGCTGCCCTCTGTTCACACATCCCTTGGAATGCGATCTTGGGGGCAACAAGAGGAAAAGGAGGGAAAGCTTTCCCCCTCCTGGTAGCCACTCCATCCAGTCGAATGCCATTGCTTGGAGGACTTGCTGTAGGTGGATGCTGTCACAGTTGCCCCCGCTTCCAAAAATGAAAGAATGTTCCAGCTAAATCCTGAGGGCACATCCCTGGATTAATCAGGGTGACCCAAACCTTAGATTGTTCCACTACCAGAGACTCTGCAGAAGGATGCATTAGAACGAGGGCAAGAAAGATAGTATCAGGCCAGAATTGGCTCTCGAGTCCTCCTCACATCCAATGGGCTGGTTTCCTCTCTGGCACTCTCTTTCAAAAAGGAAAAGAAGGTGAGAGGGGGCAGAAAGTAATGGAAATTGTAGTCATAGCAGCAGCAAACATCCTCGTGAGCTGACCTTCTCTGCCCTTGATGAATGAGGAGGAACCAAAATAAATAAATCAGTCCCCGAAACGACTCTCAGTTAAAGCAATCCCTCACTAAGAACAGAGCATAGCGACACATGCTGAGTAAATAACTTTGCTTTAAAATCTCTCTTCGTCTTTTTTTATTATTCTTTATAGAAATAAATACTGACTTTTCTTGAATTTAAGGTAACATTTGTTCAAGTTTCTGCACTGTGTCAAAGGCGACCGTTCAAGGTCATGGTTTATCGCCACTGCCAGAAAACTCTTGTGTTTAAAAAGTATCAAAATGTGGAATTTAGGAGGCTCGTGTTCACTTTCTCCTCCATCCTTGTTGCTTTTTGTTTTGTTCCTTCTTATCGGATGATTATTTTTAATTTTTGCTGGTTTTTTAGGCATCCTTTTAGACTCTTCGGACCGTTAAGCTGGCCACACCAAACACTTTGCTCCCTTCCTCCTCCTGTCCCTTCGGTGTCACCTCCAGGGCCATGATGAAAAAAGAAACTTTGGCAAAATGGCTGCCTTCCTTGTAAACACGAGGGTGCCCTGCTCCTTGAAGACTGCATTTCTCAGAATGCAGTGCATCTCAAGGTGCAGGTGGAGCAATGCATCCTGGGGCCTCCTTCCTGCAAGAGCTCTCCATTTACTCCAGGATTTGTGACCTTTGTGCCCTCACGACAGGAGAACAAAAAAACCCCAAAGGTTGTGCAAGTCTTTCGGAATCAGGATTAAAATAAAATAAAAATCACTACCTGTGAGAGTTGGCTGCTGGAAAAGGCAATAATTCTGCGAAGCAGAACTGGATTTTTGCAGATCCAATATCTCAGTGAGGGTTCCGTTGACCCTCCTTTTCTCTGAATTCTCACTCTCCCCAGTGTTGCTATATGAATTCTTAGAGACTATTTATTGCCTGCCGAAACTGAGAGATCTTCTTAGGGCAATTTAACACTTCACATGGCACCAAGCGTAAGTTTCCCACCCAATGTGTCACTTGGCCGGGAGCTGCAAGTAGATTTGTCAATTTTTTTAAGTCCTCATGAAAACCCACCAGCTTTTGAGTGTGGATTTCTCCTAACACTAGAATCAGCAGCATCCCATACCTAAGATTTCAGGGCCTAAATGCCTAGAGTTGGCCTTTGTAATGTCTTGGAGACTGAGGTTAATTGGGAGGGGTGAGTAGAGGAGGGCAGAACCTGCAGACTATCTGTTCTCTAATTTGCAGCCAGCTCCTGCTGGGTTGAAGCTTGCAACCTGCATACACACTCTTCTTAATTATTTTAAATATCTATATTAAAGGCACACTTTCCACTTGGCCCTAAAAAGTCCTCTGCCTCTCGTTCAGGCAACTACTCTCTCCTCTGTGTGGGTCCAGGGAGCGCCTTCCATGGGGCTCTGTCCAGGGTCCTGAAACATTCTGATTCAGGGCCCATTCAGACTTGCATGGGTGTGAGTGGTTTTGCTTCTGCTCCACCGCCTCCCCCTGTGGAACACCCGTTCCTTCGCGATAAATCTGAGGAACTGTCCATTGGAGAAGACCCGACTGACATTTGCTCCGATTCAGTGGCAAATGATAACACAGCCATAAGAAGGATTAACCTTTTCACTTTGAATGGTGCATTGAAGAAGCGCAGATGCAGCCTAAACTAATTCGCAGTTTCTGTAGCCTTCCTGCTCACTGAAGGTTCTGTGTTCAAGAACCCCCAAAATCAGCATGGTGTCATCATCAAGTGTGCTTTGCACAACTTATTCTTGCCACAGAATTCTTGGTGCTTTTTGTGTGCAACATAAGGAATAAGGATCCTCCCTCCTTTTTTTGAAGGGGGGGGGGACTGATTATCAGTTTTCTCTCTCAGGTAATACCACTCAAGTAATAGAAGCTTTAGAATCCACCATATATAGTCCTATCTGTCTTTTTCAAATAACTTATCTTTGTAACTACAGTTAAGCCTGCAACTTACATTGCATTCTGGGCACTGTGCATAAATCCAAAATTGTCAAAGACATTTTTCCTGGATGCATGCCCCCTTTTAATTTTAATTTTTTTTTGCAAAGTGCATAAAGCTGAATATAAGTTAAAGGTGTATAAGTTGCGGGCTTACTGTACTGAACCGGGAGTCCAACAGTTGCTTGATAAGGGTTGGGTCTGATAAGCGTTGGCTCTGAGATGGGGGTTGCCTTGTTTTTTTCTGGCATGGAGCTTGTGCCTTCATCAGCTGCACACCAGGCAGAAACCCAACAGGTCAGCCTCGCCCCCCCCCTCCAAGACTGGAGATGCTCTGATGGAATAAAAACAGCTTCGGATAATTCCAGCTGATGAAGGCACAGCATAGCGACCCTTGGCTTAGACTAGAAAATGCTTCCCTTGAGTCCTCTCTCCAGGCCAGCCCTCGACTGCCTCTGGGGATTCAGCATAAATGCTATGCCAGAAAGGACTTCCTCAGGTTGATCAAATGTTTTGGCCGTGAGCTTATAAGCCAGACTCCTCCTTGCAGGATCTGGAACCCACACTTGCTAGCTGTGTCATTTTTGCTGCTGATCCATCGCCACAGCAGGAGGCTGACTGCAAACTCCATCCTTCTTCCCCAAGAAATCCAACTGAAGCAAAGCCATCTGCCTGAGAAATTCGGGCAGAGCTGGTTCCTCTCATTTCTGGCAGCTATGTGCTCCCTAAATCTTGGCATAAACGGCAGGGATTGGGAACTGGTTAATGTCGGGGGCCAGTTAATATCTGGAGGGAACTTGCAGATCTGGAAATCATGGGGGGACAGGACGGGACTGGATCTCCCTGCCTCCTGGAAAGCAGGCAAGCTAGGGATGATGGATGGAGGAGGCTTACATTCAAAGCAGAAACGTCTCCTTTCCACTGTGCCAATTGCCAAACGATTAATCACTCGGCGAAGCCACCCGCCAGAAGAGGAAGGTGGCGGCTTTCCATGAATCAAGAAAAAGTTGGTGGCAAGAGATGAAAAGAGGATGTTGCAGGCAAAGATGCTTTATGGCCTGTGCAGGAGAGAGAACAAGGGCCCTGGCTCAGCGGCCCAGGTCCTGGGTTCAGTCCTCAGCATCTCCTGGGAGAACTGGGGAAGACTCCCTGCCTGAAACCATGGAGAGCAGCTATCAGTCTGTATAGACAATACTGAGCTGGATGGACCAAGGGCCTGACTCTGTATAAGGCAACTTCCTATGTTCCTGGCTCCAAGAGGGAAATTGGTCAGTGGGGAGAACATTCCAGGGTTCCTATGCAAGGTAGGAGATTTGTTTTCTTAGGATTGTAGCGGTCTCTGGCCGCAGGGAAATTTGGCTTTGCCTTTTCTTTCATAAGAAAGAGGGGGGAAATCAAAATGAACAGGAATCCCTGCTTCTCCCCACAATAGGAACTGCCCCCTCCCTCATTAAAAAACCAAGAGTGAGCAAGAGAAAGAGCCCGAAAGGAAAGAGATAAAATGAGGCTCCGAGGTGATGGAGTTTCAGACGGAAGGAACGACCAGTCGTTTCCACAAAGGAGGAGGGCGAATCAAGGGAGTCAAGGGAGCCTCGTTGATTTGTCACCCTTGGCCGAGAAGTTGTTGGAAGGGCGAAAAGAAAGAGAGAGTCTCAACGGCAAAGGAAGGATCTGCAAAGAAGGGCCAAGCTTCCCTTGCACAGCTGCCTCCGTGAGATGAAAGGAGGAGGAGGAGAAGGAAAAGGGGTGTTCCCGCTGGCAGTCTGGAGAAATTCCTTTGCCGGGCGTATTTTGTGTGTGTTTTCATAGCACCATCATCTCAGCGATACAGCTGACCCTTCACCGCAAGGAAAAGGAGCTCGTCGCGCCCAGTCCGGAAGGCCTGCTCAAAGATGCGTGCGCTCGGCTGGGTGCTTCTGAAAGCGCCAGTCCAGAGAACTGAGGCTGGCAGGCAGGCTGCTGGTGTTGGCACCAGGATGTCTTTACTAACAGACGGGCAGGAGATGTTAATCTGGGGTGCGCGTTGGTCTCTCCCCTTGCAAAGGTTAACAGCCAGCTTCCACCTTAATGTGTAAAATCTTTGAAAAGCCCGGCCTCTTCTTCAGGGCCTGGAAGAGATAGAGAAGAGAGAGATGGCAATAAATTTCAGGGGAAGTGGTGTGATAGAAGAAACAGGCTGCTCCAGTTGAGCCAGAGCTGCTGCTGCTTCTTAATTCTTTTTAACAACAAAGAATAAAAAATAAAAAGGGAGAACGTGAAAGGATAAACTATAACCCTATAAGAAATAACAACTGCAATTCCATACATACTTACCTAATATATAGATACTGGCATTATCCAAATACATACCGTATTTTTCCATGTATAAGACTAGGTTTTTTAACCAAAAAATTAGGTTTGAAATTGGGGCTCGTCTTATACACGGGTAGTGCTGAGGGGTGTTTTCTTAATCTGGAGTCCCCAAAAATAGGGGGCGTCTTATACATGGTATGTATTTATTTTTTAACCTGAACGGGTTCCAAATTTCATTATATTTCCCCCCGCAAACTCTACATCTATAAGCAATCCACTCATAAGTGGTAAGTGCAATCATGTTTTCAATCCATTGATTAAATGGAGGCATCAATTTATCTTTCCAATGCAGCAATATAAGTCTTTTGGCCATAGTAAGGGCAGGAAGAATCCAGTTACGTTCCTCAGTTGTCAAATTCCATGTCGTAGCTCAAAAGAATATTATCCTCTGGAAATTTTATTTTTTTTCCACACAGTCATATTTATATAATCCACTACTTTCTCCCAAAACGTAATAAGTATAGGTCATTGTAAAAACAGGTGTTTCAAAGAAATATTATCCTTATTACGTCTCCGACAAGACAGTTCTTTTCTATACAAACGCCGTGGAGTTCCAATAAATTCTAAATGTTTGGGCCAAAGAGAGGGAACGTTTTCTGGCCGGGTGGGTCAGATCCTTATATCCTCAACCTGGGTGAGGGGCAAATTTGACAGGTGAGCAGGATTGCCCATCTGTCAATCACCCTGTGCCAAAGCAGTGGCAGGTGATGTGGCGCTTTGACGCCCCGACTACCGGGACTTCAAAGCGCAGAATGGGGGCTGTTTGAAAGCCATTTTGCAAACAGGGGAACTGGCACTCGCAGCTTAGATAGAATCAATCTCTGCCCTCCTGTGCACCCACTGACATAACCTGCTATAATTATGATTTATTAAATTCGTATACCACCCTTCAGCAGCAGATCTCAGGTAAGTACATTATATTGGAGCAACTTGTTGTTGTTGTTTAGTCGTTTAGTCATGTCCGACTCTTCGTGACCCCATGGACCAGAGCACGCCAGGCACTCCTGTCTTCCACTGCCTCCCACACTTTGGTCAAACTCATGCTGGTAGCTTCGAGAACACTGTCCAACCATCTCGTCCTCTGTCGTCCCCTTCTCCTTGTGCCCTCCATCTTTCCCAACATCAGGGTCTTTTCCAGGGAGTCTTCTCTTCTCATGAGGTGGCCAAAGTCTTGGAGCCTCAGCTTCAGGATCTGTCCTTCCAGTGAGCACTCAGGGCTGATTTCCTTAAGAATGGATAGGTTGGATCTTCTTGCAGTCCATGGGACTCTCAAGAGTCTTCTCCAGCACCAGAATTCAAAAGCATCAATTCCTCGGCGGTCAGCCTTCTTTATGGTCCAGCTCTCACTTCCATACATCACTACTGGGAAAACCATGGCTTTAACTATATGGACCTTTGTCGGCAAGATGATGTCTCTGCTTTTTAAGATGCTGCCTAGGTTTGTCATTGTTTTTCTTCCAAGAAGTAGGATCTCAGGTAAGTTCACATTATATTGGAGTGACTGGCCAGTGTTAAAAAAAAATGGCTTTATGGGCCAAATCTGACCGGCAGGCCAGATGTTCCCACCCCTGATTTGGGTGAATGAGACTGGCCCTCTAATCTCAGTCTGCCTAAGTCAGTCCTCAGCTGCCTGCATTCTTACCTACAGCCAGTCATGGGGTGGCTCTGCTTGTCATTTATTCAGCATTGCCTTCACTGACTGGCAGTGGCGCTCCAGGTTTTGCCAGCTGAAGATTGAAAAAAATGCTTAAAAGTACTTCCCCCTCCCCAAAACCAGATTCCTTTCTGTTGCAGATAATCCAGACAGAAATTCCCAGGTGTCAAAAAAGGTTATTTATGTATGCCACTACTGCAGCCAGTGTTTTGTTAGTCCCTAAATGGAAAATGAGCGAGGTCCCAACCAAAGAAGAATGGCAGCTTAAGATGACAGAATATGCGCAGACTTAACATACAGAATAAGAGAACAAGAAGAACATACGTTTCATGAAGATAATAAAATGTTTAATGAATATATGGGGGGCGGAATTGTGTACACTTGAAAACGTTGGCATTATTAAGATAAATTCAGCAGTGTAAATAACTTTTGATGGATGTAATAATGGAATACTGAATGGTTTAGTTTGTGTAAAATATGCAGGGATTTAAGATATGAATAATGAACCATGGAAAGAGAAGAAGGGAAGTCATTGCTGGACCTTTGAGTTACGTACCGCTCTGGATACGTAACTTTTGTGTTGTGAATGCGGCAAACCCGGAAGTGTATACTTCAGGGTTTTGCTGCGCATGTGCACAGAAGCGGCGCCTCCGGTTACGGACTTTTCAGGTTAAGCACGGACCCCTGGAATGAATTTAATTCATATCCGGAAGGTCCACTGTATTTTAAACTGTAAAACAGAAAATTTAATAAAAATTATATATATATAAATAAATACAGTAAATAAATAAATAAATACAGTAAATGGACAAAAGTACAAAGAGTCATAAAATGTTTAGGGGTATGCGTACTCCTGTGTCCTTCCCAGAAAAAAGCACTGTATAAAAAGACTGAAGCTGGGACCTTTGAGGATGAGCTCTTGCCACTTCTTTCTCCAAGCAAGCCCATTGCTAAAAAGGAAGAGAAGCAGAACAAGACTAATAAGGATTAGACCACGTGGGAAACTCATTACCTGGAGTTTGGTCACCATTTCCTCAAACATCTTCCTGGCCTCAGAACTGTTTGGTTCCTTAAAGTAGTCCGAGATCCCAACCTGCACCACGATGGACTTCAGGTTCCGGCAAACACCTTTAAGGAAAGAGAAATGTCTTCAGCATGAAGTCTGGGATGAGAGATTTCCTCTTCTCTTGGGGGACAAAACACACATAAGAGGCGAAGAAAAAGGCAACCCTCCTTTCTGCTTCGTGACCGGGGGGTGGGAAGTGGGGGGATTTCATGGCTACCAGGGGGAGACCTAGATCAGGGGTCAGCAAACTTACTGCGCTTTGGGCCGGTGTCTCTAGCATGCGCACATGCTACTTCTGGCACACTTCCAGATCAGAGGAGCACCGGAAATAGCTTGTGCACATGTGCACGGACCTCCTCCGACCCAGATGTGCCCCGGAAATAACGCATGCACAAATAATGCTTGCACATGCGCACAAGCTATTTCCGGTGCTCCTCCAATCCAGAAGTGGGCAGCCTTATCTGGCCCGCGGGCCTTAGTTTCGGGACCCCTGACCTTAAGTGTTATGTACTGAAGTTCTCACCCTGGGCCAGCAGGGGGATACTGTAGATAGTTCAGGTCCACATATGCAAATAAGGGATCAATAGTGTCGTTCAGTGATTGGATAGTTACAGAAATGGTTACTGTTGCGTTCTAGTTGAGCTCTATATAAGCAGGCTGGCTGAACCCTTCAGTTCAGTTCTGTTCTGGCCTGTGAATAAAGAAGAGCTATCTGAAGAATCGCTGTGTCGTCTGATATGTTCACCCACAACTTAACACTAAGGGTGTTATTGTGCCACACTGGCGACCCCTGCAGGAGAGAAGCTGCTATTTCACCTTGAACCCTGATGATCTTTGTATGATCATGAAAGGTCCGGGTTCTAGTCCTCATGACTGTACAAAACAACCCAAAGAAGACCGGGGCATTTGCTACAACTCCAGCACCCTTATTATTTAAAGGAACATCTTTGATTGTTCTTCCCCCACCTCTGAAAAAACTAGAGGGAAAACCCTCTGCATAAATACATTTAAGGCATTCCTTTTGTCATTAATTGTGGGTACCAGCTGCCAGAAGTCTGCTAAATTAAATGCTAATAATCATCTGCGATATGAGCTAGTAATCACTATTTTGGAAAATTGCTAGCAGCAGCTGATACGGCTGTGAGAGAGGCGAAGTTTGCTTGAGCCGCTCATATCTCTAACCATGCCTCCTCTACTTTTAATTTAATAAATCGGGCCGTGAGCTTTCAATTAGCAGATAAATCCACAAAGCAGATCAATTAATAGATCCCCAAATTAGTAGATTTAATCAGTGGGGCTCAGAGTTAAGGGGATTCTTGCTAAATTTTGCATGTGCTTTGGCTCTTTCCTAGGGAAAAGAGAAGGAAAGTCATGTTATAGGTGGACATTCCTTCTGACAATGGTTATAAATTCCCACGTGAAATAAAACAAAAATAATAGGCTTATTGAGGTCTGGTAACATTCGCACTGCATTTTATTTTTCCTAATTAACACAAGCAGGTCAAACAACTAAAAGGTCATTAATTGTTGGGCAGCGATGCTAATTGATTATTTGTGTAAAAAACAGTAGGGTATGTCGCCTAGCAAACTTCCTGGATATCTGTAACGAAGCAGCTCTGGCAGAAAGCCAACCTCTGCTATTTTTAACAGTGAAATTCTCTAAAAATACTCTATTTGGCACTTGTTCCTTCACAGCCAAGTCTTAACTGAAAAGAAAACCTGAGCTTCTCTGAAGCTTTGTACCTCTTGATGGGAGAAAAGGTGTGTGAGGAAAGTAGATTTTTCTTCTTTCCCACATATCCAAGGCAGCAGCCAAAATAGACTTAAGATCTGGGGTTGAAAGGCCTTTTTGGGGGGGTGGGGGGGTCAATAGGACCATCTTTTAATTCTGAGTTAGTGCTATGGGTACACATTAAAAAATGGCTGCCATGGGGTGTGTGGCATAACACAAAATGGCTGTCATGGGGTGTGTGGCATAACACAAAATGGCTGCCATGGGGTGTGTGGCATAACACAAAATGGCTGTCATGGGGTGTGTGGCATAGTACAAAATGGCTGCCATGGGGTGTGTGGGGCATAATGCAAAATGGCTGCCAAGGGGTGTGCGAGGGATAACACAAAATGGTTGCCATGGGGTGTGTGGCATAATACAAAATGGCTGCCACTGGGTGTGTGGCAAAATATAAATGGCTGCCATGGGGTGTGTGGCATAACCCTAAATAAGCAAGAAGAGCAAATAGTACCATACACTCTGGATTTTTGAGGGGATTCTACTAATAATAATACCAATACTTATACTAATACTAATATTAATACTACTAATAATTTATTATTTATACCCTGCCCATCTGGCTGGGCTTCCCCAGCCACTCTGGGCAGCTTCCAACAAAATACTGCCATACTGGTCATACTGGCTGGCACACTGGCACCCATGGGTGCCATGTTGGCAACCTCTGTGATAAAATAAAAAAGCCAGGCTAATGGCCAGGGCTCCCCCCCCCCGGCTTGAACTCAATGGAACTCTGTTCTGGCCCCTCTCAGGTGGGCACCATGCCCCTATATAAGAGAACAAGGGAGGCGTTCCTGGTGAATTCTGGCACCTCTTTTTCTGGAAAAGTCACACTGCTAGTGGTCCACCTAGTCCAGTGCCTTCCTCTCGCGGTGGCCAGCAGATGCCCCTTTTGGGAAGCCCACAAGCCGCACCTGAGCGCAACACCGCTGGCCCTGCCTGCCCTTCCCCATGGCGGGAGATTTCCCCACAAAACCAGCTCCTGGTACAGAGAGGCTTCCAAAAATGGAGTCAGAACATAGCTATCATGGCTCATAGCCACCCGATCTCATCCTCTCTTAAAGCCATCTGAGTTAAGGAACTGTGTGGATAACTTCGAAAAAGCGCAAAGGAGATGCTTGGGCCCCAATTCAGATTAGGACTCTCTGCAGCACACCCATGAATTCCCCCTCCCAAAGTTTTTTTTTAAAAAAATGAAAGTGCCTTTATTTCTCTTTTTTAATTTTTTTGAAAAAGTAATAATCGTAAATAAATAAGAATAAAAATGTGCAACCCTCCACCGAGACCATTCCATTGCAACTATCCAACCTCCCAAAATTTCAACACCTCTTGCGATGGTTTGACCCCTTTCCATTTTAACAGTATAAATTCTACGAACACTCTCCATATCTCCTCAAAATCAATTCTCCTGCATATTCCCTGTCTTACCTTAATGACACATGTTGCTTTATAATTAATGGCTATATCACACACCTCTTTATACCATTCTTCCGTTTTAAATTCTGCTTGCCCCTTCCACTTCTGAGCTACAATAATTTGTGCAGCTGTCAATAAATTTGCGAGCAAGTCCTTCAGATGGGTGGGGTATAAATAACAAAATAATAATAATAATAATAATAATAATAATAATAATAATAATAATAATAATTACTATTGCCTGCAAACCTTGCACCTTATTGTAAATTGAGAATAGGGCTACCTCTGGACTTTTGGTCAGCTTTAACCCAGTGATTTCTGTTATCTCCTTAAACACCCTTGGCCAAAAAAAAATTAAATATTTACACCCCCACCACATGTGAACATAATTCCGTTTCCTGGTGTGTCCCCCCCAAAAAAAAAGTTTGGAGGAAGCCATGACAGTTAAGCCACTTCAAAACTGATATGTCCTCACGGTAGAGATGGTTCTTTTGAGTCTCTTCCAGCCACCCCAAAAAACACAGGAGAACCTTTGCTGCCCCAACAATGACCAGCCAGTTGGGTTTCCAGGGATCTTATCACTGAGCCCCAACATATGAAGGTCTTGCAGGATCAGGCCCATTTGGTCCAGCATCCTCTTCTCACCATGGCCAACTGGACCAGAATCTTCTAGATGTCCCATCCCATCTTTCGTTGGCTGTCTCCCCTGCTTCCTAGGTGCCATCCTAGGAACGTGGCAGGAACCCTCCCGCAGCCCACCTGCCCTGTGGCTTTGCTTTTCTGGGGAGGGGGGTTCCCACTCACTGTTGAAATGCAGCAAGGCTTTGGGTGTGACCGGGGTGGATGTCAAGACCAGCATCTCCAGCCCCTTCAGGCCTTCCCGACACACCTCGGCTGCCACTTCCTGGTTCACCTCCGTCACGTGATCCAGCTCCAACACTTGCAGCCGCATGCAGTTTCGGGCTGAGGAGAAAGACAGGCGTTTGGGGATCAGCCAGGATTTGCACGACCGTCATATTCTATATATTAGATAGATAGATAGATAGATAGATAGATAGATAGATAGAGATATAGATAGATAGATGATATATAGATAGATAGATAGATAGATAGATGATAGATGATAGATGATAGATGATAGATGATAGATGATAGATAGATAGATGATAGATAGATAGATAGATAGATAGATAGATAGATAGATAGATGATATAGATAGATGGATAGATAGATAGATAATAGATAGATGATATAGACAGATAGAGATATAGATATAGATGGGGATGCAGGTGGCACTGTGGGTTAAACCACAGAGCCTAGGGCTTGCCAGTCAGAAAGTCAGTGGTTCGAATCCCCACGACGGGGTGAGCTCCCATTGCTCGGTCCCTGCTCCTGCCAACCTAGAGTTTAAAAGCACGTCAAAGTGCAAGTAGATAAATAGGTACCGCTCCAGCAGGAAGGTAAACGACATTTCCGTGTGCTGCTCTGGTTTGCCAGAAGCGGCTTGGTCATGCTGGCCACATGACCCAGAAGCTGTACGCCGGCTCCCTCGGCCAATAAAGCGAGATGAGCGCCGCAACCCCAGAGTTGGTCATGACTGGACATAATGGTCAGGGGTCCCTTTACCTTTACCTTTATAGATATAGATAGATGACAGATAGATGGATAGATGGATAGATATAGAAGATAGATAGATGGATATATAGGCAGGCAGACAGACAGATATAAAGGTAAAGGACCCTGGAATGTTAAGTCCAGACTCTGGGGTTGTGGCGCTCATCTTGCTTTCAGGCTGAGGGAGTCAGCATTTGTCCACAGACAGCTTCCCAGGTTGTGTGACCAGCATGACTAAACTGCTTCTGGCACAACGAAACACCATGATGGAAACCAGAGCACACGGAAACGCCATTTACTTTCCTGTTGCAGCAGTACCTATTTATCTACTTGCACAGGTGTGCTTTTGAACTGCTAGGTTGGCAGGAGCTGGGACAGAGCAACAGGAGCTCACCCTGTCGCGGGGATTCAAACTTCTGACCTTCTTATCGGCATGCCCAAGAGGCTTGGAAGGTAAATGGCGTTTCTGTGCGCTGCTCTGGTTTCGCCAGAAGTGGCTTAGTTATGCTGGCCACATGACCCGGAAAAACTGTCTGCAGACAAACGCTGGCTCCCTCGGCCAGTAAAGCGAGATGAGCGCTGCAACCCCAGAGTCATTCACAACTGGACTTAACTGTCAGGGGTCCCTTTACCTTTACCTAGAATATTTATGGCTTCTTATTCCGGTGGTCATGCCTGAAAGAAAGCAAACACACCCTCTTGGCATCGCCACGGCCATCACATTCCCAGAATGCAAAGCGTTCGCTGTTCTGCCCCTGGCTTTCTGCCCCCTAGAAGCCCATTTCACAGACAGAGAGCCTGAGGCTAGATTTACCTAAGGAGGCCAATCCTTGCACTCCGCAACCTGCTCCGCCGACGCCCAGTGCCCTCAAATGTGGCCAACACCGCCCAATCATCTGCAGGCAGCGGTTACTGAAGCGGGTTGGTTGCTGGCTGGAAGGGAATTTTTTATTTTTTGGAGGGGGGAAAAAAAAGAAGAAGAAGAAGAAAATGCAGACAAGAAGCTGATCAAAGCATTCCAATTTGCATAATGTCATTAACAGGCACAAATTAGGAGAAGAATGTGTCATCTGCCTTGGCTTATGGGAGTTCTGTGCAGTGAAAATAGATGTAATTTAGCTCCAGTTGTTTCCCAGCCCCCCTGAGTAACAAGCAAAGAGAGAAGGCATTTTTAGAAACTTGTTTTATCACACGTCGGAGGGAGAGAACTAAAGGCAGTGGATGCAAATTCATATCTTGTATTGTGCTGGATTCCCCCCCCCCCTTTGCATAACAATAAAAAATAAATCCCAAACTGGCACCGGTCTTGAGACTCGCTTCTCTCTTTTTGTCACATATCATTCTGTTGCTGCCTCTCCGTTCTTTACCCTCGTGGAACTGCGGAGCTGTAAGCGATCCCAGGGGCCATCTAGTCCAGCCCCCTGCAAAGCCAGGAATCGCAACAAAAACACAACGATGACACCAGGGCAGCTTTGTTCGTCCTAAACCCCATCCAGGAACTGCTTCCCATTAAAGATCTCTAAGCAATTTCGCAGTGGAAACATCAGCAATAAAAACCACAACGCCATGCGTCAAAACCATTCTGTCCGCGCAAGCAATTAAGGACAGCTTGCGTATTAAAAATACATTTCGTACGTAAGGACAATTTCAAGTCCCGTATGGATACAGATCTCCACTTAAAAGGCTTGTTGGGAAAGGAGGGTCTTTAACGGGTGTTTAAAAGGTGATGTGGAGCTTGTCAACACTTTCCTCCCGGAAAAAACAATTCTTTGGAGATAAATTGGAACAAACAGCAGGCCACAGAACACCTGATTGCCTTCTGCTCCGATAATACACCAAACTTTGGGTTTCCCAGGGGGGAGGCGGCACAGACCCTCCTGCACCTGAGGGAGGGAAATTGGGACACGACCTCGAAAGAGACCACGCCCCCTCTCACTCATGCCCCGCCCCCTCTGGGCTCCCTCCCTGCCTCGCACTTTTGCAGTCTCCAACTCCGACCCCGCCACATCCCCATATGTACTTCTGGAAGCCAGCGCTGCTTCTAGCGGCAATGTGCAGGGACAAGGCAAAGTTTTACTTCCATTATTTTTTTTTTGCTCCTGCGTTGTGGTTCCCAGCTCCTGGTAATCAGGGGCATTTCTCGCCTCTGACAGCGGAGATACCAAGTTCATTCTCACCCTTGCGGTGAAATATATCTACAGTGGTACCTCTGGTTGCGAACGGGATCCGTTCCGGAGGCCCGTTCGCAACATGAGCAGAAAGCAACCTATGTCTCTGTGTCTGTGCGGGTCGTGGTTTGCCGCTTCTGCGCATGCGTGTGACGTTGTTTTGCGCGTCTGTGCATGCGCGAGCAGCGAAACCCGGAAGTAACCCTTTCCGGTACTTCCAGGTTGCCACAGGACACAACCTGAAAACATTCAACCTGAAGCAAACGTAACATGAGGTATGACTGTATTTTACTTATTTATAGAAGACCTGTGGTCTCCATTGTTGACCCTACAACATGTGTCGGCAAACTGAGGCTCATGGGCCGGATCAGGCCCAATTGCCTTCTGGATCCAGCCCGTGGACGGTCCGGGAATCGCCGCGTGGATCGCCAGTGCACATGTTCTTTCCCTCTCCCTCACATGGTGGTGGCGCCGGCGCCTCCTCCCTCCCTCCCTCCCTCCCTCCTCCTGGCTTCTCCCCGCCCTGCCTAGAGGAGGAAGGGCAACCTGTGATGTTTTGTGTATTCAGCAAATATGATGTCCAACACTGAACAGTGATTCCGGATATTGACTACTGTTTCGTAGAATTCTTATTTCGAATGAATGTATGTAAATGAATATATCAAATGCTGTTGAACAGTGCTCATGTCTACGAAACAGTAGTCAATATCCGGAATCACTGTTCAGTGTTGGACATCATATTTGCTGAATACACAAAGCTTCACAGCTTGTCTTTCATCATACAAAGTCTGGTACTTAGCTTCATTTAAAGATTTTCAGAGACTTTGAGACTAAAAATTTCATTTTGTACTTGTTATGGTTTGAAGGAATTCTATAAAGATTGTCTATTGTGTATGGGCATGGTCATTGTGTTGCCTAGACATTGCTGACGCTCTTTGCAACACAGGGGTTGGTTGGTGTTATGTACTGAAGTTCTCACCCTGGGCCAGCAGGGGGATACTGTAGATGAAGGATCGAAAGTGACGTTCAGTGATTGGATAGTTTTAGAAAGTTGTTACAGTAACGTTGTACTGGAGCTCTATATAAGCAGGCTGACTGAGACCTTCAGTTCAGTTCTGTTCTGGTCTCTGAATAAACAAGAGCTGTTTGAAGAATCGCTGTGTCGTCTGATATGTTCACCCACAACTTAACAGTTACTTAGAGGAGGAAGGGGGCTGGGCTTTGTGGGTGCCAGCAGCAGCAGCGCTCGAGCAGCCGCTGTTTTAAGCAGCTCCTCTCTGGAGCAGTTTCGTGCGCCGCTCCTCTCCCGTCACCACCAGCCCCTGCCGCTCGCAAGACACAGGTAAGCCCTACATCATGGGTTGGCAAACTAAGGCCCACGGGCCGGATCAGGCCCAATTGCCTTCTGGATCCAGCCTGCGGAAGGTCCGGGAATCGCTGTGTGGATCACCAGCGTGCACCTTCTTTCCTTCTCCCTCCCACGGTGGTGACGCGCCTCCTCCCTCCTCCTGGCTTCTTCCTGCCCTGCCTAGAGGAGGAAGGGGGCTGGGCTTTGTTGGTGCCAGCAGCAGCAGCGCTCGAGCGGCCGCCATTTTAAGCAGCCCCTCTCCGGAGCCCTTTCGCGCGCCGCTCCTCGTCCTGCCGCCACCAGCCCCTGCCACTTGCAAGACACAGGTAAGCAGCCACTGGGGTCCGTGGTGCCCTTGCACCATTTTTGTTCCCAAAATATAGTCAGGCCCCCCACAAGGTCTGAGGGACAGTGGAGCGGCCCCCTGCTGAAAAGATTTGCCATCCCCTGACCTACATGGTTCCGTCTGCAAATGGAAAAGCTCTTAGGGGAGGGTGATTCTAAGCTGCAAAACGGTGGGAGGAGAAGGGGCTGCTGCCTGCTCTGCCTGACTTTAGCTTAAAATAAATAAACCCCTGAGCTCTGCAACTAAGCACGCCATTGCAAGACCTGAAAACAAATTTCTTTGCCGCATCGAGGGACTCAGCTACGTTAGTGAAGAAACAGCGATTTGAATGCAATATGAACATGCAACACCAGATGGCGCCAGAGAGCAGGAATTTTTAAAACACGATTTACCATAGAGATTTTTTTCCTCCTTTTGTTATAATCTAATTTCTCACTTATTTATAGTGGTTTTTCACCTGTGTCTGGATCCATCCCAGTTGTACTCTGAGAGGTGTTTTTGAAAAGTTTCACATCAGCCACGGCGGTGTGTGTGTGTGTGTGTGTGAGTCTGACTGCTGCCGCAGTGCTGGGAACCCTCCCTGCACACACAATTTCGTCCATGAAAATTGCCCTGCAGGTGTTGCTATTTCCATGTGTGTGTGTGTGTGTGTGTGTGTGTGTGTGTGCATGGAGGAAAGAGAGGAAAATACCGGCAAAGGTGCCAGGGTATTAAATGCACACTCCGGCATTCTTACCAAGGGTGCAGCGGCGCCACCTGTAAGGAGATGATGTCTCGACAGCCTGCTCCCAGTGCCCAGATCACCTCATGGCCCACGGGGTCAGTGGAACTCCTGCAACAAAGAAATGGGAAGGTGGAAAGAGATGAACAACTTCCTAGGAGCAGATGAGCGTCAAATTGCATCTGATCCACCCTTTCCCAGAACTCAGGTGTTCTTCAGATTCCTCAAAAATGGCATCTTTTGGCAGATGGATTCTGCGTTGATGAAAATAGAAGTATAGCCAAACGAAGAAGTACTGGAGAACGTGGATTGTGTTTCATGTGAATTAGCAGGAGGATGATTTAGATTTAGGATTTAGCAAGGCGAGTGAAAATTATTGATTGATTGATTGATTGATTGGCGTGGAGCGTCTCCACCCCCATCGTTCAGCCCAGAAACTGAGGTCCAGCTCCGAGGGCCTTCTGGCGGTTCCTTCCCTGCAAGATGTGAGGTTACAGGGAACCAGGCAGAGGGCCTCCTTGGTGGTGGCGCCTGCCCTGTGGAACACCCTCCCATCTGATGTCAAGGAAATAAACAACTATCCGACTTTTAGAAAACATCTGAAGGCAGCCCTGTTTAGGGAAGTTTTTAATGTTTGATAGTTTATTGTGTTTTTAATATTCTGTTGGGAGCCAACCAGAGTGGCTGGGGAAATCCAGCCAGATGGGCAGGGTATAAATAAATAAATATAGTAATGATGATGGTGATGATGATAATAATAAAAATAAAAATAAAAATTAGCCTGGAAGGAGCATGAAGTGTCCCCTGCACAGGTACTGCCCTTAGCAGGTAATGCCATTATTATTATTATTATTATTATTATTATTATTATTATTATTATTATACTGCGCCAATAATAACCATTGCCAGGACATGGAAATCATTGCAATTACTGAGCATGATGCAATCCCACAGGTAGCATTATTGGGGAAAAATTGATGTGGAAATTGAAGGTAGCAAGAAATATTATAACTTTACATAGTCTGGGGCGACTTTATAGATTATACAAACAACGGAGCGTGTGCTAGAACAGTGCCTACGGTCTACAGCTCAGTTTGGCGAACAGGAAGCAGATATTTTAAATCAGATTCCCCCCCCTCCATTCCTCCTGCCTTTGTATAAAACCCTGCAGACCAGAACTGCCGCTGATATGATATGCCTTTTCCTTTGTAGCCAACAGTCCAAGCAACGGATGTTGCCATGTATTATTTCACGTTCGTTAAGATTGCAATGGTTTTAGCAAACAAACTTTAACAAAGTTCTGCTTGTGTACTTGGAGACGACTCTCTGATTGTTGGTTGTTGTTTTATTTTCGATTTTAATTTTCCGTAGCTGTTACGTGTGGTTAAAAGTTTAATTAAAAACAACAACCCAATTTCATGAAATTCATACCACTTGATTGTTTTTAAAAAACCAAAAAACCGAAGCAGTAAAAAAAATGGATCTGGGCCCATACACCCTCTTTTTCCAGGACATGCCCTCTTTTTCAGGGGTAAAATTTCGGTGCAGGAGGATTTTTTGAATTTACCAAAATGTCAGGGGGGTATGGAAGTGGGCTACTTTTTATGTTACTAGACAACCAAGTGACAAACATATGTCACTTAGTTGGTCTCTAAGGTGCTACTGGAAGGAATTTTTTCATTTTGTTTAAACATATACATAGTTTTGCACGATGCAGGAAAGGATCAGGTCCTTGTTTTTGTACATTTTGATTTTTAAAAATTCATTTTTATGAAATTTTCCACTTTAACAATCCAATCAAATCACATTAAATATTCCAAATTATACATATACATATCATATAATCCATGACTATGAAAAGCATTAGAGATATGAGATGATCAGAACCCTCCGAACTAGAAGCATGGAAAGTCCTATTAAAATTTTTTATAATTTGGCAGAATATCTGGATTGTTTTCGTACATTTTGAAGGGACATTGTAGCATTCGCCTGCTCCCACACCCCTTCCCTCCCGCCCCAGGCGCTGGCAAATGTGTCCTCTTTTCTGCTCTACAAAATATGGTAACTCTAACCTAGGGTGAAGATGCCATTTGGTTTTCCAATCTGAAAAACATCTCAGGCTCAGATGATATTATTACACCAGTGAAATGAGCGAAAATGAATAAGACAAATAATAAATGTTGGAAATGTAAAGAAAAAGAAGGAACATTTTATCATATGTGGTGGGAATGTATGAAAGTAAAGAACTTCTGGGAAATGATATATAATGGGATGAAAAAGATCTTGAAATATACATTCTTTAAAAAACCAGAAGCATTTTTACTTGGTTTTATAGGCCAAGACATTAATAGACAAGATGTTAAATTGTTCTTAAACGCAACAACAGCGGCAAGAGTATTGTTAGCCCATAAATGGAAGCAAGAAGAAATTCCAACAAAAGAAGAATGGCAGACAAAATTAATGGACTATGCAGAATTGGACAAAATGACAGGAAGGATTCGAAACCTGCGGGACCAGAGATTTACAGAAGTTTGGAAGAAGTATATGAATTATTTGAAGAGCAACTGTAATCAACAAATTACGCTAGTAGGACTGCAAGAAGTTTTGTAAGGAGAAATATACGAAGTGTTACAAAGTAGAAAAAGTTACAGGTAGGTAGCTGTGGTCTGCCATAGTCAAAATAGAACCTACTGGTTTCTCTGTTTTGTGATTCTTGATGTCAGATTTATGTCCGTTTATTCTTTGGCATAAGGTTTGGCCTGTTTGTCCAATATAGAGAGCTGAAGGACACTCTATATTGGAAACCAGTAGGAGAACACTTCAATCTCCCAGGACATTCTATACAAGATCTCAAAGTAGCTGTTTTACTACAAAGGAATTTCAGAAATAGACTGGAAAGAGAAGCTGCTGAATTGCAACTCATTACCAAACTTAAAACCATGGAGAGACCTGGTCTGAACAGAGACATTGGATTCTTATCTCATTATACATGACTAAGCCATTTTTCACCTTCTCACCCCTTGCCTTTTCCTGTAAGACCTATTGCAGTCGTTAAGAGTCGTCAACAGGCTCATCTCAGCTATCTGCCAATCACCCATTCCCACCACCCTTCTGAGTAATACCCCTCCCCACCTTCTCACTATATAGAAGGATCTGGCAACTTCTGTTTCAGTGTATCTGAAGAAGTGTGCATGCACACGAAAGCTCATACCAAGAACTATCTTAGTTGGTCTTTAAGGTGCTACTGGAAGGAATTTTTCTAAAGTAGAAAAAGATAGAGATATTGGTTATGAGTTTGAAATGTAATAGGGAAGATAAGAAATGCATACTGAGAGATTAGATTGGAAAATTTTCAGACAGGATTGATGGAAGTAAAAAAAATTGAGTAAGATGTAAAAGTATGTTTAATTACTGTTGAAAATGATATGTTATATATACAGTATATATATATATATATATATGCAGGTTTTGGTGTCTTCGGGTGTCTTCCCGTGTAAGAGTTGGGGTGTCTAGGCGACGTTTCGACGAGGTCTCACTCGTCATCTTCAGGCTGGTGCTTTCGGCTTCTTGTTACTGGAACAGAGCAGGATCTCAGTGTTTGAGTTCCTATAAATACTGTTGAGGGGGTGTGGTATATAGCCTCCAACGTTCTGGGCAGAGGGGAAGTTCCCAGGTTAGTGTGTCTTTTCTTCTTTTGTTCCTTAATTACTTGAGGGATATCTTGAGTGATTTCTTGAGTGATATTCTGAGTACCACTTAGGTGGGTCATTAAGTGTGGATTAGTTGCTAAAGCTTTCGTGTCTTGACCTCTTGAGCTTGTGAAGAGTTTTTCTGAGAAGATGGCTGTACTGCACTTAGTTGTGCTCTGGCTTGGCTTCGTGTATAGGGGCGAGCTGTGGTTTTGTGCCCTGTGCCAGCCAGATCTGTGTAGGGATTGCAGAGGGGTGCAGCATCCGGAGGTGCCACTATGGTTTGGCTACTGGATGGAGTCTGTAATTTATCTGTGGAGAGGGTCTGGGTTTGGGTCTGGTGTGGTTGATTGGTGATGGCGTTCTGTGTGCCTCTGGTTCTGGTGTCGGTTTTTGTGGGGAGGGCTAATTTCCAGATGTCTGGCAGGCGGGACGTGTCGTCACGCTTGTTCATGTTGTGGGGGTGTTTCTCTATCTCGATGGCTAGATAGAGATAGAGATAGAGATAGAGAAACACCCCCACAACATGAACAAGCGTGACGACACGTCCCGCCTGCCAGACATCTGGAAATTAGCCCTCCCCACAAAAACCGACACCAGAACCAGAGGCACACAGAACGCCATCACCAATCAACCACACCAGACCCAAACCCAGACCCTCTCCACAGATAAATTACAGACTCCATCCAGTAGCCAAACCATAGTGGCACCTCCGGATGCTGCACCCCTCTGCAATCCCTACACAGATCTGGCTGGCACAGGGCACAAAACCACAGCTCGCCCCTATACACGAAGCCAAGCCAGAGCACAACTAAGTGCAGTACAGCCATCTTCTCAGAAAAACTCTTCACAAGCTCAAGAGGTCAAGACACGAAAGCTTTAGCAACTAATCCACACTTAATGACCCACCTAAGTGGTACTCAGAATATCACTCAAGAAATCACTCAAGATATCCCTCAAGTAATTAAGGAACAAAAGAAGAAAAGACACACTAACCTGGGAACTTCCCCTCTGCCCAGAACGTTGGAGGCTATATACCACACCCCCTCAACAGTATTTATAGGAACTCAAACACTGAGATCCTGCTCTGTTCCAGTAACAAGAAGCCGAAAGCACCAGCCTGAAGATGACGAGTGAGACCTCGTCGAAACGTCGCCTAGACACCCCAACTCTTACACGGGAAGACACCCGAAGACACCAAAACCTGCATTCCTGTACCCGTGAAAATCTACGAAAGCATATATATATATATATATATATATATATATATATATATATATATGCAGGTTTTGGTGTCTTCGGGTGTCTTCCCGTGTAAGAGTTGGGGTGTCTAGGCGACGTTTCGACGAGGTCTCACTCGTCATCTTCAGGCTGGTGCTTACGGCTTCTTGTTACTGGAACAGAGCAGGATCTCAGTGTTTGAGTTCCTATAAATACTGTTGAGGGGGTGTGGTGTATTCTGGGCAGAGAGGAAGTTCCCAGGATAGTGTGACTTTTCTTCTTTTGTTCCTTAATTACTTGAGGGATATCTTGAGTGATTTCTTGAGTGATATTCTGAGTACCACTTAGGAGGGTCATTAAGAGTGGATTAGTTGCTAAAGCTTTCGTGTCTTGACCTCTTGAGCTTGTGAAGAGTTTTTCTGAGAAGATGGCTGTACTGCACTTAGTTGTGCTCTGGCTTGGCTTCGTGTATAGGGGCGAGCTGTGGTTTTGTGCCCTGTGCCAGTCAGATCTGTGTAGGGATTGCAGGGGGGTGTAGCATCCGGAGGTGCCACTATGGTTTGGCTACTGGATGGTGTCTGTAATTTATCTGTGGAGAGGGTCTGGGTTTGGGTCTGGTGTGGTTGATTGGTGATGGCGTTCTGTGTGCCTCTGGTTCTGGTGTCGGTTTTTGTGGGGAGGGCTAATTTCCAGATGTCTGGCAGGCGGGACGTGTCGTCACGCTTGTTCATGTTGTGAGGGTGTTTCTCTATCTCGATGGCTTCCATGATTATTCTCTTGTGGTGATGTTCCATGTTAAAGAGCAATTTGGAATCTGCAAAATTAATTTCGTGTCCTGTTTCTTTCATGTGTTGGAAAAGAGAGGAAGTTTTTTCTTCTTTTTTGACGGCATTCTTGTGTTCTGCGATACGTGCATTTATTCGTCTGTTTGTTTGTCCAATGTACGTGGCTGGGCAGACTTTGCAGGGTATTTCATAGACCCCTTGGTTTTCCAACTGGATTTTATCTTTGGGGTTTCTGAGGATATTGGCTATTTTTTGGTTGGTGCAAAAGGCTGTTTTGATATTGTGTTTATGGAGGATTTTGCTAATTTTATCTGTAGTGCCCTTGATATAAGGAAGGAGGGCCATGCCATTGTTTTCTTCTGT
This sequence comes from Podarcis liolepis, assembly GCF_965112155.1. Classification (NCBI taxonomy): domain Eukaryota; kingdom Metazoa; phylum Chordata; class Lepidosauria; order Squamata; family Lacertidae; genus Podarcis; species Podarcis liolepis. The sequence continues at coordinate 4,240,138 of NC_139564.1, forward strand.
GTCTTGGTTTTTGGGGGGTGTTTCTTTTTGGATTAGCTTCGTAACCCTGTTTTGCTGGTATCCATTGGCGATTAACACATTTGAGAGATTCTGTAACTCAGTTGTCAAGTGGTCTTTGTCAGCCAGGCGTTTGGTTCTGGAGATGAGAGTCTTGGCTACGGAGTTTATTTGTGCAGGGTGGTGGTGTGATTGTGCATGTAAGTAGCGGTTGGTGTGTGTTTTTTTCCGGTAGATGGTGTGTCCTAGGGAGCCATCAGGTTTTTTGTAGATTAGGACGTCAAGGAAGGGAAGTTGGTTGTTGGCTTCCTCCATAAACACAATATCAAAACAGCCTTTTGCACCAACCAAAAAATAGCCAATATCCTCAGAAACCCCAAAGATAAAATCCAGTTGGAAAACCAAGGGGTCTATGAAATACCCTGCAAAGTCTGCCCAGCCACGTACATTGGACAAACAAACAGACGAATAAATGCACGTATCGCAGAACACAAGAATGCCGTCAAAAAAGAAGAAAAAACTTCCTCTCTTTTCCAACACATGAAAGAAACAGGACACGAAATTAATTTTGCAGATTCCAAATTGCTCTTTAACATGGAACATCACCACAAGAGAATAATCATGGAAGCCATCGAGATAGAGAAACACCCTCACAACATGAACAAGCGTGACGACACGTCCCGCCTGCCAGACATCTGGAAATTAGCCCTCCCCACAAAAACCGACACCAGAACCAGAGGCACACAGAACGCCATCACCAATCAACCACACCAGACCCAAACCCAGACCCTCTCCACAGATAAATTACAGACACCATCCAGTAGCCAAACCATAGTGGCACCTCCGGATGCTACACCCCCCTGCAATCCCTACACAGATCTGACTGGCACAGGGCACAAAACCACAGCTCGCCCCTATACACGAAGCCAAGCCAGAGCACAACTAAGTGCAGTACAGCCATCTTCTCAGAAAAACTCTTCACAAGCTCAAGAGGTCAAGACACGAAAGCTTTAGCAACTAATCCACTCTTAATGACCCTCCTAAGTGGTACTCAGAATATCACTCAAGAAATCACTCAAGATATCCCTCAAGTAATTAAGGAACAAAAGAAGAAAAGTCACACTATCCTGGGAACTTCCTCTCTGCCCAGAATACACCACACCCCCTCAACAGTATTTATAGGAACTCAAACACTGAGATCCTGCTCTGTTCCAGTAACAAGAAGCCGTAAGCACCAGCCTGAAGATGACGAGTGAGACCTCGTCGAAACGTCGCCTAGACACCCCAACTCTTACACGGGAAGACACCCGAAGACACCAAAACCTGCATTCCTGTACCCGTGAAAATCTACGAAAGCAAATATATATATATATATATATATATATATATAAAACACCTCAGGCTTGTCCCTCTTCTGGGTGGAAGGGGCAAAAGGGGAGGCCCAGGCCAAGCCCCCGGGGTGAGAATTACCTGGTGGCACCGCTCTGCCTAAAAGGTAAGCTTTGCTGTTTTCTAATTTGTGAATGACCTACTTCTACGCTTCGGTTGAGCCTAAAAATAAGCAGAATCATATTATCTGGAACGCTCATCCGTCTCCCAGGAAGCCGCCTGCCAAGGCGCCCTGACCGGCTTGGCTTGCCGTTAATTAAAACACGTGGGCAGGATGCTGAGCTGCCAAGCAGGGGCTGCCCAGGTGGGCCTGATCCTGCCGGGTGGAAGGGGATGAACGAGGGAAGAAGGGAAGGAAGGAAGCGACGGCAATGAGAGAGAGAACCTGGAGACAGAGAAATAGCAAAAGCTGCCTTGTGCCAATGAATTGATTTTAGATTGCTGTGTGTTACATTTATTGTTGTTAGCCGCTCTGAGCCCGGCTTCGGATGGGGAGGGCGGGATATAAATAACATTTTATTATTATTGTTATGCCCCCTCCAGCCCAGCGTCCTGCTCTCATAATGGCCAACCAGATGCCTCAATGGGAATCCCGCAAGCAGGATTCGAACACAAGACCAATCTCCCTTCCTGTGGTTTCCAGCAACTGGGATTCAGAAATCTCCAACTGTGGAGGGCAGAGCGTAGCCATAGTACTAACATCCATCAGCAGCCCTCTCCTCCCCTTTTAAATGGTCGCCATCACAGTCTCCTGTGGGAGGGAGTTCCACAGGTTAACTGTGGAAGATGGTACTTTCCTTTTTCTGACCTTAATCCTCCACCATTCGCCTCCGCTGGATGTTCATTGGCATTCTAGCATTACGAGAGGGAGGGAAACGTTTTTCTATCGCCTTTCTTATTATCCTGCCAGCTCGTACGCGTGCCTTTTCTCTAAACTACGGGCTGAGTAGCAGCAGTCTTGGGAGGTGGACTGGGGCTGCCTAGAAGGAAAAGTCACAGCAAAAGCTGCTGTTCCTGGAGCAATAAAGTGGATGGCAAGAACTGACCGCTGGTGGTTTTGCAGGATTCGTTGCCAGCAGCGAAAGCCAGATCGGGTTCAACAGCACTGTCTCAGCTGGGAAGGATATGCATGGAATAGCAAGCAGAGCAAATGTCAGGCGAGCACTTTTTCTGTGCCCGTGCAATCTGCCGCAGAAAATCATCCAAATGAAGGAGAGGAGGAAGACCCCCACGATCGTCTGCACGCCTATCACTCTATGAGTCCATCTGCCTTGAATTTCTTTCATGATTAAAGTCTAGCGAATTTGTTTCACTGCATCCCCTGCCTCATTCACAAGAGACTTGTTGCTGGTTGTGCCTGCTGGTCCAACCCCGATGCAATGTAGGTATCGCAACACTCCATCCATTTTGAACCCGGACCCCGCTTAGCTTTGCAAAATGTGGCAGCAGTTTTATTAGGCAGGAAACTCAGCCAAGTTTGTGAAGAGCCAATAAAGGGTTAACTCCAGCTTTGACCGGTGTGATCTGCTGACAAGCATACTCCATGATGGGTGCCATTCTGAATTTGTGAGCGCTCGATCTTTTAGTGTGGCGGCACCTAAACTTTGGAACTCCCCGTCTATTGAGACCAGACAGGCCCCTTCACTGTACTTGTTTCTATGCAATCCTGCCAGACTATATACACGTATGGCCCTTATGCATGAATGGAATATAGAATGAACTGATCCACTGGGTCTTCTGCTTTTTCCGTTGAACTTTATGAGACTTCTGTTGAAATTTACAATTTGATACAATGAATAGTATACCTTATTTATTCAAAAGTACAGCCGATTACGTCTTGTGTGTTTATTGAGTATGTTTCACGTAATCATAGGTTTGTTGTTATTTTGCTAATGATCCTGCCAGACTGAGCAGGATTTAACCCCATTCATTAGCTGCTGGAAACAGGGATGCACAGCCGACAGAGGATTTAACCCCACCCTAGCAGCCTTCAGATGACGCCAGCTGGTGGGTGGCTGGCTGGGTGAAATGGGTGCTCCCCAGTCACACAGAAGATAGTTAATTCAATGTACCTCCCACTAAGGGACTGTGCTCATGCAGCCAGAGACTATGCCTACATGGCAGCTCCCTTTGCTCATCCCTTTTCAGACCGCCGCTGTTTCTGGGAGACAGTGGTGCAGGAGAGGCTGGGGAAAGACCTAGCCCTTCACTTGCCCGGCCTACCTCTTCCTCTTCTTCCAGCACATCCTGCGCTCCCCTCTCCAGCTCTGAACCTCCAAAGAATGAGAGTCCACCACTTCTACTGTCAAACAGCTCTTACAGACAGAAAGTCTTTACATACATCTAGTCGGAATCTCCTTTCTTGTAACTTGAAGCCACTGGTTCGAGTCCTGCCCTCCAGGGCAGGGGAAAACAAGCTTGTTCCCTCTTCCATGTGACAGCCCTGAAGATATTTGAAGATCCTATCTCCTCTCAGTCTCCTCTTCTCCAGGCAGAACACACCCAGGTCCATCATACTGTTTTTGGGGGACAAGACGCAGGCGGGTGTGGAGGACTCCCTGATCCTGAATGGGGTAACTGTGCCCCTGAAGGACCAGGTGTGCAGCCTGGGAGTCATTCTGGACTCACAGCTGTCTATGGAGGAGCAGGTCAATTCTGTGTCCAGGGCAGCTGTTTACCAGCTCTATCTGGTACGCAGGATGAGACCCTCCCTGCCCGCAGACTGTCTCGTCAGAGTGGTGCATGCTCTGGTTATCTCCCGCTTGGACTACTGCAATGCGCTCTACATGGGGCTACCTTTGAAGGTGAACCGGAAACTACAACTAATCCAGAATGTGGCAGCAAGACTGGTGACTGGGAGTGGCCGCCGAGACCACATAACACCGGTCCTGAAAGATCTACTTTGGCTCCCAGTGTGTTTCCGAGCACAATTCAGAGTGTTGGTGCTGACCTTGAAAGCCCTAAACGGCCTCGGCCCAGTATACCTGAAGGAGCAGCTCCACCCCCATCGTTCTGAGGCTGTTTAGGACTTTAAAGGTCAGCACCAACACTTTGAATTGTGCTCAGAAATGTACTGGGAGCCAGTGTAGGGAATCCACTTAAGGACTCTATGCGGGCTCCGGAATACCCCATAAGGGAAAGGGAGCCGATTTCTTATAACAGTGGGAACGCTGTGATCTTTTGCTCACCGGGAGATGCTCAGAGATGCTCAGGCTCTCAAAGCGATACCCACCCCAGCCGCTTGTTTTGCAAAGTGCCACCCACAGCTCCTCTGCACATCCCAGATGTGTTCTCCACGCCAGCCCAGCCTCCTAATCTAAGACAATCTCACCAGCCCATTCAAGCTGGGCTAATTGCACGGTTTCTCCCAGACGTCCTGACACGGGGACAGTTGCGCACTCCCCTGCCGGCACACTAAGCCGCTTCGCCGTGCCAGTCTTGCCAAGGATAAAGCCCAGCCGTGCTGTGCTGTAAACAAAATCTGCCCTTATTCCCTTATGGGGGACACAAGAGCTCTTATAGAGTCCTTACGTGAGTTCCCTATTGGTAGGAGAAAATAACAGAGGCCATCCAGAGAATATTGAGAAGCAAAGCAGCTTGTAAGCCTGATCTTTATTGATCTGTTGCAACAGGGTGCTCCCCTCACACGCAGGAAAGGAAGAGGACCCCAAACAAAGGTGTGCCCGCCCTTATATAGACATTTTAAATTCCCTGCCCTGGAGCTCAAGACCACCCCTCCATACATCATACATACATCACAGAAGGGGTGTAACACAAGACCACCCCCCACAAACATCATACCTACATCACAGAAAAGGCGGTCTACAACAGAAATTTGAGTGTTGTTGTTTTTCCTGTCTGGCAGGTATTCTGATAATGCCTTATCTGATTGCCTTTCCTGATAGTCTGCCCATTCCATTTGAAATGGTGATTACTTATTTCCTGTGACAATGTAGGTTCCCTCACCCTGCTCCCTCCTTGCAAAGAAACATTTGGTCAGCTTGGGAGTCAAAATGGTTTCAGGACGGTCTTCCTGTGCTGCTCCAGACATTGGTACATTTATGAACATTTATGATATATATTTATATGACCTTAAAATTCTATTGCAGATGCTTGCCTGTCATACCCCCAGGCTTGAAGCAAAGAAAAAGTTCCTTATTATTTCACACCTCCGCTGTCTTTTCACTGCTCTTGGGTGGTCTGTGATGTTCTCAGGGGGGTCTTAGCTGTCGGCCTGGAATGGAGGGCAAAGGCCTCCTTCTCCCCAATCTTCTGGCACACAGGGGAATATGGATTCGTTTCCGAATGAATGAACAATTGGAGCAAAGGGAGTCCTTGTTATGTACTGAAGTTCTCACCCTGGGCCAGCAGGGGGATACTGTAGATAGTTATGCAAATGAAGGGTCGAAAGTGACATTCAGTGATTGGATAGTTTGTATGCAAATGAAGGATCGAAAGTAATGTTCAGTGATTGGATAGTTTTAGAAAGTTGTTACAGTAACGAGGTACTGGAGCTCTATATAAGCAGGCTGACTGAGCTCCTCAGTTCAGTTCTGTTCCAGCTTACAAATAAAGAGCTGCTTTGGAAGAATCGCTGTGTTGTCTGATATGTTCGCCCACAACTTAACAGTCCTTTTATTTCAGTTTTCGTTCATAGGGACACAGGAAGGTGCTTTATTGAGAATCAGGATGTGCCAAGATTTCCCCAGCCCTGTCTGGAGATGGGGAGTTCAAACAGCAGCAGTCTGATGACTTGGGTCCTCAGAAAAGGTCAGCAAAATTGGCCACCGCCTCCCTTCCATTCATTACATTTCCTATTTTAAAAATTATTTATTCCTTAAGGGGAAGAAATGGAGGCAGTGAGAGATTTGACTTTCTTGGGCTCCATGATCACTGCAGATGGTGACTGCAGTCACGAAATTAAAAGACGCCTGCTCCTTGGGAGAAAAACAATGACAAACCTAGGCAGCATCTTAAAAAGCAGAGACATCACCTTGCCAACAAAGGTCCGTATAGTTAAAGCTATGGTTTTCCCAGTAGTGATGTATGGAAGTGAGAGCTGGACCATCAAGAAGGCTGATCGCCGAAGAATTGATGCTTTTGAATTCTGGTGCTGGAGGAGACTCTTGAGAGTCCCATGGACTGCAAGAAGATCCAACCTCTCCATTCTGAAGGAAATCAGCCCTGAGTGCTCACTGGAAGGACAGATCCTGAAGCTGAGGCTCCAAGACTTTGGCCACCTCATGAGAAGAGAAGACTCCCTGGAAAAGACCCTGAGGTTGGGAAAGATGGAAGGCACAAGGAGAAGGGGACGACGGAGGACGAGATGGTGGGACAGTGTTCTCAAAGCTACCAGCATGAGTTTGACCAAACTGCGGGAGGCAGTGGAAGACAGGAGTGCCTGGCGTGCTCTGATCCATGGGGACACGAAGAGTTGGACACGACTAAACAACTAAACAAACAAACAAACAAAATTCTGCTCTCTTTCACCCACCAAACCTCACAGCTGCATCTCCCTCCCTGATCCAGAAAAGCAATCATTTCTCCCAAAACAACAGCTCAGCCAGACGCACAGAAGATCAGCTGGCAAACCACACACGCCCTTCTCTTGATGCCAGGAAAACCCTCTCTGCCTCTCCAGATGCTACTACAGGGTAGGGCTATTTTTTAAAAAATTGTATTGAAAAAGGTGCGACCCCCCTAGCCATACTGGGTTTTTCTTTCCAATTGTGTTTTTCCTCCATTTGCAGCACAGAATTCTGTGGCCAGGCGACAGCGTTTGATGCCAAGACAGGGAAGAAAAAGAAGAACTCTACAGCTTGCATAAATTACAGTAATTAAGTAATTTTGCATATGCCGATTGACGGGCTAGCCTGATCGTTGGCTGCAGGCCTCCCACCCAGCTTGCATAAACGGCGGTAATTAAGTGGCTTTGCATATATGCCGTTTGACAGCGGGGAAAATAATCTTTGGCTGAAGACCTCCCACTCAGGAAGGTCTTTGAGAATCTTATATGCAGCGGCCGCAGCTCGGACTTTGGTGGCAAAGGGGTGGAAGGAACAAGAAGCCCCGACAATAATAAACTGGCATTACAAGCTACAGGAATTTGCCGAAATGGCGCAGTTAACAAATACAGTGGTACAGACGAATGCCTCGCAAGACGAAAAACCCGCTAGACGAAAGGGTTTTCCGTTTTTCGATGCGCTTCTCAAGACAAATTTCCCTATGGGCTTGCTTCGCAAAATGAAAAAGTCTTGCGAGTCTTGCGATTTTTTTCGCTCCCCCCCTTTTTCTAAGCCGCTAAGCCACTAATAGCCTTTTAGCCGCTAAGCCGCTAAGCCTTTAATAGCCGCTAAACCGCTAATAGTGCTAATCCGCTAAGCTGCTAATAGGGTTGCTTCGCAAGACGAAAAAACCGCTAGACAAAGAGACTCGCGGAATGGATTAATTTCGTCTTGCGAGGCACCACTGTACCCTGAGAGGCAATTGAAAACAAAAATTTATGGAAAAGTGGGATAGATATAAAACATATGTTCAAAAATACAGCAAAGGTTCGCTATCTATGCTAGCATTTGATTGACGTTGGAGTGAGACTGAGTTGAGAAATAAGACTAAGAGCACATATTGATATAGGAATGTATTAGATAATATGTATACAATAATAAGAGTACATTCATTTGTAAAAAAGGAATATACAAAGGGAAAGACAGGAAGTCTAGTGTGTTGTTATGTATATAATTTTGGGGGGGAAATTGTTTTTGTTTTTTCTCTTTGTTCTTTCTTTTTTTTGTTTCATTTTCTTTCTAGGTATATAAAATTTGTATATAATTTTCATATACATGTTGGAAATTACCGTATATTATAGTAAGTCCTGTAATGTAATATGGCAACGTTTACCGATGTAATATAAGAATGTTAACAAATAAATAAAATGCAAATTAAAAAAGAAAAAAAGAGGAGAATCTGTGTAGGGTCCAGTTTTGCCAGCGGAAAACAAGATTAGGTTCTGCTTCTTATTTACCGGTATTTTATCTGATTTTTTGTGTTTCTTTCTGTTTTTCTCCCCCTCCTCATTTCATCCCCAGCCTGTGAGGTAGGCTAGGCTGAGAGGCAGAGAGATTAATTCCTGGCCGAGCCGGGACTCGAACCCTGCTCTCTCCCAGGTCCTAGTCTGGCGCTCTAACCACTGCACCACACTGCCACATTTCCAAACTGGTTGAGAACTGCATTTTGTCTCGAACTTGCCAAAATGACAGAATTAATAAGAAACCACTCAGGCAATTAGGTTAAAGAAAGGAATGTTTTAAAAATTACCTGACAAAATACTGTTCCAATAGCAACACTTGGTTGTGCCTAGATTCATTCCACAGATATAAGGGAAATTTCTTTTTCAACGGTTGAATACAGATAATTTAAATGTAAGAGAAATGTTGAAGCCACATAGAGATAGGGGGAATTCGACAAACATATAAGGGCCTCAAACCTGACGCGGCCATCATCTAACGTTCCAGACCGGGTTTGAATTATCTGCTGAGGAAATTTTCTGATTACTGTTCTGGAAATGGTTTATCCATTAATTATGAAAAATCTATAATTCTAGTTTTCGAGAGAAGCTTCTCCCGGTCTAAATGGGTGCTGGATGGCCATAACCTTGAACAGATAAAATATTTCCGTTATCTAGGGCTCACATTCCATCATACAGGATCTTGGAAGCACCATTGGCAAACCTCCCTTCAAAATCATAGAATCATAGAATCATAGAATCATAGAGTTGGAAGAGACCACAAGGGCCATCGAGTCCAACCCCCCTGCCAAGCAGGAAACACCATCAGAGCACTCCTGACATATGGTTGTCAAGCCTCTGCTTAAAGACCTCCAAAGTAGGAGACTCCACCACACTCCTTGGCAGCAAATTCCACTGTCGAACAGCTCTTACTGTCAGGAAGTTCTTCCTAATGTTTAGGTGGAATCTTCTTTCTTGTAGTTTGGATCCATTGCTCCGTGTCCGCTTCTCTGGAGCAGCAGAAAACAACCTTTCTCCCTCCTCTATGTGACATCCTTTTATATATTTGAACATGGCTATCATATCACCCCTTAACCTCCTCTTCTCCAGGCTAAACATGCCCAGCTCCCTTAGCCGTTCCTCATAAGGCATCGTTTCCAGGCCTTTGACCATTTTGGTTGCCCTCCTCTGGACACGTTCCAGTTTGTCAGTGTCCTTCTTGAACTGTGGTGCCCAGAACTGGACACAGTACTCCAGGTGAGGTCTGACCAGAGCAGAATACAGTGGCACTATTACTTCCCTTGATCTAGATGCTATACTCCTATTGATGCAGCCCAGAATTGCATTGGCTTTTTTAGCTGCCGCGTCACACTGTTGGCTCATGTCAAGGCGGAGATTACAAAGCTAGCCATACTCAGATTCTTCTTCACAAAGGGCGGCAAATATGTTCCAGCAGCCTTAAGGGTTTTCAACACAAAACCCGTTTCCCAACTCCTGTACGCAGCAACTGTCTGGCATAATGGGGACCTGCCAAAGCTAGATGGCTTTCAGGCAAAATTTCTACGATCTCTGCTACAGGTACCCAACTGCGTCCCCAACTCTGTACTTCTGTTAGAAGCTGGTGAATGCCCAGTTTCAACTAAAGCGTGGTGGGCTGCCCTAAAACATTGGCTCAGGATTTCAGTGTTTAATCTAAGGAAGGGTTTGTACCAACACCTGACCAATGAGGAATTTGTCAGCAAATGACAGAAAACCATGGTTAAAAAAGCCCCCTCTATTGGTTTGTCTCCCTGCCAACTGTATTACCTGGGTTATGAAGGCGCCCAAAAGTTGTTAAAACAAAGATTATGGGATAATGCACACAGTGACTTGCGATCTCGATCACACACAGTCTGTAGTCCGCTGGCAGTAGGAGTACAATATGGGTATGTCTTTAAGTTAACATCTTACATTAAAAACCTGACAGCACCAAACTATTGAAGGCTTTTCACCAAAGCCAGGCTAAAGGTCTTTCCTTCGGCAGTGTTGGATGGCAGGTTGAGAGGAGTTCCCTACCAGGACAGACTTTGCTCGTGTGCTCAAGACATCGATTCCATAAAACATATTTTGTTGCATTGTGCAAAATATGAGCAAGCCAGGGCTGAACTGATACTACCCTTGCTGGTACCTTTCCCAGGAAAATCAGAGGCTCACTGTGTCAGGTTCCTACTGGAAGACCGGACAAATGCTAGAACATTAGCAGTGGCAAAGTTTTTATCGGTGGTTGCAAGAACCAATGATCCCTATCTTTAAGTTTGAACAAAATGCTTGTTTAACCTGGAGGTAGTCTGTATGAATTGTGTATTGCTTTGTAATGATTTGTTGGGTCTCTGGACTGTAATAAAGATTGATTATATAAGGGACTCAAACTGCTATAGTGAAACAGAAAGAAAGTGACTGTAAAGAATGAAAAAGGAAAGGAGAAATATGAAGGTAATTTCTTTCTAGGAATATTGTGTATAGATTATTCAAATTATGCTTTGTACTCCTTAAATAATTTTATGTATTTGACAAATATATTTTCTTTCTTTCTTTCTTTCTTTCTTTCTTTCTTTCTTTCTTTCTTTCTTTCTTTCTTTCTTTCTTTTTCTTTTTATGTATTGTTTTTTTCTTTTCGGTATATGTAAATTTTTAAAAATGAAATTATTATTATTATTATTAAAAAAAGAGAGTTGTATTTTGTCCGCCTACCGGTAGGTGACGGCTTGGAGTGCTCGACAGTAGCAGCTGGCCAGCCAGAGGGAGCGATCTGTCAAGATGTTGGGGCAGTGCGAAATCCGGAGAATCAAGAGGTTGCTTCCGGTGGCCTTCAGCAGCGACTCCAGGCCAGCTTCCAGGCAGCCCCTGTGAAGGAAAGGTCCAGATCATCAGAGTTGTAGAGTTTGTCGAAGTTCTTATGTTGGGGGAGAAACCGGAAGGGGCCACTCCCGGATTCTGCAAGTGACTAAGACAGACATCATGAACTTTGTGGATCTGCACTGTAAATAGTTTGCACAGTAAGACCTGTAAAAGGCAGGTCGGAGTCCTGCCTGCTACTCACGAGCAACCACCACTGACATCTGACACCCACCTCTGCACACCTTCCGGTTTGTCAATCTCCCTGACCGGCTTGCCAGGAGGGTCTGACTCACCGTGTGCTTTTCATGTAGTCCTCCTTGGTCTCCTTCTTCCCCCTCTGACGGGGCTTGAGGTTCTGGAGGGTGAGGGAGTGTGTTTGGGTGCACCACTGTGACAGCATGACCAGGAACTGTGGAAGGACAAGGGACATTAAATGCCAGGCAACCGCCACTCATCCGCATCCTGCCAGGCCCTGACTTTCTTTCTTTCTTTCTTTCTTTCTTTCTTTCTTTCTTTCTTTCTTTCTTTCTAACGTTCTTATGTCACATATGTATACCTTATCATATTACATTACAGAGCATATAATATACATTACAGAGCATAATTTCCAACATGTATACAAAGTTTATATACCAAATTTATGTACCTAAAGAAAGAAAAAAGAAAAAAACAAAACAAAGAAGAAACAAAGACATAAAGCCATTTCAAAATAATATTTGTACCAACATGTCAGGGAACTGCCATCAGAGCATCAGGTGGTGGAGGGACTCAGGCAGGATGAAAGAGACTCAACTGCTGAAGCAGGGACCAGCAGGGGGAGGAGTGGGTCTCTGAGGGAATGCGAGCAGGAGGGAGGGCTCAGGGAGGCTTCCAGCGAGAACAGTGGGGAGGTATCGGAGTCTCCCATAGGGAGACCCACACCTCGCAGGAAACTGTCACGCCGTGAGTCCAGGAGACGCGTTTCCGTTAAGGAACTTCTTTGCTGGAAACGCTTCCGCAGACAGCCACTGTCGGACTCTACTAGTGACTAGAGCAGACATGTCTGAGGAGCTCCGTCACACACGGAGGTTTGTGGGGTCGCACAAACTCTGAGGGAGCACGTTTTCACGCACAAGCAGCTAATCAAACCCTCACAGCAGTCCGACAGTCTTTGTACGCTGCCTGTGCAAGAGAAGGCATCATGAGCGAACCAACCGGAACCGGAGGAGCAGGGGCTGGAGCTGGTCCAAGCTTGGAAGATAGATACCGAGCGTTGGAGGTTCAACTGGCCCTGCAGACGGCGAGGCTGGAGGAGAGAAGGGCTCAGGATGCAGACAAGAAGGGGAGAGCCACTCAATTCCCCAGAAAGGTACCAGGATTGGTGCAGAAATTTGGGGGGGACCCCAAGGACTACCATGCTTTTAGGACAGAGATGCAATATGCCCTTAATGTGCAGTTCGATGAGTTCCCTGATGAGGAATCGCGAGTTGCTTTTGTAATTGGGCATCTTGAGAAAGGGGCTAGAGACTGGGTTCGACCCCTAATGGCAACGCACAATGACATACTAAAGGACACAATGAAGTTCTTTCGTGCAATGGATATCATGTTTTCCAGCGATATTGAGGAAGGGGTGGTGCGCAGACAGCTAATGGCTTGTAAGCAGGGAAGTCGATCTGTCCGTGAATATTGGACTGAGTTTACCATGCTGATTCACAGACTGAGTTGGGATTTATCGGCGGCACCCGTTCAAATGCTATTTGAAGAAGGTCTTTCTTCGGGGGTGAAAGACGAGCTGGCACGGAGCCCCAGGGCGGAGTCTATGGATCAGCTGACCAAATCTGCGCTGACCATAGGAGCGCGGCAGGAGGCAAGAGCCTTGGAGAGGCGGGAAGGGAGAGGGGAACGTTGGAAGGAGGTCCGCATTCCAGACATTCCTGAGCCAGCTTTCCCGCCGGCAGAGCCAATGGAAATCGGAACAGCGCGCGCGCGCGCATTTTCAAAAACCAGCGAGGGAGCTAAGAAGGAGGGAAAGGGCCCCCGGAAATGCTATCTCTGCCAACAGCCAGGCCACTTTGCCAGAGTCTGCCCCCAGAGGAAGGAATGGCAAGGGATGGTGGGAGCTGTTGAGGGGGGAGAAGAAGGGGGAGCGGAGCAGGTAAAAGCCAACGCCTGGTTGCCACAATTGGGGCACTGCAGCCAGGCCAAAGAGCAGTGAAAGTGCCCGTGCCAGAAGCTCCTCGACCTGCTCTAGTGATTGAAGTGTCGCTAGAGCTGCAGAATGGGCACCCCCTAAAAATAAAGGCGCTATTGGACTCAGGCAGCTCCTGCAATTTTATGAGCAAGGAGTTTGCTGCTGAACACCAGATACAGACCATCCCTTTAAGCAACCCCCTGCAGGTGACCACGATTGATGGCAGGGAGTTGTTGGGAGGAGGAGTCCGCTTGCAGACTGTCCCAATGATAATGAGGGTGGCAAGGCACACAGAACTGATAGCGTTTAATGTGGCTACCCTGGGAGGCGCTCCCATTATTTTGGGAATGAGCTGGCTAGCTCTACATGATCCGCTGGTTGGCTGGCATCAAAGAGTGGTGTCCTTTGGTTCAGCACATTGCCTAGAACACTGCAAAGGGGAGAAGGGTTCAGCAGGGGCCCAAGCCACCCTAGCAGGGACTGAAGTAATGGGGAAGGTGAAGGTACCACCACAGTATGCAGATCTCAGCGACGTGTTCAGCGAGAAGGAAGCTGACCAACTACCACCTCATAGACCCTTTGATTGTCAGATCAATTTACTCCCTGGAGCACAGCTTCCCGTGGGCAAGTTGTATGCCATGTCAGACAGGGAAATGCAGGAGTTGCGAGGGTTCATTGACAAGAACCTGAAGAGAGGCTTCATCAGAGAGTCCAAAGCAGCAGGGGGGAGCCCAGTGTTCTTTGTGGACAAAAAAAATGCGGACAAGCCGAGACTTGTATGTGATTTTAGGCGGCTGAATGCAGTGACTGAACCGGTGGCGTTCCCTATGCCCAGAATTGATGATATTTTGACCAGGGTGAGGAAGGGAAAGATTTTCACAAAGCTGGATCTAAGGGGGGCGTACAACCTGATACGCATAAGGAAAGGGGATGAATGGAAAACCACCATGTTTACCCCTTTGGGGGCGTTTGAATACCTCGTTATGCCATTTGGATTACAAGCAGGCTCCGCGTGTTTTCAATCTTTTATGAACCACGTGCTGGGCCCTTTGCTCTACAAGAATTGCGTTGCCTTTCTAGATGATGTGTTGGTGTATTCTGAGAATGAGGAGCAACATGTGAGAGACGTCAGAGAAGTGTTGAGCAGACTGCAAGCCAACAGGCTGTGGGTCAAACTGGAGAAGTGTCGGTTCCATACCAAGGAGGTGGAATTCCTGGGGTACCGCCTGTCAGACAAGGGATTGGCCATGGATCCCGGCAAGGTACAGGCAGTGCTGGAATGGAAAACACCCAAAACCAAGAAGGATGTGCAGAGGTTCCTAGGGTTTGGAAACTTTTATCGTAAGTTCATCCGCAACTTCGCCCATCTGACGGCACCCATCACTGACTGTCTCAGCAGTAAAAAGAAGTTTGTATGGACGGCGGAGGCGGAGCGAGCGTTTGAGGAACTGAAAAGGGCCTTCGCCTCTGAAGAACAACTTCTGCATGTGGATTTACGAAAGAAGCTAAGGGTTGAAACAGACGCATCTGACAGAGCCATAGGGGCGGTGCTTCTTCTGCAGCCGGGGAAGGAGGAGTCAGAGTGGCGTCCGTGTGCCTTCTTCTCGCGGAAGCTGAACAAATCCGAGAGGAACTACACGGTGTACGACCGAGAACTGCTTGCTATTCATGAGGCGTTCCGGAGATGGAGGCATCTGCTAGTTGGTGCACAACATAAAGTGCAAGTGTGCACGGACCATAAAAATCTAGAGTACTGGAGAACGGCGCGAGTGCTCAACCAAAGGCAGTTGAGATGGGCCCAAGAGTTCTCCAAATTTAACTTTGAGATTTGTTATGTGCCAGGCCCAGAGAATGTTAGGGCGGACGCTCTCTCACGCAAACCTGAATATTTGGAGGGGGAGGGAGCACCCGAAGAAACCCATATCATTCCAGAGGACCGCTGGGTGTGTGGGGCGACTTTGGTGGGGCAAAGGGAATTGGTAGAGGGTACGGTGCAGGATGCATACGCCCAGGGGAAACTCAGGGATCTCAGAGGGGAGGAAGACAAATCCGGTGGTTTTGAGGAGAGAAATGGGGCATTGTATTATAAGGGAGCGTTATATATACCTGAAGGGGAATTGAGGGAGAAGGTACTCAAGCAGCTGCACGATAGCCCCACAGCAGGGCACTTTGGGCAACACAAAACCATGTGGCTGGTTACCAGGGAATTTTGGTGGCCCAAGGTCAGGGAAGATGTGCGGGAGTAGGTGAGAGGGTGTGAACAATGCCAAAGAGCCAAGGGGGAGAGGCAGGCGCCGGCTGGTTTATTAGAACCACTGCCCACACCTGAGAGACCGTGGGAAGCAGTGGCAATAGATTTCATGACTGATCTGCCAAGGTCTAGAGGGAAAACAGCCATCATGGTTGTAGTAGACCTGTTAACTAAAATGGCCCACTTCATAGCCTGCTCACATGCGGTTACAGCAGAAGAAACCGCCAAATTGTTTGTAGAGAATGTGTTTAGGTTGCATGGCGCCCCCTTGAGGGTGGTTTCAGACCGAGGGAAACAATTTACTTCCAGGTTCTGGAGGAAGCTCATGAGCTTACTGCATGTAGAGGTTAATTTCTCGACGGCCCGTCATCCTGAAACCAACGGGCAGGCGGAAAGAGCAAATGGGGTTCTCCAACAATATTTGAGGTGTTATGTTAATGACAGAGAGAATGATTGGGTGGAGAAGCTGGCGTTGGCAGAATTTGCCTACAACAATGCAGAGAACGTGTCCACGGGGATGAGCCCCTTTTTGGCTAATCACGGGTGCCATCCCAGAGCCTTCCCAGGGGGGGAGGGGGAGAACTGGAGCGTTCCAGCTGCAGAACAGTTCGTGGAAGAAATGGAAGCGATCCATCGCCAGCTCCAACTCAACTTAAACAGGGCTAAGGAGGAATATAAGAGGCAGGCAGACAAAAACAGAAGGGAAGGTGAAAGCATCAGGGTGGGGGACCAGGTGTGGCTGTCAACCCAAGGGTTGCCATTCAAAGGAGGTTGTAAGAAATTAAGACCCAAAAGGCTGGGTCCGTTTGAAGTCATACAGCAGGTCAATCCAGTGGCTTTCAGGCTCCGGTTACCGAACCACATGAAGCTGCACCCAGTTTTTCACAGGTCGTTGCTGTCACCGTATAGAGGAGACAGTGAGGGGAGGGTCACTAGGGGACCAGCAATGGAGGAGAAGGAACACAGCTACCATGTAGCGGAGATCCTCGATTCCAGGTGGAAGGGAGATCAAGTAGAGTATTTGGTAATGTGGGAAGGGGAACCGGAGTCGGAAAACACCTGGGTTAGGGCAGAGGATGTCAATGACGAGGTTTTAATAGAGACTTTTCATCAGAGGTTCCCACGTAAACCTCAGCCTGTAGCGAGGTTCCGAAGGGAATACTTTGCCACCACCGACGAGGAAGAGGAGTTGGAGGGGTTCCCAGATTCTGAAGAGGAGGAGGATTCAGCTGGCCAGGACGACGATCGATGGAGAGAATTGTTCGAGACGTCAGAAGATGAGGAAGATTCGTTTCGGGGTTTTAGCCCTTCACCTCCCAGGGGGGAGGAATTGGGAGGGGGTGAGGGGGGCCCTGGAGGGGAGGTGGATGTCAGGGAACTGCCATCAGAGCATCAGGTGGTGGAGGGACTCAGGCAGGATGAAAGAGACTCAACTGCTGAAGCAGGGACCAGCAGGGGGAGGAGTGGGTCTCTGAGGGAATGCGAGCAGGAGGGAGGGCTCAGGGAGGCTTCCAGCGAGAACAGTGGGGAGGTATCGGAGTCTCCCATAGGGAGACCCACACCTCGCAGGAAACTGTCACGCCGTGAGTCCAGGAGACGCGTTTCCGTTAAGGAACTTCTTTGCTGGAAACGCTTCCGCAGACAGCCACTGTCGGACTCTACTAGTGACTAGAGCAGACATGTCTGAGGAGCTCCGTCACACACGGAGGTTTGTGGGGTCGCACAAACTCTGAGGGAGCACGTTTTCACGCACAAGCAGCTAATCAAACCCTCACACAACACTACGGACTTCCTTTCAGTCTCGTTGTATATTCTTTTTTCTTTTTTTTTTACAAATGAATGTACTCTTATTATTGTATATTTCTTTACATTTTATCTAATGCATTCCTATATCAACATGTACCCTTAATCCTGTTTCTCAACTCAATTTCTCTCCAACGTCAATCAAATGCTAGCATAGATAGCGAACCTTTACTATATTTTTGAACATATATCCTATATCTATCCCATTTTCCCATAATTTTTGGTTTTGAATTGCCTCTCAGGCTATTTGTCAACTGTGCCATTTCAGCAAATTCTTGTAGTTTATTATGCTAGGCCCTGACATTCTGCTTATTTCCCATTTGGATACAGGCGTAACTTCAAAATCCTATAACCTCTGGTTAAACTTGGAGCAGAACCAGGATACACATATGAGAAAATGGGCGCAATATTTGGATCATAGAGTTCAATTTAAAAAAACAAAACAAAGCAAAAAAAGGGGATGGTACTAGCCTAAAGATGGAAAGAAGATAAAATCCCCACCAGAGAGGAATGGCAAATTAAGCTGTTAGAATATGCCGAAATGGCAAAAGTGACTAGAAAGCTCGGGAACCAAGAAGACAATAACTTCAAGAAAGAATGGGGAAAGTTTATAATCTGCCTTAGGAGACCACTGTAAGCAGATGAAAACATTGGCAGGATTTTAACAACACTAATATGGAAAGATACAAAATATGGATTCTGTAATAATACGCAGCTGAAAATGTTGACAATAGGACCCATGGAGAGGAAGGAAGGAAGTCGAGGGATTCAGAGAAATATATGGATATGTATTTGGTATTGTTTACAACTTTTTGCTTGTAAAATCAAATAATTTTTTTAAAAAAAACAACAACACAAAAAGACAACAAAAGCCAGTAAGCCACTGCAATCTCGAGACTTTGGCTCACCTTAGACGACACCCTGGCGTTCTCCAGGAGCACCCGGGTCCACACGGCAGGGTGCCGGGCCACAAACTTCCAGTCCTTGCAGACCTCGGCTGCCCTCAGCAGCGTCTTGGTGTCGAGGTACGTGAAGATGCAGAAGAGAGCGGCTCGCATCTTGAGGATTTCGGGGCTGATGACCTCGTTTGAGCGAGCCGGGCTGCCTCTCTCCGGCCGGACTGCCTTCCCTCCTTCAGACCTGGCTGTGACATAAGAGATCCATAAAGTTGTCTGGGCACATTAGGGTGTGTTATTTTGTTTTCATTTTCCATTTCCTTTCACTTTTAAATTTGTAGGTACAGTGGTACCTCGGTTTTCGAACGTAATCCGTTCTGGAAGACCGTTCGACTTCTGAAATGTTACAAGGCCGAGCGGCCTGCCAATTCAGTAGAGAAAATTGTGGAAAAACAACAGGTACACACAGCAGAAGCCGTTTGACTTTCGAGGCGCGTTCGAAAACGGAAGCATTTACTTCTGGGTTTTCGGCATCTGAAAGCCAAAACATTTGGCAATGGAGACGTCCGAAAACTGAGGTACCTGTGTACCGCCTTCGTATACAGTGGACACTTGGGTCGCGAACGTGATCCATGCGGGATGCATGTTTGCAACTCGCGGCGTTCGCAACCCGTGTCTGCGCACGCGCGGGTTGCGATTCGGCACTTCTGCGCATGTGCGACCGCCAAAACCCAGAAGTAACCCGTTCCGGTATTTACGGGTTTTGGCGGTCCGCAACCCAAAAAAACGCAACCTGAAGCATCTGTAACCCGATGTATGACTGTACACAAGGCGGTTTGCGGCAACAACATATACAACAAAGGACACACGTCTTACAACAATCTGATCCAATGCAATCAAACGTAACATGATGAATGACTTCTATCAAATAAAGCAATAGCCAACAATCTATTGGAATATATTAGTACACAAGAAGATTAATCCTCTAAACATCAGCGAGTCTTAAGGAGGAAGACTTAATTTTGGCAAGTTTCTTCAGCGAGGGGTCTTAAAAATATGTTTTGGGTGCCAGGAATTCAACTCTGCTCTCTCGATACAGATGGATGGCAAAAGCAGCAGAATTTCTAGACCCACGGATTTCACTTTTGGGTGTTCCCAATGGCCGCTGTTGCTCTGACCCAATAGAAGATGCCTTAAACGTCATAATAAACATGGTTTATGGAATAAAACCCACTATGTCCTGCTCTCTGCAGAAGAGGAGACTCACCTTGCAGCCTTGAGCTGTTTCTGGACCTGGAGAAATTCTCCTGCTGAGCCTCTGCCGGGGGCTCGGTCTCCCACATCTCGGCCTCCGACTCGGTGGTCCTGGAGCCCACGTCAGAGATGTCTCCTTCTTCGCCCTCGGTGCTGTTGCGGTAAGGGCGGCGGTGCCAGTTCTGGATGGCCTGCCTGCGGAGACCCGAAGCCCTCACTCCACCAGGCCTGTCGAAAGCACTGTCCGAACCTCGGTTCTGCCCGCCCTGGTAGGACTGCCCGTCGGCGTTCTCGTCCCCCTGGTACAGCTCGGGGCTGTCGCTGTCGTAGCAGCCGGAGCTCTGGGAGACGGCTTTGGCACGGCTAGAGGCTCTGGAAGCACAGAAGGGAAGCACTAGCAGGAAGGGGCACCCAAAGGCCATCCAGACCAGACCATTTCTATTCTGGGAAGGTTGACGGGTATGTTATACCTATTCTGTATTTGTAAGAACTATATTTTGGAACTCCCTGCCCATTGATATCAGGCAGGCAGCATCATGTCACTTTTCCTGGCACCTGCTAAAAACACTCCCGTTTAGACATGGGACGTGGGTGGCGCTGTGGTCTAAACCAGTGTTTTTCAACCTTTTTTTGGCAAAGGCACACTTGTTTCATGAAAAAAAATCACGAGGCACACCACCATTAGAAAATGTTAAAAAATTTAACTCTGTGCCTATATTGACTATATATAAAGTAATTCTCTTGAATAGGAATCACATAAACACAAAGAAAGTATTTTATAATTACTTTATTATGAAATAGTAAGTAAACAGAAATGTGAAAAATTATAAAATACTTTATTTTTAAATCTTTCGAATTTTTCAATTTTTCCCACGGCACACCAGGCAACATCTCGCGGCACACTAGTGTGCCGCGGAACAGTGGTTGGGAAACACTGGTCTAAACCACAGAGCCTAGGGCTTGCCGGTTGTGACGTTAACATATGAGAGTGCTGGAGGTGAAATAGTTAAACAGGTTACCCAATCAGAACCCAGGGGGTGGAGTCAGAGGGACTATAAAAGCAGCTCTGGGAGGGGCAAAGGGAGGAGTTCGTTGGGAGTTGGGTGGTTGGTTGGAGTGGGAGTGAATTGGGAGAGAGTCTGTGGGTAGGTGGAGTTAGTGTAGCGAAATAAGCTGAGTCAGGAACAGTTAGGGGCTAGGAAGACAAGCAAATATCTGAGAGGTGGTTTAGTGAGTGAGTGCAGGTAGCGGAAGTTATAGGTTGTAATTGACCGATACCGTTTATGAAACCACACGCTTGTTAAACTGCAATAAATAAACAGAAGTTTATGTTCCAATTTAACCCTGACTGGACTCAGTATTTTACCAGGTAGGGCCTGGGTGGTGGTAGGGAGAAATAAAGTGGTGGCACAGGGATCAATAGAGGGTGAAATGTCCAGGGACCCTGTGTGATCGCCACACCGATTGGAAGGTCGGCGGTTCAAATCCCCGCGACGGGGTGAGCTCCCGTTGCTCGGTCCCTGCTCCTGCCAACCTAGCAGGTCGAAAGCATGTCAAAGTGCAAGTAGATAAATAGGTACTGCTCTGGCGGGAAGGTAAACGGCGTTTCCGTGCGCTGCCCTGGTTCGCCAGAAGTGGCTTATCATGCTGGCCACATGACCCGAAAGCTGTACGCTGGCTCCCTCGGCCACTAAAGCGAGATGAACGCCACAACCCCAGAGTCGGCCATGACTGGACCTAACGGTCAGGGGTCCCTTTACCCAGACATTTTGAAAGTTGATGCGAGTTTTCATCTGTTTTTTTAGCCTGTTTGTATTTTCACTTAAATTATTGTTCTCATTTCCCCCCGGAAATTTTATTGTTTTATCATTTTTGAGAACGGTTGTTTGTTTTCCCAGTCAAGCAGTGTCTAAATTTTATGAAACAAACAAACAATTCCTTACCCGGTGCTGGAAGATGATCTTTGGTTGGAAACCGCGTAGGAACTGTGTGCTGTTGCTCCGGGAACCGAGTGCCTGTCTCTCTGCGGAGACAAGAAACTGGGGATCAGAAGACTCCTTCACCCCCCCCCATGGATGAGATTACAGAGTGCTTGAGCAGAAACCCCCCCTTTTGACCCCCACATGAGCATCACAGAAGAGACCCTGGCGATACATGATTCCTGCCTCTAAAACAGGGGTCAGCAAACTTTTTCAGCAGGGGGCCGGGCCACTGTCCCTCAGACCTTGTGGAGGGCTGGATTATATATTTTTTTTGGGGGGTGGGATGAACGAATTCCTGTGCCCCACAAATAACCCAGAGATGCATTTTATATAAAAGGACACATTCTACTCATGTAAAAACACGCTGAATCCCGGACCGTCCACGGGCCGAATAGAGAAGGCAATTGGGCCTGATCCGGCCCCTGGGCCTTAGTTTGCCTACCCATGTTTTAAACCATAGCGTATAATTGCAGAGTTGGAAGGTACCCCAAGGGTCATCTAGTCCAACCCCCTGCAATGAAGGAAAAAAGAAATACATTTATTTGTTTATTTATTTATCGAATTCATATACCGCCCTATACCTGGGGGTCTCAGGGAGGTTCACAGAATAAAATCAAGAATATAAAACCACAAAATACATAACAAAAATAAAAACAACCACCCAATAGTGTCCGCCCCTCCAAAAAAAGAAAACACGTTTTAAAAGGACATAGGATGTAAATCAGATCACCCAAAGGTCTGGTTAAAAAGGAACATTTTTTTGCCTGGTGCCTAAAGATAGATAATGAACTTCCCTGAGGAGAGCATTCCACAGACAGGGAGCCACTACAGAGAAGGCCCTGTTCTCTTGCTGCCACCCTCCGGACCTTTCAGGGAGGAGGCAGATAAAGAAGGGCCTCAGAAGATGATCTCAGAGTCTGGGTAGGTTCATATAGATAGAGGCGGCCCTTGAGATATTAAATATAATTTAAGGGTGGGGAACGTCTGGTGCAGGGGCCAAATGTGGTCTGCAGTGCTCTCTGCATAGCTGTCAACAGGGAAATTCCCTTATTCCGAATAGGATTCCTCACAAGAAAAGGGAAAAGTTGACAGCTATGGCTCTCTCTCTGGCCCCTGGCATTGTCCTCAGACCATACCCCACCCATGCCCAGTCAGTCCCCTAATGGCTCTGCTTCCCTCCCCCTTCCAGAGCCATTTGCTAGGCAGAATTGCCCCCTTGCAGCTCAGTGGGGGCAGCATCGGCCTCGTACGTCAAGGTGTCCCGGGTTCAACCCCCAGGATCTCCAAGCAGGGTTGGGAGAGAACCCTGCCCGAAAGCCGCTGTTGCCGGTCAGTGTAGACAACACTAAAGCTAGAGGGACCGATGTGTCTGACTCAGTATAGAGCAGTTTGCTATATGCTTAGAACGGGCGTCTTTCGGGTACCGGTCTTCCTGTGCTCTTGGACCCAGACATGCTGCACCTCCCCAGGCTGCAGTTGGGGGTTGTCCCGCAGCTGCTACTGATGATCTGCAGCTGCTTCTCGGCCCGATCGGCCCGATCCAGGAGCTCCTCGATGAACTGCTGGAGGCGGACTTTGGCGTTGGCCTCACGGGCGGCCGTCTCCTTCAGGAACTGGTCGATCTGGACCACTTCCCTGCGGGAGGAAGGCGAGAGACAGGCAAACTGTAACACCCAGCTGGATTTTTATGTTATTTGTTATTTACCGTCTTATTTCCTCCCAAACATTTCATACAAAAACACACATATGTACAGACACATACACACACATAAAAATGATAACAATGAAAGTAAATATTTCCCCCCCCCCTTTTACCTTACATAATCTTTTCTTCAATTTTGACTTCCTGTCAAGTCCCTTCGCATATGTTTTATCTTACAATCGAACGTACACAAAACAATAAAGCTTTCTATGTAAATTTTCCAATACATTCTGAAAACATAAATCCTTAATTGTTATCCACCTCCTTTTACTTCCTTTATCACTCAAATGCTAGCACAGAGTCAAAACTTTTATTTTATTTTTGAACATATCTTCTATAACCATCCCATTTTCCCGCAGACTTTTGCTTTGAGTTTCCTCTGACTTTGTAACACCCGGCTGCAAGAGTTAAAGGACCCTTCGCTGGACAGTGGTTTATAATACACAGAAAGACGCAAAGGAACGTGTGGCTTTCAGAAACCAAACTTGAATTGCGGTTATGATTCCTTTAATCTGTCTGTCTGTCTATCTATCTATCTATCTATCTATCTATCTATCTATCTATCTATCTATCTATCTCCTTTATTGGCATACAGCGGTACCTCTAGTTGCAGACACGATATGTTCCGGGGTGCCATTCGCACCCCAAAAAGTTCCCAACTACAGCTGCGCTTCTGCGCAAGCACGGAGCGCGACAGAGTGCTTCTGCGCATCTGCGAAGTGTGCAGAACAGTTCTGCATGCGCTCAGTGAAACCCGGAAGTATACATTTCCAGGTTTGCCGCATTTGCAAGCCAAAAAGACGCAACATGAACCTAACGCAACACGGGGTATGACTGTACAGGAGAACCTGTAGCAAGAGAAATGGAATGGAACATCCTGGAAGATGGTTTGTGTGTCTGATGGACTGTGAACAGTGGCATCCGATGCTGCAAAACTTTGTTGCAGTTGTTCAGCATGCAGTTCATTTCTGAGCACAATTCAAAGTGTTGGTGCTGACCCTGAAAGCCCTAAACGGCCTCGGTCCAGTATACCTGAAGGAGCGTCTCCACCTCCATCGTTCTGCCCAGACACTGAGGTCCAGCACTGAGGGCCTTCTGGCGGTTCCCTCGCTGCGAGAAGCCAAGTTACAGGGAACCAGGCAGAGGTGGAGAAGCTCCTTCAGGTATACTGGGCCGAGGGCATTTAGGGCTTTAACGCTTCAACTTGTGCTCGGAAACATACTGGGAAACATACCAGTACGCCTTTCCATCAGATGTCAAAGAAATAAACTACCTGACTTTTAGAAGACTTCTGAAAGCAGTCCAGTTTAGGGAAGTTTTTAATGTTTGATGCTTTATTGCGTTATTAATATTCTGTTGGAGCTGTCCAGAGTGCTGGGGAAACCCAACCAGAAGGGTGGGGTATAAATAAATTACTGTTACTGTTATTGTTATTATAGCTGCTACACAATTGGTACAGTATGTATATTCTGAATTCCATTTCTCTACAACCTCTCTCTCCTTTGGACTCATCAGCGAGGCAGATTTCCGCCCCATCAACCCCAGCAGAAATGCTTCTGGTTTTTTGGGGAAAGTATATTTAAACATCTTTCAGCCTCCAGACCTCTTGAGGAGGAGACACACGAAGGAGGGCCTCGGAAGATGATCTCAGGGTCCGGGTAGGTTCATATGGAGAGAGGCGGTCCTTGAGGTATTGCGGTTCTGAGCCATTTAAGGCTTTATAGGTCAAAACCAGCACTTTGAATTGGGCCCGGAAACTAATTGGTAGCAAGTGCAGTCGGACCACGATCGGTGTAATATACTCAAACTGTTTTGCTCTGGTTAGCAACCTGGCTGCTGAATTCTGCACTAGCTGAAGTTTCCAAACCACATAGGCTCTCATCTTCCTTCCTTCCATAGAATCATAGAGTTGGAAGACACCACAAGAGCCATCGAGTCCAACCCCCTGCCAAGCAGGAAACACCATCAGAGCACTCCTGACATATGGTTGTCAAGCCTCTGCTTAAAGACCTCCAAAGTAGGAGACTCCACCACATTCCTTGGCAGCAAATTCCACTGCCGAACAGCTCTTACTGTCAGGAAGTTCTTCCTAATGTTTAGGTGGAATCTTCTTTCTTGTAGTTTGGCTCCATTGCTCCGTGTCCGCTTCTCTGGAGCAGCAGAAAACAACCTTTCTCCCTCCTCTATGTGACATCCTTTTATATATTTGAACATGGCTATCATATCGCCCCTTAACCTCCCCTTCCTTCCTTCCTTCCTTCCTTCCTTCCTTCCTTCCTCCCTCCCTCCCTCCCTCCCTCCCTCCCTCCCTCCCTCCCTCCAACACACAGAACAGACCAGCCTCCCTGGGGCATCCAACCAGTTGCCAGGCCTGCAGGAGGTTCTGAAAATGTCAGAGTATCTTTGGCACCGAATGTGGGTCAGCTAGAGCCAGGGGGTCACCGAGAAACCAGGGCGCAGAGAGGAGATGGCAGGGCCGGTGTTATCGCTTGCATTCACACAGGGAGCGTTTAGGGATCTTCCCGAACTGAGAGGCGTTTTCCTTCCTTCCTGCACAGTTGGGTTATTCAACCTTTTGATCAAAATGTATGCCCGTACATTGCAACCGCTGAAATTAACAAACAGGACTAAGCTGGGTCCATTGACTTCATTAGGTCTAAACTTAGTTAAAGAGCAACCACTGCAAAGCTATTTCTACATAAATTACCCTAAACCGGGTCACATTTATAACTACAGTGGACACTCGGGTCGCAAACGTGATCCGTGCAGGATGCACGTTCGCAACCCACAGCGTTTGCAACCCGCATCTGCGCATCTGCGCACGTGCGTGTTGCGATTCAGTGCTTCTGCACATGCGCAAAGCACAATTTAGCGCTTCTGCGCATGTGCAACTACTGAAACCTGGAAGTAACCCGTTCTGGTACTTCCGGGTTTCGGTGGTCCGTAACCCGAAAAGACGCAACCTGAAGCGGCTGTAACCCGAGGTATGACTGTACAGTGGTACCTCGGGTTACATACTCTTCAGGTTACATATGCTTCAGGTTACAGACTCCGCTAACCCAGAAATAGGGCTTCAGGTTAAGAACTTTGCTTCAGGATAAGAACAGAAATCGGGCTCCGGCGGCGCAGTGGCAGCAGGAGGCGCCATTAGCTAAAGTGGTACTTCAGGTTAAGAACAGTTTCAGGTTAAGAACAGACCTCCGGAACGAATTAAGTACTTAACCCAAGGTACCACTGTATTGATAAGTTATCTTTCTGTGTATTAACATCTTATCTTAGTTACTATTAAAACACAGAGAAATTGATAAATGAGGTACTTAAAAAGAAGAAGAAGCTGTTGGGTAGGATCGGTTATGGCGCAGAACCCTTTTTGCAGAGTCCAAAATTCTAGTCCCTGGTGTGTCCCTAATGCCAGATTGCAGAGCCAGATGTTGAAGGGCGGAATCACAATCCAGATGTGGACTCTGCACAATTGTGGACTCCACCCCACGTGGTGCTACCTCCACCTGCCCACCCAAATGAGCCAATCAATCAATCAACCAACTGATCAATCAATCAATCAATCAATCAATCACCAAGCCGATTAATTTCAATTTTTCTACATTTCTGTCCTAGCAGCAGTGATATTTTTTTTTTAAGAGAAAAAGCTGCCGGTACTCATCATGAAGTTGTTATGGTGAGGGCCACACTTTTAACCTTTGGGGGGTTGGTTGGTGCCAATTGAAATTATTTGATTTTAATCAGATTTTAAGCTGTATTTCAGTCGATTGCTGAATTTTATGTTTTAATGTATCTATATTTTGATGTTAGCTGCCCTGAGCTTGGTTATGGCTGAGGAGGACAGGATATAAATTATTATTATTATTATTATTATTATTAATTTTATTATTATTATTATTAATTTTATTATTATTATTATTATTATTTGCCCTTGAATGCTCCTGGGAGGAAGCACTTCCCAGCAGAATCAACTGGTTTTAGGATAGGGTCACCTAGGTGTGCTTAAAGAAAGAGCCTTCTCTCTGAGAAAGGAGTTCTGGGGCTTAGACCTTGTTAGTATTTAAATAACACCACCACCTCTGTTGACGATTCCTCTCTCAAATCTACAAGTGTGTGTGTGTGTGAGAGAGACAGACACATGGCAGGAGGAGAGCTGAAATGGCAAGTTCAAGTTCAGGGGGAAACCATGGAGACCAAACCCTCGGTATTTATTCCTGGCCATTGTCAATAAGAGACTAAATCGTTATCCTCGGTGTTTTCTAATAGCCAGCTGTCCATCAGAGTAATTGGCTGTTGACGAGACGTGGCAGCAGGGCTGGGGGTTGAGAGATCCTCTCATCTAAACCTCAAGAGAAAGCAAAAGGTATTATTATTATTATTATTATTATTATTATTATTATTATTAATAATAATAATAATTTGTATACCTGCCTATATTTGTAGATCTTAGGGTGGTTCACAAAATAAAATTACAATGTAAAAAACGCAAAATAAATAATGTAAAAAACGCAAAATAAATAATGTAAAAAACACAAAATACATAATAAAAAAGAACGGGAACGAGGCGATACTTGCCTCTTCCACAACCCATTTAAAAGGGCATTGGATGTCAATTGGCCAAAGGCCTAGTTAAAAAGGAACTTTTTTCTGCATCTAAAGCTGTATAATGAAGGCACCAGCTAAAACTCCCTGGGAATTTATGGGGTGGATTTTCTCATTCGCAATGAAGTGTGGCTTCAAAAAGGTGTGGCTTCTGAGCCGGCTGCGTGATGACATCATCACCAGCTGGTAGGCATCCTTTGTGATGACATCATAGTCATCACGTGGTTGGGATTGGCTAGGAGAAAGACAGTTGTGCCGGAAACACAAGATGGAAGAAAGGCGTAATTTTGCTCATAAAGGCAATCTGTTCCCCTTTCAAATAAAAACAAGTATTTTTTTTTTACTAAAAAAATAAATAAAATTAAAACCCACTTTGGCAAACAGCGTGGCGGGTGTCAAAAACTCACAGGGAAGAAAGTCTCGCTTCCTGCCAAGCAACCCTTTCAACTCTGGACATTTCCGAACATTCCCTTGACGCTGCGATGGTGGGAACCTGCCTGATCCTGCAGCGTGAATTTAATTGAGAGCGAGGTGCAGATCCCATCTCCATGCAAATGCCCGTTTTAAGTAAAGATCAGGGAGGTGGGAGTTACCAGAGGGAGCTGTTTCTAAAAAGGAAGAGGCTTTCAGGCAGCCTCCGTTCTCTTGAATATTCAGACTGCCTCCCTGGGGGCCTGATCCTTTCTGATCTGTTGGAACGGCAGTAGAGAGACGCTCAGCTCCTTTGCAGCAGTTGCACCGCAAGGGCGAGAGGGGAAGGAAGAAACCATCTCTTGCAGAGAAAGGATGCTGTGTGAATATCTATGATGTTTTCTCTCCCTTCATGTGAAAACCACATATTTGCTGTTTGGAGAACAGTTCCCCACACAGGGAGCAGAGCCGTGGATTTTTCTGATGGAGAGCGAGCGAGAGAATTGTCATTGCTCTCTTAGTTCACACACCCTCCAACATTTCTCCAATGAAACTTCTTGTCGTTGTTTAGTCGTTTAGCCGTGTCCGACTCTTCGTGACCCCATGGACCAGAGAACGCCAGGCACTCCTGTCTTCCACTGCCTCCCGCAGTTTGGTCAAACTCATGCTGGTAGCTTTGAGAACAGTGTCCCACTATCTGGTCCTCTGTCGTCCCCTTCTCCTTGTGCCCTCCATCTTTCCCAACATCAGGGTCTTTTCCAGGGAGTCTTCTCTTCTCATGAGGTGGCTAAAGTCTTGGAGCCTCAGCTTTAGGATCTGTCCTTCCAGTGAGCACTCAGGGCTGATTACCTTCAGAATGGATAGGTTTGATCTTCTTGCAGTCCATGGGACTCTCAAGAGTCTCCTCCAACACCAGAATTCAGAAGAATTGATTCTTCAACGATCAGCCTTCTTGATGGTCCAGCTCTCACTTCCATACATCACTACAGTGGTACCTCAGGTTACAGACGCTTCAGGTTACAGACTCCGCTAACCCAGAAATAGTACCTCAGGTTAAGAACTTTGCTTCAGGATGAGAACAGAAATTGCATGGCAGCAGCAGGAGGCCCCATTAGCTAAAGTGGTGCTTCGGGTTAAGAACAGTTTCAGGTTAAGAATGGACCTCCGGAACAAATTTACTACTTAACTCGAGGTACCACTGTACTGGGAAAACCATAGCTTTAACTATATGGACCTTCCAAAGAAAATAGGGATGTTCTATTCCATTATTATTATTATTATTATTATTATTATTATTATTATTATTATTACACCCATCTGACTGGGTTGCCCCAGCCACTCTGGGTGGCTTCCAGCATATATAAAAACATACTAAAACATTAAACATTAAAAAACAAAAACCTTCCCTATACAGGGCTGCCTTCAGATGGCTGTGGGGGTCAGATCACTCCATACCCTCCAACATTTCTCCTATGAAAATAGAGACGTCGTAAGGAAAAGTGGAGCATTCTAGGATCAAATCAGAAACTGCGGCAGATTCTGTAAATCTGGGACTGTCCGTGGAAAATAGGAGCACTCCTGAAAGCTGGGGAGAGTGTTCTTCACAAGTTTTGCAGGTGGCACAAAAGATAGCAGGAACTGCAAACCTTGTAGAGGACAGGATATAAGCAAGATGGTTCTGAGATCAAGGGGATCTTGCTCTCCAAAGAAGTCCTCACTGTGATGATCTTACAGATATATCATATTCCATGATGATGATTTATACCCCGCCCATCTGGCTGGGTTTCCCCAGCCACTCTGGGCGGCTCCCAACAGAATATTAAAACATGATAAAACATCAAACATTAAAAACTTCCCTAAACAGAGTTGCCTTCAGATATGTATATGGATATGTATTTGATTTTTTTAATAATTTTGTATTGTAAAATCAAATAAAAATGTTTTCAAAAAAAAAAGAAAAGAAAAAAGACTTTAGATCAATCCCACCGACCCCATTGGTCAGAATTCTTTTTCTACAAGCAACCCTCTTCCACTCACTAGGTATAGGCTAACTTTGGGTCCCTCCCCTCACCCCGGTTTCATTGGCTAAGCGGCAGGATGGATTTTGCCATAGACACAATTATTTAACTCTTGAGCTCAAGTGACTGTGGTGGGAGGTCTTGCAAATGACTTTCTTATCTAAGCATGACTCGCTATCTGGCATCCGTCGCATCCATGGGGTTGTGGGGAGGTTGGGAAGAAAGGGGACGTAATCTGTTCTGATCGCAGCAAAACGGCGCATGAAATCCAACTTGAAAAATTAATTTAAGCCTCTGGGGGTGAACATGCTGTTGCTCGAGGGAAATGTTGGCTGATAGACCACAAAGGAAGAGATTCAGAATGGGGGAATGGTAGGAAATGTCTGGTCTTATTTAACGCCTGCTTTCAAAGAAGGCAGAAAAAGGCGCAAACGTCTGGGTGTTTACATCCACAGCCGATACCAGAGGCGTTGTGAAGACAAAGGAAGATCGCAGAAGGAATTGTTCAAAGGATTTGTGTGTGTGTGTCTTTTGCCCACATCTGAGAATGATTTCACTCTTCGCAGAGCCGGAGAAAAATGAGTTTTGCAATGCCAATCACACACACACAAAGAGAAGAAAGTCTGAAAAAGCAAACAGGGCCAGAATGAATATTTGAGCAAGCTGGAAATACCGGAGAAAATTCAGAGCAAGGTGCAATAATCCCATCTAAGAGAATGTGGGATGATTGTTTGTTTCGACTGGTACCCAAGAGTGCATTGGGATCATTAAATTTCAGTCCACATTTTCTTAGGCGGGATTATTGCCTCTGATTCTCCATTTCCTCAGATATCTTTCTACTTAAGATCATGCAAATATTCATTCCGCCCCTGTGTGCCTTCCCACATTATCTGCTTTCTTCGTGAAGCAGCCCATTTCTGAGAGGGAGGCCACCTGGAAGGATTTCCCCAAGAAAACCTGGTTGCCTTCTGCACTCCGACGCAGGTGTACTGCAGGCTCTAGCTGAAAAGAATGAGCAGGCTTTTGCTGGGCAGGGAAAGCGGAAGAGAGTTTTGTGCAGGCTTTGTGATGCCAAGACATTTCTCTCCGAAGGCTATGAATCTGGCCCCATCCTGTTATTCTGACACCAGGGGGAAATGGTAATATGATTCAATATTCTGCTTTGATTTAAAGTAG
The DNA here is from genome assembly GCF_965112155.1 of Podarcis liolepis. Classification (NCBI taxonomy): domain Eukaryota; kingdom Metazoa; phylum Chordata; class Lepidosauria; order Squamata; family Lacertidae; genus Podarcis; species Podarcis liolepis. The sequence continues at coordinate 4,271,669 of NC_139564.1, forward strand.
GTTTGTAGATCTTTCTACAAACTGTTTTAGCTGTTAGAGACCTTTCCCTCCCCCAAGCAGTGTATAAATTTCATGAAATAAGTAAAATAAAGAAATGAAAATAAAAACCCCTCATTTAGCCTCTGTGCCAGCCAGTGCTGGATTTATGTATAAGTTAAACAAGCTATAGCTTAGGGCCCCACTCTCTTGGCCCCCCCCAAAATTTTTTTGCAGAAAACAACAACCTGGATTTACATTTCCAAAATATAAGATAAAAAACAAATAAAATAAAACCTACGCACAGCAACAGTGTTTTGTGTAGGCTCCTATGATGTAAGTAATGGGCCCCGCTTGCTAGCCTGCTCTGTAAAATATCACTGGTTTGCTCATTGCTATATCAATTACTTTGATAAAATACATATTTTGTTATGTGCAAATGGCTTTCGATTCCTGTTAGGTCCGTCAATTACCGTATAGCATATATTCAGCACAAAAAGACAGTGACAATTTGTTGTTGACAAAGGACAGCTGGACATATAAAGGGCCCCATTACCTTCAGTAGCTTAGCACCTCATCAAACCTAAATCTAGCCCTGGTGACTGCTTTAAACTTTTCTTAAAAAGAAAAACTGCTGCCTGTCAGCACTCAACTAACCATTGCCCAGGGATGGAGTCTAACTGGGTTTCCCCCCTTGATACCTGGTTTAAGAAGGTCTTGTTTCTTGTGATATCTAGAAAACTCACTCATCCTTTACAAGCTTCCAAGAGAGAAGCCAAAGCTATAGACGGTGAGGCTACTTGGCGGTCATTCATGACTTATGTCAAAAGACAAACTTGTGGATGGCAATTTTCTGCACCGTATGATTTTTAGCTGGAACTGATTGTATTCCAGGACTTAATATTGACCGCTATCTTCTCCTTCCATTAAAGCATTATTTATTTTATTTATTTCATAAAATGTATACTCCACTTGACTGTGAAAAAAAAGAAAAGAGAGCCCTCTAAGCGGTTTACAAAAAATATAAAAACTATAAAAAATCACAACTCTACTTTAAAACTTACGAAAAGTCGAAACACTAAAACAAATTAACTTTCTACGCATCTGGGTAGGATTGTCAAAACAAGAATGGTTTTAGCAGGAGATGAAACGAGGGGCAAGATAGGGGCTTGTCAATCTGGGAAGGTAGCCCAGATAGGAGAAGGAAAACTCTGAATCTAAACGACCATTTATACCCTCGAGGCTATAAATATTTGTGAGAAAGGCTTTGGGAATAAACCCCGAGGAAAAACCTGTGCCCACTGCCTTGTGGGATATCTTCAGGAGAAGAAAAGGCTAAGTGAGCCCTACAGAAGGGCAGATCCTGAAGCTGAGGCTCCAAGACTTTGGCCACCTCAGGAGAAGAGAAGACTCCCTGGAAAAGACCCTGATGTTGGGAAAGATGGAGGGCACATGGAGAAGGAGATGACAGAGGACGAGATGGTGGGACAGTGTTCTCGAAGCTACCAGCATGAGTTTGACCAAACTGCGGGAGGCAGTGGAAGACAGGAGTGCCTGGCGTGATCTGGGCCATGGGGTCATGAAGAATCGGACACGACTAAACAACAAAACAACAACGAGCCCTACAGAAATCTGGAGCGGAGTCCCTAAGGCAGTTGGATGGTCTCTTGTACGCCTCCTACCAGTGATTCCTGCAGCTAAACTGTTGCCAAACATCTTGCTCTACTTTTTCTTTGGACTCCATCAGCGTGGCCAAGAGAGGGGTCTTGCCATCTGGGTAGCCCAGGACCTCCACCCACACTGCCCAGGCTGGTGCCATTTTGGATCTGCAAATGCAGCTGCAAAGAATACAGTGAAGGCACCAGCTTGATATCAACAAGCAGGGAGTTCCAAAGTCCCTTAGCTACCACGCTCAGTGATTGGGTTCTTACAAATGTGGAACAGGAATCACGTGGCATTTCGCCGATTGAAGGTGAAACTCATAGGTAAACTCGCCCCAGCTTATTAAGAGCTTTATATACTAACATCTTGAACCTGACCCGGTATCAGATTGGCAACCAAGGCAGATCTCTGAGCACCAGTCATGAACTTAGGGACTAGTTGCATGATTTATCTCTCTGCAAAACCCCTTTCTCTGCTCTGCATCATTTTCTAAGTCGTGGACCATATGATGCCAAACAGGCAAGCCACGGTTCATATCTGTGTCTCTCAAATATTTGTATTGCTATATGTAATTTTTTTTTATTAAAAAACCTCCCTCTGCTTGACTGATTCTAATATTGATTGTGTATTACTTTTCTATTGAACAGGTTTTTATTACATAAGCATGCTTTTATGTTCCACAGGTTAATTTTGAAAAGTGGTGTCAAACGTTACCTTCCCGCCTTGCGGCATCCTTTAACACAGGGATGACTAACCCTTTATATTGGCTCAAGGCTCTACATTCAGAGAGAGCCCAGGAAGCAGGATTATACCAGGTAAAACCATTAGTCCATGCTTCTTGTGTTTCCTTTGAGTAGTCTAGGGGTCAGCAAGGTTTACCAGCCATGGGCCGGATCACTCCCCTAGAGTTCATCTGTGGGCATGCGCCTGCGCATGTCCTTGGCGCCGGAAATTGCATCTGCACATGCCCAGAAGCCGAAAATTACGCCTGCACAGAAGCGCAGTTTTCGGCGTCTGGACATGTGCAGACACGATTTCTAGCGCTGCTCGACAAGCTCCCGCGCTGCACTGGGCCGGTTTAGCGCAGCGCACAGGGGACTCGCTGAGTGGGTGGCTCGGTTCAGGGGCAGCTCGTGGGCTGGCAAAACGGTCTTCGTGGGCCACATCTGGCCCATGGGCCACATGTTGCCGACCCCTGGAGTAGTCCAACCACATTTGGAGGGCACATCATCTGTGTTGGGAAAGGCTGGAAGGGACAATCTTGGGCTGACTGGACAAATCTGGTGCAAAGCAACTTCTGCTATTACTCTGTGTCTGCGCCCCCTCCTTCCCTCCCACCCTTCCTCTTTCCTTCCACCAGGAGCGAGCCAGCAGTAAATGACATCATGCCAGTTGGAGTTAACTCTTTTTTAGTACAATCAGGATCTGCACAGGAGGGCAGCAACTCATCTTCAGAAGGTCTGGCAGCCATGAGTCAGCTGCTGAGACTGAAGGTCTCCCCACGGCCATCTAAGTCTCCAGGGTCCCCCCCAGGCAATCTGAGACTGTGCCTGTGTGCAGCCAATCTCTCTTTCGCCCTTTTCATGCCTCTTCTGGTTCTGGTGGGTTGGGTTGGGGATCTGGTCACAGCAGGAGGGGGAAATACCTGTGACACTTCATCAGCCTGACTCATCTCTGCTTCTTGACCTGTCTCCTCCTCCTCCTCTACCTCTGATTCTGGGCTGCTCTCTGCCACAGACTCTCCCTGCTCACTAAGCCCTGTTACCTCTTCAGCTTCTGACACCTCCTCTTCCCAGTCCTCTCCCTCTGACCACTCACTGTCGTCCCACCACCTTTCCCCAGGCTCTGAGCCTTCTTCCCTTGGTGGCCCCCCAACAGTTTCTTCCCACCACTCTTCTGCATCCAACCGGTCCAGGACTCCTCCCTCCCCACGTCCCTTCCTGTGTTTAAACCTCTGCCTTCCTCAATGATACTTCCATTTTTCTCTGCTGCTATTGGCAAAATCAGAAGACGGGGTGAAGGAAGACGGATCAGGCCCGTGGGCCTCAGGCTCAACACCCCCCCCCCATTTTAGCAGACCCTGTGACACCACAGAAACCATCACTCACTGTTGTTTGCGGCTCAACTCCTGCTCCTTCTGCACCAGGTCTTGCTTGAGGGAAGCCAGCATCTCCACACTGACGTCCACCTGGCGGGACAGCTCCACGGCCCTCTCCTCCAGCTCCTGCTTCTCCCGGCTGAGCCGGATGCTCTCCTGCTTGGCCTTCTCCAGCTCCGAGCTCTTGCGGTCCAGCTCCACCTGGAGCCGGCCGACTTGGGAGGCGATCTTCTGCTCCACTTCCTCGGTCAGCTTCTCCAGCCGCTTGTCCACCTCCAGCTTCTCAAAGGCCCGGATCTTGAGGCGGGTCAGGCCTTCCTCGTAGGCCGCATCGACGGCAGCCACCGCGGCGGCCGCGGCGGCAGGAGGCGTAGTGGCCGAGGTCATGGCCTTGCGGGTGAAGATCTCGGTCAGGGGGATCTCGATCTCGTGGACGTAGCGGGACGCGACGGGCGAGGATGTCGGGTCCAGCTCCTCGGTGGTGGCAGTGGCGATGAGGTCGCAGGTGAAGCGCTGCTCCTTGCCCTGGAAGGAGGTGCTCTCAAAGATGTCCCGGCGGGCTGCGGGCGTCAGGAGGGTGGTGTCGGACGCCAGGGGGAAAACGGTGGCATCGCAGATGCTGTTGGTTTTGGAGAGGACATAGAGGGTCTCGTAGGTGTGGTTGTACTCCAGGTGAGCCCTCAGGGAGGACAGGCTCCGGAATCGCTTGTGTTCCCCGCAACGCGGACAGCGGTAGGGCAGGTCCAGCGAGGCCATCCCTCAGCCCGAGCCACGCTCCTGGCCACGCAGCCCTCCTCCGCAGGAATCCAGCTGCCGGGCCCCTGTCATGGTGCAGACATGCGGGTAGCAGGAGGAGCGGGGCAGGAGGAGCGGTGGGGAAGGGGGCGCGGTGGGGCGGGAGGCCAGTTCCACAAGGTCATTGCTGGTTAGGGGCAGGCTGGCAAAGACGTGGAGGGCGAGAATCCCAGAGGGTGACCCAGAGAGGCCGCAGGAGGTCTGGTCAGCATTGGGCACAGCGGGCAGTACTGGAAGAGAGAAGAAAGTCAGCATTTCCTGGGAATCGGGGGCCTTGTTCCCTGCCCTGAGTCTCCTGAGACCGCCCTCTCCTGTCCTTGCCAGCTGTGAATCTATGGTTGTCAGGGAATGGTCTGAAGACGAGGACTGGGGAATGCATTCTATGACAGCTTCTCTCCAATGGAGAGCTGGAGGGGGGAGAGTCGCCCCCCCTGTCCACAGCGTGTTCAGAAGCAGAGAGAGAGAGACAGAGCCGAACAGCTTAGGGAGGAGTTGCTCAGTTTTGATATAGTGACAACAGCACCAGAATGGAGGGGGCAGCTAGTCGAGACGTCTCTTGAGAGCGTGGGGAACACCCCCCTCACCAAGGACTCAGAGGTCCAAACGTATCAGAGAGCAAAGGAGCCAAGGGAGGGAGGAACTTCCCATTGGCGCTGAAAAAGGTTGCAGAAACCGGAAGGAGGATTCGACAAGCCAGCTGCCCTCCATGCGGAGAGCTGCGTATTTGTGCTCACAACGTGATGCTATATTAAAAGGACTAGAAATCTATCAACTGCTTGTTAATTCTTATCTGTGAAGTTACCAAAGGGAGGGGAGGACTCTCCATGCCTGACAGTGGCGGATCTTGGGAAGATCAAGGGAGTTGGCTGGATGAGACCCATGGTAGGGTTGCCATACGTCTGGAATTTCCCTGACGTAGTCAGGATTCGACCGTCAGATACAGTCTCCGGGTGGAAATTGCTGAAATGTCTGGAAAAATCCGGACATATGGCAACCCATGTCGGAAGTGTAGATTTTGGCAGATTCCACCCCCCACCCCCACAGATTTTCGCTTTTTGAAATACGGCAGCCCTAGCCAATGGCCCGCCTGAACCGGCAGCCCCTTCTCACTGTGGCCCACAAAGGAAAACCGTCAAACACGGCCTGAGAACATGAGAAACACCCTCCTGTCCTGTGGTTCCCAGAAACATTGCTGCCTCTGTGGTGTTCGTATAGAGCCCCCGGTCGTCTCATGGACTATTGACCCGTATACCACTAATCCGCTGCCACCAACCAGATCCTCCCCGGTAAATCACTTAGTCTCAGTCAGGTCCTCAAGTTAACAAAGAGTGTATTTTATTGCAGACACAAACAAACTTTAACTGCATTCCAAACGTTGTTACTCTTTACCTTCTTAGTCTTATTCTAAACGGCCTCGGTCCAGTATACCTGAAGGAGCGTCTCCACCCCCATTGTTCTGCCCGGATGCTGAGGTCCAGCGCTGAGGGCCTTCTGGTGGTTCCCTCACTGCGAGAAGCAAAGCTGCAGGGAACCAGGCAGAGGGCCTTCTCGGTGGTGGCACCCACCCTGTGGAACGCCCTCCCACCAGATGTCAAAGAGATAAACAAATTTCAGAAGACATCTGAAAGCAGCCCTGATTAGGGAAGCTCTTAATGTTTGATGTTTTGTTTTACATTCTGTTGGAAGTCACCCAGAGTGGCTGGGGAAACCCAGCCAGATGGGCAGGGTACAAACAAACAAATAATAATAATAATAATAATAATAATAATAATAATAATAATAATAATAATTTTATCCTGTCTCTATCTCTTCTACCTCCCCTCACACAAGAACCAACTGCACTGTCTCTCTGTTTCCAACTGCCTTTCCCAACCAACCAACCAACCCACTAAAACCAACCAACTACCCACACCCAAACCTCGGGCCAAGCCCTTTTATAAACAGGTAGGCTCTGCCTCCGGCTTTCCTATTGGTCTACATATTAACCCTTTCTCTCCCCCTGTACAGACATTTTCAAACGAACGGGCAAACGCCACAGCCTCCGACAGCAACGGCAGGGCGTATCCCTCCTGACTAGTAAGCTTTAATAGCCTTCTCTCCTTCCATGACTGTGTCTAATTTTCTTTGAAGCCATCTAGGTTAGTGGCCATCTCTGCCTCTTGTGGCAGGGAGTTCCATAGAGTAACTCTGGAACTGGCTAGCTGGACAAATCTGGAAGATTCTTTTTCTCTCCCTTTCTGGTCTTCCCAATCTTCCGTTCAGTTCTTGCGAATTACTTTTAAGACCTTACGAATGTTCGCCTGCGCCCTAGTGCAAATTTCTCCTAATCTACACGTTTTTGTACGCCGATTTGCCTAACCTTCACATTTCCGCCATGCTTTCTCCACGTATAACACGCATTATACGACGTTTCCACAAATGCATGCAATGTGAGAATGCTTTCCCCTAACATTTTTGGTTGGAGAGCAGTGTTACAAAATTCAGGGAAGTGCTCTTTTGAAAGAATGCCTGGGTTGTCTGTTTGCATATTGTTTCCCAACGTGAGAATGAGGCAGGTCCCTCTGAATACCATGAACTGAAGCAAATTTCTCCTCCATCCTTAACTGGGGAAAAGCAGAACGGAAAGAGCTCCCTGCTTAAAACCACAATGCAATTACTGCAAAGCCAAAGCAGTAAACAGAAGAGCCTGCCTCTCTCAAGTCGCGTACAGTGAGGCCAGATCTTCTCCCTGTTGCTATCAAAGTAAGCACGATTATCAGCGCTGACCTGTGAGCTGAGGTACCTGATGGGAATGGCAAAGAGGCAGTGTGAGAGACGAGGGAAGGATGCCAAGAGAAAGCTGCAAGCCCTTTCCTTCCCAGATCTCAGACAGCTGAGCTGGCCTCCGTCGCAAGGTAAGCATGTCAAGCATACAGCGCGGATCAATCATTATTCATGCCTGTTTGTTTTTCAATATCCCTGGAAGTAGCAGGCAAGCTCCGCTGGACATAAGAATAGCCTGCAGCGTCAGGCCAATGGCCTAGGACCCATGTACCTACGGGACCGCCTCTCCTGGTATGCCCCACGGAGGACCTTAAGGTCCACAAATAATAACACTTTGGAGGTCCCGAGCCTCAAGGAGGTTAGATTGGTCTCAACTAGGGCCAGGGCCTTTTCAGTACTGGCCCCGTCTTGGTGGAATGCTCTGTCACAAGAGACCAGGGCCCTGTGGGACTGGACATCTTTCCACAGGGCCTGCAAGACAGAGCTCTTCCACCTGGCTTTTGGTTTGGACTCGGTCTGACCCTTATGTTTCCCTCCCCTTATGGTTTTGATTTATCAGCTACTTTAAAATGAGGCTGCATTTTAAATTGCATTTAAACCTGTATTTTAAATTGGTCCCCCCCCTCTTTCCCCCCTATTATGTTTGTACTGTGATTTTATTGGTGTTAGCCGCCCTGAGCCCGGCTCTGGTCACGGAGGGTGGGGTATAAATATTATTATTATTATTATTATTATTATTATTATTAATTTATTATTTATTATTATGTCCAGCATCCTGTTCTCACAGTGGCTGCCCAGATGCCCATGATGTCAGAAAAAAAGCACAAGAGCATCTCTCGCCTCCAGGGGTTTCCAGTAGCTGGAGTTGAGAAGCATTGTGGAGGCAGAACAGAATCACCCTAGCTAGTAGCCATCAATACCCCCCATGAATTTGTCTAGGTGGCCATCTTGTAGCAGTGAGGTCCGTAGTTCAACTGCGCTGCGCTTCCTTGTATCTGTCCCGAATCTTCCAACATTCAGGAATCCTGTTGCAGGCAGTGGGGTGTGTAGTCTGAGCATCTGCCCCACACTGCAATGGAGGTCCCCCCCCCCATCTTACTGCCCACCCCCCAAGGCTCAGCCTAGCCCTGAGTGGTGGGATGGAGTGCAATTCACCACGACTGGGGCAACAAACTGCCAAACCCTTTTCTGCCCTGCCCATAGCCCTCCTGTTGACAGGCCCCGGATCAATGAAAACCAGGGGTCAGCAAACTTTTTCAACAGGGGGCCGCTCCACTGTCCCTCAGACCTCGTGGGGGGCCGGACTATTTTTTTGGGGGGGGGGATGAACGAATTCCTATGCCCCACAAATAGCCCAGAGATGCATTTTAAATAAAAGCACACATTGTACTCATGTAAAAACACGCTGATTCCCGGACCGTCCATGGGCCGGATTGAGAAGGCGATTGGGCCGGATCCGGCCCCCGGGGCCTTAGTTTGCCTACCTATGATGAAAACCATTTGCATTTCATTCCTCTCTCTATCTTGCAAGGTGGATTTGAAGCACAAACTTGGCTATATTTTAAAAAATTCCACCCTTGTTTCCCTTAGTTTATCCACAACCGAGTCAGGTTTTCAAACTGGCTTCCTGAAATATGCCGTTCGCGGGTTTGCTTTCCTTTAAAAAAAGGAAAGAAAAAACAGGCAACGCTGTCATCCGCTATTTCAATACTTAATCACCATTTTAATCATGCTACAAGATCTTCCCACCCACTTAAGGAAACCACAAAGCTTTGAGCCCTTGATAGTTAAAGAAGCGATGGACTGCAAAAGCTCTGTTATAAATTAAGTGATCTGTTTATTGGACTTAAAAAAGAACAGCTCCATTTTAGGGCTGAAAACAACCCATAAAACCCCAAGGAATGGCAAAGAAATTCCAGCTACCAATATTACATCCATCAGGATATAACTAGCAAGTCCTGCAGTATAGCTTATATAATTGAATGCAAAAAAACCAGGATGTTATATCCTGTAGTCAGGTAAAACTACAACCAACCTACACAGGTGTTGCAGAGACCAAGGGTGGGTGGTTTTGACAAAATCTGGAGCAACACTTTAATTCTGGGCGCTGCAACTTGATGGATGGATCAGCAAGAGCTACAGCGATGGCAAGAGATCCAAGAATGTCAGCAAGAAGAGCGAATTCCTAGGTAAAATGTGCCTGACAAAAACACACCGTATGACCTCAGCCGGGAGGGCAGTACGAGCAGGACACAAGAAGACCCACAGGATCAGGCCAGTGGTCCATCTAGTCTAGTACAGTGGTGCCTTGCAAGACGAAAAGAATCCGTTCTGTGATTCTCTTCGTCTAGCGGTTTTTTTCGTCTTGCGAAGCAAGCCCATTGAAGGATTAGCGGATTAGAGCTATTAGCGGCTTTTAGCGGCTTTTAGCGGCTTTTAGCGGCTTTTAGCGGCTTATCTGCTGATCGGATCAGCTGATAAGCGGCTTAGCGGCTTAGAGAAAGGGGGTGGGGAGGGAAAAAACCCCAGCAGGAACTCGCAAGACATTGTCGTCTTGCGAAGCAAGCCCATAGGAGATTCGTTTTGCGAAGCACCTCCAAAACGGAAAACTCTTTCGTCTAGCGACTTTTCCGTCTTGCGAGGCATTCGTCTTGCGGGGCACCACTGTATTCTGTTCTCACAGAGGCCAACCAGATGCCTGTTGAATACCAGCAAGCAGGATTCGAACACAAGAGTAGCCAAACCCCTGTGTTGCAAAGAGAACGTCAACCATGTCTAGGCAACAATAACAATATTTTTTTGAGAAACATATAAACCCAGCTTCTATAAAGATTGTCTATTATGTATGTCTATGGTCTATAGACATACGTAATAGACAATCTTTATAGAAGCTGGGTTTATATGTTTCTCAAAAAATGTTAGTAGCAGTGACTACATTATTACATGAGCACTGCTCCACAGCATTTGATATTTTCAATCATTCGAAATAAGATGGGGGCATGTACTATTTTTCATTTCTGTTTGTATTACAGTTTATAATTTTTGTAAAGTGATATGCGCACGCAGGTCATAGTCTGTAAAATTTTATTTTCAGTTTATGAAGCATTCTATATCCTCCCACCACGCTGACCAAGAATTCTACGAAACAGTAGTCAATATCCAGAATCACTGTTCAGTGTTGGACATCGTATTTGCTGAATACAGAAAGCTTCACAGCTCGTCTTTCATCGTACAAAGTCTGGTACCTCGCTTCATTTAAAGATTTTCAGAGACTTTGAGTCGAAAGATTTTACATTGTACTTGTTATGGTTTGAAGGAATTCTATAAAGATTGCCTATTACAAATGTACATGGTCATCGTGTTGCCTAGACATTGTTGACGCTCCCACTGTGGAGGCAGAACATAGACATGGCTAGTAGTCATCAACAGCCCTCTCCTCCTCCATGAATTTGTCTATTCCTCTTTTAAAGCCACCCAAGTTGGTACCATCACTGCTTCCAGTGGCAGGGAGTTCCGTAGTTTAGCTGTGCGCTGTCTGAAGAAGAACTTTCTTATATCTGTCCTGTCTCTCCTGGCACTCAGCATCCTTGAATGTCCGTGAGATCTAATGTTGCGACTCTCCTTCCTTGGAGGTTTTTAAGCAGAGGTTAGATGGCCGTCTGTCATGGATGCTTTAACTGAGATTCCTGCATTGCAGGGGGTTGAGCTAGATGACCGTTGGGGTCCCTTCCAACCCTCCCCACCGAGGACATTAAGGTCCACAAATAGCAACACCCTAGAGGTCCCGGGCCCTAAGGAAGTCAGATTAGCCTCAACCAGAGCCAGGGCCTTTTCAACACTGGCCCCAGCCTGGTGGAACGCTCTGTCTCACGAGACCAGGGCCCTGCAGGATCTGATTTCTTTCCGCAGGGCCTGTGAGACAGAGTTGATCCGCCTGGCCTTTGGCTTGGAATCAATTTGATTCCCTCCCCCTCTTTCCTTTTTCCTTTCTCCTCCTGTGATGAGGCTGCATTTTAATGTTTTAATGTTGTATTTTAATCTTGTTTTTTAAGTTGTATTTCAATCAACTTGTTTTTTATTATTGGCTGTTAGCCGCCCTGACCCCAGTTTTGGCTGGGGAACGGGGTATAAATAAAATATTATTATTATTATTATTATTATTATTATTATTATTATTATTACTATTACAATTCTATGGGGGAGAAAAACTTTTGTTCCTCCACCTCCTCTATATCGTGCCCATTTTTACACACTTCTATCGAGCCTTCCCCCACCAATTGCCTTTCCCCAAGGTAGGGATGTGTATTCATTTTAGTATTACGGAGGAGTATATCCTTGATTCTCCACTTATTGGAGAGGGAAAGGTGTAGGATTGGGGCAGAATCAATCCTTATGGCTGCTAATCACCATGCAGAGCCTTCCAAAAAAACCCAAAGCGCTCAAAATCCTTCACTTCTTCCCATTTGCAGCAACCATTAGTTTCGCTAATGTGCATTTCTGCGTTCAAAACGTGGCCTGGGAGCTACTTCTCAGACCGCAAACCCCAAAGGCCTTCTGCAAACAAACCTTTAACTGGTCTCCAAGCTAAAACACGAGCAGGGAAGATGAGCTTCTCCAGCAAGGGAACTCGTCAAGGAATAATAATGATCTGTTAACATCCAAACTATGGATTCCCTTGGCTGCTTTTCTATTATATCGGGTTGGTGACCTCAGGCCTGTGGACAAACTGTGTCCCCACCCCCAGACCCATCTACTGGGCCCTTGGGGCTATCACAGCCCTCACTGCCCCTGCCTCAGACCCTACTCCTGTCCTGGCTGGAAAAACCCACAAAATGCAGAAGTGCCTCTGGCTTACCTGGAGGATAGAGGTGTGTTCTGTAGGTATAAAGCTTTCAGAATAAACATTTCCTTGCACCACGCTGAATTTTCTACCGATAAGAAATACATCAGAAAACGCAGCTAGGATTGGCCTTGGTATCACTGGAGGCTCTCGCTTTCATTTTGAAAAGGTATTGATCCATCTTCCGCAAATAATAAAAATTTAGATGCTATACTACGCTGCACTGAAATGTTTGATTGTCCTTGAATCTCGTCACCACTGTTGCCGCCCTCTCCTGCCCCACCACACCCTTTGAGAACCACTGGTCTGGGTCAGAGCTTTCCAAACTTTTCATGTTGGCGACGGGCTTTTTAGACGTGCATCATTTTGCGACGCAGTAATTCAGTTTTACTAGCAAACTGGAGGTTTAAGCCGGCCCCTTTTCAGTCCCGGGAAGAGTGCGGGTTTGTGCAATAAACCTACATACACACTCAGGGGCGAACAAAGGCATTGTGACACCCAGGGCGAGGCATCACTATGTGCAGCGCATGTGTGGCATCGCTACATACACCACATGTGCCGTACGTAGCGACGCTGCACATGCACTGTACATAGCGGTTTGCCACTGGCACCAGGATCCTCTGCTCGCGGCTGCAGCCGCGAACGGAGGACCCTCCACATGCGGCGATGGCGCGATAGCTGCTCGCGCCGCCGCGAGCCCCCGTGGGTTCCTTCTTGTCACCCTCACAGACATGGCACCTGAGGCGCACTGCTCTCCGCCCCCTCCCTGTTGTAACGCCACTGTACACACTGCTGCTGACACACTAACGTGTCACAACACACAATTTGGAAAGCTCTTGTCTAGGTCAATACTGTATGTAGCGGCCCAGCCCAGTGGGTCCTCCGAGTTCCCTTGGATTACAGTCAACGTAGCCAAGAGAATAGGTGGTCTTCCAAGAGATGGAAGGATCTCAGGGTTGTGGGTTCGAGCCCCACAATGGGCAAAAGATTCCTGCATTGCAGGGAATTGGACTATAAGGCCCTTGTGGTCCCTTCCAACTTGACAGTTCTATGATTTTATGATTTGGCCCTGGGCACGGGGTTCCTAACCACTGTCATCAAACCTTGGAAGTCCCAGAGATGCGGAGGTTTAGCTGATATAAGCTGAACTTGCTGCTCCAGAAGGTAGGACCCGAACCAATGGATTCAAACAGTGCTTTTTCTGGGGGGATGCAGGGGTACACGTACCCCTAAACATTTTGTGAATCTAACAGGAGAAGAAACTAAAAAAATTAAAATTGTTAGTTTCTTCTGTAGCATGCTACCCCCGATGGCAGCCTCATTTCCTGTCATGGTGTTCCCTGAGTCTCAGATGGAAGCGGGCGTTTAATATGTGAAGTAGGAGTTGTATTCTAGTATGGTGATTGGTCAGATTCATTCTTACCACCTTTGATGGTGGCTTCCTTTCCTTTCCCAGTGCTTCCCGAGTCTCAGATGGAAGCAAGCGTTTAATGTGTGAAGCAGGAATTGGAATGTGGATGTGCGGTGTTTTACTGATGAAAGTCTGGCCTCGTTGAGGGGCAGTATTTTAATATGTGTCCGACTCTTCGTGACCCCCCTGGACCAGAGTACGCCAGGCCCTCCTGTCTTCCACTGCCTCCCGCAGTTTGGTCAAACTCATGCTGGTAGCTTCGAGAACACTGTCCAACCATCTCGTCCTCTGTCATCCCCTTCTCCTTGGGCCCTCCATCTTTCCCAACATCAGGGTCTTTTCCAGGGAGCCTTCTCTTTTCATGAGGTGGCCAAAGTATTCGAGCCTCAGCTTCAGGATCTGTCCTTCCAGTGAGCACTCAGGGTTGATTTCCTTAAGAATGGCTAGGTTTGATCTTCTTGCAGTCCATGGGACTCTCAAGAGTCTCCTCCAGCACCAGAATTCAAAAGCATCAACTCTTCGGCGATCAGCCTTCTTTATGGTCCAGCTCTCACTTCCATAGTAAAATGACTAACTGTTTGAAAGGACGACATCTGGTGACGGACACCAACAGCAATCAGAGAAATCGGGAAGATGTTAGCACACACAACCTCATGCTAATGAGGAAGATACTGTGAGCTGTCAGCTGTGTAATATGAGGTAATGAATGTTCCTTGTACTTTTGTCCATTTAATGTATTTATTTCCCCTGATTTGAACTATAAAATGGTGATTTTCTTGAGTCAAAATTAAAGAGGTAAAGGGACCCCTGACCATTAGTCGTGGCTGACTCTGCCAGTCGGTTTAGAGTCAGTTTAGACATCTCACTTTACTGGCTGGGGGAGCCAGCGTACATGTGGTCATGTGGCCAGCATGATTAAGCTGCTTCTGGTGAACCAGAGCAGCGCACGTAAACACCATTTACCTTCCCGCCAGAGCGGTACCTATTTATCTACTTGCAATTTGACGTGCTTTCGAACTGCTAAGTGGGCAGGAGCAGGGACCGAGCAACGGGAGCTCACCCCGTCGCGGGGATTTGAACCGCCAACCTTCTGATTGGCAAGTCCTAGGCTCTGTGGATTAACCCACAGCGCCACCCGTGTCCTGAGTCAAAATTAGAGTACCTCCTAAACATTTTTTAATGGGAAAAAAAGCACTGGATTCAAATAACAAGGAAGGAGATTCTGACTCAACATCAGGAAGGACTTTAGGAGGCTATTAGCCTCTGAAGGTGGTGGAGCACTGGACTGAGGGCAATGTGTGTGCAGTTCCAAACGCCTGGAAGGGTGCAAAATTGAGAGGACCCATAATAGAGACGATCAATCGACTGGAACGTGTCCAGAGGAGGGCAACCAAAATGGTCAAAGGCCTGGAAACGATGCCTTATGATGAACGGCTAAGGGAGCTGGGCATGTTTAGCCTGGAGAAGAGGAGGTTAAGGGGTGATATGATAGCCATGTTCAAATATATAAAAGGATGTCACATAGAGGAGGGAGAAAGGTTGTTTTCTGCTGCTCCAGAGAAGCGGACACGGAGCAATGGATTCAAACTACAAGAAAGAAGATTCCACCTAAACATTAGGAAGAACTTCCTGACAGTAAGAGCTGTTTGACAGTGGAATTTGCTGCCAAGGAGTGTGGTGGAGTCTCCTACTTTGGAGGTCTTTAAGCAGAGGCTTGACAACCATACGTCAGGAGTGCTCTGATGGTGTTTCCTGCTTGGCAGGGGGTTGGACTCGATGGCCCTTGTGGTCTCTTCCAACTCTATGATTCTATGATTCTATGATTCTATGATTCTATGATTCTATGATTCTATGATTCTATGATTCTATGATTCTATGATTCTATGATTCTATGATTTGGGGATGCCAAATTTTCTCCTTATAAAGGGTGCCATATTATGAAAGGTTATCAAAGTCTGCTGTTGTGTGATGGACACCCCTTCGCTAGATGGGCAACTGTCAAGGAATCTTTAGCTGTGATTCCTGTATTGCGAGTGTTGCCTTAGACGATCCTTGCGGGGATCCTTTCAACTCGACAATTCAATGGTACTCTAAACCGACTGGCATTCACCCTCCAAGATCTCAGGCCTCCTGGAGATTCTAGGACAGGGGTAGCAAACATGGTGCCCCACCCTGGTCATATTTGCACTGCAGCACCCATCCTAGGTAGGGTTCTGCTGGGAGTTGTAGTTCAGCGGCGACCGGAGGGGGGCCACCACCCTGTTCTAGGAAATCACACACCAGACCTGCTGCATGCACCCCGGTCCTGAGCGATGGGGACCCAATTGCCCACGGGTACGGAGGAAGCGCTAAATTGTTATGCCTGGAAGAAGACGACAGGTGAAAAGGGTTGTCATGGAAATGTGAATGGCACATAGAGACAAGAAAGCGGAAGGTGGGAAGAAAACCTGGGATTTTGCTCCCTGGCAGGGAAACAAGAGTCTGCCTTGATTACTCATCGAATCATAGAATCATAGAGTTGGAAGAGACCACAAGGGCCATCGAGTCCAACCCCCTGCCAAGCAGGAAACACCATCAGAGCACTCCTGACATATGGTTGTCAAGCCTCTGCTTAAAGACCTCCAAAGGAGGAGACTCCACCACACTCCTTGGCAGCAAATTCCACTGTCGAACAGCTCTTACTGTCAGGAAGTTCTTCCTAATGTTTAGGTGGAATCTTCTTTCTTGTAGTTTGGATCCATTGCTCCGTGTCCGCTTCTCTGGAGCAGCAGAAAACCACCTTTCTCCCTCCTCTATGTGACATCCTTTTATATATTTGAACATGGCTATCATATCACCCCTTAACCTCCTCTTCTCCAGGCTAAACATGCCCAGCTCCCTTAGCCGTTCCTCATAAGGCATCGTTTCCAGGCCTTTGACCATTTTGGTTGCCCTCCTCTGGACACGTTCCAGTTTGTCAGTGTCCTTCTTGAATTGTGGTGCCCAGAACTGGACACAGTTCAGCACAGTTCATCGAATTGTAGAGTTGGAAGGGACCCTGAGGGTCATCTAGTCCAACCCCCTGCCAAGCAGAGTTTGGATGGCCACCTGTCATGTACAATCCAGTTGAGATGAATGCATTCCTGGGGGCTGGTCTACATGACCCTCGGGGTCCCTTCCAACTCTGAAGTTCTGTGATTCCTGCGTGGATCAGGACCTGAGAGATCGCAAAGCTCTCTGGGTGACCTCTCAGCCTAACCTACCTCACAGGGTCGTTGTGTGAAGACTGGAGAACCATGTAGGCTGCCTTGACCTCCTTGGAGGAAAAGGTTGGATATACATTAATTCTCCATTCTGACTGGTAGTTTTCTCAAGGGGCTTCTAGCAGAGAAGGGTCTCTCCTGGTACTTGATCCTTTTTGCTGGGGAAATTGGGGTCTGAATGGGCTTGGGGGTCTCCTGCTGGTCTTGACCTTTAAAGCCCTTTGTGGCTTAGGGCAATATTCCATCCTCCAGGATAATACAAGCAAGCCTCCCCGACCTGTAGCCGTGATGGTTGGGGCTGATGAGAATTATAGTCCAAAACATATGGAGGGTACCAGGTTGAAGAATGCTGAATTATATAAGACCAAGATGATGAAGGACCCGGGAACCAAGCCTTATAAGGAACAGTTGAGGGAGCTGTGTGTGTTTAACTTGAAAAGGAGGAGACTGAAAGGAGATATGATAGCCATCTTCAAATATGTTAAGGGCTGTCACATGGCGGATGAAGCAGGCTTGTTTTTCCTGCTCCAGAGAGTAGGACTCGAACCCAAGGCTTCAAGCTACAAGAAAGGAGATTGCGGCTAAACATCAGGAAGAAATTTCTGCTGGCAAGAGTTATTTGACAGTGGAACAGATTCCCTAAGAAGGTGATGGACTCTTCCCTCATTGGAGGCTTTTAAGCAGAGGTTGGGTGGCCACCTGTCATGGATGCTTCAGCTGAGATTCCCGCATTGCAGGGGGTTGGACTAGATGACCCTCAGGGTCCCTTCCAATTATACAAGCCCTTTGTGGCTTAGGGCCCTCGTATTTACGGGACCGCCTCTCCTGGTCTGCCCCACAGAGGACCTTAAGGTCCATGAATAACCATAGTTTAGAGGTACCAGGCCATAAGGAAATCAGACTATCGTCCACCAGAGCCAGGGCCTTCTCAGTGGTGGCTCCGACCTGGTGAAATGCTCTGTCCCAGGAGACCAGGGCCCTGCAGGGTTTAACCTCCTTCTGCAGGGCCTGTAAGACAGAGCTATTCCGCCTGGCCTTTAATTTGAATTCAGCCTGATCTTTTATTTCCCTTCTCTTCCCTCCCCCTCCCCTTTTATGAAGATTGCCCACTCTGAGACCCCACAGCTAATTCTCCCCTGGCCTCCTCGCTGGCCCAAGTAGGACCAATTCAGCCAGCTAGCCCTGGAGATTATCTAATGCTTATTTCCCCTAAACTGATTTTTGAATTTTATTGTTGTTCATGTTTTTATAATGTGTTTTATGCTGCTTTTACAATTACGTAAGTGCTTTAAATTTATTGTTAGCCGCCCTGAGCCCGCTTTTTGAAGCGGGAAGGGTGGGGTATAAATACTATTATTATTATTATTATTATTATTATTATTATTATTATTATTAGGCGGGCACTGGGTCATCGCTGCAAACCATGCTGAGTCTGACCATCAGTCTCATTGGTCGCAGTGAGAGTGGCAGCGTTTGTCGTGCAATTTTTCTCATTGCAGTCAATGGAGCTAAAATTAAAGTAGGGGAGGGGCTGTAGCTCTCGGTGGTAGAGTGGGGGCTTTGCATGCAGCTAGTCCTGAGCGAGGTCATTCGAACCTCCGGCTAACAGGATGTCATGTAATAATAATAATAATAATAATAATAATAATAATAATAATAATTATTATTATTATTATTATTATTATTATTATTTATACCCCACCCTCCCTGGCCAAAGCCGGGCTCAGGGCAGCTAACATCAATAAAAATTCAATAAAAACATAATAAAGAATAGAAAGAAAAAGAAAAAAACAATTTAAAATACAGGTTAAAATGCAATTTAAAATACAGCCTCATTTTAAAAGTCAAAACCATAAAGGGAGGGAAACATAAGGGTCAGACTGAGTCTAAATCAAAGGCCAGGCGGAACAGCTCTGTCTTGCAGGCCCTGCGGAAAGATGTCAAGTCCCGCAGGGCCCTGGTCTCTTGTGACAGAGCGTTCCACCAAGTCGGGGCCAGTACTGAAAAGGCCCTGACTGTGGAAGCAGAGCTGTGGAAAGACCTCACCGTCAGCTGGAGCATGAAAACGTAATGCGAACCTGCTGGATTAGGCCAGCACCCTGTTCTCACTGTGGCCAACCAGATGCCTGTGGGAAACTCACAGGCAGGATTCGAACACAGGAGCAACTTTGCCCTCCTGCGGTTTCCTGCAGCTGGTATTCAGAAGCATTGCTAGCCCCGACTGTGGAGGCAGAGCTGAGCCACTGTGTCTAGTAGCCTCTGATAGCCCTCTCCTCTCCCATAATTTCATCTAATCCTCTTTTAAAGCCATCATCGCCCCTTGTGGCAGGGAGTTCCATAGTCTAACTATGCACGGTGTGAAGGACTTTCCTTCATCTGCCCTGAATCTTCCGGCATCGAGCTTCACTGTATGTCTACGAGTTCTAGAGCCGAGAAACCCTGGTTGTATGGCGCAATTACTCTGAATTAATATACGGAGACTTCATAAATGTTTATTTGCATGCCGAGTGTGCCCTACATTCACGTATTTGTGATCTGACGGCTGATTTTTCAATGCTGGCATGTTTGATGCCAGCATGCTCATTTGAAATGTTGAAAGATCTTTGCAAATATGAGCTGTCTCTTTTACGAAGGCCTGGTGGATGTTTGCCTCGTGTTTGCTTTAACAGAATAATGGGCCCAGTGGTCCTCGGTCCTTCTGGGCACCAGCGAGAGAGTTTTAGCCAGCAACACTTACTGTGGAAGATAAGAAAGAGGAGGAAGGTCTGCCTTGGCATAGAATTGTAGAGTTGGAGGGGACCCTGAGGGTCATCTAGTCCAACCCCCTGCAATGCGGGAACCTCAGCTCAAGCATCCAGGACAGAGGGCCCTAACCTCTGCTTAAAAACCTCCCAGGAAGGAGACTCCACCTCCCACCGAAGGAGACCTTTCCACTGTCAACAACAACAACAACAACAATTTATTATTTCTACCCCACCCATCTGGCTGGGTTTCCCCAGCCACCCCGGGCAGCTTTCAACAACTCTTACTGTCAGAAAGTTTCCCTGGTGTTTAATCAGAATCGCCTTCCTTGTAACCTGAAGCCATGGGTTCGAGTCCTGTCCTCCAGACAGGAGAAAACAAACTTGCTCCCTCTTCCATGTAACAGCCCTGGAGATATTTGAAGATGGCTCTCATATCTCCTCTCTGTCTCCTCTTCTCCAGGCTAAACATACCCAGCTCCTTCAACCACTCCTCATAAGGCTTAGTTTCCAGACCCTTGATCATTTTGGTTGCCCTCCTCTGCACACGTTCCAGCTTACATTATCAACATCCTTAAGTTGTGGTGCCCAGAACTGGACACAGGACTCCAGGTGTGGCCTGGCCAAGGCAGAACAGAGTGGGACTATTCCTTCCCTTGATCTGGACACTAGACTTCTGTTGATGCAGCCTAGAACATCATTAGGTTTTTCTGCTGCTGCATCACACTGTTGATTCATTTTAAGCCTGTGGCCCCCCCGAGACCTCTAGATCAGGTGTCAGCAAACATACCGTGCCTCGGGCCGGTGTCTCCAGGGCTGATCATGCAGTGGGCCACAGGTTGGGGAGTGCATGCCCATACGCATGAACACACGCTATTTCCGGCGCACTTCCAGGTCGGAGGAGCACCGGAAAGAGCTTGTGCACGGGCCTTCTCTGACCCAGATGTGCACCGGAAATAACGCTTGCACATGCACAAATAACACTTGCACATGCACACAAGCTATTTCCGGTGCAGCGTAAGAGTGGGGAGCGGCAGCAGGCAGCAGGGGTTGCTGTGGGCTGGATAAACAAGTCCCTCGGGCCTTATCCAGCCCGCGGGCCTTAGTTTGGGGAACCCTGATCTAGGTCACTTTCACATGTTCTGCTAGTAAGCAAGGTGTCCCCCATCATATATTTCTGCATCTAGTTCTTCCTGCCTAGAACGTCTACTCTCATTGCTGCTCCCTGCAGATATCATTCCCAAGCCCCTTTTTCTCAAAACGTTTACTGGGGGGGGGGCAGGATAACTTCAGCAAGTTGGAATGATCCACAAGCATTGCTTGGTAACAGTCAAATGCACAAACCTACCGCAGACTCTCACCATATGCCATCTGGGACTACAAGCCCCAGAGATTAGTATGAAAAGGTGCAATTTCGCTACCAACCTCCTGCCCCAGTAATGCAAGAAAGAAAGAAAGAAAGAAAGAAAGAAAGAAAGAAAGAAAGAAAGAAAGAAAGAAAGAAAGAAAGAGAACTTGAATTGGATGTGATGGAACACAACTTGTGACAAGACACCTTCTTATTCAATGTGTGAAATACAGGGAAGTGTGACAAAGTGTCAGAGACATATACACACTCCTAGGTTCCCAAAAATGACATAGCATAAGACAAATGCAGTAGCACCTCTGGTTAAGAACTTAATTCGTTCCGGAGGTCCGTACTTAACCTGAAATTGTTCTAAACCTGAAGCACCACTTTAGCTAGTAGGGCCTCCTGCAGCTGCCGCGCCGCTGGAGCACGATTTCTGTTCTCATCCTGAAGCAAAGTTCTTAACCCGAGGTACTATTTCTGGGTTAGTGGAGTCTGTAACCTGAAGCATCTGTAACCCAAGGTACCACTGTATTCTATGTAGCTACTGCCCCTTGATCAGAAGAGCAAGCAAAATACAACACAGTCCCTGTCCGAAAGGGGTTACAGTCTCTTTTCGACAGGCGAAACCAGATGGAAGGGAAACCAACTTGAACCAGCTTCCTGGGCTGCCACAAAAACCGCTTAACCCAGGGACCTTCCGGTAAGTGACATCTGGCACAGATGCTGAATTTGACTGGTGCACCACATCCTGAAGTCTGCAGACGAGTGTCCAAAGTGGGACATTTAGCTTGGAGAAGAGAAGACTGAGAGATGATAGGATAAAGGTAAAGATAAAGGTAAAGGTAAAGGGACCGCTGACCATTAGGTCCAGTCGTGGCCGACTCTGGTTACGGCGCTCATCTCGCTTTACTGGCCAAGGGAGCCGGCATACAGCTTCCGGGTCATGTGGCCAGCATGACTAAGCCGCTTCTGGCGAACCAGAGCAGCGCACGGAAACGCCGTTTACCTTCCCACCGGAGTGGTACCTATTTATCTACTTGCACTTTGACGTGCTTTCGAACTGCTAGGTTGGCAGGAGCAGGGACCGAGCAACGGCAGCTCACCCCGTCCCGGGGATTCGAACCGCCAACTTCTGATCGGCAAGCCCTAGGCTCTGTGGTTTCACCCACAGCGCCACCCACATCCCATGTATTTGTTGTGATGATACGATAGCTGCCTCCAAGCTTGTTTTCTCCTGCTCTGGAGGGCAGGACCTGAACCAATGGCTTCAAGTTACAAGGAAGGAGATTGCAGCTATATATTAGGAGGAATTTTTTAATGCTAAAAGCTGTTCGAACTACCTTGGAAAGTGGGGGCCTGGACTTCACTTCATTAGTGCTTTTTAGACAGGGGTTGCATGTCCATCTGTCCAGGGTTCGTTAGCTGTGGTTCCTGCATTGCAGGGGGGTTGGACTAGATGACCCCTGGAGAGCCCCTTCCCTTTCTACAATTCTATGATTCCAAAATGGTCCAGATTTCCATTTTGCCTCCAGCAATCACAGATTTGTTATCTGAGGTCACCCCCTCCCTCCAAACCAACAGCAACAACAATTTATTACCTGTACCTCACCCATCTGGCTGGGTCACCCTAACCTGGCTTCCAACAGAATATAAAACAAAAAATCAAACATTAAGAGCTTCCCTACGCAGGGCTGCCTTCAGATTTCTTCTGAAAGTTGTTTATCTCTGACATCTGGTTGGAGGGCGTTCCACGGGGCAGGCACAACTACCAAGAAGGCCCTAACAACAATTGTTTTCCTAATCACATACTGTATTAAATGCTTTTGCTTTGAAATGAGCAGTTGGAGGGGCTTCGAGGAGAGGATTCTGGCTCAAATGATGAGCAGCCAACTTGGGCATGTTATCACTCAGCCTCAGTTCCTCATCTGTAACATGGGCGCAGCAATGACATACCTTGAACATTAATGCCTTCCTTTGAAATACGGTTTTAAAAACCCCAGACCCTGATTCTATCCCTTCAAAACTCTAGCACGAAAATCCCGTGGGCATTGCAGAATAGACCACATATTCAATGACTCTGCCTAAGAGACCTGCTTGCATGAATGAGACCATTTGGCAACTTCCCATTCTGTCTCCCAAAACCTCACTCTTTTTGCACCAAACCACTTTCTTTGAAGTGAACAAAATTGCCATCCAAAAGGGACGAATTCCTCGCCCGGATTTCCCTTAATGTTTCCTAATGTTTCCCTCATGTTTTAGAGTCCAATGACATTCTTTCCCGTGACTGAAAACACGCATTTCCCCTTTGGTGGTTTCTGCAGCCCCTTAAACAAGGAAACCCGTGATGCAGCGCAACTACGACTGAGATGGGATTTGAGAGCATTGATGCTGAAATCCGAGCTGGGCTTTCCACAGAAATCCACTGCTTGGGATCTGGAAGCAGAACCGCCAGAAGGAATTCATCCTATGGGCTTTGCACTTGCTCAACTCTAAGCCTCTGTGTGCAAAACCATGTCCCTTTTGCATACTGTACAGCACTTGGCACAAGTCAAGGATGGCACGGTGCCTTCTCCAATTCAAAATAATGAGCTCTAGGAACCTGGGGATCTGCTTTGTCTGCCTTATTCAGTGCCGTCCACTCTGACTGGCAGCCGCTCTCAAAGGTTTCAGGCAGGAGAGTCTTCCAGCATCACCTGGAGGTTCCAGGGGTCGAACCCAGCCCTTCTGCATTCAAAGCAGCTGCCCTGCCAGCGAGCTACAGCCCTTTCTAGCTAGAAAACGGAGCTTTATTCTTCCTTAGCAAATTTCCTTCGGAATATTGGTTCTCCCGTCCACGTACACACACCAGAATGCAAACATGACAAAGGTCGGTTTTGCATTAAATATCTCCCAGAGAAAAGAGATCACAGGGGGAGTTTCTGTGACCCTGCAAACCTTCCACAATATTTCTGAAAACGTATCGCCCATTTTTATTTTTTATTTTTTTTTGCAAACTTAACCACAGGGCTCTTCTTAAACTCTCTCGCCTGGCTTATTACAGACCCCAAAGTAGTTCGCAAACCCTCTAGTTGCAATATTAATACACAGCCATCATTCCAGTTAACCCTTGCTGGCCCGCATCCACGGCGGCTCTGATTCTGCAGCTACAACTGAGGCGGCGCATCTCCAGAAAGCAAGATCTCAACCTCCGAGCATTCATAACTGCCTTATGGATAACACTCCCCACAATCTGGATTTCATGCAACGGTTACTATGAGATACTGCGATAGCAAATTTGCACATGCAGAGTGGAGAAGAGGGAGGGAGGGAGACAGAGGGGGGGTTCCTATTTTCTTTTCTACAGCTACATCAGATAGAGGGGAAGGGGGGAGAGAGAGAAGAAAAGAAAACTGGAATAATAGAACCTCTTACGGCAGAGACTAAAGGAGTCCGTGTTGAATTCTGTTTTGTGAGTCACTGTCAGCTAATTGGATGGTCTGTGCGGGGAGAGCTACACAGAAAACCTCTGCAATCCTCGCCTCTAGAATTTGCTCCTTGCTTTTCATCCTTCCATTCTGCCTGGAAAGACGCGAAAGATTTCAGGGGATGGGGGAGCAGAGACCCACACATTCGCTCCCCTCCTTATTTTGCCTGCTCCTCCAAAGGCCACGGTGTGACATTTCCAACCTACTCCCAGTGTGGGGTGGCTGGTTTTTTTTAACCCTACACCTGGCTGGCACAGAGACCCGAGCGTTGGAAAAATTGCTCATTTTACGGGCTCCTTGATGGGGGAGAAAATACAAAACACCCACCCACATCGAGAGGAGACGTGCGCCGCTGTGCAAAGCAAGGCAGAAGCATCCTTTCTCGCTCTTCGCTTTTTCCCAACCCAGAGAATTTTGCACATCAGCCTGAGAGCATGCCCGTGGGGAGACAGAGAGAGAGCCTTACCTTCAGGGTTGGCCTGCCTGATCTCCCCGTTTTCACAGGTCCTGGAGCGAGCAGGTGATGGCAGCGGGCGCGGGAGATGGTCTGCGGAGGCTGCACACCTGCCCAGGTGTCCTGGCTGCCCTCCTCGCACGCGGCGCCTGGATGAGGAGACGGAGCTCGGGGACGCACAGTCTCTCCTGCTTAGTCCATACCTGTGTTCTGGGTCCTGCAAAGGAGAGACAGAGGGAGAAATCCCTTTCCTTCCCAGAGAGGGCGGTAGCAGCTCTTATCTGCTGTGCCTTTGGAAGGAGGCAGAGAGACAGAGCGAGAGAGCGAGGAAGGCGCGCCAGACCAAAAACCTCTCTCCAATTCCAAGGAGGTGGCGGTGGGGGGAGGCGGGATAGGATAATCTGACCCAACCGCCCCTGGGGGGGGGGGGACCAGCGACAGCGAGCACCCTTTGTCGGGGCTGGGGAGGCCGAGAAGGCGGTGAGATGGAGAGAGAAGGAGGAGGGGAGGTTTTTCCTGGGCTCAGCAGCACCCATCAGCTGACTGCAATCTCCGTGCCTCCATTTCCAAGGGAGCCACAGAGAAAAGAGAGGGGGAGTGGAAATGGGTGCGGGGGGGGAGAGGAGGAGGAGGAAGAGGAGGAGGGGAGATGCGGGAGGCCAAACTGGAAGGGTCTCTCTGGGCTGGAGGAAGGAGTTTGCAGCTGCTCAGGAGGCTGAGGGCGGGTGGGTGGGGAGGGAGGGGGGTTTGGCACGGCTCTCGGGCTCCCCCCTTCCACTCAACAAGCACCCCTAACCCCAGCTGGCTGTGCACTGTGAAGCGGCCTCTCTGCTCCATGGCAGCCCCTCCTGCGCCGTCTGGCTGCGGGGCTGCGATGCCAGGGGGGCCGTTGCCCTTCTGTCTCTGCCCTGTGCCAAGCGCCCATGTTTTTTTTGGGGGGGGCAGAGAGGCAGTCGGCACAGCAGCAGGGCCAGCGCGAACCTCTCCACGTTTTGCAAAACACCCCCTTTGCGTTCCTTTTCTCCCTCCCCGGAGCGAAAGGTGTGTGTGTGTGTGTGTGTGTGTGTGTGCCAGCTTGCACACCCAGGCGCAAGGTCACTCGACGTGCACACTCGATATATTTGCGCGTGCATTGCACCGACTGCAGAACTGAGCGCCAACCCGCGCTGCAGATTTGCAGCCGAGGAATCGCCCCCCAAAAGATGCAACAACGAGGGCTCGGCTCTGCTTCTGAGTACCAGTTGCTGGAAATTGCGGGCGAGGAGAGTGGCGCTTGTGCTCTCGGCTCCTCCTGGCGGGTTTCCCATACTGGGCATAGTGGGAATCTGGTTGGCCACTGTCCCGATCCACCTACGTGGGTTCTTAATTCTGCAGCCCGGTTCCCCCGCACGACCCTCTGCAACCGTGGCGGCGTTTATAAATCCCAGCAGTATGGCGCACCGGTTAGAGCGCCAGAGTGCCTCTCAGCTTAAACTACCTGGCAGGGTTGTTGCGGCGATTAAATGAGGAGAGGGGAGGCACCGCTCTGAGCTCCTTGGAGGAAAAGGTGGAATGTGGATGTAAGAAATGAGTAATTAATAGTAAAGGAAAATTAAAAATATAATATATTAGGATTGCAGCACAGTACTAAAAATCCATGGACTCTCAGCAGAGAGTCAAAAGGGCAAAAGATACACGGGTAACAGCCGAGACTCAGATGATTAATATTAAATAAATAAAATGGTGTTAGAATTCTGGGAGAATTGAAAAAGGCCTGCTGGCACCGAAAATGTATTAACGTGGTTGCTTGGCAAGGCTCTATAGGGAGATGAGGGGTTTTTTTGGCGGGGGGACACCACGGAGAAGCCCCTGTCTCTTGTGGCCACCCACCAGGGTGAGGGGGAACTCTGAGCTAGGAAAAGGAGAGAAATGAGCTTCGGTTCAAGTTTTGAAAACCTACCTAATTCACACTCCCTGTGTGAACTGAAACTCAGCCAGCTCTCAAAACCCACACTTCTCTGACCAACTAACCAAATGTGTGCACTGGGAAAAGCGTGCCGAAAATGCATTATAATTAAGGGGAATTTCTTGCAAAGACATGCAAGCAAGGCAAAATGGCATACAAATACCTGGATTTTAGGAACAACGCACACTGAACTGCTGATGATTTTTCATGAGGACTTTTAACAAGATAATAAAATGCAACCCGAGGTAGAAATGGGGGGAAGTGAACGCAATCCGCCCATCCCTAGTCAGAGCAGAGCCTCTGTAGATGATCTCAGGTAGGTACGTTTTCTATTTGGCGCATTGGCCTCAGCAGTGCAGAGACAAGGCTCTGCTAGCACCACGGACAGCTCCATGAAGAGCTGAGCATAGAGGTTGCTTCAGCAGCAGGCAGCCACCCTCGGGCTGGGACTTCAAGTAGCTCCTGCAGCTCTTTCGCAGTAGTAGCTTCCTTTTTCTGCTGGGGCCTCTTCCATTTATAGAGACCCACCCTGTTTTAGCAGTTGCGGAGTCCGACAGAGCAAAGGAGACCCTGGTTCCTCTACAGCATGACATCCTCAGGCCGGAGAGCTGCTGTTACTCATCCGTGAGATAGCTCAGTTGGTAAAGCCTTTTAATCTCAGGGTGGTGGGTTCAAGCCCCATGTTGGACAAAAAGATTCCTGCGTTGTAGGGGGTTGGACTAGATGGCCCTCGCGATCCCTTTGAGCTGGACAATTCTATGATATTAGTATTATTGTTGTTGTTGTTTAGTCGTGTCCGACTATTTCTGACTCTGTGGACCAGAGCACGCCAGGCACTCCTGTCTTCCACTGCCTCCCACAGTTTGGTCAAACTCATGCTGGTAGCTTCGAGAACACTGTCCCACCATCTCGTCCTCTGTTGTCCCCTTCTCCTTGTGCTCTCCATCTTTCCCAACATCAGGGTCTTTTCCAGGGAGTCTTCTCTTCTCATGAGGTGGCCAAAGTATTGAAGCCTCAGCTTCATGATCTGTCCTTCCAGTGAGCACTCAGGGCTGATTTCCTTCAGAATGGAGAGCTTTGATCTTCTTGCAGTCCATGGGACTCTCAAGAGTCTCCTCCAGCACCAGAATTCAAAAGCATCAGTTCTTCAGCGATCAGCTTTCTTTATGGTCCAGCTCTCACTTCCATACGTCACTGCTGGGAAAATCAAAGCTTTAACTATACGGACCTTTGCTGGCAAGGTGATGTCTCTGCTTTTTAAGATGCTGTCTAGGTTTGTCATTACTTTCCTCCCAAGAAGCAGGCGTCTTTTAATTTAGTGGCTGCTGTCACCACCTGCAGTGATCATGGAGTCCAAAAAAGTAAAATCTCTCACTGCCTCCATTTCTTCCCCTTCTATTTGCCAGGAGGTGATGGGACTAGTCGCCATGATCTTGGTTTTTTTGATGTTGAGCTTCAGACCATATTTTGCGCTCTCCTCTTTCATGCTCACTAAAAGATTAGTATTATTACTAATACATTATCATCATCATCATCATCATCATCATCATTTACATGAATAGCCTGCCTTTCTTCCAGGAAGCTCAAGGTGGCATACATACTTTCCCACCTCCCCATTTTATCCTCACAACACCCCTGTGAGGTGGGTTAGGCTGAGAGGCAGCCACTGCAAGGTCACACTCAGTGAGCTCCATGGCTGAGTGGGGATTTGAACCCTGCCCTTCTAGGTCCTAGTCTGACACTCTTATCAGTAAGCCACACTCTGCCAGAGCTGGCTGAGGGGCAGAGAGTGGCAGAGAGACCAATGGTAGGAGAAGCCAGAGGTCAGTGGGGCAATGCCCCATCTCCTGAAATGGAACAGCCCCCACCGCTGTGGGGGTCCTTGAGAGCATCCTTTCTTTCATTCGACACACCACCTCTCTGCTGGTCTGCCTTCCTCAACCTCTCGTTGCTCCCATGCTATACATACATACATACATACATACATACATACATACATACATATACATATACCGTATTTTTGCACCATAACACTCACTTTTTTCCTCCTAGAAAGTAAGGGGAAATGTCTGTGCGTATTATGGAGGGAATGCCTACGGGTAGCATGCCTAAGGATTTTCCTCCTCTAAAAACTACATGCGTGTTATGGTCGGGTGCGTGTTATAGAGCGGAAAATACGGTACAGTGGTACCTCGCAAGACGAATGCCTCGCAAGACAAAAAACTCGCTAGACGAAAGGTTTTTCCATTTTCGATTTGCCTCGCAAGACGAATTTCCCTATGGGCTTGCTTCGCAAGACGAAAACGTCTCGCGACTTTGTTTCCTTTGTCTAAAAACAAAGACATGTTTTGTTTATAAAGTTAATTTATTTTCCCTTCAATTTTTGAACTGCTCTTTACAGTATGTGTGACTTTAAAGAGCAGTTAATAAACTGTTGTTGTACCGAATTTGGCTTTGTTTGGACTTTTTTTGACCATAGGAACGCATTAATTGATTTTCAATGCATTCCTATGGGATTTCGTGATTCGCAAGATGAAAAATTCGCTAGACGACAAAACTTGCGGAACGAATTAATTTCGTCTTGCGGGGCACCACTGTATATATAGTGTGTGTGTGTGTGTGTGTGTGTGTGTGTTTTAACATATCATTTTCAACAGTAATTAAACATACTTTTACATCTTATTCAATTTTTTCGACTTCCATCAGTCCTGTCTGAAAACTTTCCAATCTAATCTCTTAGTATGCATTTCTTGTTTTCCCTATTACATTTCAAACTCATAACCAATATCTCTACTTTGTAACACTTCATATATTTCTCCTCACAAAACTTCTTGTAGTCCTACTAGCGTAATTTGTTGATTACAGTTGCTCTTCAAATAATTCATATACTTCTTCCAATCTTCTGTGAATCTCTAGTCCCGCAGTTTTCGAATCCTTCCTGTCATTTTGTCCAATTCTGCATAGTCCATTAATTTCGTCTGCCATTCTTCTTTCGTCGGAATTTCTTCTTGCTTCCATTTCTGGGCTAACAGTACTCTTGCCGCTGTTGTTGCATATAAGAACAATTTAAAATCTTGTCTATTAATGTCTTGGCCAGGTAAAAATGCTTCTGTGTTGTTTTTTTAAAGAATGTATATTTCAACATCTTTTTCATCTCATTATATATCATTTCCCAGAAGTTCTTTACTTTCTTGCCCCCATGCTTCAGTTAAAGCCCAGGGGAAGGTGTTGTGATGCAAGGACTTCCGCGGAGCTTTCTCCATTCAGGAATCCTGGGCACCCAGAGCTCTTCTGCCTGCCTGGGAATGTGTGTCCTTGATCTCTGATCATGCCTTTTCCTTGCCTGGGTGGAGGAAGGTAAGAGAGCGAGAGCATGTGCAGAAAGCAGCCTACCCCACAAAGCTTACATCCATGGCCCCGCCTACTTGTGTCTGAAACCCCGCCTACCATGGCATGTGGCCCCCGGAACATTGCCCAGGAGGAGATGTGGCCCTTGGGCTGATCATGGTCCCCCATGCTCGTGAAGGGAAACAGGAGAATAATTTCCCCCTACCCTGAAGCGGTTGCGTCACGCAGTTCTGTGGTTCCGTTTGCAAAATTGCCATTTTCTTCGGCTGCGGTCAGGTCGGGTCAGGGCTTCGCCTTAATTTGTCGGCTTCATTTGCTTTCGGCTTTGCCTGCCATGTGATGATCACTTGATTTCTCCCAATTGCGTTATCACACTTTTTCTATTTCCAGCATCTGGTACAGTTTGGACAATCTGTGCTCTCTCTGATGGTTGTTTTCTTTTTATTATTACAAAAAAAATTATATCACAATGTGTGCTTTGGGTTTCTCCAGAAGGATTTGAGCAGATGGGACTCCCAGGCTGCGTCCTTGTCTGTCAAGGCCCTGCCATAGGCAGCCAAGCGTGTGGAGGACTCGAGGCGCGATTCTCGGCGGAGCTGAGTCGGGGTGCTGGGACCGCTCCGCAGGAGCGTCGGTCCAGAGGCACAGGCAGATGGCAGGGTGGGCGCCTGCCCTGAGAAGCCAAGGGGGCCTGGAGTGAGGAGGTAAGGGCAGCAGCCAGGGAGTCAGGCTGATGTGGGGCAAGGAGAAGGAGGCAGGGAGACAGGGAGCTGAGCTGTTTACCCAGCAAAGGCCTGGAGGAAACTGGCGACCAGTTTATTGAGCAATCATCTGGATTTGCTTGCGTAGGTTAGACTTCACTGAGCGCTCCTAGAATCATAGAATTATAGAATTGTGGAGTTGGAAGGGACCCTGAAGACCATCTAGTCCAACCCCCTGCAATATAGGAATAGGAATATTGTATAGGAATATGCAGCTCTCCTATGCATTCTGATTTGTTTTGCTGGGCGGTTATATGGCAAGGAGCCCCATTCTGATCTGCTCTCAGGCACTTATGCATCCTCCTGTGGCAATTGGTGCCAAAGAAAGACAGAACATTCTTTATGTATGCTACAACAGCAGCAAGAATACTCATTGCAAAGTATTGGAAGACACAAGATTTACCCACCTTGGAAGAATGGCAGATGAAGGTGATAGACTATATGGGACTGGCAGAAATGACTGGCAGAATCCGAAACCAGGGAAAAGAGACGGCGGAAGAAGATTGGAAGAAATTCAAGAATTATCTTAAGAAACATTGTAAAATTAATGAATGTTAGAATGATGTGGCTTTAGAAATTAAGTTGATTACAGCTGTAAGGATTAAGTCAAAAGAAAAGAAAAGTTAAAAATTAGAGAAAATTAAGGGTGAGGATTTGCTGAATTAAAATTTGAAATTGGAATGCAGAAAGGGGAGGTATGAGGAGGTCGGAGAAGTAAGTCATATGAAAATAAGGGTTTGAAATTATACTTGTTTTTTTTGTTTGTGTTTGTTTGTATTACTGTGTTTGTCTATATAATTTGTGAAACTTTAATAAATATCTTATAAAAAAAATCATTTGACACTTTTCTTTCTTTCTTTTATTTTTATTTTTTAAACTTTTATTGATAAATGCAATACTTACAAACACAAACCAGAACACTGAACAAACTTATTATACATAGATACATACACCTCTCAACTTAGATTACAAAAAACCCCATACAAACTAAACATACATACATAAATTTTGACTTCCCTCCACCTATATATGGCATCCTTTGTTTCTTTTCTTCTTATCAATATTATTTTTGACTATCTCATCTTATACCCATTTCTTCTTCATTTTTTACTCTATAAGTTTCATTCATTGCATATTGATATATTAATACCAGAACAATGTTTTTTGATGTATTCCTTCACGCAAGTCCACTCCTCTATCAGTTTTTGGGCCTGCACTTTTCAATGCAATTCGCGGCCATCCTTTCCAGAGATCTCTGCTGTGATGTGGTCATCCCTTGCACCTCAAGGACTGCCTCTCTCCATATGAACCTACTTGGACCGTGAGATCATCCTCTGAGGCCCTCCTTTGTGTGCCTCCTCCATGAGAGGTCCAGAGGGTGGCAACATGAAAACAGGGCCTTCTCTGCAGTGGCTCCCCATCTGTGGAATGCTCTCCCCAGTGAAGTTCACCTGGCACCTTCATTATACAGTGGTACCTCAGGTTACAAACGCTTCGGGTTACAAACTCCGCTAACCCGGAAGTAGTACCTTGGGTTGAGAACTTTGCCCCAGGATGAAAATGGAAATCGCACGGCGGTGGTGTGACGGCAGCGGGAGGCCCCATTAGCTAAAGTGGTACCTCAGGTTAAGAACGGTTTCAGGTTAAGAACGGACCTCCAGAACGAATTAAATTTGTAACCCGAGGTACCACTGTACACCTTTAGGCACCAGGCAAAAACATTCCTCTTTAACCAGGCCTTTGGCTGAGACATCCAATGCCCTTTTCAAATGTGTTGTGGAAACGGGGATTATTGGGTTGTCTTTATTTTTATAATTCATTTCATGTTTTTTATATTGTAGTTTTGTGTTGTGAACTGCCCTACAGGGATTGGGTGGTATATAGATTTAACAACAACAACAACAACAACAACAACAACAACAACTTCTTATTTATACCTCACCCATCTGGCTGGGTTTCTCCAGCCACTCTGGGCGGCTCCCAAAAGAACACTAATGACAATAATAAAAAAGCAACAACATCAAACATTAAAAACTTCCCTAAACAGGACTGCCTTCAGATGTCTTCTAAAAGTCTGATAGTTGTTTATTTCCTTGACATCTGATGGGAGGGTGTTCCACAGGGCGGGTGCCACCACCGAGAAGGCCCTCTGCCTGGTTCCCTGTAACCTCACTTCTCGCAGTGAGGGAACCACCAGAAGGCCCTCAGTGCTAGACCTCAGTGTCTCGGCTGAACGATGGAGGTGGAGATGCTCCTTCAGGTATACTGGACCGAGGCCGTTTAGGGCTTTAAAGGTCAGCACCAACACTTTGAACTGTGCTCGGAAACGTATTGGGAAACAGCAATAATTTCCCCATCACTTTCCTGACTGTGAACAGCCTGAAAAATGGGTAGATAGTGTCAGTCTCCCACATCTCAGTAGGGCTCCCAGCCAGTCAGAGAAACTATGCAGCTAGGCTGTAAATGCTTTGCAGGTCCCATTATTATTATTATTATTATTATTATTATTATTATTATTATTAGTAGTAGTAGTAGTAGTAGTAGTAGTAGTAGTATTGTCTACAATGACCAACAGCAGATCACCAGCATTTCAGGCAGGGAATCTTTCCCAGACTTACTTGGGCATGTATTCAAAACAGCATTCAAAACAGATGCTCCATCCCTGAGCTATGGCCCTTTTTCAAATGTTCTGGATGTGCCCAGAGCCCAGAAGAGCCCAAGAGTTCCAGTCAGCAACAACCTTTGCATTTCTTCTGGGCTCCGCTAGGTGGCAGCACAAGTTGGTCCTGTTCTACAATGGCAGTGGGAGGGTCCTCAGTTGCTTGGAAGCCCAAGCCAATAATAGAATTGTAGAGTCGAAAGGGACCCTGAGGGTCATCTAGTCCAACCCCCCAGGAATGCAGGATTTTCTTTGCCCAACTTGGGGCTCAAACCCATGAACCTGAGCTTAAGAGTCTTGTTCTCTGCCAATGGAGCTATCGCCATTTAATTTGTTCTTAGGTACATATGCTAGCTAAACGGGCAACCGCTGTGTCATGACGTATCTAGGGAAGGGGTGTTTGCACAGTTTGTGTGCTTGAACCTAATGAACAGCTTGTTGGGATATTTCCGTTCCACCTTAAAAGGGAGCAGGATGTTTGTGTCACAGCCTGCGTATTTCCTGTTCACAGGATGTTTATGTTGCTATTGCTTTCGTTTCTCACTCTGTCGAAGACACTGACGCAGAACAGTCATGTCTTTCTTTGTTCTGATCAACGCTGAATAAAGGCTTGTAAATAATGCTCTCCTGACATTGCGACTTTTGCTGTGCATTATCTGCTGATAAGAGTGTGCACGAGCCCTGGAATGTGGCATGGTATTTTCAGGAAACTCGTGTCGCTAATAGCTCGTACTGCGTGACTACGGGAGATCAATGGATCGTCCGGCAGCCGGCTTGGGGCCATGATGGACTTTATCTCCCTGGCAGTATCCCAACACAGCTTAGGTGTGAGAAGACAGCATTGATCTTTGACATCTGTGGCTTTTGAGCCAAACTGTGTTTCCCATCTGTGTTGAGATGCAGCAGCCTGGAGGTCCCTACAGAGACAGGGAGTTTTACAAAGTTAGGTTTGTGGGGTGTGAAACACAGAGTGGTCAAATACAACATTCCTAGAGTGGACATAAAAAGGGGATGTCTGAACCAGCCAGTTGGAACTTCCTGTTTCCTCCTGGGCTGGGACAAACTTCCTCTACATGTGACCAGAGGTGGGCGTGGCCTCACCTGTGCAGGTAACAAAAGCGCAGGACTGGCCACCACATCTCTCTCTTCTCCATTTTGCTTTCGTCGAAGAAGCATCAGCCTGAGATGCTCTCTTGGCATCCAGCCAAGAGAGGACAAAGGAACTATCTCCTTATGGGATAGACTCCACGTGTATATATTTTGTAACTTAAGTCTGCCTTCTGGGGTCCATCTGTGAACAGCATGTGTGAGTAAACTATTTTATACTTTTATACAAGGTTATGTCGTGTCTATTCTTTTTAAGAGGGAATAAAGGGGAACTACCAGGAAACTTACCGTATTTTTCTCTCTATAACACTCACATTTTTTCTCCTAAAAAGTAAGGGGAAATGTCTGTGCGTGTTATTGAGCAAATGTGTGGTCCCTGGAGCCGACTGGCAACCAGACTGGCAACGATCCACATGGATCCTCAGGATCTTTGCACTGGGTCACCCCAAATTCACCATCAGATCACATAGCATGTCCATGGCTACATCTTGCACCCAAAAAAATCACGCACCCACTGTTGCCTGGGGCTGCAGTGGTGCAAAAACGTGGTTACAAAGCATGGATCCACATGGATCCTCAGGATTTTTGCATTGGGCTACTCCAAACTCACTGTCAGATCACATGTCTGTGGCCACAGCATGAACCACAAAAATCATACATCCACTGTTTCATTTAGAATATTTTTTTCTTGTTTTCCTCCTCTAAAAACTACGTGCGTGTTATAGTCAGGTGCGTGTTATAGAGCGAAAAATACGGTAACTTAAGTCTGCCTTCTGGGGTCCATCTGTGAACAGCATGTGTGAGTAAACTATTTTATACTTTTATACAAGGTTATGTCGTGTCTATTCTTTTTAAGAGGGAATAAAGGGGAACTACCAGGAAACTTATTTTAGAGGCTTATAGAAGCCTGGCAAACCTATCCGCTGTGAAAGTTTAAAAGGGGAATGTTACTCTGATTCCAGCCACAACTCATTCCCCTTCTCAAAGAGAAGATCCCCTACACAACTGCATTTCCAAACACTGCCTTCAGCACACTGAAACGGGAGCGAGAGGAACGTTCCAAAATGTGAGCTTCGAAATGACAAATCTGGGGCATTGTTTTCCCCTCTCTTTTATTACCATATCAAAAAACCCAGAGAGCCATCTAACAATGAAATTGTCTCTTAAGAATTAATGCAAACATTAAAACAGTTGCTGAAGGCTTTCCAAACATCTCAAGACATTGCTTACAACCACACCACCTGCCACAGGCCTGGCTTTGCCAGTGTAGTTTACTAAACGGAGATAAACATATCCCTGCTGAGCCCCTTTGTGTGAGCTGTGATTAAATCAGGAAGTATCTGACTGACCATAGTGTCCCAGTTCCTCTAAACCGGGAAACAATGGTTAGCAGCTCCAGAACATACCAGGATAGTAGGTCAGCTTGAAACCGTGGTTATATCCTGGCTTGTTCCAAACCTGCTAACCATACTTTCCTGGTCTGTACGAAATGGGAAGCTGTGGGGAATTAGGTTTTTCTTTGTTTAATCGTGGTTTACAGCAATGAGTGGAGTGGGGGGAAAACTCCTTGCCAAGGCAAAAAACTTGGGCATATGTCTTGGGTTATTTAAACCAAAGTATGTAATTGTAATTAATTGTAAATTGTAATTAAAAGACGCCTGCTCCTTGGGAGAAAGGCGATGGCAAACCTAGACAACATCTTAAAAAGCAGAGACATCACCTTACCAACAAAGGTCCATATAGTTAAAGCCATGGTTTTCCCAGTAGTGATGTATGGAAGTGAGAGCTGGACCATAAAGAAGGCTGATTGCCGAAGAACTGATGCTTTTGAATTCTGGTGCTGGAGGAGACTCTTGAGAGTCCCATGGACTGCAAGAAGATCCAACCTCTCCATTCTGAAGGAAATCAGCCCTGAGTTGCTCACTGGAAAGACAGATTGTGAAGCTGAGGCTCCAATACTTTGGCCACCTCATGAGAAGAAAAGACTCCCTGGAAAAGACCCTGATGTTGGGAAAGATTGAGGGCACAAGGAGAAGGGGATGACAGAGGACGAGATGGTGGGACAATGTTCTTGAAGCTACAAACATGAGTCTGACCAAACTGCGGGAGGCAGGGGAAGACAGGAGTGCCTGGCGTGCTCTGGTCCAGGGGGTCATGAAGAGTCGGACACGACTAAACGACTAAACAACAACAGCTAGTACACCATCTTTCCCCTTTGTCATTGTAAAACGAGCTTAAGGATTGGTTTTTTTAAAAAAATAAACACACACACAAGATCTTATTTGCAAATTAACAGATTCTACCCAGGCCCACAAAATCTGCTACCTCCTTGTGGATATAGATGTCGTTACAACTTCCAGGACAGCTTTTTGGCCAAATGGATCGTCATCTTGGAGAGAAATCAGTGAAAGGGCTTTGCTATCCCTCCTAATGGAGATCAATTGCTGCAAACTCCTGTATTGCAATGAATATTAAGTGCTGTTTGTGATTGTTCTCTCCCATTCCATGAACTTGCAGTGACCTTTGGTTGATGTAAATCAACTTTGCTTTCTACTTTAGCTGGAAAACTCCTGCCAAAAGGAAAACCTCCTCAAATCCCTTTCTCTCAAATCCTGAGCTTTCACTAAGCCAGTGTTTTTCAACCACTGTTCTGCGGCACACTAGTGTGCCGCGAGATGTTGCCTGGTGTGCCGTGGGAAAAATTGAAAAATTCAAAATATATATATATTTTTTAAAAAAGTCAAATTTTCGCCCACTAGGCGGGCGCCGGACTGTGTCCACCCTATTTTCCATCCATCCTGGGTGGGGATCATATCGGATGGGATCGGATGAGAGCGGACAGGCGGTCCGCTCTCCTCCGATTCCCCATAGAGAGCAGCGGGGCTCTGACATCTCCCTCTCCGCACACCGTGGTGGTGTGCCTCGTGATTTTTTTCATGAAACAAGTGTGCCTTTGCCCAAAAAAGGTTGAAAAACACTGCACTAAGCAATGCCAACAGACTTCCAAACCTGTCTCACCAGGCTTAAGGAATAGAAACTCGATTTAAAAACAAAACAAAACAAAAAGGAGGGAAGAGGTAAGAGCCTTAAAGGAAATGGAGAGGAGGACAGTATAGATTTAGAACAGTGGTTTGCAGAAGGTTATAGTTCAGAGTCTGCAGATGTGTGCTGGGCCCGGGGGTAACCCGAGAACTGTGGTTCAGGTCCAGTCCAGATTCTGTAGGTTCTGCTAGGAGTCAGTCCGACAGGGTCAAGGCAGGACACGAGGCAGGAAACCAGGTAAGGACAGGTACAGGATGTAGCATACAGCAATGTTGCTCCCACAACCTGGGGCGGGCTCCAACAGCCTTTTATCTTTGTCAGGGTAACGGCCGGTCCTGATCCCCCGGCGACTCACCTCCCTGTCTCACCCAAAGGCAAGCACTCC
Source organism: Podarcis liolepis (assembly GCF_965112155.1). Classification (NCBI taxonomy): domain Eukaryota; kingdom Metazoa; phylum Chordata; class Lepidosauria; order Squamata; family Lacertidae; genus Podarcis; species Podarcis liolepis. The sequence goes on from NC_139564.1 coordinate 4,309,713, forward strand.
TCCTGCGAGTACTCAGGTCTCTCCTTCTCCAGACCTTCATCTCTGCATCTCAGGAGACGTTGGTGGGTGACTAGACCCAGAGGCTGCCTCAGCCTCCCCTGACCGGTAGTGGAGCAGCTGTAAGTGATGATGATGATGATGATGATGATAATAATAATAATAATAATTAATAATAATAATTTATTATTTGTACCCCGCCCATCTGGCTGGGTTTCCCCAGGCACTCTGGGCAGCTTCCATAGAAACCAAGAAACACTAAAATATCATACATTAAAAACTTCCCTGAACAGGGCTGCCTTAAGATATCTTCTGAATGTCAGGTAGTTGTTTATTGTTTTGACATCTGATGGGAGGGCGTTCCACAGGGCGGGTGCCACTACTGAAAAGGCCCTCTGCCTGGTTCCCTGTAGCTTTGCTTCTCGCAATGAGGGAACCGCCAGAAGGCCCTCGGCGCTGGACCTCAGCGTCCGGGCAGAACGATGGGGGTGGAGACGCTCCTTCAGGCATACTGGGCCGAGGCCGTTTAGGGCTTTAAAGGTCAGCACCAACACTTTGAATTGTGCTCGGAAACGTACTGGGAGCCAATGTAGGTCTTTCAAGACCAGTGTTATATGTTCTCGGCGGCCGCCCCCAGTCACCCGTCTAGCTGCCGCATTCTGGATTAGTTGTAGTTTCCGGGTCACCTTCAAAGGTAGCCCCACATAGAGCGCATTGCAGTAGTCCAAGCTGATGGCAACGAGGTCATCCCCGCATCTGGAGCCAGGGCAGGCTCAGGCCCCTGACTCGGCCCAGCTGGTGCTTGTTTCAGGGGAACCTGTGCAGACTGGGGCTCTTCAGGATCAGGCCCCAGACTTGGTTCAGATGGTGCCTGAGGCAAAGGATCCAGTGCAGACTGAGTCTCCTCTGGTTCCGAGTCCGAGCCCCAGTCCCAGGCCATCACAAGAACAGTGGTTTGCAGAAGGTTATAGTTCAGAGGCGACACAGGGGAGAAGCTGGGAAATATTGGGAGAGGAGCAGCAGGAAGAAGAAGAAGCCCCAGGGGAGATACAGCTGACAGACTCAGTGTCTCTTGAAAGCATTCCTGAACCCCCTCTCCCAGGACCAGGCGTGCATTGAGAGTAGTAGAACAGGAAGCTCAGAGGCAGAAAGCAGAGCAGCTGACGCAGGGATGACGTACAATAGAAGAGACAGAGGGGGTGGTACTTTACTCGTAGCAACGGCATTACCTGAGAGGTGCCTCCATCTGTCTCCCTCTGTGAATATTGAATAAAACACCATGGTAAGAACGTCTTGTTTTCCCATTTCTGGCTGCCAGCCGTGAGGGAGGTCAGTCTGATTCCCTGAAGCCTGACACTCGTGCATGTTGTTGAGATTGTAAGGATATCCCCAACCAAGGCTGCAGCTGACCTGCTTCTGATGAGGCTAACGGCTGCAAAGCGCATTGAGGATTCCACAAATACACACACACATATATTTAAAAACAGCGTAGGCAATAATGCAGCGGGGTCTGCGCACCTCTCACCGCAGGACTGGTGAGTGGTTTTTCCTGCAATTGCATCCATAATAGATGTGTTTTCTGAGGGGGTATTAATAAAGCTTCATGCATCATTCAAAAGAGACGGTGCGTGGAAAGAGATCGAGCGGTGCTTACTCCGAGGAGAGGAGAGACTCCCGTCTTGCAGTGGTCGAGAGGCGCTGCTAACCAGCAGCCAGGCTCTCCTCCCTGCAATCCATCTTTAATAATAATAGTAATAATAGTAATAATAATAATAATAATAATAATAATAATAATACATTTTATTCTTTACGTTTCCCAGGAGATTCCCTGAAACACATTATAAAAACTTGCATTCCCATAAATACACGTCAACTTATAACGGTATATGCCTGCAAAACACGGGCTTATTAAGTGATCCACAAGTTTGTATAAACCTCTGGAATCGGTCTTTGGTTTCCTGGAGAATTTGTGAACCAAATGAAGCTCCTGCAAATGTTCCTCTGGCCGGTTTTAATTTGTGGGTCAGTTCTTCCATATAGGCAATATGCCTTACTTTCCCGTATCAAGCGTTCAAGTTTGCAGCTTTTAAGTCCTTCCAGAATGAGACTATAACTATACATGCTGACCTTTAAAGCCCTAAACAGCCAAAGGTCCTGTATACCTGAAGGAGCGTCTCCACCCTTATCATCCAGCCTGGACACTGAAGTCCAGCTCTGAGGGCCTTCTGGCGGTTCCCTCACTGCGAGAAGCCAAGTTACAGGGAACCAGGCAGAGGGCCTTCTTGGTAGTGGCACCCGCCCTGTGGAACACCCTCCCATCAGATGCCAAGGAAATAAACAACTACCTGACTTTTAGAAGACATCTGAAGGCAGACCTGTTTAGGGAAGTTTTTAATTTCTGATGTTTTAGCGTGTTCTTAATATTCTGTTGGGAGCTCCCCAGAGTGGCTGGGGAAACCCAGCCAGATGGGCAGGGTAGAAATAAATATATTATTATCAGTCCTGAGTGCTCACTGGAAGGACAGATTCTGAAGCTGAGGCTCCAATACTTTGGCCACCTCATGAGAAGAGAAAACTCTCTGGAAAAGACCCTGATGTTGGGAAAGATGGAGGGCACAAGGAGAAGGGGATGACAGAGGACAAGATGGTTGGACAGTGTTCTCGAAGCTACCAGCACTGCGGGAGGCAGTTGAAGACAGGAGTGCCTTGCAGTCCATGGGACTCTCAAGAGTCTCCTCCAGCACCATAATGGAAAAGCATCAATTCTTCAGCGATCAGCCTTCTTTGTGGTCCAGCTCTCACTTCCATACATCACTACTGGGAAAACCAGAGCTTTAACTACTGTATACGGGCCTTTGTCCGCATGGTGATGTCTCTGCTTTTGAAGATGCTGTCTAGGTTTGTCATCGCTTTTCTCCCAAGAAGCAGGCATCTTCTCAGCCATAATGCTCACTGGGTGACTGTGTCGCTCGCTCTCAGCCTAACCGACCTCACAGGGGGGATAAGATGCGGACGAGACGTATGCTGCCTTCAGCTCCTTACAGGGAAGCTGGAGTAAAAATGTAATGGCTAGGGACCGGGGGCTATTGGTTTGTTTTTGATCATGCTTTTATTATTATTATTTTATTATTATCTTGCATTTGTATGTTGTCTTCCAGAGCGGCAAGGCGAGAATCAGAACCGGATTGTGATATAACTGCAGGAAACAATGTGGAACCTGGGCCTTGTTCGCTATACGAACGGCGTTTGGTTGTTATGGGAACAACTCTGTTCTGAAGCCCCGGAGGGAAAACTAGAAGAATTTGGAAAGAGCGAGTGTCTCTCTTGACAACACATGCCAACACACGTGTGTCCATTACCTCGCGGGCTGCAGCTTTAAATAAACGTCGAGCGCAAACCCATTTGCAAAGAATGGGAAATGCGTTGAGATTGTTGCTCTGCTATTGAGTCACTGCATGTTCCTTGCACTGCGTTGTATTTTCAAATCCGGGCTATGCCGGCAGCTAAGTCTGCAAGCACCTTGCAAAGTGAGCGCTCAGCAACCTTCCCTCCAGCAATGCCTGCAAGACACTAAATCTTCAGTCATTGCAAAACCTGATTTCATAAAATAAATAATAATAATCAATTTTTATTTATACCCCGCCCTTCCTGGTTCAAAAAAAAATTTAAAACACTTAATTATAAAAGCAGCATAAAATACAGTATAAAAACATGAATAACAATAAAATTCAAAAATCAGTTTAGGGGAAATAAGCATTAGATAATCCCCAGGGCTAGCTGGCTGAATTGGTCCTACTTGGGCAGTGAGGAGGCCAGGGGAGAATTAGCTGTGGGGTCTTAGAGTGGGTGATCTTCATAAAAGGGGAGGGGGAGGAAAGGGAAGGGAAATAAAAGATCAGGCTGAATTCAAATTAAAGGCCAGGCGGAATAGCTCTGTCTTACAGGCCTGATGGAAGGAGGCTAAATCCTGCAGGGCCCTGGTCTCATGGGACAGAGCATTCCACCAGGTCGGAGCCATTACTGAAAAGGCCCTGGCCCTGGTGGAGGATAGTCTGACTTCCTTAGGGCCCGGGACCTTTAAACTATGGTTATTCGTTATATCTCGCTTTATTGGCCAAGGGAGCCGGAGTACAGCTTCCGGGTCATGTGGCCAGCATGACTAAGCCACTTCTGGCGAACTAGAGCAGCGCACGGAAACGCCGTTTACCTTCCTGCAAGAGTGGTATCTATTTATCTACTTGCACTTTGACGTGCTTTCAAACTGCTAGGTTGGCAGGAGCAGGGACCGAGCAACGGGAGCTCACCCCGTTGCGGGGATTCAAACCACCAGCCTTCTGATCGGCAAGTCCTAGGCTCTGTGGTTTAACCCACAGCGCCACCTGTGTCCCTTTTTGCTAATTTAACTGGGGTTAAATACGTACCACCGATACATCATTTCCATGTAGTTCTGTTTCAGTCAAGTAAAGTACATGCAGTACTTTCAAATTCAAATCTATCTTCTAAAACGCTTCCAAAGCCTTTCCCATTCCATCATTAATATATTATGTTGGTGGAGAGCATTTTAAACCTGCAGTTTCATAGCATATCAGGGCAGATGGGACACTCTGGTGGTGGTCGGCCACTTGTCTGGAGCTATTTTACTTGGCTCCCCCAAGGAGAAGGCTGTACCACATCGCCTCCCAAGCTGAATTCGGCCTGCCTGGTTGCAGGGAGCAGCTGTAGCTCAAATACGGCACGGATGACAGCTGTGGCCTTGTTGACTGCATGCCGGCAAAGTGTGGCACATGGAGGTTGCAGCAGTCTGAGAGTGCTGACCTCTCTGTCGTTTGGTCTTTTCAACAGCAGCTCCTCACAGTCATCCAAACGAAAAGGAGATGGAAGCAGGAGGCTGACAGGATAATGGGAGGCAGAGTGACAGGTGTTTGGTTCTTAAAAAAAAAAATTAGGAATTTCAACAAAACATTTTATCAAAAATCATATCATCCTTAATTCCCCCCTATTTTCCCCCTCCCCCATCCCCATAAAATCCCCCCCCGACTTCCCTCAGCTCCTCTCTCTGGTTTATCAACAAGTGTTATTCTCTGCATGTTACAAAATTGTATGGACCATTAATTTATCTGACTGACTGTTATCAATAAAAAGTTTGTGAGTGTTTATTCAAAACCTGCCAAGGAGTACAGTTCATTTTGTTGCTTCTTTAAGTACTTTGCAAAAGGTTCCCATTCATCTTTAAAGTCACAGTTATCCTTGTCCCGTAGTTTGTATGTCAATTTAGCCAGTTCTGCATAGTCCATCAGTTTTTCTTGCCATAGTTCTTTGGTCAGGATTTCCTCATTCTTCCATCCTTGTGCTATTAAGACTCTTGCTGCCGTTGTTGCACACATGAAAATATTTTTCAATTTCCTTGGCAGGCCTTTCCCTACAATCCCTAACAAAAATGCTTCAGGTTTTTAAAGAAATGTGGCGGGTGTTTGGTTCAATGGGGCCACCTGATTCCAAAGATCATGGCACAATAATCTCTGTCCCTTTTGCCTTTGCAGCCTCCACATTTGGGTAATGGCGCTCCATGCGATGACAGTCACGGCAGCACTTTTTCCTCTCACGCCATTGGGCCCATTCTCACTTAGACAAATTGCCTCCAACTCACTGAACAACCCTTTATTCAAAGGTCTCTTTACCTTTCCCCTTAATCTTTTAGCCCAGCGTGTCCTGCTTTGTGAGGGGGTTACTAGTAAGTTGGGGTCTCAGACAGGTTTTCTTTAAATAAACGATAAAGATTGATTTCCCCCCAGTAGTGATGTATGGAAGTGAGAGCTGGACCATCAAGAAGGCTGATCACCCGAAGAATGGATGCTTTTGAATTCTGGTGCTGGAGGAGACTCTTGAGAGTCCCATGGACTGCAAGAAGATCAAACCTCTCCATTCTGAAGGAAATCAGCCCAGAGCGCTCACTGGAAGGACAGATCCTGAAGCTGAGGCTCCAAGACTTTGGCCACCTCATGAGAAGAGAAGACTCCCTGGAAAAGACCCTGATGTTGGGAAAGATGGAGGGCACAAGGAGAAGGGGACGACAGAGGACAAGATGGTGGGACAGTGTTCTCAAAGCTACCAGCATGAGTTTGACCAAACTGTGGGAGGCAGTGGAAGACAGGCATGCCTGGCGTGCTCTGGTCCAGGGGGTCACTGTCAGTATCTCAGCTCACAGTCAGAGGTAACTGGCCTCCCCCGGGGCAAACTGAGTGAGATACTTGTTTACCTTCCGTCTGCATCTCCCGGCAGGCTAGGTCGTAAATCGGCGATTCTCCTCATCAGACGTGAGAAGAACACACCCTCTGCTTCTCTCTCCCTGCTTTCCCCCCCAGGGAGGGGAAATGAGACAGACAGGAGTCTATTTACATGTCTTTTATTCCTGTCATTCAGCAGTACATAGAAACGTGACTGCCCCTTCCAGACTCCATCAGAAGAGTCACAACTCCGCCCCTGCACTTCCAGTACAGGTCAGATGACACTCTGAGCTAACATCCGGTGCTCAGAACAGAGAAAGGACTGCCCCCTTTCTCCACTAGTACAGCTGCAGACCACAACATCCTGTTTTGCATTCCAGCCACCTGCTGCTGGCTTTTGCATTGCTGCTTTTTCCTGACAGTCACTGGGTCTGGGAGTTTTTCCTTTTCCTTGGAAGACTCTCTCCCCTCCAGAATAGATTTGAGTCCCAAGTAGGCTGTTCCTTTCCAGCTCCTACTTCTTCTGGCTCTGCCTCCCAGTAAAATTCCAGTCTTTTCCTCCTACAGGACACCACACTCTGTCCTTTACAATACGCTCAGAGTGACTACAGAAGCCTGCCTCATTCCTCACCAGGCTGACCATCAAGCTGCTCTACCTGCCAGAATCTGGAGCACATCTGCCTTCATCTCCAGTTATTGGCAGTTTGGTTGAAATGAAAGATTTACTATCCTGGGCCTATGTCAGCTTTCTTGACGTAAACAGTTACAGTGGTACCTTGGCTCTCAAACTTAATCTGTTCCAGGAGTCCGTTCAACTCCTGAAATGGTTCAAAAACCAAGGCACAGCTTCTGATTGGTTGCAAGAGCTTCCTGCAGCCAATCGGAAGCCGCGTCGGATGTTCGGCTTCCAAAAAACGGTTGCAAACCAGAACACTTACTTCCAGGTTTGCAGTGTTCGGGAGCCGATTTATTTGGGAGCCAAGTCATTTGAGTACCAAGGGACCACTGTACTGCATACAGTCTAATGTCCCAAACATTTGTTAAGATATTCCGTTCCGCCTTAAGAGGAACAGGCTGTTGTGTGTCACATACCTGTTTGCATTCCAGCACAGCTTGCTGGGAACTTCCATTTGTGTATGGCTTTTGCTTTTGCTTCTTGCTTTGGACATGAAGGAGAGCAGACATGTTTTCTTTGTCCTGATGTATGCTAAATAAACTGCTGTAAATATGCTTTACACAGCCTCTCTCTCTCTGCCCTTATGTTGCAAAGAGTTATTTTCTCTGCTGGCTTGCGTGCTCAGCTTCTGAAGGTTTCTGAGGTTTGAGTCGCAGTTACATGCTGATCCAAAGACCTGAGATTGCCCGGCTGCCGGCCGGTGGGCTGGAGCCAGCTGGGGGCCTGCCAATTGCCCCTGTTCCCTTGGACACACCCCACCAACATTGACAAGCTTAGAGCTCCATTACAGTGACTGACAGGGCCTGGGGCAAAAGTGTGCAGAGCAATGAATCTCTCAAAATACTAGACATGGTGGATATCCAGTGAAGGTGAATGTTGGAAGATTCAGGACACATAAAAGAATGTCCTTCTTCACGTAGCTCAGAGTTAAACTGTGGAACTCCCTGCCACATGAGGCAGTGATGGTCGCTAACCTGGATGGCTTTAAAAGAGGATAAGACAGCTTTTGGAGATGCAGAGCGCTGGGAACTCATGCCATGGAGAGCCTTGATAGAAAAACCACAGTGGGTGCAGGAGAATTACCCATGTGCTAGGCCCGGGGGTTAACCCGAGCAACGTGGTTCAGGTCTGGTCCCGAATCCAAGGGCTCCATGAGGAGTCAGTCCGACAGGGCCAAGGCAGGACACAAGGCAGGAAACCAGGCAAGGTCAGGCACAGGGTCTCAGGCAGGTTCTAGCAAACAGCAATGTTGCTCCTGCAACCTGGGGCGGGGTCCGACAGTCTTTGTCAGGTAATGGCCGGTCCTGATCCCCTGGCGACTCACCTCCCTGTCTCACCTGAAGGCAAGCACTCCTCCTGCAAGTACTCAGGTCTCTCCTTCTCTCAGACCTCAGTCTCTGCAGCTCAGGAGACGTCGGTGGGTTACTAGACCCATGGGCTGCCTCAGCCTCCCCTGACCCAACTGGTAGTGGAGCAGCTGTAAGTGATGGCCCAGCTGGAGGCAAGGAGGTCATCCCCGCATCTGGAGCCAGGGCAGGCTCAGGCCCCGGACTCGGCCCAGCTGGTGCTTGTTGCAGGGGAACCTGTGCAGACTGGGACTCTTCAGGATCAGGCCCAAGCCTGAGGCAAAGGATCTGGTGCGGACTGAGACTCCTCCGGCTCCAAGTCTGAGCCCGAGTCCCAGACAAGGGGTGGTTTGGGCAGGAATCTGGATAGATTTGGAGAGGTGATATCTTTGGCTGTGGGGGATCTCTGTTCCTCTCCACAAAGCAGATTCCTGGATCCTCTTTGCTGCTAAATGAGCAGCTCTGCCTAAGAGACCCTTTCCCACTTACATCCAAAACACCTGTTGTGCTGCCTTCAGGGAACTAGAAATTGTCCCTCAGTCCCCACTACTGAAGGGTTTGGGTTTCTCGGGGGGGGGGGGATCTGGATTGGGGTCAAAGGTGGCGGTGAAAAGCAACATAGAAGAAATCTTAAAAAAAAATTTTTTAGATTAAAACAAATTTTGTTTATTGTAAAAATAAACACAGCTTTGTAATAACCCTGGCACATTCTGTTTTTACAAAGAGAGAGATTTACATAAAAAATGAGAATCACCCTGCCCACCCAATCCTGCAATCACAATTATATACAAAATGTTCATTAAGCAAAGTTTGCCTACTCCATAGCAACAATTTGCATCATTAACAAAGCAATGAACTGTGCTGATTGTATACAACTTTGTCTCCTTCCCCAGCCCTGCGGTTTGAACATGAGAAATTTTATTCTTAGGATTTTTTTAAATTACCCCCTCCCTCTCCCTGGAAGGCCCATTAAAGTGCTTATGTAATGAAAGTCGGTTCAGCTCATTAAAAACCGTAAAGTTGTCTTGTTCTTGTGTAAAACAGAGATAGGTGTTTCTCTCCCCCTTGTAATATATATATATATATATATATATATTTACGAATGCTGTTTGGGAAATTCAGCTCCTTGCGCAGCCCAGCTCAGCCACTGGGAGCTGTCCGCTACTCATGTGGTGCTGAAAATCGGAAGCTCACCTCTGCTAAAATACAGATTTCTCTGACAACTCAGAAGCTGGCCTTTGGACCTGAACTCCTCTGCAAATGAGCATGGAATGACTTTGAATTCTTGCCCGCATCCCACCAGACCCTTTTGGTCCCCTCCCTTCATGTTCTTCCACCCGGACACCTCCAAAAAATGAATCAACAGGACAAGCCACAATGCTTGTGTCCAGCCACGTCTATCGTTCCTTTCAACTCTCTGCTGCACGAAGGAACCTTAACCTGAGTTTCCCAGAGCCATTTCCAGAAAGAAAAAACCTCCCCGCAAAGTCCCAGCAGGATTCGCACCCACCCCCCGGGGTTTCAAAGCATCCCGAAAGAAAGTCCCACGGAGTAGAAGCCCAGGCCTTTGAGCTTCTCCTCCGCCCGGGCTTTCTGCTTCAAGTGGACCTTGCTGTGCCTCTTCTTCTCGTCGCTCCTGGCGAACCGGCGCCCGCAGTCGTCGCAGGAGAAGGGCTTCTCCCCCGTGTGCGTCCGGATGTGCGTGGTCAGGTGGTCGCTGCGGCTGAAGTTCCGCAGGCAGATGCGGCACTGGAAGGGCTTGTGGCCGGTGTGGATGCGCAGGTGGCGGTTGAGCTCGTCTGACCGCGCGAAACAACGGATGCAGTTCTCCACCGGGCAGGCGAAGGCTTTTTCGTGGGGTTTGGGGCAGAAGCATTTGGAGGAGCACTTCCCCCGGCGAGGCTTCTTCTTTGGCTCTGGGACGGCTCCGGGGGTCCGGCTGGGGGCTAGGGGGTTGACCAAGGAGCCGGCGGAATGGGCCAGGAAGTCCGTCATGGGAGTTGATGGCGGGGTGTGGCTGGTGTGCAGTCTCTGGTCATTGGTGCTTGCCAAGTTTGGCATGACCTCAGCCTGGGGCAAGGAAGACTCAAAGTCTTGGATGAGCTGGGGTGGTAAATTGGGGATCTTGGCCTCTACAAAGTCACTGGGGATCTGTGTGAGTGTGGAGAACCTTTCCGGCAGGCAAGTGAAGTCCAGATTGTGTCCAAAGGAACCCGACTGTTCGGGGAGTCCGTTGAGCTCCGACTGGCAGCTGACGGACAGCACATTCTCAGTTTTTGATGCCAGTTGGGGGAACATTGTCTGGCTGGCCTCTGTGGGGCGGAATGTCTCTGGAGGGTTGTATTCTGCTGGTAGGTAATTCTGAGACTGGCTGAGAGGGTCCCAGTGGGAACAAGGAGATTTGAACTTCTCCAGGGATGGGGAGATGGCGGACAGCTTGATGTCCTGTTTGCTGTCCAACAGCTTTTCGCTAAACAGGCATTGGGAAGAGGCCCCCACGTCGGAGGAAGGCTGGGCTTGCTGGATGGTGTCAGGGCTGGAGAACGTGGAATAGCTTTGCTCGGCTAACGACGGCCGCACGGAAATGTTCAGCTCGGGCTGGCAGGTGGAATAGAGGTCCAAATGGTTCTGAATGGCCTCTGGGACACTGTAGGCAGCATCTGGCTGCCTCTGGTGGGCCTCTGAAGATGAGAAGGGAGAAAGACCAAGGATGCCTGACATCAGGTTGAAGAGGGACTCCTGGTCTTGGCATTGCTCTGTCTTGATGAAAAAGCTGCCCGTATAGCTGACCGGTGGGGAGGGCTGTCCGGAAACGAAGTAGTAATCTGTGGTTTCAGGGTTCATTGTGGCTCCCATAAAGTCACCTGGAAAACAGAAACACGGGGTTTTCGTTACAAATAGAATCATAGAACACCAGAGCTCCACAAGAAAAGGCAGCAGAGGTTTCTGGGAAGGTGCGATGGCCCCTTAGCGTGATGGTGGCACACATGGCTTTGCAAGCAGACGGCCCTAGCTTTAATCCTTCAGCCAAAAGCGTCCATGGAAGGTTTCCCAGGGGCCATCTGGTCTAACCCCTTGCAATGCAGGTAAACAGGTGGCCATTGGGTGGCAGGTGATGGGATGAGCCCGTTCCCTGACATTGAAGATCAGGCACCAAATCAAGGACACAGAGCTGACCTAGGTGGACCAATAGCCTGAGCTGGTAGAATGTAGCTCCCCATGGCCCTGTTTCGTGCCCCAGATGCAACAGGGGTGAGGCATGTCCTCCCGTGAGGTGCCTGCAATGAGGCACTCGCTTGTTCAAGGTGGATTTGCAGCCTAATCCAGCAATTTGAGGTGGGTTACGATGCCTATGCACACCTGACTCATTTGACCATCACAACACTTCTAGGAGGTGAGTTGGGCTCAAGGCTAGAACCCAGAGTTGGTCTCCATGGGCCAGGTCTTAATGGCTCCAGAGCATGTGAAATAAAGAAAGAAGGAAGAGTTCCTAAGCATGTGCAGAGTCTAAGCAGCTATAACCAAGCCTCACAGGCTTGGGATCTGAGGGGGGGGGGTTAAAGGCCTCCACCAGTTGCATTTCAGCCTTGACTCCATTCTTTTAGCAATTAACCATTGGTTAGACTGGGAGATAGCAAGTAGGTTGCCCTAGTGAAGAGACACAAGATGGGCTTGAGTCCATCTAGCTCAGAACTGTCTGTGCTGACTGCCAGCAGCTCTCCAAAGCTTCAGGCAGGTGTCCTTCTCAGCCCTACCTGGACATGTTACCTGTATGAAAGGTATAGGGTCTCCTACGGAGATAAGGACTTTCCCCTCTTGGACCCAAGCACAATTTTCAATCCAGTGCAGAGCATTGGCCAAAAAAAGGGAGAGTCTAAAGGGGAAGAACCCATATTTGGAGCACTGGGGTGGTGTCAGCCTTTGCACGGGCTTCCTCGGCCATTCTCTCGACCACCATTCCCTATCTGTGAAATGGGAATAATAATGTCCTGCTGTTCTGCAATTGGATGAGCTGCCTAGCAGGGAACTTGAAGAACCACCTCCTTTGTAAGTTTTGGGTTAAACGGTTCAACCAGCACCTGTCGAGAATGCTTTGAGCACATATAGAATCTGGTGGGCACAAAGCAGGGGTTGGATTGGATGGCCTCGTGGGAGCCCTTCCGGTTCTATTCTATGTTTCTTTCATATTAACCTCCCCCCCCCTCACACTTCTAGCCACGCAATTCTAATGAATGCCATCACAGTCTATTTCTAAGCCACATTCCCCTACTAACCCCCCTCCCCACATCGTTTTAAACAATTAACGGATTCTTAAATTTACCCTAACCACTATAGCACTATCATTTTAGAGAAGGGTATTTGCCCGGGCCGCTGTGCGCTCACAAATCTGATGGCGGTCACCAGCCACCCGGCTTGCTTTCACGTGAAATAATCAGGTTACAAAATCCAGAGCCGGTCCATCCACCGCCCCCCGCCCCCAGACTTTCCAAGGTGAGATGGAGCAGGCTTCTCTTCCTTACCTGGGAGAAAATCAGAGGCTCCCTCCCTCGGCTGCTCCGTCAAAAGTTGGGACTCCTGGTCCTGCCCGGAGACGGAAGCGTCACCTGCTTTCAGCTGACGCTTGTCATACAGAGAGTCCTGGTGCGAGAAATCCATGGTGTTCAACATGTCCAAATTGAAGAAAAGGAGATGGGAATTGGGGGGGGGGGAGGAAGGATGGGAGGAAAGCAGGAGGTGTGGAAGGGAGGAGAGAGCCCCCTCCCTGGCTGCTCAGAGAGGCCCCCTAAGGCAGAGGTTGCTTCAGCTCCAGGTGGGGTGAGTAAAGGGATCCTCCGACAGGTGGAAAGACGCAGGGATGCTGGTCCTCGCGTGGCAGAGAGAGAGGAGGATGCTCTGAATTCCTAGGGAGCTAGGGGCTGTATCTGTATCCCAGGCCTCACCTGGGCTGAGCTGGGCAGGTGCGTCTCTCTCTCCCCTCTTCGGTGTTTGTAAGCAAAGAGCCGAGGAGACGCAGCCTGGGTTTATATATCTGCCTCTGATCTTCCGCTCTTCCATTTCTGGAGTTCCCCGAGCGAGGCTGCTGTGACATAAATGCCCATATATGGACTCAGGATGCAGGCGAGGGAGACCCAATAAGGAAATCTCTCCCTGTGACGTTTTAGCATCTTTTTTGGCGCCTGGCTCTCGCCACCTCACTCCGCGCGCTCTCCCCTCCCCGCTCTCTGCTTTCCGAACAACAACAGTTCATATCTAGATGGTTAAGAAAAGGGGGCGGGGGGGGCGGAGAGAAAATAAAACAAAATTGGCCGTCAGGAAGTTGGAAGCCTCGAGAAATCCTGCAAAATCCTGGAGGTGGGTGCCTAATCACCAGAACCACCCGACGCCTGGTCCTCTCTGGGCTGCTACTGCCAGGCAATGCTTTGGCACGGGCACCAAGGGGCGCTGTTGCGCAGTGGGACCAGATGGAAGCGGGCTTCCCCCTAGTCGAGGCGGCAGCTGCCGGTCTGAGGGTGCCCCAGGAGGGGAGATTTCTAGGTCACTGGCACAGGAAGATCAAGGTGAAAGAAGGCCAGGATCTCAGTGTTGGCAGAGCTCCACTTTTGGATGAAGGAGAGGGAGCAAGTCAGCTGAACGTTACCCCCTCATTTATAGAGTTATAGAGTGGGAAGGGGAACCCCCAAGGTCATCCAGTCCAACCCCCTGCCATGCAGGAAGTCCAGCTAAAGAAATCCCTGCCAGAGGGCCATCCAAACTCTGCTTTGAGAACTCCATCGCCTTCCGTTCCACTGGAACAAAGCAGTCTTACTTAACTGCTATGTTTTGTTGATAATAATCTGTTGCATTGAGAAAGCTCAGCAATGGACAGACCTAGACGTTTGAACCTTCTGGGGTTGCTTGCCCGTTTCGTGGCCAGCCCTTCCTACCCCTCCCCAGAAAAAAGGGAAGAGAAGAAGCGATACGCTATCTGGGCACATACGGTGCAAGGAAGACCACTGGCTCCAAACTTTTGCCAAAAGGTTGCAGCATCCATCATCCCAGTCAATTCTGCAAACTTCCCGCGCTTCTGTTAGTACAATCCTTACTGGCATGAGCCCCAAGCAGAGAGCAGGTGCAAAATAATAGGTGAACAGTGGCAGGTGGCTCAAGAAAGTGAGCCACGCCACATGTGCAGGGGGAGAGGAGAGGGGCTTCCAGAGACCAAGCTGATCTGGGGTGAAATCGCAGGAGCCCAGGAAGTAGCCTTATATAGAGCCAGACCACTGGTTCACCCAGGGCAATACAGCCAGCACTGGTGGACAGCAACTCCTAGGGCTACAACCAGGGTTCATATATCCAGGCGTACCAGGAGACGTTGGGGATTGAACCTGGAGCCTCCAGGGTGTCAACAATATGGATGAAAGATAGGATCATAATCAGACTCTTTGAACAGCATTCCTTAATGCTAAATCTGCCTTTGCTTTAGGGAAAATGTGCGGAGTCGGGGTTTATTCCAGCCCAACATACTTTCAGTCCCAGGGTTCCCTCCTTTGGCAAGGATTAAAAAGCATCTGAACATGTGCAGAGTGCATTCTTCTATTCATTGAATTGGTGCAACCACTTGAGTAGGGGGAAGACTATGTGTAGTGTTTACTTACATGCCCACCAAACAGACTGGGAGCTAACATCTTCCATGGGCACAGTGTTATTTATTATATCAACACATATTGACTATGGAACTGCCTGCCACAGGAAGCAGTGGTGGCCACCAAGCTGGATGGCTTCAAAAGAGGATGGGACAAATTCATGGAGGATGAAGCCATGGAGGAAGCAATGCTTCTGAATGCCAGTTGCTGGAAACCACAGGAGGGGAGGGTCTTGTGTTCGAGTCCAGCTTGCAGATTTCCAATTAGGGCACCTGGCTGGCCACTGGGAGAACAGGATGCTGGATTAGAAGTGGGCCACTGGCCTGATCCAGCAGGATCTTCTCATGTTGTTATGCTATCGGTTGCATTATCATATGCGCTCCCTGCATACACTTCTTGCACCTGCATGTGATGTGTGTTATGCTCAGAGAGCTGAGCATGTATGCTATAGAGAGACATGTTACCCAGACACACAGGAATGCATATGACCCCTGTATATTATCACCATTCCAGTCCACAAAATCTTTGGCTGTAATAAATTGGCTAGTCTTTAAGATGCCATAAGACTCTTGGTTGCTTCTGTGTGGAAACAGGAGCACACGAACACACACACACGGCGCTGTGAGTTAAACCAAAGAGCCTAGGACTTGCCGATCAGAAGGTCGGCAGTTCGAATCCCCGCGATGGGGTGAGCTCCCGTTGCTCGGTCCCTGCTCCTGCCAACCTAGCAGTTTGAAAGCACGTCAAAGTGCAAGTAGCTAAATAGGTACCACTCCGGCGGGAAGGTAAACGGCGTTTCCGTGCGCTGCTCTGGTTCGCCAGAAGCGGCTTAGTCATGCTGGCCACATGACCCAGAAGCTGTACACCAGCTCCCTCGGCCAATAAAGCGAGATGAGCGCCGCAACCCCAGAGTCGGCCAGGTAAAGGGGTTTCTTTACCTTTACCTTTACACATGATGTGCCATGTATACATTTTACACGCACGCACGCACACACACACACACACACACACACACACACACACACACAGCATTTCACCAAGGCAGGAGTGTGCCTCTTTAACTTTATTGTTGGTATGGGTTTACCTTACCTATGGAAGGAAAAAGATACACAGGTTCTGTTTGGTGCTGACCTTTAACGCCCTAAACGGCCTCGGTCCTGTGTACCTGAAGGAGCATCTCCACCCCCATCATTCAGCACGGACACTGAGGTCCAGCTCCGAGGGCCTTCTGGAGGTTCCCTCATTGCGAGAAGTGAGGTTACAGGGAACCAGGCAGAGGGCCTTCTCGGTAGTGACACCCGCCCTGTGGAACGCCCTCCCATCAGATGTCAAGGAAATAAGCAGCTGTTGTATTTTTAAAAGACATCTGAAGGCAGCCCTGTTTAGGGAAGTTTTTAATATTTAATGCTGTGTTGTTTTAAACACTTGATTGGCAGCCACCAAGAGTGGCTGGGGAAACTCAGCCTGATGGGCGGGGTATAAATAATAAATTATTATTATATATTATTATTTGCCCAAACACACAGCACAGAGACATTTGTATCTGTTGGATGCAGAGGCAAATTAGGCCGTCACCTTCTCTTGTTTCTACATGCAACACCACAGGTGTGTTTGTGGCAATTGTGCAATGCATAGGACCAAGCAAAGTTTGTGCAGTGTATTTATATGAACAAATGGTTCGTATGGATTAAGCAAATCCCCTCCTTCTGGCCTTCAGTGGAGCCAAAGAACAGGGCACCTTACCAACGTGCTCCAGACAAAAAGGAACATAGAATCATAGAACTGTACAGTTAGAAGGGATGCCAAGGGTCATCTAGTCCAACCCCTTGTAATGAAGGAATCTCAGCTAAAGAATCCCTGAAATCCAACCTTTGCTTAAAAGGTAGTTTGCTACACTGTCCAACAGCTCCTAGCATCAGAAAGTTATTCTTCCTACATATTTAGTTGGAAACTCATTTCTTACAGTTTGAATCATTGATTCAGGTTCTGCCCTCGGGAGCAGGAGAAAACAAGTTTGTTCCTTCTTCCATGGGATAGCCCTTTATAGATTTAATAATAATAATAATAAATTTTATTTATACCCCGCCCTCCCCAGCCAAGACCGGGCTCGGGGCGGCTAACACCAGGTATAAAAACAATTGATTAAAATACAACTAAAAAACAAGATTAAAATACGACATTGAAATGCAGCCTCATTTCAGTGGAAACTCAAATCAAAAACTTTTTGGGGATGAAAACGTCCAATCTTCACCAAGGCCAACTATCCAGACTGGCCCTACATGGGCCAGAAAAAAGCCGGGGAAGTCCCCAAATAGGAGTTCCATCACAGAAGGAGAAAGGAATAAGGAAAGAGGGGAAGGGGATCAAGTTGATTCCAAGCCAAAGGCCAGGTGGAACGACTCTGTCTCACAGGCCCTTCAGAAAGAAATCAGATCCCGCAGGGCCCTGATCTCATGAGACACAGCGTTCCACCAGGCCGGGGCCAGTGTTGAAAAGGCCCTGCCTCTGGTTGAGGCTAATCTGACTTCCTTAGGGCCCGGGACCTCTAGGGTGTTGCTATTTATGGAAACTTAAGGTCCTCCCTATGGCATACCGGGAGAGGCGGTCCCGTAGGTACGAGGGTCCTAGGCCGTGAAGGCGATATCTCAGCCCTCCAGGCTAAACATACCTAGCTCCCTCAGGCACTCCTCATACAGCTTGGTTTCCAGATTCTTGATCATCTTGGTCACCCTGTTTTGCACATGGGATGCAGCTCTCGTGCTGAGTTCACACATTTGTGTGAAACTGCTATCACAGATCAGTTCTGGAAGACCCAGGCCTCTTAGTGCAGGGCTGCAGCAATGTCCTCTGCTTAGTTGCTCCCAACTCAACTTGGTGCAATGAACTCAGCCAATGGCATTCAGGACCAGTTGATTCCAGAAGCAAAAGACACGATGGCGCCATGTGCAGAAAGTAACTGGATTGCCAGTTGCATCACAGCAATGGGAGACCATTGTCAGGTGTGCGTGCAGGAGCCAGGCCCTGTGAGCAATAGGACTTTGCAGGACTGGGGCCTTCCTAAGTTTGTTCTGAAGAGGCAAGGTGCGGCCGCACAGGTGAGGCCGGTTGGTAACTCACAGCACCTGGTGGCAAGAGCTGGGAAGGGATATAAGGTCAGCATTTCCCTTCGGCTCTTTATCACAGCAACACGTTCCTGCCTTGTGGTGTTTGGCTTCTTGCTTCCTGATCCTTGAACCTCTGCTTCTTGACTCCTTGCTTCTTGATCCTCGGACCCCTGACTTCGTGACTCCTTGCTTCTTGATCCTCGGACCCCTGACTTTGTGACTCCTTGCTTCTTGATCCTCGGACCCCTGACTTTGTGACTCCTTGCTTCTTGATCCTCGGACCCCTGACTTCGTGACTCCTTGCTTCTTGATCCTCGGACCCTTGACTCCGTGACTCCTTGCGTCTCGGCCCTCGGACCCTTGACTTCGTGACTCCTTGCTTCTTGATCCTCGGACCCCTGACTTCGTGACTCCTTGCTTCTTGATCCTCGGACCCCTGACTTCGTGACTCCTTGCTTCTTGATCCTCGGACCCCTGACTTTGTGACTCCTTGCTTCTTGATCCTCGGACCCCTGACTTCGTGACTCCTTGCTTCCTGACCTTTGAACCCTTGGCTTCTTGACTCCCGGCTCTCTGACCCTCGGACTCTTGGCTTCCTGGCTTCTGGACACCCGTTCCTGCTCCCACCCCCCATCTTGACCCCGGTCCTGACGTCCCCTGCCGGGACTTTGATCGCCTGTGAACCGGACTGTGACAACCATCCTCTACTGTGCCAGAGGGAACTGGGTGCAGGGCGGGCCACGGAGCTCACAGCTCTGCTCTCCAATAGAGGGGAACAACTGGTGGGTTCAAGAAGTGCCACTGCTTACCACCCTCCAGCATCTGTTGCGTAAGGCAATCGCCCCACTCTGGCTAATGGTAGGGATGGACCCAGTAGCATAGCATGGGTTGCCATTGCCCGGGACCACATGAAGGTGGAGGTGGATGGAAGGGAGAAAACAGAGTATGCATGCATATTCAACTGCCTGACGGGAGGTCACAGCCGCTGATAAGAAAATAAGAGTCTGGAGAGGTCACTTCCTGGTTCGCATGGAAAAGTCATTTTCAATGGAGCCCAGCGATGGAAATGTGCAGCTGCGTTGAGGCAGCACCAGATGTTGAAATGTTGCATCCCTAACAATTTTGCACCTGGGGCAATCACCCCTGTGCCCAATGCCGGATTTACGTATAAGCTAAACAAGCTATAGCTTAGGGCCCCACTCTCTTGGGGGCCCCCAAAAAATTTTAAGGAAAAAAACCCCTGGATGTACATTTCCAAAATATACGATAAAAAACGAATACAATAAAACCTACACACAGCAACAGTGTTTTGTGTTGTGTAGGCTCCTATGATGTAAGTCATGGGCCCTGCCTGCTATGTAAAGGGCCCCATTAACCTTCAGTAGCTTAGGGCCTCATCAAACCTAAATCCAACCCTGCCTGTGCCACCCCTCCTCATGCTATGCCACTGGATGGACCTGCTCTCATTGCTATACAGTGGTACCTTGGTTTACAAACTTAATCCGTTTCAGAAGTCCGTTCTTAAACCGAGTAACCTTCCACCATTCGGATTCCGTTCTTAGACCAAGGTAAAGTTCTCAGACCAAGACACTACTTCTGGTTTTGCGGAGTTTGTAAACCAAATCGTTCTTCAACCGGACCGTTATTAAAACAAGGTACCACTGTATATATTTGCGAATAAGCCATACGTCATAAAGACACCACGGTCTCCACTGAGTTTCATTGTCCAAAAGGAAACATAGACCCTGGTTAAGCACTCCTGGAATCTCACCCCGCTGCGGCATGTCACAATATCACCTCTCAGTCTTCTCCCCAGTTGGACTTGGGCTACCGTCACCCCGCCCCCTGCCCCCCGCCCCCCAGAGGCTGGCTCTCAGGGTGCGGGGAATTTGTGTCATTGGGAAGAGTGCAAGCCAGACAGAGTCTGTAAACTGAATTGTTCTTAAACCGGACTGTTCTTCAACTGAGGTGTATACGGCTGATGTCTGGAGGGACACAGATCATCAGCACTTGACAGGATCCGGCCGTCGCAAGGCATCTTTAGCTGCGGTTACACAACGGAGCAGCCTTTAATGACTTTGGCAAAAGGCAGCTACCCTGTTATGGGAAGCTGTCAAGGCAGCTTTACATCTCCCCAGGCGCTCATTCACCTTATGCTATTTTTGCCCTGAGTGCGGCTCTCGTCGCTCCAGTGTCTTCTAGAAGCACAGAAGGTGTTGGTTTTATTTGCTTCCTGCTCTCCGCCCCCCTCCCTCCCCCTTGCTTCTTCCCTCTTGCTTTTCTGCCTTAAGCTCAGCCTTCCAAGCTTCGCTTTGCATCCTGCGCAGGCTGTTTGGAAAGGCTGGTCCTGATGCCTTTTCCTGACGACCCAGATCAATAGTCAGATGATAAGCAACACCTTTAACTGGGCTTTGTTGACCTGAGCAGAGAAGGTTTTCTGCCGGCCTTTTCTACAATTCGAAGCGAGGCGAATAGCAATGGCTGAGGCCACATAATGCAGCTTGCATTCAAAGTGCTTTCCCCAGCCATGGCTTCCCCCAAAGCATCCTGGGAACTGTAGTTTGTTAAGCAGAGCCTAGGACTTGCTGATCAGAAGGTTGGCGGTTCGAATCCCCGCAACGGGGTAAGCTCCCGTTGCTCGGTCCCTGCTCCTGCCAACCTAGCAGTTCGAAAGCACGAAGTGCATGTAGATAAATAGGTACCACTCCAGCGGGAAGGTAAACGGCGTTTCCGTGTGCTGCTCTGGTTCACCAGAAGCGGCTTAGTCATGCTGGCCACATGACCCAGAAGCTGTACGCCGGCTCCCTCGGCCAATAAAACGAGATGAGCGCCGCAACCCCAGAGTCGGCCACGACTGGACCTAATGGTCAGGGGTCCCTTTACCTTATTCGCCTCAAGGAAATACAATTCCCAGAGCTGTTTAACAACAAGTCCCTCTTGTATCATTCTAGAATAGCTCAGCTGGTTAGAGTGTGGAGCTGAAGATGCCAAGGTTGCAGGTTCGTTCCCCGTGAGGGAGAGCTGCAAATTCCTGCAATGAAGGGGGCTGGACTATATGATCCTCCGGGGGCTCCTTCCAGCTCTATGATATGAGATTCTATGAGCTTCCAGGGCAAGATGCAGGAGAAGTTGCTCTAGCAGCAAACTTGGGCTGGCAGAGATGAATGAGATCACGGATGTACATACACGAATGGGAAAGGTTTGTTTGTGAAATTTGAATTTTGCCAGGGGAAAGTTGTGGGGAGAGAATGGGGAGGTGCTTGGTGACGTTATCCAAGGAAAGCAGAGCAAGAAGTTTGGCACCAGATTGGCTGCAGGGGTTGCCAGAAGGAGGCGTACAGGGCGCTATCCAACCGTCTTAGGATCTCTGCTCTGGATTGGTGTATGGTTTACGCCTTAGTCTTTTCTTCTTCCAAAGATGCCCTGCAGGTATCTGTAGCAGGCACAGATTTTTCTTCGGGGTTTACACCTGAAGCTTTTCTTACAAATGAGTATAGCCTCAAAGCATAGGAGGCTTACGATCAGAGATTACCTTCTCCTAGAAAAGTCAGATTAGCCTCAACCAGAGCCAGGGCCTTTTCAGCACTGGCCCCGACTTGGTGGAACACTCTGTCTCATGAGACCAGGGCCATGCGGGATCTGATTCGCCGCTTCTGCACATGTGCATGACGTCATTTTGACCGTCTGCACATGCACGAGCGGTGAAACCCAGAAGTAACGCGCTCTGTTACTTCCGGGTTGCCGCAATGTGCAACCCGAAAATACTTATCCCGAAGCTACTTCAACCTGAGGTATGACTGTACTGGTCTCGTCTGCTCAACCGGCCGGATTTACTTAACTGACCAATCACGTCGGTTCTGCCCCACCATAAGTCCTGCCCCCCCAACCAAGTCCTGCCCCCTCAACAAAAATCCTGGCTACATCCATGTGCTGAAGCCCATGTGCCTATCTTTGAATGGAGGAGAAGTCCCTAACTTAGAGGGTTTGCAATGCACTGGCTACCCTCACCTGGTTTAGCCTGTGGGCAAGATAGGGGTGCCACATTCAGCAGCCAGTCCTGAGGTTCCCCACCACTTGAGTTTAGTCTACTCAGCTTGCAAAAAGACTGAAGGTCTCTGGTGTTGCTTCTCATGTGCAAAGGCTCCTCTCTCCCACCACTCAGGGAAATGAAGGGGGCAGGGACCCAGAAATCTATGGGATGCTGCACACCGGTCCAAGCAACCTGGAAGCAAGCAATGCAGTGCTTCCTCAAGAGGATGAGGATGCTGCGATGGTGGTACCCAGGCCCACATGCTCTCTTGGAAGCCCCTCCGCAAAATGCATCCAAGACCTTGCTGTGCCAGGGATTTCTGAAAGGGATCCCATCTCCTCCCGAAGGTTGTCAGCTGAGCACCTGCTGACTTGCCCACCTGTCTGCCCACCTGGCCAAGATACCTGCCAGGAAGGAGTTCCCCTTTCAAGTTGGGTTTTCTTTAAGACGCAGCAGAGAAAAATCAAGGGTGGATCTCAATGTTAGTGTAGCTTTGTTGACTTCTGCAAGGCATAATAATATTCATTTCTGCTTAGGTGTGTTTTTCAAGATGTCAGGGCCTTCGTTATGGTCCACATAGAAGGCTTTAAATGTGTCGTGTGGGTGAAACCAGAGAGAGAAGCTGGCCCAGCCACTGTAGAAAGAGAAAAGGTTGCCTGCCCCGGGTTAGGGGATGACCCATAGCTCCAGGGTGGAGAACCGTGATGAGAAAACATGGAATGTTCAATGGAAATAATCTTAGGAAGCTGAAGCCTTGAAGAATTTCTGCTAGTCAGCACAATCAATACTACTGGGCTAGTTGGACCAACGATCTGGCTTGCCATTTTACAGGGAGGGCTGGCTGGTGCCCATTGGCAGGCAGAACCAACACTCGGGTTTCCCCCAATGCTCTTCCCAGCTGAGTCCTACAATGACAACACTGGTGCGAAGGAGGAGGTGGCGGCAGCCAGTGCTACTCCTTGGACAGGTGGTCAGTAAGGCAGGTGGGTGGGAGCAGGCTGAAAACAGACTGAGATGCCTGGGGGCTTCACCCCATTTGCCCCAAAGGACCAACCACAGCATATTTATATGACATGTGGATGAATAGGCTTAGGATTTTATATAAGTTAAGCGATGAATCAATATGTATAATTTCAAAAGGTAAAGATTGAAAGATATTAAAGCTTAAAGGTAAATTTTATAAGAACTGTGATTTGGAAAACCGTTAAATGGATATGCATGGAAATTCAACCAAGGGGAAGCGAGGAAGTCACTTAACAATGTTAATCAGTATAATTTCTAATAAGATTATGATTTGTGTTTGTTTGTTTGTTTGCTTGTTTATAATTTGGTGAAAATTAATAAAAAAATTGGAAAAAAGAAGGACCATTTCTTTATGGAAAACAAAAGGCTTAGGTGACTTGGTA
The DNA here is from genome assembly GCF_965112155.1 of Podarcis liolepis. Lineage (NCBI taxonomy): Eukaryota > Metazoa > Chordata > Lepidosauria > Squamata > Lacertidae > Podarcis > Podarcis liolepis. The sequence goes on from NC_139564.1 coordinate 4,333,119, forward strand.
TCTCCTCTTCCCTTCCCAGAAGCATCAATGCATCTAGTCAAGCATTCTGTGGCCAAATTCACAGTGGTTTTCATAAAGTCCCTCATGATAGTCTTGTGGAGAAGCTGGTAAAATGTGGGATGGACGAGTAATTGTTAGGTGGATTGGTAGCTGGTTGACTGACCGAACCCAAAGAGTGTTCATTAATGGTTCCTCGTCATCCTGGAAAAACGTGACAAGCGGGGTGCTGAAGGGTTCTGTCCTGGGCCTATTGTTCTTCCACGTCTTTATAAATGACTTGGATGAAGAAATTGAGGGGGTGCTCATCCAATTTGCAGATGACACCAAACTGGGAGAGGTAGCTAATGCCACAGAAGACAGAATCAGGATTGGTGATTGGAGAACTGGGCCCAAACTAACAAAGTTCTTTAGGGATAAATGTCAGGTTCTACACAGGAAGAACAGCTGCACAAATCTCAGATGAGGGACACTAGGCTTGCCAGTAGCACATGTGAAAAGGCTCTAGGCATCTTAGTGGACCACAAGCTTAACATGACTCAATGGAAACTCCAGCGGGTGCAGAATGCCACGGCGAGACTCCTTACGGGGTCCTCGCCATGGGATCACATTCACCCGGTGTTATACCAGCTGCACTGGCCCCCAGTGGAGTACAGGATCAGGTTTAAGGTGCTGGCTTTAACCTTTAAAGCCCTATACAGCCTAGGACCCTCGTACCTACGGGACCGCCTCTCCTGGTATGCCCCGCGGAGGAACTTACGGTCTTCAGACAAAAACATATTGGAGGTCCCGGGCCACAGGGAGGTTAGGCTGGCCTCAACCAGAGCCAGGACTTTTTCGGCCCCAATCTGGTGGAACGCTCTGTCACAAGACACTAGGGCCCTGCGGGACTTGACATCTTTCCGCAGGGCCTGCAAGACAGAGCTGTTCCACCAGGCCTTTGGCCAAGGCACAGCCTGACCCCCTCCTTTGGTAATCCTCACAGAACTCTAGCACAATGGTTGCCATTAATTTGATTTTGAATTGATTTTAGAATGAATTGATTTTAGAATGTTGTGTTACTTTTATTGTTGTTAGCTGCTCTGAGCCCGGCTTCGGCTGGGGAGGGCAGGATAGAAATTAAATTTTGTTATTTTTATTATTAACGGTGTGATAGAGCAGCAAAACAGCTAATGATCTTCTAGGCTGCATCAACAGAAGTATAGTGTCCAGGTCAAGGAAAGTAATAGTTCAGCTCTATTCTGCCTTGATTATACCACACCTGGAATACTATGTCCAGTTCTGGGTGCCACAAATTAAGAAGGATTTTGAAAAGCTGGAACGTGTGCAGAGGAGGGTGACCAGGATAATCAAGGGTCTGGAGACCAAGCCTTATGAGGAAAGGTTGAGGGAGTTTGGTTCCTTCCAGCTCTTCAGTTCTGTGAAACATGCCTGTGCGAAACCTGCAAGAAAGATCTGAGCACAAAACTCTCACCTGTGGTTTCCAGCAACTGGTATTCAGAGGGCAAAAAAAGAAAAAAAGTGTTAATGCAATTCTAGGCTGCATCAACAGAAATATATTGTCCAGGCCAAGAGAAGGAATAGTAGTACCACTCTATTTTGCAGATGGTGACAGCAGTCACAAAATTAAAAGACGCCTGCTTCTTAAGAGAAAAGCAATGACAAACCTAGACAGCACCTTGCCAACAAAAGTCCATATAGTAAAAGCTATGGTTTTCCCAATAGTGATGTATGGAAGTGAGAGCTGGACCAGAAAGAAGGCTGATCGCTGAAGAATTGATGCTTTTGAATTCTGGTGCTGGAGGAGACTCTTGAGAGTCCCATGGACTGCAAGAAGATCAAACCTATCCATTCTGAAGGAAATCAGCCCTGAGTGCTCACTGGAAGGACAGATCCTGAAGCTGAGGCTCCAAGACTTTGGCCACCTCATGAAAAGAGAAGACTCCCTGGAAAAGACCCTGATGTTGGGAAAGATGGAGGGCACAAGGAGAAGGCAATGACAAAGGACGAGATGGTGGGACAGTGTTCTTGAAGCTACCAGCATGAGTTTGACCAAACTGTGGAAGGCAGTGGAAGACAGGAGTGCCTGGCATGCTCTGGTCCATGGGGCCACGAAGAGTCGGACACGACTAAACGACTAAACAGCAACAACAACATTTTGCCTTGGTCAGACCACACCTGGAGTGGCGTGTCCAGATCTGGGTGCCACAGTTTAAGAAAACGCCCTCTCAATTTATCACCAAAAACATGATGTACGTTCTTCTGATTGTTCTCCTTGCGTAACTCTGAGGGCTAGAAACTCACCCCTTCCATTTTAAAATGAAGACACAGAATTTTGGAATTCCAGCTTACTTAGGCTGCACTGGAGGCCAAATTCCGTGGTCTGTGATGCAAAACAACAACAACAAACAAAAACCGGGAACAGGGCCCTATACGTCCCCTGACGGAATTTCATTCTTCTAGTTAAGGAAACCAGACTGGCAGACTGGAGCCTCTGTCCCAGAAATGAGACCCCCATCTCCCTGTCCACTTCACTGTCCCCAAGACGTAGGACTGCAAATTTGGCAGCTGGTCCCCATAAGAAGCTCCCGTTTCGGAACTGCCCTGCCCGCCGTCAACTCACCAGGACATGCTGAGACTTTGTGGTTTGGATCCGAGGGCCCCTTTGCCCCCTTTCCTACAACTGTCCAACCGACTCCTCCTCTCCTTTCAGGACAACTTCTAGAATGTGCATCTTGCAGGTTCCTACGGCAACCGGCATGTGGCCAGCCAGGAGCATCCTGGCACAAGTCCTGTCGCAGCTTTTCCACATCCCCGGCACAATCGTGACTTTCAGGGGGGAAACAAACGAGAAGGCAGAAGTAAACAGAGAGATGGATGACAAGGGCTCCCTTCTGGCTGTTCGACACTTTACACCCTCTGTGTAAACAGTTGTCTCCTGCTGCGGATTCAGACCAGCGTAGGGAACATCCAAAGCAGTTTGCCGCAGGGAGCCTTGGAGTCCCGTGGATAAGTTTCCAGGAGGATTTGGGGTTCGAAGAGGGAAGGATTTGTAAAGCACTTGAATTCTTCTCTGCCTCAGGTTGAAACCTGAGCCAGAGAAGAATTTCTGACTTCCCCTCCTCACCTTCCCCCCTCCCTGTTCCCCAAAGGGATTTGTTTTTTAAAAGAAACCCTTGCAGGAAATTGCAGGAAATTGCAGCTCTCCCTCACGGGGAATGAACCTGCAACCTTGGCATCTTCAGCTCCACACTCTAACCAGCTGAGCTATTCTAGAATGATACAAGAGGGACTCGTTGTTAAACAGCTCTGGGAATTGTATTTCCTTGAGGCGAATAAGGTAAAGGGACCCCTGACCATTAGGTCCAGTCGTGGCAGAAGAGCCATGGTACCAGGTGAGACCACCTGGGACAGGGCAGGGAGACTTTTCCAGTCCCATGACCACAATCTCATCCAGATCATCTTCGAGAAACCGGATGTCTGTGGTGGGCAGGGCCAGAGGCAAACAGAGGTGTAGCAGTAAATTTAAAGTTTACCTTTGTGATGCAGGGTTTTTTTATTGATTGGTGATGTGATGATGATGATGATGATGATGATGATGATGATACCCTGCCCATCTGGCTGGGTTGCTCCAGTCACTCTGGGCATCTTCCAACACATATAAAAAAATCAAACATTGATAACTTCCCTATATAGGGCTGCTATCAGATATTCCATCTTCCGTCCAAGGAGCTTGAGGTGATACAAGTGATTCCCTGTTTTATCCTCACAACTACCCAAAGCTGCCCAGTGAGCTTCATGGCCAAGGGGGGATTTGAACCCAAGTCTTCTAGGCTGGCACACTGTACCCAGCCTGCTCCCATACTCTGGATCTCCCTGTTGAGATGTGTCGAAGGAAATGGGGGCAATTTGCAGGCCCCCACCTGGCTCCAGCCCACCGGCCAGTAGCCGGGTGATCTCTGGTCCTTGGCACAGCATGAAACAGCTTCAGATGCTGGAGCACGCTCTACTCAGCAGAGTAAATAACTCTTCACAACAGAATGGCAGATAGAGGCATATGTAAAGCATATTTACAAGCAGTTTGTTCAGGACAAAGGAAAAACATGACTTCTCCCTTTCATGTCCAAGCAAGCAGCTAAAGCAAAAGCCATACACAAAACGGAAGTTCCCAGCAAGCAGTGCTGGAGTGTAAACAGGCATGGGACACACATCAATCATGCCTGTTCCTTTTAAGGTGGAATGGAATATCCTAACACTCCCTCCCTGAAAAAGCCAAACTAGCTCCCTCCTAGTTGTCCTTCTGTTGACAAGTGAATACATGAGTACCTCGGGCTGCGAACGGGATCCGTTCTGGAGCCCCGTTCGCATCCTGAATAGAACGTAAGACACAACGGCGAGTCTGCGCATGATGTCATTTTGAGCTTCTGTGCATGTGAGAGAGGCAAAACCCGGAAGTAACATGCTCCGTTACTTCTGGGTTGCCACGGAGTGCAATCCGAAAGCGCTCAACCTGAAGCACATTCAACCCGAGGTATGACTGTACTTCCTTGTTCCAACAGGCTCTTGGTAACTGATTGCTTTTTAATGAAAGGGCTGGTTCCACGCTGTTTTTATTGTAAAGGTTTATTATTTGCATGGTTTTAATCAATATGCATATAGTTTCAATTCTATCAATGTTTAATCTTTAACGATTGGTTTCTCTATATTTTCAGCAGTTCCCATTTTTGTTCTTCTCCCGCATTCTTTGACAGCCCCAGGCAGAATTCCCAGGGGCTTATTTCTCATGTCCTATAAGATGCTGGCTGGGGCTCACGGGAGTCTGAAACTTCTGGTGGGCACCAGGTTGGCAAAGGTTTCAAACGTTCTGCAGTAACAGAATGTTCACAAACACTCCAACTTCTGTGCGGTGAAAGATCCATCAGAACTGCAGAAAATCTCCTCCCCACCGGACAGGAGGAAGTGCGTGGTATTGGGAGGGAAGGAAAGAGGGAACAGACAGGGAGGGCAGGACTCTGGGTTGGGGAATTAAGGGGTCCAAAAATGTTTTTTTAAAAAACCCTGCAGGCAGGTGCCTGAACCCCAAGCACATTTTTGAGTGCAGGTGCCTGGTTAATACATGTCTCACTGGAATGCTGCATCAACTGCATGAGCGGTTCGGGTGGTGCATGGTTGCCATGGCAACGCCCGGCAGCGGAAGATGACAGGTGGAACAAAATTTGGCAGTGTGTGTAGCCTCATCGCACAAGCTGAGCGCTCCCCTTCGGAGCTTCAGCCCATGAGTCATGCTCTCCTTCGGGATCCTGCAAGGCTCATCTAGTAGCTTCCAGATTGATTGATTGATTGATTGATTGATTGATTGATTGATTGATTACTTATTTGGAGCATGTTTGACTCTGCTCTGCTGCCAAAACATCTCCTGGAGTGCCTTACATACATTCAGTTAAAACAAGACAGTCGCCGCCCGCAGGCTTACGATCTAACCCTCCACAACACAAAGGTAAAAGGGACAGGGGAGGAAAACATGGGCACCAATTATTCTTATAATGATCAGCTGGCACAGCTCAGGGGCAGGAGGTCCCTGATGCCTCTGAGCTTTTGGCAAAGCTGATGGAGGGAGCCGTCTGTTTCGTATATCTCCCCATTGGGGTAGAAGGCCTCTTTCATTTTTTCCACTTCAAAAATCAACAACACAATGCCTCTTTTGTACTTCTGTAGATCTTAAGGTTCCCCGAGGCAAGCTGATGATATCACCAAGCGTCCCAGTGGTCCCATCTCGACTCCTTTTCTGTTGGCACTTAGCATAGGGTTACCAGAGGTCCCCGTTTCCCGGGGACAGTCCTCAGATTTGCAAATAAGTCCCCATCCGAATTCTATCCCCGGAATGTCCCCGGATTTCATCTAATGTCCCCAGGAAACGCAGCAGTGGCAGTCTCAGCATCCCGGAGTAGTTGGCTCTGGCTGGCTTCAGGAGCTGCTTGGAAGTCCCCATATGATGGTGGCGCAGGGGCTCTCAGACGCAGCTTCCGGGCTGCCTCCACCTTCCCTGACCCCAGCAACTAAGCTGTGAAGGGAGGCTTCATGCTGCCTATCGGAGAAGCCTCCCAACTCCTACTCGTGTGCAAACAGGAGCGGGGCAGGGATCTCTCAGCTGGGAAGGGAGGCTTCACGCTGCCTATCAGAGCTTGTGTGCGAGAAGGAGTAGGAATGGGATTGGGGCTGCTCCAATGGGAAGGGGGGCATCGCGCTGCCCGAGCCTCGCCGCCGCTCTCAGCCCTCTTTCTCCACCTTCCATGCCTGACCCACCTCGCACCGCTTCCCCACCACCACCACAAAAGAACCAACAACTCAGGGGCTGCCCAGGCTCATGGAGAAAGGAGATAGAAGCCTCGGAGGAAGGGGAAATATGGCGGTTGAGGTAAAGGCGGCAGCTGCCTCTCAGCCACCGCCATCACTGCAGCATCAACGTTCCGAATGTCCCCAGATTCATTGAAAAAAATCTGGTAACTTTAACTTATCACCCACATTTGGTATTAGCAGGACTGATGCTCAATCGCACAGGGGCCTGAGCATTCCTGGCATATTCCTTGGGTATAGCAGAGACATCACCTTGCCAACAAATGTCCGTATAGTTAAAGCTATGGTTTTCCCAGTAGTGATGTATGGAAGTGAGAGCTGGACCATCAAGAAGGCTGATTGCCGAAGAATCGATGCTTTTGAATTATGGTGCTGGAGGAGACTCTTGAGAGTCCCAAGGACTGCAAGAAGATCAAACCTATCCATTCTGAAGGAAATCAGCCCTGAGTGCTCACTGGAAGGACAGGTCCTGAAGCTGAGGCTCCGATACTGTGGCTTCCTCATGAGAAGAGAAGACTCCCTGGAAAAGACCCTGATGTTGGGAAAGATGGAGAGCACAAGAAGAAGGGGATGACAGAGGACGAGATGGTTGGACAGTGTTCTTGAAGCTACCAGCATGAGTTTGACCAAACTGTGGGAGGCAGTGGAAGACAGGAGTGCCTGGTGGGCTCTGGTCCATGGGGTCACGAAGAGTCGGACACGACTAAACGACTAAACAACAACATCTTGCCGAAGTGGCTTGGATGGTTCTCTTTCAACAGATGAGCACTGTAAATCTCACCCATCTGACTGGGTTGCCCCAGTCAAAACTTCCCTGCCTTCAGATGTCTTCTATAAGGTGTGTAGTTACTTATCTCCTGGGCTCATGGGTCGCATAACTCCATGCCCTCCAACATTTCTCCAATGAAAAGAGGCACGTCCTAAGACAGCCTTTCTCAACCTGTGGGTCCACAGATGTTGTTGAACTACAACTCCCATCACCCCTGGCTAGCAAGGCCAGAGCTCAGGGATGATGGGAGTTGTAGTCCAACATCTGGGGACCCACAGGTTGAGAACTGTTGTGACCTAAAGGAAAGTGGGACATTCCAGGATAAAATCAGAAATGAGGATGGTTTCTGTGAATTGGGGACTGTCCCTTGAAAATAGGGGCACTTGGAGGGACTGCCAATTCAAAGCAAGTTGCCCTGGAGGATAATAATAATAATAATTCATACCCCGCCCATCTGGCTGGGTTTCCCCAGCCACTCTGGGCAGCTCCCAACAGAATATAAAAAACACGATAAAACATCAAACATTAAAAGCTTCCCTATACAAGGCTGCCTTCAGGTGTCTTCTAAAAGTCAGATAGTTGTTTATTTCCTTGACATCTGATGGGAGGGCGTTCCATAGGGCGGATGCCACTACCGAGAAGGCCCTCTGCCTGGTTCCCTGTAACTTGGCTTCTCGCAGGGAGGGAACCGCCAGAAGGCCCTCAGCGCTGGACCTCAGTGTCTGGGCAGAATGATGGAGGTGGAGATGCTCCTTCAGGTATACTGGGCATAGGCCGATTTTCTTCCGATGCAGATTTCATGCAAAGATGTTTTCAAGAGCCCCCTGACAGGAAACAGAGGCAGCCCTCCGGATTCTTGACACAACAGAAGACTTATTTCTCTTTCAATAGCAGGTTTGATTTTAAAAGGGGGGGGGGAGACTCTGGCGATGCTTAAAGCACACAAAAACATTTCCCTGGAAACAGGAGCTTGTGGCATAATGTGCCAGAAACAAAGGTGATGGAGGAAGAGAAGGATCCATATTGTTCTTCCAGGTGATCATTAGGCAAGGTCTGGAACACAATTTGCATCAGCGAGTGTTCTGTCTTTCCCACCCTGGTCCTCCTCCCTCATTACTGGTTTCTCACCACTTCTGCCACATTCATTCTTACAAGATGATGAGTCATCTTTTTTCGGGAGCGGTGGGAAAAGAATAAAAAACACCACACATGCACAGACATACACACCTGAAAAATTAAACAGCTAAGACCTGTCATCTTGCTGGATCTGAAAATGCTGAAAATGTTGGCAGTTTTTTTTTGAAGAAGAAGAAGGTGGATGTGCTAAATTCATCACAAATAATAATAATTTAATAATAATTTATTATTTATACCCCGCCCATCTGGCTTTGTTTCCCCCTGCCACTCTGGGTGGCTTCCAACAAAATATGGAAAATACAATAAAACATCAGACATTAAAAGCTTCCCTAAACAGGGCTGCCTTCAGATGTCTTCTAAAAGTCAGGTAGTTGTTTATCTTCTTGACATCTGATGGGAGGGAAATATTAAGCAGTTTAGAAATGCTTTTAAATAAAACACGGGGGTCATCATCAGCTGAAGCCTGCCCGGTGGGTTTTGGCAGTGGTGTTTACAGATGCTGTGAATATCTGCTGCTTTTACACCGTTTTCTGATCTGCCTGTTTCCTCTTCCCCTCTAGACTGTGTATTCCTCTCCCCACCACAGCCCCAGCATTATTAAGGAATATAGTATGGATGGGTTAATTAAAAATGGCCAATTCATTCTGCAAATGTCTGGTGCTTCATGAGTACTCAATCCTCAGCCACCCACACCTTTCAGGAAAATAGTGATAGCCAAAAATATTTTGAAAAGATGTCCATTTCATAACAGGAACAAAACAGAACACAAGAGATGCAGAATTTAATTGCATGACTAATGTGGTTAATAGCCATTGGCCAATAGCCAAGAAAACAAATCTGTGCTCTAGCGATCTATTAATCGTAGCTGATTACCTAATAAACATAACTAACGGCTACAGATGAGTAGTTTCTACATAATATTGTTGAGATTCTTGACTTCCTATATTGGGCTTCATTCGCTTGTAAGCCACCTTGGCTGCCCTAGCTGAAAGATATCATGGAAATACCTTTAGCAAAGGAAGGAAGAAAGAAAGAAATGCAGGGGTTTTCCCCTGTTTATTTAGTCTTCACCCCCATTTGCTATTACAAAGCCCATTGGGAGGTGAGACTGTATCTGGCCTTTATTAAGCGTTGGTTCCAATTTGTTTACAGGGTGGCAATATGACGATGAGCACTGATCCTGATGTGCAGGCAGGGTGTTTATACGTCTTCCCGTTAGTCATAGAATAATTGTAGAGAAATGTTGGAAGGTATGATTATGCATCTTAAAAAGCATCTAGACAGCATCTTAAAAAGCAGAGACATCACCTTGCCAGGAAAGGTCTGTATAGTTAAAGATATGGTTTTCCCAGTAGTGATGTATGGAAGTGAGAGCTGGACCATCAAGAAGGCTGATGGCCGAAGAATGGATGCTTTTGAATTCTGGTGCTGGAGGAGACTCTTGAGAGTCCCATGGACTGCAAGAAGATCAAACCTCTCCATTCTGAAGGAAATCAGCCCTGAGTGCTCACTGGAAGGACGGATCCTAAAGCTGAGGCTCCAAGACTTTGGCCACCTCATGAGAAGAGAAGACTCCCTGGAAAAGACCCTGATGTTGGGAAAGATGGACGGCAGAAGGAGAAGGGGACGACAGAGGATGAGATGGTGGGACAGTGTTCTCGAAACTACCAACATGAGTTTGACCAAACTGCAGGAGGCAGTGGAAGACAGGAGTGCCTGGTGTGCTCTGGTCCAGGGGGTCACGAAGAGTCGGACACGACTAAATGACTAAACAACAACAAGATGGCAATATTTTAAGGGGAAAGGAGAGGCTAAGTTCCCAGATCAGAGAAATCCCCTTTCAACAAATGCACTCCTTCAACATGATTTTTGCAGCCGGAATGGCTTCCGGTCTCTCCTTCTTTTCCCGCGTCCCCAGTGTCAGAGCAGCCTTGTCTTCTTCGCTAAATGCACAATTCTCTCTTTTATTTTTAAACTAGCCCACCCCACAGAGTACAACCTGTTCCACCCTGAGTGGCAGGCTTAAAGCAGCCGGTTTTGTAACAATGGACTAGCCAGCGGAGAGTTTTGCTGCTGCAAAATGCTGCCTTTTAAAAGACCAATTTTGTTTCCAGGGAGGGGAGGGGGCTGGTGGAGAGGCAAAATCCGAGGCCCCAGCAGGAAAATCCATAAGTGGCGGTATGTGTTTTCCTCAAAGAACCTCCATCAAGCCCATTTGAATCAAATCCAGAAGCTCTTTGTAAGTGCATCATCAGCGCCGAATCCGAACAGATCATATTCTCCCCCCCTCCCCATCTTTCTGGAGCATTAGAGACGTTGTCATGTGGGAAGATTTAAAATAGGCTGTTGCCAACATCCTGCCGGGAGCAACCAAAGCTTGCATAACAGGCGAGTGGAGGAATTATATCAGCACTGGATGGAGGAAGGCCTTTCAGGTAGGAGCACTGCACCAGTGCCCAAAAGCCTTCACGCTTGCATTGTCAAGTCCAGCCGCTCTCCACCCTCCGAATCCCACAGGGTTCTCCGATACGTTTCACATTTACAAAGCCAGACTGCAGCCTGCTCCGGATTTATTTATCTGATCCGCGGCTGTGTTCTCACACAGGCCTGTTTACCGGGCAGGCGCCTGCATTTCCAGTGATTTAAACCGAACTTTAAAAAAGTCTGAGCTTTTGGTTCCAGTTACAGATAGGTAGCCGTGTTGGTCTGCCATAGTCAAAATAAAAAAATTCCTTCCAGTAGCACCTTAAAGACCAACTAAGAACTAACTAAGAACTAACTTAGTTGGTCTTTAAGGTGCTACTGGAAGGAATTTTTTTATTTTGAGCTTTTGGTTGTGAGTGACCCTCCCATATCTTAACATGAGAAGGTCTTCTATCTAGTTTTGCTATGATTTGTTTATTTATTCCTCGCACGGTTTTCTCCCCCTTCCTCATTTCATCTCCAACAACCACCCTGTGAGGTAGGTTAGACAGATGACGTGGACCGAGGTTGCACCCAGTGAGCTTCATGGCCAAGTGGGGATTCGAACCCTGTTCTCTCAGGTCCTAAGCCAACGCTCTAGTCCAGGCACCCCCAAACTCGACCCTCCAGATGCTTTTGGGACTACAACTCCCAGCATCCCTAGCTAACAGGACCAGTGGTCAGGGATGATGGGAATTGTAGTCCCAAAACATCTGAAGGGCCAAGTTTGGGCGTGCCTGCTCTAGTCTAACCACTACATCACACTGCCTACTTTCATGTATCACTACAGTGGTACCTCAGGTTACATACGCTTCAGGTTACAGACTCCGCTAACCCAGAAATAGTGCTTCAGGTTAAGAACTTTGCTTCAGGGTGAGAACAGAAATCGTGCTCCGGCGGCGCAGCAGCAGCTGGAGGCCCCATTAGCTAAAGTGGTGCTTCAGGTTAAGAACAGTTTCAGGTTAAGTACGGAACTCCGTAACAAATTAAGTACTTAACCTGAGGTACCACTGTACTTTGTTTTATACTGCTTTGTGTTAAGGGTTTGAAGTGGAAAACAAATATAAAACCTTTATAAACTGCTAAGAAAATACCAGAGTGGCTTCAGACTGAGGCTCTACTGTAAACAACTGTTACTAACAGGGGTGCCCCCCCCCCCAGTATTGGATTTCCACTGCAACGGTAAATCTGGTATAAGGAGGTGGGGAAATAAAGGTTGGTTTTTTGAGGCAAAGAACATTGTGTGGTGGCTGTGAAAAACCTGTATGCGTAAGGGGCACCAATCCCACAAAAAACACCTGCCTGAAAGCACCTTTACGCAAACCATCAGCAATAAGCCTTCAATAAACATGGCTTAGTTTCTCCCAGAGGGAATTGTTGTGGCATCCGTCTGTCTCAAGAGACGTTGGGGTGTGCTGCCCAATGGGCACAGTATTTCACACTGGCTAAGTTTGTTAAGTTGTGGGTGAACATATCAGACGACACAGCGATTCTTCATACAGCTCTTGTTTATTCACAGGCCAGAACAGAACTGGGCTGAAGGGTTCAGCCAACCTGCTTATATAGAGCTCCACTACAAAGCAACAGTAACAACTTTCTGTAACTATCCAATCACTGAACGTCACTTTCAATCCCTTATTTGCATATGTGGACCTGAGTGAAAACTATCTACAGTATCCCCCTGCTGGCCCAGGGTGAGAACTTCAGTACATAACAAAGTTACCTACCAATTTTCCTCCTGGACCATTATGTTAGTGGCAGCGCAATAACAGTGGAGGCTGGAAAATTAGGGCAAATGGGACCCACCTACAGTATATAGCGGTGTCAGGCGGCAAGGTACTTTGAAACCCCCGACTGTCGGGACTTCAAAGCACAGCACAGGGCTGTTTAAAAGCCCTTTTGCACACAGGGGAACTGACATGTGCAGCGCATGCAGAATCACTCTCAGCCCCCTGCCAATCAGGAGTCTAAGAAAGACTGGGGGTGGAGCTTGCATGCCTTGTGCCTATCAAATTGGCCGCGTTGCCTGGGGACTCGTCTTTGCTCAGCACTTCCCAGCGGAGAGGTGACGGTGGTTTTCCTTGCTGCATCCCCTTTGCTGGGTTGCTGCACTGTGGGAACCACCACTTGAGGCTTCGTTTGGCTGCTGGTTGACTAAAATCCCTTATTTTGGCTGCTGATCCCCTATTTTCGAGGCTGCTGGTCCCTTATTTTCAAATCTGTAAGTTGACAGCTTCGCGTCAGCTGATTGGCTGGAGGCGTGGCATTTAAAAATTGGCCTCGTTGGTCAAATTTGACCCCCTAGCAGGACAAGATTGGCCACAAGCCAAAGGTTAACTACCCCTGATTTGGGTGAATGAGACACCGGCTCACTAAACTGGTTAAAATGACCTAATTCAAAAGTACATTTCCCGAATCAACGTATCTGAATGTGTGCTTTACGGCTCACTGCTCTTACATCCTATTATTTTCTCTGCCTGCTGCTGTTTATTTTTGCCCTATTGCTCTTGATTTTGCTGTTTAGCTATTATTTTTAATAGTGCTTTATTGTCTAATGACCTGAGGATCTAGTCTGGATGGAAGGTGCAGTATGAAAATATCTGTAGAAGGAGACACATTTATTTTTGTCGCTGCGCTGCAGAGTCTTTGGAAATCCGCAACCACTGTGGCCGGAGAAAGGCTTTGACTTTCCGGATTTTAACGTCTTGTCTGCTTTGATTTTTTTGTGGTTCAGCCTCAGTGCTGGGTAATGAGCTATTTTAATTATTCATGCCTTCGTTGAATTAATATACGCATTGCAATTGCATAGATGTTTTGGAAAAAACCATGCCTAAGCTATTCTCAAGGCAGACAAATGAAAGCCACCAATTTGTTCTCGAGGTAAAACAAACAAACCCAGAGCTCTCTGCTGCTGGAAAATCAATGCAGCCAACTGGAAAATAATATAACAATAATCATGTTGAGCATAAAAGGCAGGGTCTGGTCTTTCTTTCAGACATCCTACACCTGACCCTTCTTGTTTAAAGGCAAGAGTATGCAATGGGAGCAAAGGCGGTCAAACACCATTGCTTGTCTTGCTTGTCAATCAGAGCAGGGCCTGTGCATTAATTTGCCAAAACACTGGGAGGCAAGAGAAGGTCTGCTTCCTTACTGAATTGCACCCACTTCGTTTTTGCTTGCATCTCTGCAGACAAAAGGGTTAGAGTGACATTTTTTTAAAAGCTGCTTAGTTCAGGTTGACCAGCGGATTTATTGAACACTTAATCACAATTGTGGATACAGAAACATGGCAAAGCTAGCAAAGGTTATTGCCAGTTACTTCTGTCGGGAATGGGTCACTGTTCTTACGCGTTGGTGAAGACTTGACATTTTTATCGCCAGAAAAGTTTTTGATTGAGTTTCCACTGAAATGAGGCTGCATTTTAATGTTTTAATGTTGTAATTTATTCTTGATTTTTAAGCTGTATTTCAATCAATTGTTTTTATATTTCGTGTTAGCCGCCCTGAGCCTGGTCTTGGCTGGGGAGGGAAGGGTATAAATAAAATTTATTATTTTTATTAGCCTGTTATGTACTGAGCTGAATCCTAGAACAATAGAATCCAGAATGCAGCAGTCTGATTGGTCCGCACGAGCCACCCAATCCATCTCCAGGTGGAAGTGAATCAGCAACCTGATTGGCCTGCAGGAGCAGCCAATCAGGCTCCTAGAGGAAGTGAATCCGAAGCCTGATTGGCCTACAGTAGCAGCCCGGAATTAGCCAATCATGTGGGGCCCATTGTGTAAATAATGTATATATAGCTAGACGTTTTGGGGAAAGTTTCATTCATTGCTACTATGAGCTGAATAAAGAGCATGAAATTCACATTCGACTTGGAGTACAGTGGTACCTCGGGTTACATACGCTTCAGGTTACATACGCTACAGGTTACAGACTCTGCTAACCCAGAAATAGTGCTTCAGGTTAAGAACTTTGCTTCAGGATGAGAACAGAAATCGGGCTCCGGCGGTGCAGCAGCAGCAGGAGGCCCCATTAGCTAAAGTGGTGCTTCAGGTTAAGAACAGTTTCAGGTTAAGAACGGATCTCCGGAACGAATTAAGTACTTAACCTGAGGTACCACTGTATATTTCATATCCCAACCTCCTGCATTGCAAGAATCTTAGCTAAAGCATCCATGACGGACAGCCAACTAACACCTGCTTGTTGTTTAGTCATGTCCAACTCTTTGTGACCCCCTGGACCAGAGCACGCCAAGCACTTCTGTCTTCCACTGCCTCCCACAGTTTGGTCAAACTCATGCTGGTAGCTTCGAGAACACTGTCCAACCATCTCGTCCTCTGTCATCCGCTTCTCCTTGTGCCCTCCATCTTTCCCAACATCAGGGTCTTTTCCAGGGAGTCTTCTCTTCTCATGAGGTGGCCAAAGGACTGGAGCCTCAGCTTCAGGATCTGTCCTTCCAGTGAGCACTCAGGGTTGATTTCCTTCAGAATGGAGAGGTTTGATCTTCTTGCAGTCCATGGGACTCTCAAGAGTCTCCTCCAGCACCAGAATTCAAAAGCATCAATTCTTCGGAGATCAGCCTTCTTTATGGTCCAGCTCTCACTTCCATACATCACTACTGGGAAAACCAGAGCTTTTACTATATGCACCTTTGTTGGCAAGGTGATGTCTCTGCTTTTTAAGATGTTGTCTAGGTTCGTCATTGCTTTTCTCCCAAGAAGCAGGCGTCTTTTAATTTTGTGGCTGCTGTCACCATCTGCAGTGATCATGGAGCTCAAGAAAGTCAAATCTCTCACTGCCTCCTTTTCTTCCCCTTCTATTTGCCGGGAGGTGATGGGCCCAGTGGCCATGATCTTCGTTTTTTGGATGTTGAGCTTCAGACCATATTTTGCGCTCTCCTCTTTCACCCTCATTTAGAGGTTTTTTAATTCCTCCTCACTTTCTGCCATCAAGGTTGTGTCATCTGCATATCTGAGGTTGTTGATGTCTCTTCTGGCAATCTTTATTCCGGCTTGGGATTCATCCAGCCCAGCCTTTCGCCTGATGGATTCTGCATATAACTAGAGTGGTGCCTCGCAAGACGAAAAGAATCCATTCTGAGAGTCTTTTCGTCTAGCGAAGCAAGCCCATTGACGGATTAGCGGATTAGCGGCTTTTAGCGGCTTATCGGCTTAGCGGATAAGCGGCTTAGAAAAAGGGGGGGAAAGGAAAAAACCCCCGCAGGAACTCGTAAGACATTTTCCCATAGGAGATTCGTTTTGCGAAGCACCTCCAAAACGGAAAACTCTTTCGTCTAGCGAGTTTTCCGTCTTGCGAGGCATTCGTCTTGCGGGGCACCACTGTATTTAAAACATTTTTTAAATTTTTTTAATCCATCTTGTCATTCCTGGCAGATGCACTAGATGACTCTGGGGCGCCCTCCAAATCTAGGACTATTGAGAAATTCATGGAGGAGGAAAAAATGTTATCCAGGATTATGAACTGTAAGGGCGGAGTAGAGCCTCCATGTTCAGAGGCAGTCAGCTGGCTAGTAGGGAATGTTGTCATCCGGGTCTTTCAGAGTCTCCTCGCCCCCCCCCCCCCACTTTCCCGCCTGAGAGCGCGCACGGCCACGCAGCTGGAGTCTCCGCCCTCTTTCGCGAAGCCCCTCGCCCAATGGGAGCGAGGCACGCTCGGAGCCGTCCAGCCCATTGGCTCCTGGACCTAGGACGGACGTTCAGCCTTTTTGCCCGCCCCGTCGCTTGCGCGCGCACCTTCGCTTCTCTCCAACGGCTCCCTCCTTCGCTCGCGCCGGCGTCGGGCGGGAGGAAGCCCCGCCCCCGCCCCCTCCCGCCCTCCTTAGAGCGAGTCCCTAACAACGAGCGAGCGGGAAGAGAGCGGCCCCGCGGGCGCATGCGCACGCGCGCTTCTCCTCGACTCGGGTGGCTCGCTCGGGAGGGGGAGGAAGAAAAGAGGGCGGGGGGCGCTGAAAGGGGCGGAGCTTTGAGCAAACTCCCCCCCCTGTTGCCGTTACTAGCGCCCCCGACTCCCTTCAACTCCCCACAGCCATGGAGGGGCCTGAGAAGGAGGAGGGCCAAGTTCCCGTGAGTATAAGGGTTAGGGGGGCTTTAATTGGGGGGCTTTAATTGGGGGTGAGGGGCTTTAATTGGAGGGGTGGGGGCTTTAATTGGGGGTGAGAGGCTTTAATTGGGGGGTGAGGGGCTTTAATTGGAGGCGTGGGGGCTTAATTGGGGTGGGTGATTAATTGGGGTGAGGGGCTTTAATTGGAGGGGTGGGGGCTTAATTGGGGGTGAGAGGCTTTAATTGGGGGGTGAGGGGCTTTAATTGGAGGCGTGGGGGCTTAATTGGGGTGGGTGATTAATTGGGGTGAGGGGCTTTAATTGGAGGGGTGGGGGCTTAATTGGGATGAGGGGATTTAATTGGAGGGGTGGGGGCTAAATTGGGGTGGGGAGCTTTAATTGGGGGTGAGGGGATTTAATTGGAGGGGTGGGGGCTTAATTGGGGTGGGGGGCTTTAATTGGGGGTGGGGGGCTTTAATTGGGGGTGGGGGGCTTTAATTGGGGGTGAGGGGATTTAATTGGAGGGGTGGGGGCTTAATTGGGGGTGAGGGGATTTAATTGGGGTGGGGGCTTTAATGTGGCTGGGGAAACCCAGTCAGATGGGCAGGGTACAAATATTATTATTATGTGGGTGAGGGAGCTTTAATGGGGGCTTTAATTGGGGGTGATGGTAGGGCTTTAATTAGGGGGTGAGGGGTGTCAGTTGGGGGGCTTCTTTTAAGGGCACTTCACCGCCCCCCCCATTCATAATACTGTGGGGGGGGGTTGTGCTTGCGTGTGTGGAAATGCATCAAAAAGGGAAATCCTATCCCCCCATATTAAAACAAAAAGTTATAAATGATGAGTGTGTGTCTGCGCACAATTTGAACTTGCAGGACTCCCCCCCCATGTGTTTCCCATGGTGCTAGTCCACAGTGTGGAGCAAAGAGGACCTTGTCTGCACCCCACCCCCTGCAAATCTCTACCTCTCTTGGTTTATATCAGAGATTTCTGAACTTTTCATGTCGGTGACACACTTTTCAGACACGTGTCATTTCGCGACACAGTAATTCAGTTCTACTAGCAATCTGGAGGTTAAGCTAAACTCCTTATAAGAGCTTTCGCTTGACAC
The DNA here is from genome assembly GCF_965112155.1 of Podarcis liolepis. Taxonomy (NCBI): domain Eukaryota; kingdom Metazoa; phylum Chordata; class Lepidosauria; order Squamata; family Lacertidae; genus Podarcis; species Podarcis liolepis. Next base: position 4,351,008 of record NC_139564.1, read on the forward strand.
AGCTAACGGTTGCAGCTGACACACTAAGGTGTCGTGACACACAGTTTGGAAAGCTCTGATTTATAAGGATGGTATGTTTTATCTTGGGTTTATAACCTTTTATGCAAACTGTCTGATACGTACAATAAGTTGGCTGCTGTTTTTGTTGCGCAGGTTTGTGACTTTAGATATGGCACATTTCCTTCACCTGGCATTCAGTGTAGGAGTTCTCATTAATACAGTGCATTTGCATGCCCTTTGTTAGATTTGTTAAAAGTTAAGTTTGCTTTTAATAAGTCTTTCCGCTGGTAACATCCAGTCATACCAAAATTATCTTATATCAGTGATAAATTAATCTTGGGATTTGTATTTAATCATTAAGAGTAGGTTCTTCTTGTAGCTCTATAGGAATGTTGTTTTGCGTGGCGAGTTCCTGCCTCCCCCCCAGTAAAGAGACAGGACACAATTATTTAAGGTTAATGGGCTAAAATTGGCCACAACTTTATTGGTTACAGGTAAGAGTGGTATTGGCTTAGGCATTGGTCCTATCAGACTATCCTTCTTCAGCCTGTTTGCTTGAAAACCGGGAAGGGTTAACACCAGCAGGGGGAGCCCTGTTGATGCACATCAACTAGGAACTCCCCCGGGGTGACTGATTGGGGGCGCGCTTTAGGCCCTGGCCTCCATAGGCTTCGGACAAGGCAACGCCCCCCCGGAATCCTTTACCGGACTACCCTTCAATATTTGGGGGAGGTGATGGCGCTCCCCCCCCCAACACGTCTACATTTCAATACCCCTACCAATGCCTAACCGCCAAAGCCAAGGAGTTGTGACGATTTGCTACGAGGTAGGCAAAAAAACCTAATGGCCAGTGCCAATTTGCCAAGTGGAAAAAATTCCTACCAGACCCCTTAACGGCGACCAACCGAAGTCCATAGCAAGGTCAGAAGGGAAACCTTAAAGGGCGGGTGGGTGGGAAACCACAACAGCTGCGCGGACTAAAGAGGGAGATCCCTGGGCCGTGTGGCCCGAGGATTCCCCGGATTGCACGGGGCTGGAAACCAGCCTCCGCACGCGTGTTGGGAGCGTGAGCCCGCAACCCCACCTCCTCCTGATGTCAGAAGTGGCTTAACAGAACAGGGGCAGCCAAACTGAAGGCCCTGCTTAGAGTTGCTGCAGAGTGGGCTTCTGATATTTTAGGGACTTAAGGGAGAATCTGTCCTGCGGAATTTAGTGTGGTGTAGTGGGTAAGAGCGGTAGACTCGTAATCTGGTGAACCGGGTTCGCATCCCCGCTCCTCTACATGCAGCTGCTGGGTGACCTTGGGCTAGTCACACTTCTCTGAAGTCTCTCAGCCCCACTCACCTCACAGGGTGTTTGTTGGGGGGGGGGGGAGGAGAATGTTAGCCACTTTGAGACTCCTTAGGGTAGTGATAAAGCGGGATATCAAATCCAAACACTATCATGTATGAAGGATAAGTTGGTCTCTGAAGTAATGTAGTCCTGAGCTGTATAGGGCCTTATATCTTCTTGCCAGAATCTCATAACTGGCCTCGCAGCAGATTGGCAACAATGCAAGGAGTTAAGCTGCCTTCAGGCATCCTGGGTTTTGATTTCTGCACCAACAGCAGCCTGCCGACCATCCTCAAGGGTAGCCCCACATACAGCCCATTGCAGTAATCCGAATTAGCATTGTTGCTTTCATAATTGAAGGAAAGACACTAGGAGTTTAGCAGGGGATGTGGGATTTGCAAGTAAACTGCTTACAGTGTGCCTGAGTGAAGTTTATTTTATTATTTGCTATAATTGTTCTCCAGTGAAAATTCCCAGGGCATTTTATAATGGAGAGGAGAACAGAAATGTAGGAAGGGAATCACTTGCCCTTTTTCAAAAGCAAGGTATGCTGACTGTGACCTTCTTTTGAGGTCTTGCTGAACAGATACATACCTTGTTAAAAAATATGCTATGTACTATTTTTATTATGCTGTGAATTTTCAGACCTGCATATATGCCTGTGTGTTTTTCAAAAAATAATGTGAAGATTAGTTTTATTTTACACTGGCCACATTCGGAAGTGGAGTGCCCAGCAGGGAGCTAACCATGGAGTAGCTAGCTTAGAATTGTACTTGTAGCTTTTTAGAAACAAACAAACAAACAAACAAACAAACAAACCATAAGTTGCTGGTTTGGGTGTAATGCTAAGTTGGCCACTCCTTGGTTTGTCTTTATGCTAGGAGGAAGGAGGTGTGAAGTATCATCTGGAACCGTGGTGATGGTGTAAAGTTTTCAGATCTGTTTGCCACTGCTTTGTGGATGCCTGTGACTTTAATTTTTGGAAGTAAAAATATGTATTTGTCTAGGCTAGGAGGATCCTCTAAACCAGGGTTTCCCAAACTTGGGTTTTTGAGCTACAATTCCCATCATCCCCGGCCACTGCTCCTTCCAGCTGGGGATCATGGGAGTTGTAGTCCAGGAACATCTGGAGACCCAAGTTTGGGAACCCTCTTCTAAACCATGGAGAACCATCGTGAACTAGTATTATGGATGTGTGAGCTCTGTTGTGGCATATAGTACTTTTAGTGGCATTCTAGTGGGAGGGTAGAGTGGATGAAGCCGTGTTTGTGGGGTAGCTGTGGATGGTTGTCCCCTAACTTACTCATGCTTGAGCGAAAACATTGCTTCTACAGGCATCCTGGTTTGAGCATGTTTGTTCTGAAGCAAGTCCCTACTGAAGTCCAATTAGACATGTTTATGTTTGGGGTGTAAATTAGTATCTTCAGCTGTTGATGTTCGCAGCCGTTCTTGATTTTTTTTTATTAAGCATAACATGTAATTATCAGAGCCTAAGAGAGGCTTGATATTCACTGCCAGTTTTCAAGCACAGAAAATCAATTCGGACTCTAGTGAACCTAGGGATGAGTGATACATCCTTCAAATTGAAATAATACAAATTCCTGCTATTTGTACCTGGGGTGGGTTACTTCCTACCTGTGAGCCAAATCAAGACCCTTTAAAACTGCATCTCTTGCAGTTAATTCATAGTTTTAAACAATTAAATAGTGTGATTTATATTTGTTCCCAACCCGTCTCTACTCTCTAGGGTGTATCATTAGTTTTGTACTTCTGAGAGACTAGAAGGAGTTAGCTGTGGAGCAAGGCAGGGCTTCACATGAAATTAAACTCAGGATGTGTCTGTCTTCCTTCCACTTGCCTCTGTCTAGATTCTGTTGAATAAGCAAGGTTGACCTGTGAGTGTTGCTGAAATAGTATGCAAGCTTCAATGCTATATAGAAGACTTCACCGGGCTGAAAGAACTTTTTTATTCTCAGCTAATAAACTTGTTGGCAAGACAGGCAGGAGCGATGCCCACCATTTTACCTGCTTGAAATGAGATTTTTGGATATTTTTTCCTTTAAAATATAAAGCGCTATAGAAATGAAATTAATAAAGATAATGAATGCCAAGGTGCTTAAACGTTCCATTGTGCCATTTGGCGATTAGGTTGTTTATCTGTTTCTAACACTGTGTTCTGCTGTGCTGGTACAACCCTCCCTTCAACTTCTGTGCGGCAGACAACGCAAGTATCGGAGTTCTGGGAAACCTGAATAATCCTGGCATACTGCACAACTCCTTTGGTTAAGCAGCTAGAGCGAATACTTTATTTTTCTTGGCAACAAGGTTTTGTGACCTGTCAAAATATCCCAGTCAGGAACTGATCAGTGGAGGTGCTCATTGCACAGTACGCGTCCTTTGCTGACTGTTTCCACTCCAATTAGGAGTTAGCTAATTCTGAGGGGACAGGTGGATTGTGCCACACATGATAAACTCTGCTGGTTGTATAGCATTGGCTGCATTCAGACCTCATTATAAACTGTTGTTTATTGTAATGGGAGCAAGGCTAGACACCCTGCAGGAATCCAGAAGCTTTTGCTTCCAGTTACAATTAGCTAAAGTTTAGTGTTGTTTCAAACCCTCTGTAAGATTGTTGGTTCTTCTGAAACTCCATGCATGAAAGTTCGCAGGTAGCTGCGGTGTTAAAACCTGCTTTTGGTTGTGTATGATGTCAAGTTTAGACCATCAAAGCCATTTCCCCCTCTGAAATTTAGTTCTGGGCTGTTCTCTAGGGCTGGGCAATGTCTGGTTTCCAGCATTGCAATACTGTATAACACCAGCTAAACATTGTGATATACCAATATATCACAATGTCTGTAATAAGGGTGGAACTACGTAGAGGCATAGGGACGCAGGTGGCGCTGTGGTCTAAACCAGAGAGCCTAGGGCTTTCCGATTGCAAGGTTGGCAGTTTGAATCCCCACGACAGGGTGAGCTCCCGTTGTTCGGTCCCAGTTCCTGCCCACCTAGCAGTTCAAAAGCACGTCAAGTGCAAGTAGATAAATAGGTATCGCTCTGGCGGGAAGGTAAACAGTGCTTCAATGCACTGCTCTGGTTTGTCAGAAGTGGCTTAGTCATGCTGGCCATATGACCCGGAAGCTGTCTGTGGACAAACGCCGGCTCCCTCAGCCTATACAGCGAGATGAGTGTGCAACCCCAGAGCCTTCCGCGACTGGACCTAACAGTCAGAGGGTACCTTTACCTTTATGTAGAGGCAAGAGCTGGCTTCGCGGTTTTCCTGCGTTGTGATTTTGGCATAACACGCACACACACCATGGTTCACAATATTGCCAGGTCAAACATGAAACCAATAGTTCCTCGGGTTAAGTACTTAATTCGTTCCGGAGGTCTGTACTTAACCTGAAACTGTTCTTAACCTGAAGCACCACTTTAGCTGATGGGGCCTCCTGCTGCCCCTGCACCACCGGAGCACGATTTCTGTTCTCATCCTGAAGCAAAGTTCTTAACCTGAAGCACTATTTCTGGGTTAGTGGAGTCTGTAACCTGAAGCATATGTAACCTGAGGTACCACTGTATCATGATATGCACATCAAACCAGGTTTGGATGAACTATTGCCCAGCCCTACTGTTTACTCCTTGTCTGCTAAACTGGTACATGCTTACCCAAAGTCTTCAAAAAGAACAAGGGGAGTGAACAAGCCAACAGGCACATTTTCTTTCCCTAGCATGCATATTTCCTTCCTTTATTCATGGCATGGAATTTTCTGAATGTTTGTGGCTGTAAAACTATTGAGAATTTCTCATCCTCCTCTTGGTTGTCTCCTGTATAACGTTTTCTACTTTTAACGCTGAGCTGCTACATGCAAAAGGTCCCAGGCATCTCTCCAGGTAGGACTGTGCAGGCTTCTTTCCCGAAACCTTGGAGAGACGCTGATAGTTGGTGTCAAGAATACTGAGCTAGATGGACCACTGGCTTGATCTCTATGAGACAGCTTCCTAGGTTCCTTATTTATTTTCTCTCAGCTCTGTGTTTACTGCCTGAATGATGCATTTCTCTAGAGACAACATACAGTACATGGGTCTTAACATTAATTCCAGTTTAGGTTGATGGTTTCACACCATCTTCATGGTTTACAGTAGACTCTAGCCTGGTTATCTATTATTTGCCTAGCCTGAAATCATTGGTTGTTCTTTTAGTTTTTCCTAAATACAGCAGGTACTTGAGAGTTTTTCCGCCTTGCACATTGATCAATACAGCTGTGATGAAATGAGCTTAGTTCACAGCTGTCAGTGTCTCCCCCCCAAAATATATATATATATATATATATATATATATATATATATATATATATATATATATATTTTAGTGAAGAGAACTAATTCTTGCACTTTCAAAATCTGACAAGGTTTTCGTCCCTTAGCTTAATTACATGCACATCCCTGGAGAGGGATTATTCCAGTTTCATTAATTTGAAGTTATAAGTCTATTTGTTCCTGTTTGTTTTTCTGGCTGCTACCAAAGTAAATATTTTTTTAGAGTTTCTGCACCCAGTGGTGCAACTTCTTGGATATTTGTATCCCTTCTACATTGCTCTTTCATTTCCTCACCCCTCCCCACTTTCTTTGGCAACTAGTCATATTGTTGCTGTCAGCTTCTTCCAGTTACTAATGTGGCAGTTTTTGAGCCTCTAGTTAATTAACTTTCTTTTGAGATATGAAATATTCTATTTGGTGTTCATTACTGGCATCCATTCCTTCAGACACCTCCAAAGAATTATTGTTAATACTTAAGCTGTGTGCTTGCAGTGTGTAACCATACAGATTTGAATTATAATATCTTCATTCATGACGGTAGCATATGCCTTGTGTATATATCGCTCCCCAGGGTTTTACTGTAGCTCTGTTGTAAATGTATTTGTTGTATTTGTGTTTTTAAGCGCTTCTAACTATCTTATGTGTGTAGAAGGCAATTAATAAGTGAATTCTAGTAATAAAAGGAGGAAAGCAGCCTGAATGAGTAGGAGGCTCTTTGGGATCAACTAGCAACGTTTGTGTATTTGCTTCGGCATGGAGGCTTCCCCTCGGTCTGTATCAGGATATAACACGATGTGATGATTTGTGAAAGTTGTCAGGGTGAGGCAGACAACCGAATCTCACAAAGGTCTCAGTCTTTATGACAGCAGTATAGCTGAGGCTTAGACATGGCATGCTTCCCCCACCTGGCAGTTGGGGGGTGGGGGGAGGCCTTGCCGTGTTGGTGCTTGCTGGGTCTTCATTCCTGTGCTAAGATATTTGAACTATCTCACTGCTCTTGGGTGCCCCAGGCCCCATTCATTCTCCTGACAAGGACGGTTACAGCTACGGTAAGTCCTGAATTCTCTATATACTGCTTGGCTCTGAAGTAAAGGCACGCCAACCCCAAATGCCGTGGATCCTGTTGGGTGAGTTAAATTTATATACAGTGGTACCTCAGGATGTGAACGGGATCTGTTCCGGAGCCCCGTTAGCATCCTGAACAGAATGTAAGATGCTACAGCTTGTGTGCGCGGGTCGCGTTTTGCCGCTTCCGCGCATGCGCGTGACGTCATTTTGACCGTCTGCGCATGCGTGAGCGACGAAACCCGGAAGTAACGCGCTCCGTTACTTCTAGGTTGCCGCGGAGCGCAACCTGAAAGCGCTCAACCTGAAGCGTATTTATCCCTAGGTATGACTGTAAAATACTCAGCATTAGATGCTGGCGAAGGGAAGCCTAGTCTCCTGTTTTGGAATTCAGAAGGATCTCCCTTCTATCTGGTTGCCAGATCTCTTTTATAGGCTTTCCAGGTTACATCAATCAATTTGGCATATGGTGCTCAAGGATATGATAGGATGCTGGTGCAAAGAAGTAGGAGGCAAAGCAAGCTGTGTGAGGAGCAAATATTGCAAAGGACCCCTCCAATCACAGTTAGCAGATCCTTTCATAGAAACTCGATGTCCCATTTTTTAAAAATGTAGCAGTCCTTTCCTAACTGTCTGTCATGGTCTCCGTCCCTCCCGTTTCACCATTGCTGTCGCTGTTTCTTGAACTCTTTTCCTTTTTGTGGTGCTGCCATGTTACCAGAAGAACTCTTTGCCATCACAGCTCGGTTGTCTGGTAATAGCTGGTAGCTAGTTTGCTTGGTTTCCATGGCAAGCCTACGTTGGCCCGCAGGCCAGAGGTGTTTTAGTATGGACAGATAGGTACAGAGGCAAGGAATCTTTCAGGTTCCCTGGTCCCAAACAAAAAAAGGGCGTGAAGGATTGAAACCAGCAATTTGAATTTAGCCTAGAACCGAACAGGAATAATAATAATAATAATAATAATAATAATAATAATAATAATAATAATAATAATTTATTATTTATACCCTGCCCATCTGGCTGGGTTTCCCCAGCCACTCTGGGCGGCTTATTTTAGTAATACAATACCCTATTAAATATCAAAAGCTTCCCTAAACAGGGCTGCCTTCAGATGTCTTCTAAAGGTTTGGTAGTTATTTTTCTCTTTGACATCCGGTAGGAGGGCGTTCCACAGGCAGGTGCCACTACCAAGAAGGCCCTCTGCCTGGTTCCCTGTAACCTTACATCTTGCAGGGAGGGAACCGCCAGAAGGCCCTCGACGCTGGACCTCAATGTCTGGGCAGAACGATGGAGCCAAGTGCATTCATAAAGCAGAGGTGTGGTACGATCACAATGTCCAGGCTCAGTTCAGAATACAGCTATTACATATGGTTCTTCTCCCTACTAGGAAGAAACCAAAGAAATGTGGCCCCCTCCCTCGTGGATTTACTCTTCTTCTGTTTTAGTCTCCATCTGCTCTCTGTGGACCCCTTTGAAGGCAATGTCTGCTTTACTCATCTTGTTTGATTATCATTCAGAACACCCACATAATTACCTCTGCTTAACATATCTAAAATCAATACCGTTTGCGTTTTACCCAGTGCTAATTGCCTTCATTGTTCGTGCTTCATCACACACCACTTTTGATTTGCCCAGGAGTGGTGTATGCATCCTATTCAATTCCTTCAATAAACTGGAATTAAGGTGGGAAGGTGGAGTGAGGGCCTTGTCTAGTGCACAGGATATGTCAGACCATTAACGTTTTTTCTTTTCCTTTTTTACAACAACACCCTCACTCTTAAAATAAAAGCTTGCTGGCTTAATTACCAAACTACATCAGCTTGTAGGCACAAAGGTAAAGGGGAAATTGTAACATCTGATAACAAGGGGGGGGGGCAGAAAGAAAATGAGTTTTCGGATACAGGTGGGTGGATGGACAGAGAAAGAGATCCTGCCAATGTTTTTATCTGTTTAGAATTTATCTGTAAATATTCAATAAACCATTTCCATTCTTTTATAAAAAGTTTGTTATCTTGATTTCTTATTCTTCCAGTAAGTTTTTCCATTTCTGCATAGTCCATAAGTTTTTGTATCCATTCTTCTCTCATTGGGACTACTACTACTTTCCATTTTTGGGCAAGTAACATTCTTGCAGCTGTAGTTGCATGCATAAGTAAATTTCTATACTGTTAATAAGCGTTTTGTATAAGGTAAATGTATTGGACTGATCCTAACCTTTCTGAGGCATGAGGAGATTAAGAAGCCAGAGAAGAACAGGAACTTTTCACAAGACAGTCTCTTCAATAATATGTTTGTTAAACATCCGTTGTTTCTTCATGCCTGGAAAATGCATATTTTTATAATATGTGGATGAATAGAATCATAGAGTTGAAAGGGATCCAAGGGTCATCTAGTCCAACCCCCTGCAATGCAGGAATCTCAGCTAAAGCATCCATGACAGATGGCCATGCAGTATTGTTTTACTAAGTTCTGGATACTGAGAAATGTTTTGGGTGCTCCTGCGACTATTCAGATAATTGGATTTTGCTGTTTAACTCATTGTTCCAACGTAGTATTCAACTCTTGCCTCACTGACTTAAGCAAGCAATATAAAATATTGCTGAATATCTGTAAACTAATTGGTGCTGCAGGACAAAATAGGACAAAATACCAGTTTCTCCAGCCATCATTATTAAAAAGATCTGTTTGTTTCAGCCTATTGCAACAACGCCACCACGTCAAGGTCCGAAAGAAGAGCTGTTAAGCCAAAGCAGCAGTGGGACTCAGGTTTCATATGTCAGTGGTATCTCCTTGGGAGAAGCAATCAGACATAGATCTACTGCTAATCAGGTAATTTTGCAATCTTTTCCATATTTTTTTTCATCCAGTTAGAATATTCACACAGTAGTGCATGTTATCACCATATCCCTGTGGAATAAGTTAGGCTGGGTGACAGTGAGTACCCCAAGGTCACCCAGTGTTCTTCATGGCTGAGGGGTGGAGACACTGGCTCTCTAAACTAACCAAAAGGACTGGGGGGAAAAACAAAGGTCCTAACAGAACTCCAGATAGAGGCAGAGAACTGGGCCACGTGAAGTAAGGAGTCCTCAAATCTTTTCTTTCATATACAGTATTTTGATGCATAAGGGACACAGGTGGCGCTGTGGGTTAAACCACAGAGCCTAGCACTTGCCGATCAGAAGGTCGGCGGTTCGAATCCCTGCGACAGAGTGAGCTCCCATTGCTTGGTTCCTGCTCCTGCCAACCTAGCAGTTCGAAAGCACGTCAAAGTGCAAGTAGATAAATAGGTACCGCTCCGGCGGGAAGGTAAACGGCGTTTCCGTGCACTGCTCTGGTTTGCCAGAAGCGGCTTAGTCATGCTGGCCACATGACCTGGAAGCTGGACGCCGGCTCCCTTGGCCAATAAAGCGAGATGAGCACCACAACCCCAGAGTCGGCCACGACTGGACCTAATGGTCAGGGGTCCCTTTACCTTTACCTATTTTGATGCATAAGCAATCATATCTTTTACCTGGATCGTTCTACCAGGACATTGAGGTCCAGCTCTGAGGGCCTTCTGGTGGTTCCCTCACTGTGAGAAGCCAAGTTACAGGGAACCAGGCAGAGGGCCTTCTCGGTAGTGGCGCCCGCCCTGTGGAACGCCCTCCCATCAGATGTCAAAGAGAACAACTACCACACTTTTAGAAGACATCTGAAGGCAGCCCTCTTTAGGAAAACTTTTAATGTTTGATGCATTACTGTATTTTAATATTTTGTTGGAAGCCGCCCAGAGTGGCTGGGGAAGCCCAACCAGATGGGTGGGGTATAAATAATAAATAATAATTTATTAATGCATATACACTAAAAAAAACATTGTTGGAGAAAATTATAGGTTCTTTAAAGCTTGCCTTGAAGAATCATTCATTTTTCTATTCTCTCTCTCCCCCCCCCCATATTTTACTTTCAGGAAATGAAAACATGGTACCAGCCTCATGTAGAAATAGACACAAGCAACCTGCCAGCAGCCTTGGGCAGAAGGCTTAGTCAGAGCAGTGGGACCCGTGACTTGACAGAGTTCCCAAGCATGGAGGAAGGCTCAATTACTGTCACCGAAGACTCCAGAACGCAGCAAGCACCCAATGCGACACACACACGGCTGTTGGGTATGTTCTGTATACAGTACAGTGGTACCTTGGTTTGCGAGCTTAATCCATTCCGGAAGTCCGTTCTTAAACCAAAGCGTTCTTAAACCAAGGCGTGCTTTCCCATAGCAGCGGGGGACTCAGCTTACAAATGGAACACACTCAACAGGAAGCGAAACATGTTCTGCTTCCAAGGCAAAGTTCACAAACCAAAACACCTACTTCCGGGTTTGCAGCGTTCTTCATCCAAGTTGTTCATAAACTAAGCTGTTCTTAAACCAAGGTACTGCTGTACTCTTAAATATTTTCTTTCATAATTATTTTCATAAGCAAGGACCTTTTTTAAAGTATGTACATATATATTTGTAGCGAAGTCACGATTCAGAGGAATTTCCAGGTGTTGATCCTGGCCATCTCGAGTTCTGTTGTTTTAGATTGAGAGTTCACAATTTGGAGAAAACAACAAGGGACTGAATGCAGGTGCCTTTCACTGTGGCTTCTCTGCTGAAATTCCAGTCTGCCTAAGTAGCAAGCATTTTTTTTTTTGCTGGTATAAAATATGGTTGTTGTTTAGTCGTTTAGTCGTGTCCGACTCTTTGTGACCCCATGGACCAGAGCACGCCAGGCCCCCCTGTCTTCCACTGCCTCCCGCAGTTTGGTCAAACTCATGCTGGTAGCTTCGAGAACACTGTCCAACCATCTCGTCCTCTGTCGTCCCCTTCTCCTTGTGCCCTCCATCTTTCCCAACATCAGGGACTTTTCGCTAGTTACTGCCACAGGTACCCTGTCATGCTCTGCCTTGTGCTCCAGTCACATCTCAAACTTCATCATCATTTTTGTGGATTTGATGGTGCTAACAGGGACAGTACTGATGACAGCAACTCCTAGAAGTTTTGAAAGCCAAGGGAAAAAAGTGGACAGTTAATGTCACCCTTTCCCTCAAAAGTGAGGGAATTGACATATTGGCAATGCAGTACTTAATTTCTTATCAGATGTAAGCTTCCTATGCTACGGTAAGAAAATGAAACGTTATATATAATTTAGGTAGTAGACTGTACTGTTAGAGATATTTGTGACCTTTAAAAAGACAGATCTGTTCATTCATTAAAATGTTGCTTACAGATATACCTATTGTTAAGAGATAGGACAGTTCCCTTAGGTTCTTTTTAAAAAACCACAATAAATGCATGACTCACGTGTAATAAACACCAGCAGTATCAGCTACTTTGTTATTTTTTAGAAAAAGGCATAAAGTTCTTAAGGCTACCTTAGTTGGGCAGTTGAAAAAATGGGGGGGGGGTTAAAACAAAATACAAATCATCATTATAGTATAGTAAGGAAAGTTTTATTATCTGCATTAAGAAATAGTGTGTAGACCTTGGTATTTATCATGTAGAAATGCTCCTTCAGGTATACTGGGCTGAGGCTGTTTAGGGCTTTAAAGGTCAGCACCAACACTTTGAATTGTGCTCGGAAATGCCCTGGGAGCCAATGAAGACCCTTTAGGACCGGTGTTATATGGTCCTGGCTGTCACTCCCAGTCGCCAGTCTAGCTGCCGCATTCTGGATTCTATCAAGAATGCTCACTTGGTGACAAGATCACACATCTACCTCCAGATCTTTGAGCCACATAATGCCATTCATTTCAGCTGTCACCACACTTCTTCCTTATTAGCATTTCAGCTGATCATTCCAGAAAAGGAAGGTGAGCAGGCAGGATCCACCCACATGCTCTCTGTGTGCATGACAAACAGGATTCAAATGGAGGAAATTAAATATATAGCATACCCAGTTAGACTGAATTTGCAAGTTCCTAAAACGGACTCTGGGCACTCTTTGTGACATTGGTCCATATTAGTCAGATTGTTTACACCCCTATTCCTGTTCTTTTAGATGGCATCTCTTGAAATTTATCAGAACCCTCCCTTGCCAGTAACTCTTTTTCTCTTGTGTTCCTCCATTTTCTACTGTTGAAACATATGGTAAGGCCAAATAATTTCTAGAGATTGTTGTCCTGGCTCATGTCCCAAGGGCAGCGACAGAGGGGCTTACTTGTGTATAAGATGGAAGGTTTATTTAAGGCTTACAGCTATTCAGGTCAGACTACAGGTACAGATTGCCAGAGGCACTAATATCAGGGGTCCAAGACTGGACGAAATCTGTGATGTTGTCTCAACAAAGAGGCACGCCCCCTCCTGCCGTTTTTTTTTTATTAACATATAAAACACATGCATATACATTTACACAATACACGTATACAATACACTACCTAATTTTCATAACATAAAACATATCTACATTACTCTATATAGTACCTACCTATACTATACATATCAACATACCTACACACCTACCCCATACGGACACCTGCCAAGTGACTTGACTTCCAGCCATCCTTGTTACGCTACTTTGTTTTTCCAACTAGCTTAAACGCATTTCATTAATTCTTTAATCTTTTCTTCTATCTTAACTTTACTCTCCTTTCACTCTAATCATTTTCTGGATTCACTCAGTGTCTGTCAGAAATTCTACTTTCGCCACATAAATTTTGATGCTTTCCTTAAAGATAGCCCACTCCTTAGTCACTTTTTGTACCATATCTCCTCTTATCCTCCCTGTTAGTTTGTCAATATGGAAGTATTCCATCATTTTAGATAACCAGTCTGTTTTAGTTGGGACGCTGCTGCTTTTCCAATTTTTGCCGGTTTTTAAAAGTAAGACATGGTGCACTCACTTGAGAAATTCTCTTGCCACTAGGCTGGTGGGCTTGGTGGTACATGTTTCTCCAGATGGGGAGCACGGATCTGCTTCCAGCAGCAGAGGTGGTGCCAAGCTCTTGGTGATGGAACGGAGCTCAGCCCCTCATACCCCTTCCTTCAGTTGTTCAACCTCCCCCTTCCCAGCCTCTTTAAGGGAAAAGGAGGTGAGTCCCCTTCCTCTCCTTCGGGCCCCTCCCCACTGACAGCATCGTCTGTGCTTTCCCTCCTCTTCTTCTGACAGCAAATTGCACCTTGAACCCATCAGGATTGTGGGGTCCATGACAATTCTTCCTCCCCTGAGGTATCAAGAGGATGAAGTTTGTGTGCCAGTTTGAGCTTGTGCTCTCTCTCTCTTTTTACCTTTTTAATCAGTATTACTTAGCTAGGTTTTATTGGGCAATGGATGCTTCTCTTGTCTTCAGTGTCACACAGCTTTTTTAAAAAAAAATTTGCTAGTGCACTTGCAAAGCTTAAGCAGGGTCTGGCATGGTTTCAAATTGGATGGGTGACCGTGTGTTGAGATTCCTTCCTTGCAGGGGGTTGGACTAGATGATCCTCTGGGTCCCTTCCAAATCTACAATTATGCTATGGTTCTACAAGTGACTTCCAAAGTGTGCAAGTGAGAGACAGACTACAAGAACCAGGCAGTAACTGGCATCACCCAGTTACCTCTGCCTCTCCATGAGGGGAATGCAAGTGGTCTGAGAAAATTCTGTATTTGTGATTGGATCTAGACATGCCTCTGTTCGCATGTAAAGAGCTTCCAAATGCATTGTGGTACGGTGGCTGATCTCCCCTCATTTCCAATAGCAGCCCCATACACTTTAGGGCTGGGACGCGGGTGGCGCTGTGGTCCAAACCACTGAGCCTAGGACTTGCTGATCAGAAGGTTGGCGGTTCGAACCCCTGCGACGGGGTGAGCTCCCGTTGCTCAATCACAGCTCCTGCTAACCTAGCGGTTTGAAAGCACGTCAGAGTTCAAGTAGATAAATAGGTACCACTCCGGCGGGAAGGTAAACTGCGTTTCTGTGCACTGCTCTGGTTTTGCAGGTAGCGGCTTAGTCATGCTGGCCACATGACCCGGAAAGACTGCGGACAAACATCAGCTCCCTCGGCCAGTAAAGCGAGATGAGCACCGCAACCCCAGAGTCGTTCGCAACTGGACTTAACTGTCGGGGCCCTTTACCTTTTTATACTTTAGGAGATGCTTGTCTGGAGGGCTCCTAGTCTTCAGGGGGGTTGTGAGTGTGTGGGCTACTACAGAACAGAAAGGAGCTACGAAGCCGCTGAGCGTATAGGGAAGATGGCATATACTGCTTTGGATCGGGGCCCTGTTCCTTATGTAACACCATGCCTCAGCTCAGCCAGGGTGGGTACCGGCAGAATGAAAATAGACATAACAGCCCTTTAGAACTGTAAATGCTAAAAATGAACACATATGCAAAATATGATTATAATATGACTAAGGGTGTTATATTTGGATTATATAGTACACTTTCTTTGTAGCAGTCAGACATTTTAGAAATTTTAAAAAGACATTGAGAACGATATGCCACCTACACTCTGATCTCTCCCTGCTGCTTCATATTCTGACTGCTGGTGGCAGCTCCCGCTCCCAGTTTAGCTTCAGCATTTAGTCATTGGCAGGCTTGAATTTCCAATTGTGACTGCTGGATGGCTGGGTGAATATTGCTCACAGAGTCGGAATCTGATAATGGGTAGTTAAGCATTTCAGTTGATTTGAACTGGAACATGGGGCATAATTCTCTTGCTGTGCTTGCAGAACTGTGATTATTTGTTAGTTCTTCCCTGGAGTCTCTACCTGATCTTCCTCTGTCTGCTCTAGCGACTAGCATTGCTGGCATCTAAACATGTGCGTAGCAGAGTGACTGACTATACAGTGGTGCCTCGCAAGACGAAATTAATTTGTTCCGCGAGTTTTGCCGTCTTGCGATTTTTTTCGTCTTGCAAAGCACGGTGTTGGAAAAGTTTTGGAAAAGCTTCAAAAATCACCAAAGTCTTCAAAAACCTCAAAAAGGCTACCACACCGCGTGCTATGAGTTGCTCCTCGAAGTCAAGTCGCAACTGTATTAAGGGTTTTAAGAAAATGGAAACAAACTTGCAAGACGTTTCCGTCTTGCGAAGCAAGCCCATAGGGAAAATCGTCTTGCGAAGCAACTCAAAAAACCAAAAACCCTTTCGTCTAGCGAGTTTTCCATCTTGCGAGGCATTCGTCTTGCGAGGTACCACTGTATGTGCACCAATAGTTTATTTTCTTAATATCCCAAATAGCTCAGGGCAGCATATATGGGCTTGTATTGTTTTAGCTGGCAAGAGAAACTGGTGCGTAGAGAAACTATGCAGCTGGGAATTGCATAAAGATGCTTAGGTTGGAGCGGCTTAAGATGGGCTTTGTTTGTTTTGCATTATCTAGCACCTTGAGACTTCCCATGTAAAAGGGATCAGTACTCCTTTCCCCCACCCACTTCACGTATATCGAACTGTTTCTCTTATTCAATGCAGCTACCTCAGCCAGGGAACCTACTTGCTGTTGTGTGAGGCATCAGTTTCCACAGCTTTATATAATTCCTCTTAATGACTCCTTTTCTTTAATGCATTTGCAGTTTGATCTCCTGTCAAAACCTGTGAATCTGATCTGCAGTGAAATTGGAGTGGGGTAGATTGGTTGGTAAGGGCGATGCTTTCCTGGGGATTATTCTTTCCCCAAGTTCCTTGATCTCATTGTCCCTTAGCCTTTATGGCTTGCTGGGTGTGAGTCATCGTAAGAATCTTTCTTCTTTTCTTTTCCTTCCCCTTTCCTTTGCTGCATATATATTTTCCCTTCAGTCCCGGCTTTAAAAGGGTCTTGGCCATTTAAAACATTTTCACTAAGAGGGTAGAAAATTGGATGCACAGCTCTAAAGGTTGCACCCTGAGGGCAGCGGCTGCCATAATGGAGGAATGGAAGTACCGTATTTTTCGCTCAATAAGACGCACCAGACCACAAGACGCACCTAGTTTTTGGAGGAGGAAAACAAGGAAAAAATATTCTGAATCTCAGAAGCCAGAACAGCAAGAGGGATCGCTGTGCAGTGAAAGCAGCAATCCCTCTTGCTGTTCTGGCTTCTGGGATAGCTGCGCAGCCTGCATTCGCTCCATTAGACGCACACACATTTCCCCTTACTTTTTAGGAAGGAAAAAGTGAGTCTTATAGAGCAAAAAATACGGTAGCAGGATTGAGAGTGGGGCGCGGAGAGCATAGAGAGGCCCATGGTGTCAGTGGAAGTGGAAAAACTAGTGGTGTAATCTATGAGCAGTGTTACTCACTCAAGAGGAGTAGGCAAATGCCAAATCAGATGACTGGAGTGATGGTGATTCTGCATATTTAGCAAACTAGGTAGCAGGCAACTACTGATGAGTGAAAGGGACGCTTTTGCTCTGAAAGCCTCTCCTCCCACCCACCCAAAAAAGATTCAGTTCATTTCCAGCTCATTTCCTATCTCCCAAGAGAAGGTTATCCACTATCCATTCATTGGACTATACCGTATTTTTCGCTCTATAACACGCACCAGACCATAACACACACGTAGTTTTTAGAGGAGGAAAACAAGAAAAAAAATATTCTAAACGAAATAGTGGATATATGATTTTTGTGGTTCATGCTGTGGCCACGTTAATGTGATCTGACAGTGAGTTTGGAGTAGCCCAATGCAAAAATCCTGAGGATTCATGTGGATCCGTGCTTTGTAACCACGGAGGAGGGAAGGAAGGGGAACCATGGATCCTCTGCTCACGACTGCAGCAGATCCCCCCCGCCACCCGCAGGCATTCCCTCCATAACACGCACAGACATTTCCCCTTACTTTTTAGGAGGAAAAAAGTGAGTGTTATGGTGCAAAAAATACGGTACTTGTTGTAGTGTGTGTGTACACTAAATAAGACGGTTGAATCGCGTGTCGAAAGGGAGTGCCTTGCTGTATTCCATATGGAAATACTGGAATGTGTTTTTTCCCCTTCTCTTTTTCCTAAAAGTATTCATTATGACATCATAACTGAGGCATCATCTACAGTCCTTTTGAAAAAGTATTTTCTAATGGCAATGCATTAATTAATATAGCAAATTGAAAACAAAGAAGGGCTCTGCTCAGGTTTTGCCTCCATCTCTAAATGCTCAGCAAACAGCATTCTGATTTCTGACTTTCACATTTGTCAGCATCAGGATGTAAGATGATGCAGGATCAGGTTTGCTTGCTGGGTAAATTTAGCTATGAATGAGGGAGGCGACCTTCAGAATTGACAGTGGGAAGAAGAATTGCTCTTCTTTTGCACCAGACACCCAAAGATGGTGTGGCTGGTATCATTTGCTGCTCTGGGACCTAACAGGTCTCCCCACAGAACACTACTGTTAACGTTTCCCCAAAACCATCACAAGCAGCAAGAGTTGAGATGATGATTTTGCAGTTCCCTAGAGAAAAGCAAAGCTCCATTAATTTTTCCAGCCAACATAAAATTTAATAGGTTTTCAGTGTAACTTGTGAATAACCTGATTTAGATTGTGTAATGGAATAGCTGATGGATTTTGTTTCTGAGATGACTAATATTGCTAGGTATTGTACATGGATTAGAAAGGCTTGTATATGATTTGGGGTGGCTGAAAAGGCAATGATTATGTGTTCCTCTTCCCATCCTTCACCCTGCTCCAAAGAAAGGGCTCTTTGGAGCCATCCTGCCGAAATCCTTGGTAACTTTTAAACCAGGAAGGCATAACAATGAATAATGGTGTACAAAGACCTTGGACCTCACTTGAGGATAGGTTGGAATAGTAGTAGTAGTAGTAGTAGTAGTAGTAGTAGTAGTAGTTTATTTATACCCTGCCCATCTGGCTGGGCTTCCCCAGCCACTCTGTGCGGCTTCCAACAAAACAGTAAAATACAGTAATGCATCAAACATTAAAAGCTTCCCTAAACAGGACTGCCTTCAGATGTCTTCTAAAAGTCTGGTAGTTGTTGCTCTTTTTGACATCTGGTGGGAGGGCGTTCCACAGGGCAGGTGCCACCACCGAGAAGGCCCTCTGCCTGGTTCCCTGTAACTTGGCTTCTTGCAGTGATGGAACCACCAGAAGGCCCTCTGCGCTGGACCTCAGTGTCTGGGTAGAATGATGGGGGTGGAGACGCTTCTTCGGATATACTGGACCGAGGCCATTTAGGGCTTTAAAGGTCAGCACCAACACTTTGAATTGTGCTCGGAAACGTACTGGGAGCCAAGTGTTGGACAAGTAACACAGTTTGAGGCCCACTATCTTCAAGACTTACAGAGAAGAGAATGCATTAAAAAGCATGTGTTCAAACTCTGTGACATCTGAAAGGTTGAATTTGCAATTTTGAGGTATTGGGTCTCGCAACATCCACTACTGGTTGTCTACCCCTGTGTTAAGGGAAGAAATACACAGTGCCTTCCAGCTACAATTGGCAGCCAGCCATCTTTGCATGAGCTTTATGCAAAAAGCAGCCTAATGTGAAATCAGCTGCCGTATTCCAGCTCATGAGATTTCCAGTGCTGTCTGAGATGCTGAAGAAGTTGCCCATCTCTGGTTTGATTCACGGACCTTGTTTTGAAATGTGAGGCAGTGAAACATGGCTGTGTTTCAAGCATCCTTTACTTGGGAGTTTGATATTTGGGGGAAGGAGGAATTTCTTTGCTGGACATATGTGTGACTCTGCTAGGTTGTCCTCTTGAGTGGGTCTTCCAAGCCCCCTCACGCTTTGTGCTTGGCATCAGTTAACTCATTTGAAAATATGGAAGTGTATTGTGGCCTAAGAAATGAGGCGGTCTGTGATAAGATTTGTAACATTCAGCGATGAAGCATATCCTTTTAGTTGTTGCTGCAAGTTTTGCTTGTCCTCCCTTAGCTGCCATTTTCCTAAAACTAAAAAGCCTTGAATGTTACAGTCTTTCCTCGCAGGGAAAGGTGCTTAAGCGTTATGATCATTTTGGTTGACATTTTCTGCATCTTTTCTACCTCTGTATAATACCCTTTTTGAGGTATTGTGACCTGAATTGTACACAGACCATGTCATAGATATTTGCATAAGGGCATTATGATACTATACTGGGGTTTTTATTTTTGTTCCCTTTTCTGATAACCTGTGGTGCAGAATTTGCCCTTTTCATAGCTCCGTGAGAATGTGCTCTGCTTAGTCAGGGCCTGAAAAACTTCTTCCACATTAAGTGCATTAACCTTTGAAGCTTCTCAAGATTCTCTGTTGTGTTTTCTGTAGCACTTAAACAGGAAAGTTGTAAAGCACCTGCAACATTGAACAACTGTGTGAAACTTTATATTCAACAATAACATTTGTCCCTTATTTTTAATGACTCATTTTGTATACAATGCATTGAGGGTATTAATATTTTGCTGGGTCAATAGAGAATACTGAGTTGTATAAGGCACATTTTGTTCCTTTTAACAGTATAGTACAGAAGGGGAAAGAGAAGGATGGAGAGGCAGAAAATGGACCTTTTGCTTTTGACGCTTTTTCTTACTTGCAACCTGGTTGCTGGGAAACTCATAACACAATACAAGGTTATATTAGCCTGTTGCAAGCTCTTGGAAACAGTGGCATATTCAAGGCATTGCTATTTCTGGCATTTTGGTTATAGCCGATCCACCTTGGGTTGAATATTCAAATTCTGTATCAGGCCAAGAAATCCTCCATTTTGTGACAGGATGCATCCTGAAAATGAAAGAAACCTGCACAAACCTGCTTCTGTGCGATACGTTTTCAAAGCTCTTTTAAATATTTTGGCAGGCTTGACCGGCGGTCAGGAAGAGGTGGTGCAAGCAGGGAGACTGAAATGGGCATAAGTTGCAGGAACTATTCCGCAAGGGTGAGGGACGAGACCTTCCCAAAGCATTGGAGCCCCATCACCAACACTGCCTCTCATCTCCCATTCTCACCCCAGTCGTGGCTTCTGAGGTTCCCAGGCACTTCTATGTGGCTTGGTTTCTTTAGCCTTTCTTGATACATAAACATTTCTTTTATAAACATGAAAGCGGAAGAGCTTAAGTTGGTGAATTCTATGTTTGAAAGGTAAAATAGCAGATCTAGCCTCCAAAGCATTTTTTTTCCTGGCCCTGGATAGATCTATGAGATTTGGATCAAGGTGTAGGTCATGCGTAGGCAAACTAAGGCCCAGGGGCCAGATGCAGCCCAATGGCCTTCTAAATCCGGCCCGCGGATGATCTGGGAATCAGCATGTTTTTACATGAGTAGAATGTGTCCTTTTATTTAAAATGCATCTCTG
The DNA here is from genome assembly GCF_965112155.1 of Podarcis liolepis. Classification (NCBI taxonomy): domain Eukaryota; kingdom Metazoa; phylum Chordata; class Lepidosauria; order Squamata; family Lacertidae; genus Podarcis; species Podarcis liolepis. Next base: position 4,371,901 of record NC_139564.1, read on the forward strand.
AGTAATTTGTGGGCCATAGGAATTTGTTCATTCCCCCCCAATATAGTCTGGCCCCCCACAAGGTCTGAGGGACAGTGGACCCAGCCCCCTGCTGAAAAAGTTTGCTGACCCCAGGTGTAGGTTGTTAAAATAGACAGACAGACAAGACAAAACAAAACCTTTTTCCAAAAGCTGGAAGGTGAGACACTGCACTTGTGTTGTATCTTTTTGCTTCTTACGAAGTGCCCCAGCTTTGCCATAGGCCAGGGGTCAGCAACCTAAGGCCCATGGGCCACAAGCGGCCCATGGGGGTCATTTTACTGGCCCCCGCCCTGGAAACTGCATCTGCGCAGATGCAGACGCTTGAGATCGCAGGCGCGCACTTGATCCGGCCCACAGAGGGGGCTCCGCGGCATTAACCGGCCCAGGCAAGGTAAGCCTTGCCGACCCCTGCTGTACGCTTTGTGTTCTCCAAAATCAAACATATTCTATGAACCCCAAGGACATGCTCTATGGGGAGCTGGCTTCAGGCACTGGGCCCATTGGCAGACCAATTCTGTGTCACAAAGATTTATTCAAACGCAACACAAAGTCTGCCTTCGTCTGCTCCAGCTGCAACCAAACATGTCTCTCCCGTATTGTTCTCTACGGCCATAGCAGGCAATGCAACCTTCCAACAGTTTGACCTCACCCCCAAAAGCACACTTCCATTCTCTCTCGAGACAGATGGATGCCAAGCAACTCTATGAATCAAATTATTCTACAGACTGTGGATAGTTTGGGGGTGGGGGGGCTTCTGCATCAACATTTTTATGATTATTGAAGCATTTTCTTGCTTATTTAAAAGAAACAGATAAGATATCCATTCATTAAGACCTTATATGACAGAAAAAACTCATTGATTTCTAATTTGCATTTCATTTGACCCATTATGCATTAGATCATCCTACTTGGTGAAGCTTGGGGGTTTTTTCCATTAAAAGATTTAAAACTCTTTTTGTACTGTTTAAAATAATCCTTCTTGCTGAGTTAATGGCAAAAATGAATTTCTTTTAAGTAAGCTTGTTGCCTTCCTCCGAAGAGCGGAACAGCTATTAGGAACCACCAAAATTAGATTGGGCATATGTGCATGAGCTTCATTGAAATAAGGGCAGGATTTCAGGTTATAGATGTTAACGTTGATTATCAGGTCTCCAATTGGTGTATGCTCAAAAGGGGATGCAAAGTTCATTGAGTTACATACACGTAAATGTTTCTCTCAGACATTTGAGGCTTTTTTCTAAGAGGAGGCATGTCACACATTCCCCTAAAGCTGTACCATAAAATTTATTTTAAAGTTGTTTTTTTTATGTTAGAATCGACTATACCATATGTGAAATCTGTGTTTTTCAGTCTGATTCATCTTTAGCCATTTAAAGTTGCCGTATTACACATTTTCAACCATATTTGGTTTTTTAAGCTCCTGCCAGTTGGCAGGGCACTTGCATTAGTAAGGCTTTGATTAGCAAGCCATGACTTTTCAGTCTTGCCACATAACCATGGTGTTTGTAATGTTAACAGAAGCTGAGGACAGTCGCCTCTCTCCCAACCTCCCACTGATGACAACATACTCAACGCAAGGCCGAACATTCTTCAACGAGACCCTCTTCCAGCAAACTGGAACAGATTTTGCTCCTTTGAGGTGGGGTAAACCTACTGTTCTCTTGTACTCTGTTAGCTGTGTTGTTTAATGCACTGAGCACAAGATGGAGTGCATCCTTCTCCCCATTTTATCCTCCCAACAACCCGATGAAGTAGATTAGGTAGAGAGGCTGACTGGCCTAAGGTCAACCGAGCTTCGTGGCTGAGTGGGGATTTGAACCCGGCTCTCCCAGTTCCTAGTCCAGTGCTTTAACCGCTGCAGCACCACTGGCTTTTTCATTCTAGTGCTGCTTCAGCCAAAGGGGTCCACCTTCACCCCCCAAAAACCATTAGAAGGCCAGAAGCTCATCCTAACAAAATCATGTCTGTATGTTGTCAGAGGGGTGGCGCTGTGGTCTAAACCACTGAGCCTCTTGGGCTTGCCGATCAGAAGTTTGACAGTTCGAATCCCCACGACAGGGTGAGCTCCCGTTGCTGTCCCAGCTCCTGCCAACCTAGCAGTTTGAAAGCACATCAAAGTGCAAGTAGATAAATAGGTACCGCTCCGGCGGAAAGGTAAATGGCGTTTCCGTGCACTGCTCTGGTCTGCCAGAAGCGGCTTAGTCATGCTGGCCACATGGCCCGGAAGCTGTACACCGGCTCCCTCGGCCAATAAAGCGAGATGAGCGCCGCAACCCCAGAGTCGTCCGCGACTGGACCTAACAGTCAGGGGTCCCTTTTATGTTGTCGGAGACAGTGACTTATTAAAGTCCCTTTTTGAAGGGGAATATTGAGCTGTGTTGGACCTGGAAATCTTTTCTCTCTGGGTTCTGCTAGGCCGCAATGCAGGATTGTAATTCTGGCCCCCCCACCCCCAATTCTCTTTCAGAGGGACTCCAGATGCTTCTAATGTTGCTTCCGAAGAGTCTTCAAGCCATTTGCGGATGAGTGAAGCTGTGCGGCTGGCAGCCACAGATGTCAGCTCAGACTCTTCTCTTCTCTCTGATTACTTTAAACTGTCTCAGCATCCCTTGGCTTTCAGCAGCATGGCACCTAGCAATACCAGCCTTGGCAGTTGTCTCTCCCAGCATCCCCTTTCATTTTCTGGGCCCACTCCCAGGGAACAGGCTCATCATAGTGAGCAGCACACACAACACCTTGATGCAAGGACTGAAACCTTGGGCTCCAGCGATGAGAATTTGGGAATCCCAGGTTCACAGAAGCAGCTAAATCCGCAGTTGGCAACGCCTCTTCCTCCGAATGAGTCTTGGGGACAGGATCTGTTCCTTTTGGACAGCCGTGTGCCAGCACCTGTCCTCCTTGAAATTCTGGAGAAAGAGGTGGGGTTATCCAAGCATTCTGGCTTCTTATCTTCCGAGAGTTCATCTGGCAAAAGTGTTTTGGGAAAGGATCCAGTTGAAAACGAAATGAGCCACCTAATGGAAAATGTAGTTCTTGGGGAAAGGGAGTTGGAAACCTTTGCAGAACCACCTGGGCAAGAAAGAAGAACTGTTCCTGAGTGTGATTCGTTGAACGCACTCCCTTATTCGGAGGGAAAGCCCTTTAGAAATACCGGTAATTCAGAACAATTATCTTCAGACATTTCAAATGTGTCCTTCAGGGGGCAAAGGATGGGTTTGGGTGATTCTTGCATCATCCCTGGGATATCTTCAAACCCTTTTCTGAGCAAGCAGGAGTTGCAGCATGTTTCTGAAGCTGCATTTGAGGAGCAAAAGAAGCTTGTTCCGGCTTTTGCTGACGCTAAACTTCATGTCCCTGCACCCCACCAGCCAGTCTTTGTAGCTGCAGAGCATGGCAATATCCGTAACATGGTAGAAATCCAGATGGGAGACAAAAGTGAATTAATGCATTCAGACTTCAGTATAGAGAGGGAACATAAAGATGTCGGAATTTCACCTTCCTTTAACGAGGGATCATTCATTTTACATCTGGCACATCCCGTTCATCATTCTACTCCAGGAATTTTTACCACTAGAAGTTTGACTCGGGAAGTTCCTGCTATGACATACCCGGTCAAAGCTGTTCTTCAGTCCTCTCTCCCTTGCTTACACGAGGAGTTCTCAAATAACTCTTGTTCCAATACATTCCTTCCTTCCGTGGAAGAGCCTCGCGTACCTTCTCTGGATGATACTTGCATACCCTCTGCGGGAGAGCCGCTTGCCCTGCAAAGTGGCCAAGCATCAAAAGATGAAAACAGTGGTGGTCTCCAGGTCCTATATCCTCTTAAAGGCAGGATTCAGTCTCTACCTTCTCTCAACTTCATGGAGAAGGTTGGGGCATGGAACATGAGTCATTCAGCTGAGAGGATGTCTGATGCCTTGGCTTTACATGGCTCCAGTAGCGTTTCTCCTAGGCAGAAGGCCTACAGTGCAATAGCAGATTCCTTGAACCGCATTTTGTTAAAGCAGCAGAGCCAGGCTGATCTTAAGGCAGGGCTGGCAGCATCCTTTTATGGGCCAAACTCCATGACCAACCTGCATGTTTATGATAAAAACCCACCACAGGAGCTGCCACTTACCAGGTCTCAGTCTGAAAACTCTGTGGTCGCACTCAGCAGAGAGATGCCAAGGGCTGAAGTAGGTCATGAAACGTCCCACAGTGAAGATCTTCATCCAGTAGAAGATAAGGGAAGAGTTTCAGGAGTGTCTGGAGTCAAGCAGAGTGATGCTAACATTGAGGATGCACATTCCCAACATTATACAGCTGTCCTAGTCTCCACTGTCTCCAGCGATGAGGAAATCGGTGAAAGTGCCACTGGAGGAAATCCAGATAATTTTATTTCCAGTGAAAGAGTGGCTGAACTCCTCAGAGAAGACGCCAGCTTTCTTAGTGGTAGCCAAGAAAAGACAGATGGCTGTCAAGATAATACCAGAGAATTGCCGGGTTTTCTTCCTTGTACCAACCAGATCAGTTTGGGCCATTTTAGTGATGTTTCACCAGATAGCTTGAATCAAAGAACTAGTCCTGGGACAGGCAGCTGCGCTGACTTGAGACTTTCTTCAAGACAGTCTTCAAGACGCTCTTCAATGCGATCTTCAGTTGTTTCTGGAAAGTTGCATAGCAGTTTGGAAGAAATATTCAAAACTCCATGTGACAGGGAGATAAACATCGAAGAAAGAATACCTGTAAGTTAATTTTGCCACAATATTTTAAAACGTCGTCGTTTGCAGTTACAGTTGGTACACTTGCTTCACAGCCATCTTATCTTATGGTATACCTATAGTGCATACGCATGAATTCCTTGAGGGTCTTTCTACTCCGTTAACCGTTGGAGACAGGTATGCATGGTACTTTTTGCCAAATACTTCTTCCATCGAAATAGATGTCCTTATCTCCACATGTATGGAAGGGACAGGAGTCTTGAACCAAGGAGGGGGTGGGTAATTGGATCTTTCTAGTATTGGCATTAGCACTGAAACCAAGGAGCCAGTGTCAACAGTAATGGAACATGCAAACATAGAAAGGTCAATTACATAGGTAGCATTTATACCAGAATAGCAACTACAGTACAGTGGTACCTTGGGTTAAGTATTTAATTCGTTCTGGAGGTCTGTTCTTAACCTGAAACTGTTCTTAACCTGAAGCAATACTTTAGCTAATGGGGCCTCCCGCTGCCGCTGCGCTGCTGGAGCATGATTTCTGTTCTCATCCTGAAGCAAAGTTCTAAACCCGAGGTAATATTTCTGGGTTAGCGGAGTCTGTAATCTGAAGCGTATGTAACCCGAGGTACCACTGTACTTAGTTAAATCTGTAGAAGGGACTGAAACTGAACTCTGCCGTGGCAGATAGGAGGTTCAGAGTGGAAATATCCTTCAAATAGGAATCATCCTGCATGTACAAAATTGAGCATGTCAGAGAGAATCTTCTATCCCAGACATTTTTGGGTGTGCCCAGTGCCTTATGGTGCCTAAGGATATATATTTTATATATTTTGTCACTTTGAAAATAGGAAAAATAAAACTGTAAATTAGAAACCACCATTGTGGTGAAAGAAAAGGACAAAAAAGTTAAAAAAAAATAGACCTCAGCATTGTCATGGGAAACAGAAAAAATATGCTTTGGAGTGGTAAAAAATTAAGTAATTAGTTCCTTTTTCAAAGAAAATAACTTCATTAGCTGTTTCCTGAGTTCTCCCCATATCTGCCTACTAGTAAGATCTGCTAATCCTTCCCACTGCCCTTGTTCTTCTCAATGTGTCACATTTTGAAGCATTCCAAACAAAATGCCTGAAAAATTGTCTTCCTTTGTGGCATAGTAAATTGCCCAATTTTTATCGAGGGTGGATGGGAGGAAGGCAGCTTTGGACAAATTATCACGTACATAAAACTGAGGCCTTACAGTCTTTCGGTGAGGACTGTTGTGTAACAAGAATGCACAAGCCATTCCTTGTAAGATGGATTGTATAGGGCATATGCTGAGGTTGTTGGCATGACAGAAGAAGTGAATCAGTGTCTTTGCAATGAGAAGAACAAGACAGGATGGCTAAGTGGTGAGGAGCTTAATGTTTTCAGACTATTGCATTGAAGAGCTGCCTGTGACCTTCCAGTCTCTTCCTTCTGGGCAGACATACTGAGATACTCCATGCCAGAAATCTACTCTGTGACACAAGCCCAGCTTTTAGTGGAGTCTAAGTGAGAAAATTATTCACACCCACATGTCTCTAACAACAGAAGAAGCTGGTACAACAAACTCCTGGCAAAGCACATTTCAGACCCTATAAATATTCTATTCTTTTCAAGTTATCTCTAGCACGAAAGCATGCAAACTGCTGACATGGAATGAATGCCCACCTGCCTTTTTAACAGCAGCGCCTGAAAATTGGTCTTTGGTAATAAAAGAATTACTTTGATGGTGGCTGCCTGTTAATATTTGCCCTTGTGGGTTCCTGGAATAAATACATGCTCATTTATGAATTTGTGAGACTTTTGGAATAAGCAGTTTTCTCTCCCTGTTACCTTTTTTTTTTTTTTTTGGTGCCAGATTTTCCTGCTGTACCAATTTGGTCTTTCAAGAAATGTAGACCCCCCACCCACCCCAAATGGCGCAAGAGGGGCAGGACAAAGATGAGGAAATGTTTCCTCTTTTTATATTCCCTCCCCACCAATCTTCTTGCCAGGTCTAACTAGGGGAATCCGAGTGAGAAAGCAGTTTTCCATGTTCTTGTCACTTGCTGGAGCAGGACCCACAGACACGAGCGTGCACCTGCCTGTTTGTGGAAATGTGATCTGTTCACACTGCGCTGTTTGCAGTAGAAAGCACACTTAGGATGGGGATACCTATAGCTCCTTCACTTTATCCAAAACCTGGTGTATTAGAGCAGATGGGCTTCATCAACTCTCAGGTGTCAAAGAGATAAACAACTACCTGACATTTAGAAGACATCTGAAGGCAGCCCTGTTCAGGGAAGTTTTTAATGTGTGACATTTTAATGTATTTTTAATCTTTGTTGGAAGCCGCCCAGAGTGGCTGGGGAAACCCAGCCAGATGGGCGGGGTACAAATAATAAATTATTATTATTATTACAGTGGTGCCCTGCAAGACGAATGCCTCGCAAGACGGAAAACTCGCTAGACGAAAGAGTTTTCCGTTTTGGAGGTGCTTCGCAAAACGAATCTCCTATGGGCTTGCTTCGCAAGACGATAATGTCTTGCGAGTTCCTGCGGGGTTTTTTTTTCCTTTCCCCCCTTTTTCTAAGCCGCTAAGCTGCTTATCAGCTGATCCGATAAACCGATAAGCCGCTAATACCGCTAATCCGCTAATCTGTCAATGGGCTTGCTTCGCAAGACGAAAAAACCGCTAGACGAAGAGAATCACAGAACGGATTCTTTTCGTCTTGCGAGGCACCACTGTATTATCCTCTGGCTTAGAAAGGGGCAACCCTGCTCCCATTGCAGTTCAAAGGCCCCAGGGTGAGTAGAGTTAGTCTCAGAGAAAGCAAGGCTATTCCCTCCTTCCCTTTCAGACCCATGCAGAAAGGAAACAAGTGGCTTGCTTCTTTTCAGCCTGACTCCCAGAACTCATGCCTGCAGACCACCCTGTCCTGTCAGTGTTTGCAAATATAGTGCAACAACATACACATTGGCCTTACCAGCTCAGAAATAATTCCACACCTCTAAACGTGGCAATTGGCATATGCAGACCCTTTCTAAGGGGAAATGTAATTTTGCGCATCTATGCCCTGGCCTGCTTTGGAGGGGGAACCGGAAGAATACATGTTCATAACTCCCCCTAAACCCCTAGTTTTGCACATTTTGTGGCTGTTGTTTCCCCCAGCCTGTTGCTACTTCAGGGCAGGGAAGAGCAGATGAGTCCCTGTTGCTGATGAAACTGAGCTAAGGCTCCCTTCAAATGTAATGCCCATTTTGCTGGAAGTCGTGCTGTGCAAGAGAGTAATAATCCCTGCATACCAGTGCCTAGACAAGGAAGTCTCTTCCCTTTTTGACACCGATTGGCCTGGAAAAGGTGGCCTGGCACCTTTTCATTAAGAGGTGTGAGAAATACCTAAAGGTTGAGGGTTTATTTTACACTTGACAAAAATGTTCGTTGGATCCCTGTGGTTGGCATCTGAGATTCAGCCACCTTGCCTGCAGTCTTTGAGGGAATTTGTCTTGTAAATCAGTGCCAGGGCCGATTTATCAGAATAAATCATGCATTTAATATACACAGATGTGACAGATTTTCCTTTCCGTGATTTCGCCTTCATTTCCAAATATAGTTTAGGTATCAGGTAATTAATGTCTTTCTGGCAAGGAAGAAACATGGTGTGCCTGCTGTGGAAGGGCTTTTAATTTTGCTGGAAAAAAGGGCTGTGAGTGGTTGCTTATTTGGGCTTTTAAAGGAATGTGGAGGGGTGTGTGTGTGTGCGTGTGTGTGTGTGTGTGCATGTGTGCTTGCACCATATCCGAATCCGGTTAAATACAGTTGTGAGCATGAAAGTAGGTTTCTCAGAGTTTTATAGTACCTTCCTCTCCAATGAAGGTACAGGTGTGGCCAAACTCTGGGAAACTAGATCCTACTGAGCTGCCCAGAGTGGTTGGAGAAACCCAGTCAGGTGGGCGGGGTATAAATAATAAAATTATTACTACTGGACTACAGTTCCCATCACCCCTTGCCATTTACCATGCTGGCTGGGGCTGATGCGAGTTGAAGTCCAACTGCGTCTGTAGGGTCACCAGTTCCCCACCCTGAAACAGAAGTTTTGTAGTGTTGGTGATTGAATGAACGGAATCCAAATGAACAGATTCCCATTCTGTGTGTTGCATAGAGTTGCATGTGGAATTATTTCTGCCTTTCAGGTTTTGTGCTGTTTATGTAGAGTGGTGGTGGTTGGCGAAATTTGTATTTGTACGTGGCAGTCCTTGACTGCTGCCCCAGATTAACTGTGTTCACTTTTTGCATCAGGTCTACCTCCATAACCTGGGCATTGATCAGTCACCTTCGTCCATTCTGACTCCATTTATGCCCCGAGGACCAGTCAGAGAAATAGAATTCTCTCCCACTGAGCTCAGAACACTGAAGACGTCCAATGATTTGTTAGCACGACGCCTGCAGTTATCGGAAGGTAAGGGCGGGAAATGAATCTGCTTCATTTGTGGAAGATTGGTGGGTCTGTCAGCAGCTAATAGCCATCATCACTAACGGTAGTTGTTGGGGAAGGCAGCTACCTTCATGCCATGTTTGTGGACTTCCCAGCAGCTCCTGACTGGCCACTGGAAATCTCAGCTAGATGGAGCCACCTCCTAAACCCCCCTCTCAAGGCAGCTTGAAAGCACAAAAACAACCTAAACATTTGAAGTGAACACCCTAACAAATAAACACTGGTGGCAAAGATCTGCTTGCCCACTGGGAAAGTCCGTCAGAATGGACTCTCAGTTTCTGGAAACTGCAGACAGTGGGTGCCTGTCCTATCTTGGCAGGAATGCTGCTCCACAGAACAGGGTCAGCCACACTAAAAGCCCTGTCCGTGTTACTCTGTGGGTCCTATGGTTTCTCCTGCTGCTCATGACACTGGTAAAGACTTCAATGTGAATCTTCTTTTCAGGTGTTCACACTTTATTTGCAGTGAAGCTACCTTTTTGACTTCCTATTTCTGAAAGGTGATCTGACAAGAGTCCCTTGTTCATTAGGGTTTCCCGAATTTGGCAGCAATCCTCCAGTTTTCTTACATAAAATTTCGAGCAGCTCTTTACCTGTCTTTGAGATAAACACTGCCTGTACTTTCAGTTATCTTTTAACCCTGGGTCATCAGACGGTCATTTTTTAGCACTATCTTCCTTCCCATGCCATATGGAAACAGACCAGTAAGCAACTGGGAAGCTTTTAAATGGGGTATGTTGGTGAACCTGACTCTGGTGGTAAAAGGTAAAGGGACCCCTGACCGTTAGGTCCAGTCGCGGATGACTCTGGGGTTGCGGCGCTCATCTCGCTTTATTGGCCGAGGGAGCCGGGGTACAGCTTCCGGATCATGTGGCCAGCATGACTAAGCCGCCTCTGGCGAACTAGAGCAGCGCACGGAAACACCGTTTCCCTTCCCGCTGGAGCGATACCTATTTATCTACTTGCACTTTGATATGCTTTTGAACTGCTGGGTTGGCAGGAGCAGGGACCGAGCAACGGGAGCTCACCCCGTTGTGGGGATTTGAACCGCCGACCTTCTGATCGGCAAGCCCAAGAGGCTCAGTGGTTTAACCCACAGCGCCACCCACGTCCCTCGACTCTGGTGATTATTATGCTCCAAATAATTTACTTTTCCGGTATAATTACCTACACCATGTTATTTCAGTTCGTGACAAGGACTTATGATTATTGAACATTGGCAAGGGATACTTGGAGTTCTGACCATTCTTCTTTTCCTTCTAGGAGACTCGGCCTCTGTGATAGATGCTATACAGTCAAGCTTTGACTCTTCCATTCATAGTGTGCATGCCCCAGCTGGGTCAGATCCTGGTACTGATCATCTACTGCCTACAGAGTTCTCCCATCAGCCTTCCAGAGACTGCTTCAATCAGGGCAGCATTGTATGCCCTCAGTTGGAACTACCTACTCCAACTCCAGAGCCAAGAGAAGGCACTTTTGAGTCTTCCGCTCCGCCTAAGACAGCAGAGCAGAGTCACGTAACCCCAGAATGGCCATCCAACATCCATTCTGGTGAGGGGAGATCTCCAAAATGTGTACAGAGACTGATGGAAAGATTTGATTCAAAGGAACTCGGTGTAAGTCAAGACCAACTCTCGCCTAGCTCTTTGGCTCATGGAAAAGATGAAGAAAGCATAAGTCAAAAAATCAGTTCTTCAGCTGTCCTTCTTGGAGGAGAAAAAGATTGTTTCTATATAGGATCTGAAACATTAAAAGAGATCCAGAAAATTCTGGCAGAGGCAGAAACTAGGAGCCCAAGCCGAAACTTTAAATCCGCCTCATCCATCTCCTCCACTGACCTGGACAGTTCATTAAAGCAAATGAAAAAGATGGATGGCTCCGGAGATTCTGGATTGTTCAAGGGGAGCAGCCCAGGAATTCAGAGAATGTGGTCATGGGATGAGACGCTGGCTAGGCAAAGTGTTCACAGTTACAATGTGCTCCCCAAAACAGCTAGCTTCACTGGTAGCTTAAAATGTGATGGTCAGCCAGCTGCTGATGTCCTCAGCAATGATCAAATTCTGCCAGAAGAGTCTATGCCACCCTCCCAAGTAACGGTTGAAGAACATAGGACCGTGAAGCCTGTTAGGCGATCAGAGCCTGAAGGCTGCAATAGTGCCACAGTAAATAAAAGCTTGCCCGTCTTTGTAGACAGCGCTGCAGACAGCAAGTTGTTTACCCCCAAAGATCTCAAAGAATTAGCAGCTACGTCTAGCGCAGGGTCCTTAGACAGCGCCTCTAATATTTGGGAGGACGGTCAGCAAGTCTTGCAGAAAACCAGGAAAGAAATGGGTGGCAGTCATGGAAGTGGAAACAGCAGCAGTGTGGACTCGCTGGGTATTAAGGTGAAGAATCTTCTGCGGTGTGAACGTCCCATTTTACACACAACACAGTGGGGGGAGGGGGAGAAGCACAATGAACATAGTCAGAAACAAGTCTCAGCTGGAGCCCGTGTAGCCTGTAGCAAAGGGGATCTTGCATCCCAAGAGAGTGAGAACGGCAGTAGCTTGGACTCGCTGGCTGCTCGTGTCAAAACGCTTCTGGAAGACGAACGCCCTGTAATGCATGCAGCCCAGATACTTCAGAGTGCTGAGGAGGAAGAAGAAAAAGCACGTGGTAAGGAATTGAACCGCAGGAGTTCCATGAAGCACAATTGCTATTGTTTAAATGTAAAAGAAGTCGAAGTATTTCCCCAAGAATCAGTGAAAATATCAGTCTAATCAGAAATCAATCCTGCAAAATTTTAGCAGAACATACATTAATATTGCTGTCTTTCAAACTCCCTGTTTAATAACCGTTCTTGGTTTGTGTGTCCATAGCAGTTACCTTAACAGAACGTGGACCACCTGCCAACACATCGGACTGAATTAGCAACTTCTACTCTCATTTTCTGTGATCTCTCTGGCAGCCTGGGTGAAACTGAAGCTGACTCTTCAACCTGCAGACGCCGAGGCTGATCTAAACGAGGAAGACCGGCGGATGATAGAAGAGATCAAGAGAATGCAGCTTTTGAGTGCCAGGAAAGCTGGAAATGTTAAGGTAAGAAGGAACCAGGGGAAACCAGGAGGCAGATTTAGGAAGCATTGTAGGGTTAGGACAGAATTACAAGCTTTGGCTTGTGGACCAGCATCTTACAACTGCTGAATAAAAAAAAAAGTGTGCCCTGCATTCGGAAGGCAAGGGACTAGCTCTTCTTGCAGTGCAAGTCAGAATGTCTGCTGTGAGAAGTCTGGTCTTTCCTGGCTCTGTCTGGATATTACGGGGACTGAAGCAGAGACTTTGCATGCAAAACATGCACTCTGCTACCAAACTATAGCCCTTCTGGTGTGAGCTGAATGTGCAGCTTGGTTGCGCCATAGCTAGCACAGCTTCAGCTGTTAGTGTGCGCACATAAATTCTCAACCATGGTTTAGTGTTGTGAGGATGAGACCAAGCTACATGGAAGAATATGGCCAGGAGGAAGACTTGGGTAAGAGTTTAGTCTCACTTTTACAGACTCCCAGCTTAGCATTATGTTTGAAGCAGGGAACCTAGTTTAAGCTAATAAGATTCATAACAAGGATGGTTATTCTGTTCTGTCGCTGACTGTGCTATTTTAATGCTGAATTCTTCTAATGTATTCATGGTTTTTTTAAACAAATCTGTATCTGCAGTATTTTATTGCATTTAATTTGTTTCTGTTTTGCTTGAAATATTTGCGAACTGCTTAGAGGTTTTTCTGAGATGTGAAGCTGTATACAAGTTCACTAAATAAAACAGATAACAAGCCAAGTTCAAGCCAGGTGTGAAGTTGTCTTGTTATGAAACTTAACAGAGCTTGTTTTAAACTGGGACTCCTGGTTCAAACATAATGCTAGGCAGGGATTCTGCTAGAGTGAAACTAAACTTTGCTAAAGTTGTCATGCTGGCCACATGGTAGAAGGAGGGGAAGAACACAAGCTTGATGTTTGGCATGGACTCATCCACATAGCGCTAAAACGTAACTCAATATTACAAGCAAATTTGGCCTATGTCTATTTATTAGCAGCAGATCATTAGTGTTTGTGGGACATACATACAAGCTTTCTGTCTGCAAGGACTCCTGTCAGATCCCTGTTGGTGAGGATCTCGTGTTTTATTTTTATCTCGGCAGTGAAACTGACATTAGGCTTGTTTTATGTATATATGCATGCGTGTGCATGCATGCACAGACACATTTTTAGTTTTATGTTGTAATTAGTACATCTTACATTGCAGTTTAGGGACGCGGGTGGTGCTGTGGTTTAAACTACAGAGCCTAGAGCTTGCCGATCAGAAGGTTGGCGGTTTGAATCCCCGCAACGGAGTGAGCTCCCGTTGCTTGGTCCCTGCTCCTGCCAACCTAGCAGTTCGAAAGCACATCAAAGTGCAAGTAGATACGGCGGGAAGGTAAACAGTGTTTCTGTGCTCTGCTCTGGTTTGCCAGAAGCAGCTTAGTCATGCTGGCCTCGTGACCTGGAAGCTGTATGCCGGCTCCCTCGGCCAGTAAAGTGAGATGAGCGCCGCAACCCCAGAGTTGTCCGCTACTAGACCTAACGATTAGGGGTCCCTTTACCTTTTTACATTGCAGTTTTATTGTAGTTATTTATGAAAACCAGACAATAGATTGTATGTTGTCAATTGAAAAGCATAAACAGGAAATAAGTGAGACTTGCGTAGCTGAATACCTGCTTTCCTTAATATACTCAAAATCCAAAGGAGCCGTAGTAATCTGCCCCACATTTTGAGGGCAAGTTTACACAGCTAATGTCATAGTCCCCACTGATCATTTCTTCTTTCCATCCCAGCTTGCCTTCCATTACGGGGTATTGCCAGAATTGATAAGACATTGATTCTGGTGAATCACCATATATAATACCAGATGCCAGCAACCATTCACTTTCACACTGCCAGTTGATAATAAAAAATATAAAGTTTTAACCCATTCTTAGTTTTATTGTATTAAGTCTCCTACTGCCTAGAGATAACTGTAATTAAGCGGCTTACAAATTGTTGAAATGACATAAAAAAACACCCCTTCCCTATCTTGCTGCAGTGGGTATGAAAGCTGCGCCCTCTGTCATCAGAGGACCTATGCAGAAGACCTGATTTTCAGCACCTTCATGTCACACTGATTTCACTCTCCCAACCCAGCATGCAGCAACGAGGATGAAAACTGGGCCAGCGGCGGATCTCGGGGTCTCCAATGTCTGTGGCGCCCTGTGCGATGCAAAAATTCAGCTCCCCTCCGCTTCTCGCACTCCATTCTAAATTGTAGTTGTGGCATCCCTGGCGGCACACCCAAGGCTCTGCGCCCAGTACATGCTCCCCTAAATCGGCCTTTTACTGGGCCTCCTTCTTCTCAGCTGATGCTCACCAATGAGCTATGGAGCAGAGAGGGACCTCCTCATTGCCATGATGGGGATAGAAATATCCCCGCCCCCAGCCAACCTGCATGAATTAGCTTTGTGGTGTGTTTTGTGCAACTCTGTGTATGTATAGCTTTTGTGTGTGTTTATAGGTTTTGCCCCACCCACCACTGGGAAACAGCTCCTGACCACAGATCCCGAGGAAATGCACACCCACCCCTACCTTTCAAATGCTAGTTTGCCTGCTTATGAAACTTCCGCCACTATGGAATATATATTGTCCAGAGTGGGCAGGACAGCCTTGACCTTATTCCCAGGTGTTGACATAGAATCATAGAATTGTAGAGTTAGAAGGGACCAACCCCATGGAATTCAGGAATCCCCTTCAGAAGAAATGGAATGAGCCTCAAGTGGCTGCCTAGGCCATATCCCACCTCCATACGTGCTTTCAGGGTTACTCATACAGCTTGCTCTCAAACAATAACAGATTTCCTGGCCTTCCATATACCCGAAGGAGCGTCTCCACCTTCATTGTCCAGCCTCCTCCTCTGAGGGACTTCTGCTGATACCCTCATTGACAGATGTGAAGTTACAGGGAACCAGGCAGAGGGCCTTCTCGGTGGTGGCGCCCGCCCTGTGGAACGCCCTCCCATCAGGTGTCAAGGAAATAAATAACTATCTGACTTTTAGAAGACATCTGAAGGCAGCCCTGTTTAGGGAAGTTTTTAATGTGTGATGTTTTATTCTGTTTTTAATATTCAGTTGACAACCGCCCAGAGTGCCTGTGGGAACCCAGTCAGATGGCGGGGTATAAATAATAAAGTATTATTTACCTTTTTACATTGCAGTTTTATTGTGGTTAGTTATGAAAACTTCCCTTTAAATGTTTGATGTTTTATCGTGCTGGGTAATAATAATAATAATAATAATAATAATAATAATAATTCATCTCAGGGATGCTTCTGCTGGCTTGTTTCTTCAATATTTTCTAGAAAGCCCATTTAAGGCCTGTATCTGATTATTCTAAAGTTCAAACACACACCTTATCCGGTCATTTTCAATCCTGCACATGTCTTTGATAGACAAGTATGACAAAGTAATGTGAGAAGCGACTGTGCTTCTTGACGTTGGGGTTGCAGCAGTGGTGGTGAGGAGGGAGACCTTTTGTATTAACGAACTCCTTAATGCCAGCAGCATCTTGCTTTTACGTTCTTGAATAACTCATAGATATAAATGCCTGTTGATTTTGTACCTGTGTGTCTTGTCTGTTCCCAGCGTAAGAGAACAATGCCTCTGCCTCCAGTGCTGACGTGGGGGTGAGGTGAGGCTTTGCAGCATGTTTTGAAGCGTTGAGTAATGCACCTGAATGCTGTTTTTCTCTAATTGCTTCCAAGAAACAGTTTTCACTCCAGGAAGCTGGAGTTGCTGAATTTTCTGCATGCATCTGAAAGAGGTTCCTTGTTTGTTTGTTTGACTGACAGTTTGCTGTGTGATCTTTGCTCTGAAAAGACGTGTTTTGTTTCAGCCTTTCTTACTGAAGCAGGCTGGTGTTTTTTGCTCTTTGTTTTTACTTGTGCCAAATAAGTTGTTTTTACTACATCAGGTAAACAAGAGGATATCTCTTTGCATTTACAGTATTGTATCGCTGCCTCCAAAGGAATAAGGGCAGCTTTTATAATTTCTCTCTCTGGCTCACAAAAGACTTGACGTTAACTGCAGAAAAGATGAGAATTTTTATTCTATTTTAATGGGCAATCTTGATCTGTACCATGCCCAAAAGTGTGCTTCGTTTCAGTAAAGCTGCAAACCTCACATGCCAGGGGTTTTCTTTATTCCTTTTTAGGAAGAGAGCCAAGTGGAGTTCAAAGCTTACGCTGTTCCCTTTTGCCCATGCATTATTTAGATTGGCATTTCAGTAAACTGGGTGACACCGGAGCTGTTGGAAATAGTCTTCAAATCTAGATTAGAAATTGCCTGCCTCTGTGAAGCCATCCACAGGTGCCTCTGCAAATGAACCACCTATCAGTAAAGTGTAGAATTAAAAGTTGCCTTTAACTGACGTTTAATAAAACCTTTACATTTTTATTGTGCTGATTGCAAGAATGTAGACCTACTTTGTGCATCAGGCAGATCAGTCTTTTCATAAATTCCATTCTGCTGAGAACAATACACTTTTGGGTGGTGATACTGCAGTTGTGCAATTTTCTCCCTGGGGAAATCCACCAAGCCGCCACATTTTTAGATAGACTCTGAAAGTGGGAGGGGTGGGTGGGACTACCGTAGGCTTCAACCTGTGTGCATTCAGCATGATGCACATGGCAAATTAAAAAATGCAAAATTTTAAAAAAAGGAGGGGCGGAAAGTAGTTCTAGGAAGAATGACTTTGGCAATCCCACCTGCCATTGAATCTAATGGGTTTTGACTATATGCAACTTTTGGCTTTAGGCACAATTCCCAGAACGTTATCCAACAACAACAACATTGCCCTTCAACACAAGATCTCAGAATAAAATTGTTGAAGGCTAATTTGTAGGCTAACTGTATTGTTATTCCAAAAGGTTCTTAATGACAAACTTCCCTGTTCTTTTGATTTGTTAGATTTTTCTACTGATGTCTATTCATTGCTTGTTCTTTGATCTTGATGGGTTTATGATGCTTGAACTTTGCAAGCAGCCTTGAAAATGCTTTTATTTTTAAATGCAAGATATAAGTGATAGAAATTTGTTAGAAGTGTTAGAAGGAAGTGGTGGGATAGCACTGGTGCCTTCACAACTTTTGCCTGTGTAGTCATATTTTCCTGATTTGGGTTGTTAAACTCCATCCCTAGTTTATATGTGCCACTAAATCGGGGCTCACTTTGACTCTCTCTGTCCATGGTGACATCTTGGCACGTTTGGAGGCAGTCTGACACCAAGTTGGGACTTGGAGGCAAGAGATTTGGTCCACTTCCTTTTCTATTCTTTAAAGTTAAAGATTTGTTGAGGTTTAGATTAGGAAGCCTTCTTTAAGACAAAGTTCTCTGATCTTCTTAATTTGGCAGTTGTTTGTACATGCAAGATTCATTGGTTTTATCTCTGCCCCATTGATTGTGACAGATCAAATATAAAAATATTTACATTAATTTGCTGAACTAATTTTGCTGTTGTGGATCTGTACTATTAAAGTATGCACTTTCTTTTTGTCTCGGATTCTTGACAGGATGGGCTGCGGGGAAACGGCTATGAAAGAATTTCTAGCTGCAGTTCTATTCTGAAGACAGACACAGAACTCTCAAAAACTTCAAGTGACAGTGAGCTGCAAAAGGACATTCGGATACAAGACTCCCAACTAGCTGAATGGCCTGTAGTAAGTGCAGCCCAGCCTAGGGTGGTATGTGGAACTGACCGTGCCCTTCCGGATGACTCTGAGATTACGTCTTTGACCAGTGACCAAAGTCATTTCAGCGACCAGCCGCGGGCACACTCAGAAAATCTCTCAGACTCCAGCCACAATGTTCACACTCCCTTGCCTATCGCCACAGACACAAGTCTGAAGGGGCTGACAGGTACCACCAAGGCAGCCACAGGAAAAGAAGCGAGTGCCTCAGCACAGGCAAAATTGGCTGCGGACACCTCTTCTACAGAATCTGCCAAACAAATTACATCCATTACTTTTGCATCCCGTAAAAGGACATCGTCTTCCCGGGTGCCCTGTGCCAGCATTCCTGAAGCCATTCCTTTGGAAACCCAGTCGATTAGCAATGAACAGCTGGAGTCTAGTAAGCTGCATGTGGGAACTCCTCAACCCTGCGCTTCTGCGAGCATGACAGCCGTTCATGTGCCAGATAAGAGTGTTGAATTTCGTCCGGGTGGAGACGGCCATCGTCATGTGCCCATGGTTGTCAGCAAGGAGGCATATCCTCAGGAAAAGAGTTCTGTCTCTATAGAGAATTCCCAGCCGATTTGCACTGATCAAAAGGTCCACTCAGTTACAGAGAATCGGGAAGAAACCCAGGCTGCTTACCAAGGCATTACTGGGCTAAAAAGATACGACAGGCCTTTAGTTAACGCTTCTGATAATAAATTTAACCCAGGAGAAACTATGGGTGATCCTCTCCGTCCCTTCAACCCACCTCAACAAAAGGCAAAGGATGCTTTTCAAGATGTCTCAAGAAGTTTTGCTGGTATTCCTCAGCCACACTTTCCTACAGGCAAGGAAAGTACATTGACGAAAGAGAACAAATCTGCCTCTGATCAATATTTATGCAGGGCTGAAGCCATGGACACTGGAAGCAGCAGCCCGTTATCCACTTCCTCCCCAGATCACATTTCAACGACCATTCCAGTCTCTCCTTCATCACCAACCCGGAAAGCCCTGTCTGGTGTCCACATGACCCTCTCTCCAAAGCATGTGGAATTGCCTCTTCCTAGTTTAATAGATGCTGGCGCTGAAAAGAGACGAGTTGGTGGATTTAAAAGCGACCCTCATCCAGCAACTCTAAATGATCCGAGTCATTCGTTGGAAGTGACCTCTAATTTGAAACCCACAGAACATTTCACAAGCATCCAGGATTCTGCATACTTTCCAAGATCACCTACACCAGATTCCCACTTTAAGCATTCCCATGTTCCAGTTGTAGCAAAACCAGCCCCAAGTCAGGAGCCACTGGAGATCAGGCAGATTTTCCCAGTTACAGACCGAGGGAGCGCAAGAATACCGGGTTCGTATTGGCAGAGTCCTGAAGAGAACTTAAAAACCACGGCCTCTTCCCAAACGGAAAAGATGTCGTCGGATGCCATCACTCAGATAACAACAGAAAGCCCTGAGAGGGCAACTTATTCTGCCGAGATATTTGTTAGCAATGACAGCGGTGACGTGGAAGCTCTGAGACCTTCTCATCGAAAGAGTCATGAAATTCTGGGTACTGCAGCTGCTCCCGTGAGCCACATGTCCGTTTTGAACAGGCAGGCTGGTGAGAAGTTTAATTTACTGTCCTTTGATCTGAAGAACTGTGCCTAATGAGCAAGGCAGCCTTGTTCATATTATATATTATCCCCTCTCAGTTGTGAGACCTACTTTCTCCTTGAGGGATATGTGAGCAAATCTACCAGTTTAGCTTGTGAATCCACTTCCACAGTTTCTGTGGGATGGAAAAGTCATACAAGGCAGGTGAGAGCCTTGTTCCTTACAGACCTTTACATGGACCGAAGTGTATACATTTAGGATCCTAGCTATGCCAACATATTATAAGGTTAAAGTAGTATCGCATTTGGTGCTAATTTTGTGTCCTTGTCTTGTCCACCTTGCTTTCCATGCCTGCAGGTACGCCAAGGTTGCTGCCATACAAACCACCTGGGAGCTCAGAGATGTACTACGTTCCCTGTCCAAAAGAAACCCTCAGACTCTCGCGGGTCCGATCAGAGACTACCATGGAGAGCTCCCACTCAGGTATTTCCTGTTGCTCCAAACTTTTATCTAAGCTCCTCAGTACCATGACTGTTCTCAGCAGAGCCAGGGAACTGACTTTGCATAAAATGCAAGAGCGTAAGCAGTTTGTTGTGCTGTGTTTAAATTTGTTGAATAGAGTTGAGCTGCAATAGTCTAGATTTACAATAGTTGTCGAGCAGAAACAGAACTCGTATGTGTGCTTTATTTAAGCTTTGCCTTTTGGTTTAAAATGGCTTTTTATATTTGAATGACAGGGGGAACAATTTAGTAGCTAGAAAGGCAGCACGATTTCTTTCTACCAGTGTTGGTGGACCCTAGATGTTTTTAATTTTCCTGGTTCTGCTTTGAACTACTGCATCATTCCAGTTCTTTCTCTCCCTCCAGCAATGTTTCCCTCTTTTGTTCCAGTTTTCTATGTGTTTTTATCTTTAGGTAAGGTATCAGTGAAGTATTCTGGGAAGCAGTTCAATGTTCAGGTTAAACAGATACCCAAAATGTTTGCGTTGTCTGTATTTGTACAAGAGCTTAGTTAACCTGTACTCTGTACATACTCAGAGGCATGCTTGCCTTTATTACTACTTGACCTGTAAAGTGGTTCTGAATAATGCTGAGTCCTACCACTGAATGGGAAACAGATTCCTTCTCATTTGGACCATCTTTCTAAGGTGTTGGACAGTGCTTCTTATTTGTTAAGTTCAATCACGAGACTGGCATGAATTTATTAGTCTTTCTTCCTCAAAGCAGGCAATAGTTTTGAGCTTCTCCCTGATCAAAAAGATGACCTGGTCAAAATTGGACCTCATGTGCTTTTAGGTTCTGTTGTTTGCCTATCCTGTTTGGTTGGAACCGGAACCAAGAAGACATAGCTAGTGGTTGGAATTCTGTGAACGTAGTTCTGTAATGTTCAGTTTGTAAGTTTATTGTTCTAGCTGAAAGTCATGACAAACCTCTAGCAAATAATACAGAACATTCATCCATAGTATAAGCCAACATCCCTGAAGTATGAGAGAGAAGATACCAGAGACACCATCTAGCTTGATTTCAGATTAAACCTCCGAATCACCACAACTTGAAGTGATTCAATCTAACTCATTATTCCTGTGTGTTATTAAGCTATTATTTTCACTCAAAAGAAACCCAACCGTTTCTGCCAGGGTGTACCTGTTTGCTTGTGTGAACAGAGGTTTCAAAAAGCAGTCTCTTGGATCTCTAAATAAGAGGCAGGCTAACAGATAATGAATGATCTCTTCCACCTGAGGTTGACCACAGACGCGAAGTCTGTCTACATAGAGGACCTTGTTGTAGCATCCATCCAAGACCACAGTGGAGTTCAGTAATGAGGATGCTTGTAATCCTAGAAGGCATACATCCACTAAATTAACTGATAGAGTTGGGATATGTCTCGTTTAATTGGGAAAATGTTAGGTGACCAAGTGCTGTTGACCCAGAATATAAATTGGCTTCCGTTGTAGACTTTAGAACTGTTACAACACAGAAACATGCTGCTGCAGGATGTTTATTTTTTCTGTGTCATTTTAAAAAATGTACTTTTTCCTTTCCCAGTCCTCTTTCGTATATATGCATATAAATTGGTCTCCCCATTCTCTGTCTTCTAACAGGATCAAACGATGCCACCCCTCCAAAATTTCCAGAACAGGTACTTGGCTCAGGGGATGAGATTCCACGAAGTCCTGTAGCTATCAAGCACAGAGAGGGCATCTATAGTAAAAGGGCTATTCCTAAGGAGGCTTGGACAGGAGAAGATGCAGGAGCACAGGAAGGTGTCAAAGGTAACTATTCTTCTATGTGTAACAAGAGCTGCTTTTGTGCCATCTGAATATTTATTACAGTTTGGAAGCCTCTTATGTGTTGTGCTAGATCTGGAGTGTCCCAAGAATGATTGTTTTGCTATGGGAGTTGAAATAACTTGTTGCTGTTGCTATAATCTGCCCTTCACCAAATGCTTCCAGGGGGAGCTAGAAAAATATCTTGGTTGAAAACAAAAACACACTACAGTGGTACCTCGGTTCTTGAAGTGCTTGGCTCCAGAACAAATCGGCTCCCGAATGCCGCAAACCGGGAAGTAAGTGTTCCGGTTTGCGAACGTTTTTTGGAAGCCAAACGTCTGACTCGGCTTCCGCTTCAGTGCAGGAAGCCGCACCTTGGTTTTCGAATTGTTTCGGGAGTCGAATGGACTCCCGGAACAGATTAAGTTTGAGAACCAAGGTACCACTGTATCATTAAAATATCAAACTAAAATTACGAAATTACAGAGTCACAAAAGTAACAGAAGAGCAGTTCAGAGCAATAGTACCGGAGGATAGTTTTAGGATGCCATGAAATGATGCTCTTTTTTATTCATCAGCAAAAGATGGTGGATGAAGATGATTTCTGAAAATGAAGGGCAAAATGATTAGATGCTGTGATCCCTGGAAAAAACACCTCGAGCCACAAGTAGTCTTTTAATGGGGGGTGGGCAGTGAATTTCTTAAGGGCAGCTGGGGAGTAAACTGTTAACCCTTCCTTCCCCCAACTGTAACCTCCAGGAAGATCGTACGCACCTCTGGCCCAGAAATCAGGCTTAGAAAAAAGTTACAAACTGTTTTTATATATGTGAGTGTGGTGCTTGCTGTTCCCATTTGTGGCCATGGATCTTCTACTTTTGAAATTTTTGATATCTGTATGGTAGTTTTTGTTATGTGAATGGTGCCACAGACCCACTGGGTGTGTTAGGCAGACTCCCTGGGGTCCATGGACCACCAATTGGGAACCACTGCCTTAAACCAATGCTTCTGGTCTGGACCCACTGCTTGGCTCCATAACCGAACCTAGAAACCTGGTCTTCCCTTTGTGCTCTTTCACTCAGTATCCTCTGGCAGTGCAGAACGAGCCAGCCAAAGTTTCTCTCACTGCCGAAGGAAGGAAAGGTGTTAAAACAGAATCTGCAAATGCCAAAAGAATTAGAGCAGAACAGCATAGTATTTTAGGGAGAGTGTGGACAGAATATATGAGCTTTCCCATGCAAGCTTTATAGGTTCATAACCGGCTGCGTTTCCACGTAAAAAAATCTCAGCGCAGCAACATGCTCAGAAGCTGAAGGAGAATTCTTGCCTTTGTGCCTTTGATCAGCTCTTGCCATGGAGTGACATACACAACTCTTGAAATGTTGGTATTAGAAGGAAGGGAGGACAGAAGAACGTTGGGGAGATGAGCACATTAAAAAATGTTCATGCCTCGGGCGAGGGTGTGTGTGGAGAGCTGTGTGTTCTGCCAGAGAGAGGGAAAAAACCCCCAGCCTATAACTAGATAATCTAAATTCAATAGCCCGAATAAATGCAGGCAGCCGTCCATTTTGCACAGCCTTATTTTAGCTTGAGGAAAGAGTTTGCACTGCCGTTTTATTTTCCTGACAAGATTCCACAAGTCTAGGCCAGCATAAGCAATTATTTTTGTTGTTGGTCTAGCAGAGGAGTAGAGTAGACAACTGCTTGCACAGAGAAACTAGTCTTCTCTGAGTTCATTTATACAACTCCATTTATAACTGTTGTTATTGCTCTGGCCCATAAACAAACTTGGAAGTGCATTGAAATGGATTTTAACCGTTGTGCTTATTAATTTTATTTGTTTCACTTCCGTTGTGTTTATGTTTTTCATTTTGTATTGTTGCTTTTTCATTATATTTATCTTCTTTTTTTGTATAAGTTTGACAGTTGTCTTATTTTTAAAGTTACTTTTTTCAAGGGATGATTTGACACGTTCTTCTAACTTATGTCACATTGGGAAAGGTCTGTTTTGAAAGGGAGCATACAAATCCCCAAATTAATGTATAAAAAGAAAATAAACTAAACATGTAAAGAGACTGCGTCTACAGTTGATGAATAGGTAAAGGTAAAGGTACCCCTGCCCGTGCAGGCCAGTCATGTCCGACTCTAGGGTTGTGCACCCATCTCACTTAAGAGGCCGGGGGCCAGCGCTGTCCGGAGACACTTCTGGGTCACGTGGCCAGCATGACGAAGCTGCTCTGGCGAGCCAGCACCAGCGCAGCGCACGGAAACGCCGTTTACCTTCCCGCTATAAAGCGGTACCTATTTATCTACTTGCACTTAGGGGTGCTTTCGAACTGCTAGGTGGGCAGGAGCTGGGACCGAAAGACGGGAGCTCACCCCGCCGCGGAGATTTGAACCGCCGACCATACGATCAGCAAGTCCTAGGCACTGAGGTTTTACCCACAGCGCCACCCGCGTCCAGTTGATGAATAGCACTGTCAATTTAGAATGAGAACCATCATGTATTGTAGCTGGGTTTTTTTCCAGCCAAACTTAAATATTTCATTTTCTTTTCCCTTCCTTTCCCCCTTTAGGAAGTCCCAAAGTCCCAAATCCCTTGGAATCTGTGGCAGCTACCCATTCAGTGTTCAGATCTGCTCAGTTTTACCTGCATCACCCAGTGCCTCTGCAGCATGGAATTGACTTCCTTGCTGGGAATGATGCCTTGGGACAGTATGCAGTGCAAGAGCGCCCAGCCCTTCCTTCAAAAGACATTTTCCAGTACGACGGAACATCCAGAAGAGGTCAGGCAGTTTTCTCTCCGCACCAGCCAACAGGAGAGGAGAGGTTTTCTCCACCGAATTTTGAGCCAGATTACAGTGTGCTGGAGGAATTGAGGTTCAATGAGACTTTGGAGAGAGGCTCTCCAAGGAAGGAACTAAAACAGCCTGATGTGAGGAAAAGTGGCCACAAATTGTCCAAAGACCAGCTTCTTCCAAGCAGCCAAAGGAGCAGCTTAAAAGAGAAGCGGGTAGCCGATCTCCCAGCAATGCAAAGTGCTCCTTTCACAGGCAGTTTAGATGAACTCTGGGCTAAATACTTGGAGCGTCAGAAGCAGCACCAGCTACGTAGTCCGAGTGGCAGCAGCAGAAGTGAGCTGTCTCTGGTAGAGCGACTTGATAGATTAGCCAGGCTTCTGCAAAACCCGGTTAGGCACACCCTGGTGCCTGCCAAGGATGAAGATGTCCGTGTCCAAGTGGAACCAAAGGGGAAAGAGTCAAAGAAGATCAGTTCCCAAGCAAATAAGGCGTACAAAGGTAGAGTTGCAATCCATAGCCCCAGGGGAAAGGCGGAAGAGAGCCCAGAGGACACCAGCAATACAAGGCTATCAAAATCTAGGCACTGTAAAGTTGGCAGCGCCACAGCTCTTTACCACATGGATCGAAATTTGGAGCAGCGTCGGAATTCGGCAATTCTGAGCGACACCTCTTCTGAAATGAGGCCTGTGAAAGATTCCAGCGTGTTAACCGACATCACCTCCGATTCAGAAGTGACTCAGCCCGAGACGGACACTGCGTCTCGGACGGAGGCAAGTGTTTCCGTTTCCACGATTGACACAGAGAGGCTGATCCGGGCCTTTGGGCAGGACAGAGTGCAGGTGTCCCCCAAACTGTCCCAGCTCTACAGCGCCATCCGACACCAGAAGACGCGCTCGGAGAAGCACGCCAAGGGGAGCAGGAAAGACAGGGCAGCAGACTACCAAAGAATGGCTCATGCTGAGCCAAAAAGAAAAGAGACCCAGGTAAGTATAATAAATAATAAGAAGAACTTTTTATTTATACCCCGCCCTTCCCGGTTCAAAAACCGGGCTCAGGGCGGCTAACAACAAATTTGAAACACTTAATTGTAAAAGCAGCATAAAATACAGTATAAAAACACGAATAACAAAATTCAAAGTTCAGAAATCAATTTGGGGGAAATCCATCTAATAAGCATTAGATAGTCCTTCCCATCTTTCTGTCATGGCCTGCTAAGCTTTGCAATAATAATAATAATAATATTTTTTTATTTATACCCCACCCTTCCCGGTTCAGAAAACCAGGCTCAGGGCGGCTAACAACAAAACTTAATTGTGATACAACAAAAAACAGCCTAAAATACATTATAAAAGCATGAATAACAATAAATTCAAAGTTCTAAAATCAATTTGGGGGAAATCCATCTAATAAGCATTAGATAGTCACCAGGGCTAGCTGGCTGAATTAGTCCTACTTGGGCCAGCGAGGAGGCCAGGGGAGAATTAGCTGTGGGGTCTCAGAGCGGGTAATCTTCATAAAAGGGGAGGGGGAGGGAAGAGAAGGGAAATAAAAGATCAGACTGAATTCAAATTAAAGGCCAGGCGGAATAGCTCTGTCTTATAGGCCTGACAGAAGGAGGTTAAATCCTGCAGGGCCCTAGTCTCATGGGACAGAGCATTCCACCAGGTTGGAGCCATCACTGAAAAGGCCCTGGCCCTGGTGGAGGATAGTCTGACTTCCTTAGGGCCTGGGACCTCTAAACCAGTGTTTCCCAACCTTTTTTGGGCAAAGGCACACTTGTTTCATGAAAAAAATCTCGAGGCACACCACCATGCCAGATGGGGAAAGGTCACTTTTTACTTATGTAAAAAAAAATAAAAAAATAGTAACAGCATAAAAGGTAATGGTTAGGCTAGCATCCCTCTTCCAAATATGCTAGGTTTTTATTTGCAGGGACTGTTCTACATGGGAAAGCATTCAGCACTGTCATTCTCCCATCTGCCATCTGAATTGGTACTATTCTGGGTCAACTTACTCTGCTGCATGTGTAGATGAAAATGGCACCAAGTGTGGGGGAGGGGGCAGAACAGGTTTCAGATACAGGATATTAAGCATACACGTACTTCAGATTGAACTGGTTGCTTGCTTTGCAAGTTTTCATTTCCCAAATGACTGCCTTGGCAAGCGCAATACCTAGCAGGCTCAACGCCGGTCTCGCGCTGCCGCTTCCCGCGCTCTCAAGGACCTGGGAGGAGGAAGGCGTGAAGGGAATCCCGAAGGCGCGAAAACCTCGCGCATGCGCAGGCCTTCCACCTGCGACAGCCCAGTAGGCCGGCCGAAGCGAGCGGCGATGGGATGTGGGAGCTCGCTCGCTCGCCGCCCCGCATGTGCCTATGTGGGGCACGTTACAGCCCCGTGACGTCAGCGCCACGCAGGCAGCCAGGCAGGCAGACGGCGAGAGCCCCGCGCTGGGCGGCCTCTCCTCGCCGCTGCCGCCCCGCCTCTCGCCGCCCGACTCGCCCGCCTCCCTCCCACGGCACACCAGGCAACATCTCGCGGCACACTAGTGTGCCGCGGAACACCAGTTGGGAAACACTGCTCTAAACTAAGGTCCTCTGCGGGGCAGACCAGGAGAGGCGGTCCCGTAAATACGAGGGCCCTAAGCCCAAGTATGTGGCATAGGAACCTGTAGGGTAATCTACAGCAAAAAGTTTACTGTGATCTATGATCTGCATAAAACAGGTGAAAGGAAAGCGTGACAACTAGCCTTTAATTTGAAGATCAGCTAAGCTATGTGGGCGGAGGCAGGCTAATCTTCATTGGGGTCTCTCTGTCTTTCTCCTCCTCCACTGCATCAGCTGAGCTGAGGCCTCTGCGTGTAAGAGTATGGAAAGGTCAGCCTTCTTGTCCTTTAGCTTTTGTAAGCAGCAGGTGAAATGGTCTTTAGCTGTGCCTTCATTGTACATCTTTAGACACTGGGCGAAAACGTTCCTCTTCAACCAGGCCTTTGGCTGATTAACAGCCCACGTCCCTTTAAACGTTTTTGTGGGAATCGGCTTTTTTGTTTGGCTTTGTTTTTGTTCTTGTTTTTATTATGTACTTTGTGGCCTTATTCTGTGGTTCATCCTGATATCTCAGAACAAAGGGTGGCATACAAATTTTAGTAGTAGCAGTAGTAATAATAATAATAATAATTGTAATAATAATAATCCTGTCCTACTTCATAATATAGATGGGGACATGACGTAATAAAGAGGGGGCATCATGTCCACTGTTGTTGCTAATTTATATGCCAAAGTGGTTTCTTATAATCACTCTGACTCCCCCTCCCCTTTCATAAGAACTTGCATGAAAGCGGCCTCCCAATTTTTCTCACAGGCCCATATAAGTTCAGCACAAACAGTTGGGCCTGGTCAGCATTTAAGGTCCCCAACCCTAATCTGCGGGTTGCCATCTGATTGGATTTTATTCTGATCCTGATCTGATTTGAGGATGTATTTTAATTGATTGTCTGGTTTTATGTTAATGTGTTACACATTTGAAGTTAGCCGCTCTGAGCTCGGCTTCGGCTGGGGAGGGTGGGATATAAATAAAAATTATTATTATTATTATTATTATTATTATTATTATTATTATTATTATTATTATATTGGGGTCTCACCCCAGATGGAGGCCAGTAACTTTCCTTCCGTACCTCCCCACCAAGCAACATACATTCATCCAAGCTGGAAGCCATGAACAGGGGGGATAATTGTCCCATCCTCATGACCACAGAAGTGACGATTTCTGAAGGAAATGGATGTGGACATTGTGTTCTAAAAAGCTAGCTAGCTTGTTTTTCAGAGCCAAGGTGGTGCTCTTTGTGTGCGTGTGAGAGAGACTGGCTGATTTGATTCCTTTCCAAACACCGAGAAACGAACTTGCAGTCCTCTGAGACCTTCATGCATCTGCCTGATTCTTTCCTTTAGGCAACGGACTCTTTCATTTCTTCGGATTCAGTTTCTACCCTCAGCAGCTCGCTTGGACCAAGCCCTGCTCTCAGTAGCAAGCGGAGCAGGCGGATGTTGAACAAGGCTGTCCAGGCAGGTGAGCAGCTCTCATCCCGACTCTTGCCTTCATGTCTGCGCTCTTGCCTTTTTGTTGTGATCCTCTTCAGAGTCCCTCGCTCTTACTTCAGTCAGCCAGGTGTGCTTGCAGAGCTTTCTCCGCCTGCACATCTTTGCAGCTCAGATCCTTTCAAAAAACGGATAACAAGTTGAACTCCGGTGAAATGGCACTCCCCTTCCCTCCACGGGCTTCTTTGATGCTAGCAGGTAGTTCCTTTGTCCGTACTGTGGGCTTTCTTGACTCTGGTCTCGCAATAAATCTTGGGTCAGAGAACTGACTTGTTCTGTGTGGTATTTTCCCCACTTGCAAGCACAGTCGTAAACTTTCTCACTACTGCAAATAATTGTCCGTTCTCTTGCTCAGACGGCTGGAGCTTCACTCCTTATTTGATGATGTGAATCTTGCTCTTATCTGTTGTGTGATTTCTGTTCTGGGACAAAACTTATCTAAAAACGGAGGCCAGTTATATACAACCGTGTACTATCCTCACCCACTATTAAAACTGGAGCCATGTACATCCTCCAGTTTTCTGCAGGTCTATACAGTGGTGCCCCGCAAGACGAATGCCTCGCAAGACGGAAAACTCGCTAGACGAAAGAGTTTTCCGTTTTGGAGGTGCTTCGTAAAATGAATCTCCTATGGGCTTGCTTCGCAAGACGAAAATGTCTTGCGAGTTCCTGCTGGTTTTTCCCCCCTCCCCCCTTTTTCTAAGCCGCTAAGCCGCTTATCAGCTGATCCGATCAGCAGATAAGCTGCTAAAAGCTGCTAATGGCACTAATCCGCTAATCCGTCAATGGGCTTGCTTCGCAAGACGAAAAAACCGCTAGACGAAGAGAATCACAGAACGGATTCTTTTCGTCTTGCGAGGCACCACTGTACATTATTGGCAGAATGAAGAGTTTTTGAGTTGGAGGGGACCTAAGGACATGTGCTCCAGCCCTCCTCCTCTGAGGCAGGGTGAGGGATGCAGGAATTCCACATTTCATAAGACAGGCATGGTTCTTGGTGTGTTTTGTTTGGTTAAATCATGGGTAGGCAAACTAAGGGCCGGGGGCCGGATCCGTCCCAGTCGCCTTCTAAATCCGGTCTGCGGATGGTCAGTGTTTTTACATGAGTAGAATGTGTCCTTTTATTTAAAAGCATCTCTGGGTTATTTGTGGGGCACAGAAATTTGTTTATTCCCCCCCCCAAAAAAAAATATAGTCTGGCCCCCCCCCCAAGGTCTGCGGGACAGTGGACTGGCGCTCCGCTGAAAAAGTTTGCTGACCCCTGGGTTAAATCAAAGTTCTCCCTGTTAAGATATGGAGTCCTCTGCTGCATCAGGCCGGAGTTCCACCTAGTCTAGCATTCTGTTCTCATGCCCGTGCAGGTTGAAAAATGAGTTAGAAGAGTCTTCTGAAATTTCTGATCCCATTGTGTGGTTTCAGCAACATGTTCAGTGCTTGGATGCAGACTCTGTGCAGGGCTTCTTGTTCTACAGACTAATGTATATTGGGGGGAAAGCAAGTATGTATATTCAGAAAATGAACATGGAAGCACACGTGACAAAATCAATACATGGAAATAATAAATCCTGTAGCTAGGCTACTATATCTGATGATTTTGCTGTGTGTATGTGTCATTTTTCATTCTGCATAGCTCTTCGCACTGTTCATTGTTGCGTGAGCATCCTTCAGAATTTCAAGGAAGGAGATGTTGCTACAAGTCCTGGACATTCCAGTTTCTGTCCAAAAATACTGTATATTTCTCATATTTTTAAAGACTCAGAAACCAAGAGGAAAGTAAAAAAAGAAGTCAGGATCTTTGCTTTTCATATCTTGTTTCTGTTTTATTAACTTTGAGCAGGTTTCACATGTGGGTCTAATTCCAGAATTTAATGCTACTCTGGGTTATTTGTGGGGCCTGCCTGGTGTTTTTACATGTGTAGAATGTTTGCTTTTATTTATAATGCATATATTATATATATTATATTATGCAAATGTGCGTATTTTTCAATGTGTCTAGAGCAGACCGTGTCAAGCCAGCCCATAATCAGTTTGCAATGTGTGGCCTTCTGTGGTAAACATTGAAAAATCAATTGTTAAAATACAATTAAACACCAATTGAATTAAAATAGAATTACATGCATAAAACCTGTTTAGAACATACCACTATCAAATCCCTTTCTTTTGAACCCCAGGAGACTTTGAGATTGTGAACAGCGCCACCAAGAAGCACACCCGAGACGTCGGCCTGACTTTCCCCACTCCGACACCCAGCCAGGCGAGGCTGCGGGAAGATCCCGAGAGTGGGACGGAGGGCGAATTTGCTCAGCTGGATGGGTTCCTTCTGGAAAGCAAGGGCAAGCAGAGGAGGCAGCATGGCAGGCTTCTTGCAGAGAAAAAGCCGAGGAGGAACAAGCCACGGTGGCGGCAAGGTCTCTGACCAGCGTTGCATCTTTTGTGAATGAGGAAGGACTCGCGTGGTCCTCCAGACTTTTGTCTGTTGCTCTGGTGCCATAAAAACCAGCAGTTAGCTGCACGTAGAGGAGAGCGCACACACATCATAACAAATAAAAGGTGGCTATAAAACGCACCATTGTACCCACACACCAGTAGATTGATAGGGAGTTACATGTGCTACTGTTTCTTCTGTAGCCGATTT
The DNA here is from genome assembly GCF_965112155.1 of Podarcis liolepis. NCBI lineage: Eukaryota > Metazoa > Chordata > Lepidosauria > Squamata > Lacertidae > Podarcis > Podarcis liolepis. Next base: position 4,403,263 of record NC_139564.1, read on the forward strand.
CCCTGTCCTGCCCCTGTTGATAGGCTCGTTCACGGCTATCCGTGGGATGAATCTTTGGTTCCACTAGGGATGGGGAGTCAGACAATTCTGACAAAGAGCCTCGGGGCAAGACGAAGGCAGGCGAGCCTGCGTCAGCCTGCCTCTAGGATGTGGCCATAAGCAAAAAATAAATGAGAGTTCCAGGTTAACTTTTGCAAATACAGTAGTACCTCAGGTTAAGTACTTAATTCGTTCCGGAGGTCCGTTCTTAACCTGAAACTGTTCTTAACCTGAAGAACCACTTTAGCCTATGGGGCCTCCTGCTGCTTCTGCGCCACCGGAGCACGATTTTCTGTTCTTACCCTGAAGCAAAGTTCTTAACCTGAGATACTATTTGTGGGTTAGCGGAGTCTGTAACCTGAAGCATCTGTAACCTGAAGCGTCTGTAACCCGAGGTACCACTGTATGCTATGTAGCTACTGCCCTTTGATCAGAAGAGCAAGCAAAATACAACACAGTCCCTGTCTGTAGTGGTTGGGAGTTACTCGTGCGTAATCCTGCTCCGTTTGAGCATCGGATTGCCTGGTTAAACCCTCCGGACTACGCAGCCCATATTTGCGTGGCTGCCCTTAGTCACTCGTAGAATCTGTCTTTGGGCATTTCTTAAAGCGTTGCCAACATAAGAGTTGTTTGACGCCCAATCGTTTCCGCCTCTCACTGCGCGGGAGTCTCCTGCGCAGGGTGGGCATGGGCAGCGGGGTGCTTGGGCTCTCCTCGCTAACTTCCAACGAAGAGTCCTGGAGCCCCTGCACCTCCCTGTCCCATTGCTCTCCTGGATCCCTGGTGTTACACTCATTCTCTTCCCCTTCTTCCCGGCTAAGTCTCCCTCTAGCGCTTGGACCTTCCCCTGCAGAATCAGAGACCCTCTCCTTCTCCCGTGCCTCTGATGGCAGTTCCCTGACACTGTCCGAAAGGGGTTCTTAACCCAAGGTACTATTTCTGGGTTAGCAGAGTCTGTAACCTGAAGCCTATGTAACCCAAGGTACCACTGTACAGGCATACTTCGGGTTGAGCATTTTCGGGTTGCGCTCTGTGGCGACCCGGAAGTAATGGAACGCGTTACTTCCGGGTTTTGCCACATGCACAGATGCACAAAATGACGTCACACGCATGCACAGAAGTGGTGAATCACGACTGGTGCATGCGGGTTGTGTTCGCTTCAGGATGCAAACGGGGCTCTGGAACGGATTCCATTCGCATTCAGAAGTACCACTGTAAGTAAATACAATATGGGGTGTGTGGGATCCTAGTTCATATGTTCCTATCCAAAACACTCTTGGTCTCAAAACTACCCAAAAGCAGGTAGATTGCATTGCTTAATCCAGGGGCGAGGAATCTGTGGCCTACCAGATGATGTTGTGTTGCAATTTGCATAATCCCAGGGAGTGGGGGATTGGAGGGCCCCTGCCTTGCTTAATCCAGGAAGTGCAGCTCAGCTTCAAATTCCAAGAGATTCTGAGGCTCACTTCCCCAGAGGCATCTCTCGGGAGTACCCACCCCAACCCCAGATCTCTTGCTTGGTTTTCTTGTGCAGTCACGCTGGCCCTGCAGATACTGCTACTACCACAGTCTTAAACTTGTTTAGCGCAACACAACATGCTAGGCACAGGCCAGGAAGAAAAAGGGTTCTATATTACACTGCCACAGGTTGCTCTTATTTGGTTTTGTTTATGCAATAATAATTCACACCCCACATCTTTGAAAGGGCTGTCAGCGCTGCAGGCAAAACATGGAAACATCATATCATATTAGAACAATGAGGAATAAAACAAAAAACAATTCAGCAGCAAAACCACTTATTTAACCTGCAAAAAATAAAATCAGGGAGAGAGTGCAGCCCTCAAAAGTTGGTTTAAATGGTTGCCAAATTACCCCCTGCCAAACCACCTGGGCCAGTGAATTCCACAGCCTGGATGCTTCCATGGAAGAGGACCAATCCTGTGCCCTTGTCCTCTGCACCTTCAAAGGCAGGTCATGCAGCAGGTCCTCACCTGGTGGCTGCTGTGTGCCAGTACAGAAGACAGGCCTTCAGACACCCCAAACAATTTAAGGCTTTAAACGTGCTAATAAATTGGGACCAGAAGCAAACAGATTTCGTTTCATCATCAGGAGATCTGGGGGATTTTCTGCTATCTGTCTCCTAAAGCTATGAAATAGCAGACTGATTAAAACTATACAGAGCAAGATGTTTTAAACAAACACTGCATGAGGGGAAAATATTTGTTCCTCAGCTTTGACCGCACGCTGACAGTAAATCCAATACCCTTTTGTATTTACTTTTCCATACCTTTTTGGGTTTTTTAAAATTTCTTATTACTTCTGGTTGTAGACAATGCAAATCATAGCCTAGTCCTTGTTTTTGGTGGTATAAAGAAGGGAGGGGAAGATTCTCAGATGCAAGAGGAAAGAATGACTATATGGTACTTCAAAAACCAGCATACACATCAGGAGTCTCTGGTCACTGTGGCTTCTAGGGAGAGAGATGGCAGGGAGGGTCATCACTGTGGGGATATACCAGTGGGGACACTGGGTTTCCTCTGCCAGAGTGTCTGCACAGCGACAATCCCAACCCCCTTTCCCTCCCAGTAAGCTGCCGTGACCCAAGAGCCAGAAGCCCAAGGATTCACCCCTGTTCTCTTTGCCATCTCTCCCTGCCCCCCATGCACATATCTTATGTTTTCCCCCAAGGATTCTTTCAACAAAGAAAACAAATGCTGAACCCCAAAGCAAAATAAGATCTGTTGATAATAATCCATAATTAATAATGATTTGCTATACTTTTCCATCTCTTTTTAAATCCCATCAACCAACATTTTTGCAAAGGCCTGGTAAGAGTGCAGAGCATTTAATGTACAGTGGTTACAGACGCTTCGGGTTACAAACTCTGCTAACCAGGAAGTGGTTAAGAACTTTACCCCAGGATAATAATGGAAATCGTGCACCAGCAGCAACAGGAGGCCCCATTAGCAAAAGCATGCCTCAGGTTAAGAACCGTTTCAGGTTAAGAACGGACCTCTGGAACGAATTAAGTTCTTAACCCGAGGCACCACTGTACTAAAATGTTGACTTCCTCTCCTGGATTGTTTGCTGCTTCCATGCTTCTTCACTCTTTGTTCTGTGCCATTTTATCTTTGCTAAATCCCTAAATTTGGGGAGTGGCATACATTATATATGCAGCTGTGATGTGCCTATGTCTGCTCTGAACATCGTCTTGGAACTTTTACAGTTGCAGAGGACAGCCCAGAGCAAAAGGGGGCAAATGGCGGAGGTAGCCCCCTGTTTTCGTGCCTTCTTGTCTTTTATAAGTGAACTGCAGCGGGAATGAACAATTTACATTCCTTTTTTTTTAAAGCGTTCTTCTTTCCCCTGCCCCAGGGGTTTCCTGGTTTGTTTCGGCAAAGGATTTGAAACCTGACTTCAGAAAAGGATCCAGCTACGTTTCTGATCCTGGTCCCTCCTGGTTTGAAGCCGTGCCCGACCCGAAGCCCTGGCGAGAGCCCCTCCGGGAGAAAAACTGGCAGGAGGATCACAGCGAGCTGCAGGTGTGTCTGATGGCTCCATCGAGAGACGTTGAGAATAAGCCGCCCCCACCTTTTGTGAAAATGACACTGCAGGTAAAATCCAGGCGCTGCCTTGGACTGCTTGCCTGGCTTTGGCTGTCCCATTTGCAAGTGCTTTGGTTGTCAGATGAACTGAGCCACCCATCAGTTTAACAGATGCAGCATGTGTGCCTCTGTGTGTATCTATGTGTCTGTCTGTGTGGTGTAGTGGTTAAGAGCGGTAGTCTCATAATCTGGTGAACTGGGTTCGCGTCTCCGCTCCTCCACATGCAGCTGCTGGGTGACCTTGGGCTAGTCACACTTCTCTGAAGTCTCTCAGCCCCACTCGCCTCACAGAGTGTTTGTTGTGGGGGAGGAAGGGAAAGGAGAATGTTAGCCGCTTTGAGACTCCTTAGGGTAGTGATAAAGCGGGATATCAAATCCAAACTCTTGTCCCCTTCTCTCTTTAAAATATGTAAGGGCTGGGCAGGAATAGAATAGAACAGCCTTTCTCAATCTGTGGCTCCCCAGATGATGTTGGACTACAACTCCCATCACCCCTGGCTAGCAAGGCCAGAGCTCAGGGATGATGGGAGTTGTAGTCCAACAACATCTGGGGACCCACAGGTTGAGAACCGCTGGAATAGAACCTACTTTGCCTTCCGTTCTACCCTTATTCTAACTCTAATGGCTCCGAGGGCCGATCTTTTCTGCTGGATGGGGCCCATCCTTCTTTAGCATAAACATGGCATGTGCCAGCAGGGAAAAGATGATGCTAACAACTGCTGGGCAGGTGGGGTTTGCACAGCCCCCACTGGTTCAGATGATGGAATAGAGGAAATGTAAAGCTGTTTGTCTGCATTCACCAGCTTATCCCTGCCTTCAAATTCCAGTCCAAATCAAACAGTTCTCACGCTTCCTGCACTTGACATTACACTTCTGATGGCAAGGGGGTTGTGAGGATGGGGGAAGCGCTCTCATCCTGCTTCCATTGCGCTTTGGCAGATCTGGCAGCCAGCAGGCTCTTGTGAAGCCCCCTCCCCAAGACTAATATTGAACCGTGTTAATTTCCCCATGTATCCATTTCATTTACAGTCACCGAGAGGCCTCCCTCATTGCACGGAGACTTCTTTTTGTCCCATGTGCACACTCCAACCAGCTTGTTTAAGCTTAAGTACTTATCCCTTTTACAAAAATGTAGCTACGCTTATTCCCAGCCTGGTATCTTTCCAATTGGTTGTCCAAGATCAAAGCATTTGTTAACAAGACCCACAGAGAGATCCCTTCGCCTTTTGTAGATGCAATATTCTGTACATTGCGTGCATAATTCTTTTCTTCTGAGGCATGCTTTCAGTGCTTTGTTAATGGGGTTAGCTATTTTTGACATTTCCTCAGCCTTAAGTGGAGCTTCTGAAGCAGCTCTTATTTTTGTTTTCCAACTCAGGAGTCTCTTGCACTGCACCGTCCTGATTTCATCTCCAGCTCCGGGGAGCGTGTGAAGCGCCTCAAGCTAATAATGGAAGAAAGGAAACTGCAGAGCATGCTCCAGGGCGAGAGAGAAGAATTATTTAATGCTCGTGAAGAGAGAAGAAGTTTCCATCTTCCTAACAGAGGTGCCTTCCTTATTACAGACATGGGTCGCATGCCAAAGGAGGGGTGTTATGCGTCTGGGGAAAGCTGGGCAAGGCCTTTGCTGCTGAAGAGGCAAGCCATTGCTGAAGAGGCAAGCAGCTTGTCTCTCTACACTCCCTATTGTTGTAAACAAAAATATGCCCTTTTCCCTTATGGGGTATCCAAGAGCCCATATAGAGTCCTTACATAGGTTCCCTATTGGTAGGAGAGAATAACAGAGGCCAACCAGAGAATATTGAGAAGCAAAGCAGCTAGTAAGCTTGATCTTTATTGATCTGTTGCAACAGAGTGCTCCCCTCACCTGCAGGAGAGAGGAGGAACCCAGAAAAATGGCGCACAAGGCCTTATAAAGACTTTTGAAATTCCCACCCTGTAGATCAAGACCACCCCCAGAAACATCATACACACATCACAGGAGGGGTGTAACCTAAGACCACCCCTCAGATACATCACACCTACATCACAGAAAAGGTGGCCTTAAAACAGAAATTTGAATGTTGTTTTTCTCCTGTCGTTGTTTATCTCCTGTCTGCCAGGTCACTTGATTGGATTGCCTGGGGAGCCTGGCCAGTCTTTTGTAGTGATAAATACTTAGTTCCTGGGCCAGGTCACAGGCTCACACCCTATTCAAACACAGACATACCCTTAAGACAGGATTTGCGAAGGAAAAGACAATGGGGAGGCTTTTCCATTTTCATTTGACCTTGCAGAGAAAACATTTGGTCAGTTTGGGACAGTTTGCAAATCAAAATGGTTCCAGGTTGGTCTTCCTGTGCTGATCTATGTATGTGCTTGGCTGGTACACTTATGAACATTTAACATATATCTGAGACCTCGAAGTTCCTATCACACTATGCATTCCAGTTGTTGGGAATCACAAGTGGAGAGAGGGCTGTGGCCTTCCCATTGCGGCATCTGGTTCGCCACTGTGATGACAGGATGCTAGACTAGTCGGGCCACTGGCCTCATCCAGCAAGGCTTTTCTTACATCCTTCCATTTGGCAGTGGAAACTGCCATAGCAGAAACAGCAAGCAGCCAGACTCTGTGTGCGCCGCTCGCTCCTGCACAGTTATATCACATCTTTGGATCAAGGCTGCCATATATTTCCCTAGCAGCAATGATGGACACAAGTCGTGTCTCTCTGTAGGGCATGGCATGGCGTAAATAGCCAGTTTTATATTCAGAAAAGGCTAATGGGCAGTGCGCTGTAGGCTTGGAGAGCTGCCCTGTTTTAACCCCAAACAACTAAAAATAGATTCAACCTGTGACTGAGCATTGCATGGCCATTTTTCTGCAGAGTGGCTGTTCATAGACGATTGTTGCCATGGATTTTTCTTTCTTTAGCAAAGCACATTCTTGCGGTGGTAAAGGGTGTTAGAAAAGCAGCAAAGCTAGAGAAAGTGCCATTTTTGCTCCACTTGCCCATGGTATGCTGATTTTACTTAGTTGCAAAATCATGAGGGGTGTGTGTGTGTGTGTATTTGTATTATAGTAGTAGTTTTTAAAAAACAACAACAAACCACCAAGAGCGTTCCACCAGTTCGGAGCCATCACTGAGAAGGCCCTGGCCCTGGTGGAGGATAGTCTGACTTCCTTAGGGCCTGGGACCTCTAAGCTATGATTATTCATGGACCTTAAGATCCTCTGCGGGGCAGACCAGGAGAGGCGGTCCCATAAATATGAGGGCCCTAAGCTACAAAGGGCTTTAAAGGTCAAAACCAGCACCTTAAACCTGACCCTCTACGGCTTCTGTGGTCCAAAAAGGGTCAGGAGGGAGGAGCTCCCGTCTCCTGGTCAGATTGGCACAATGGTCTTTACATCAGAGGATGAAGCACAAGACCAGGGGTTGGCAACCTGCGTCCCATGGGCCACAAGCGCCCCATGGGGGTCATTTAAACCAGTGTTCCCCAACCTTGGGCCTCCAGCTGTTTTTGGACTACAACTCCCATCATCCCTCGCTAGCAAGTCCAGTGGTCAAGGATGATGGGAGTTGTAGTCCAAAAACAGCTGGAGGTCCAAGGTTGGGGAACACTGATTTAAACAGCCCACAAGCCGCCCCCGAACTGAGCCGCCCACTCGGCGAGTCCCTGCGCACTGCGCTAAAACAGCGCAGAGCGGAGACTTACTTCCGCGGTGCCGGAAATTGCGTCTGCGCAGACACAATCCAGCCCACAGAGCGATCTCCGCAGGAGTGAACCAGCCCAGGTGAGGTAAACCTTGCTGACCCTTCACAAGACCTTGTTTCTGAGGACTGATGGCCCACTCTTAGCATCACCAGATCTTACGAGCTTCTATCTTGGCACAGCATCTTGGAGGATGAGATCAGTTGTCTGGCGCATTAACGTTTTGAATTGTGCTGTACTCATCATTTTTCCTGCTTTGTTTAGACTACAGGGCTATGCAGAAGAGAAGAGCAATTTCCAAGAATGAAATGGTTCAGAGATCAAAACGGTAAGGCTGCTTTTGATTGGAGGACAACCCTGTTATATTTTTGCATATGGATAAACCTCATATATTCATTTTCTAACGCGAGTTAGAAAATGAACAAGATAAAAAAATTCCTTCCAGTAGCACCTTAAAGACCAACTAAGTTAGTTCTTGGTATGAGCTTTCGTGTGCATGCACACTTCTTCAGATACCTGAAGATACACTTCTTCAGATACCTTCAGGTATCTGAAGAAGTGTGCATGCACACGAAAGCTCATACCAAGAACTAACTTAGTTGGTCTTTAAGGTGCTACTGGAAGGATTTTTTTTATTTTGACTATGGCAGACCAACACGGCTACCTATCTGTAACTGAAAAATGAACAAGGCACAAGATTGGCCGTAGATATCGGGGCCTGAAAATCCAAAGCACATAATTTCTCCACCCCTAATTTACGTGGGGCACAACCCAGCAGAAATGTCATTCTCTGGAGATGAAAGTGGCTGGCCTGGAGAAGTTAAAAGAGGCAGAGAGGTTGATGGATAGGGCCTTTGGGTTCATGAAAGCTACATCCCACTCCCAGGATGACAGCTCCCTCGCTGTGATGGAAAAGGTCTTGGGGAAGTGTTATGGGTAAGCAGTATAGTAGACAAATTTGCTGATTGATACCGAAGGACAGTTAATAATAACAGAATCCGAGGGCATCCAATGAAGCTGATTATTGGAAGATTCACAACAGACGAAAGGAGGGAATCATTCACACAGCACATTGTTAAAGAGCGGAACTCCCTCCCTCAAGAATTATCAATGGCCACCAGCTTGGATGGATTAGATAAATTAATGGACAATAAGACTTCCTATGGCTGCTAGCCACCGTGGCCACGGTTTAGCTCAGGCATAGGCAAACTCGGCCCTCCAGATGTTTTAAGACTACAATTCCCATCATCCCTGACCACTGGTCCCAGTACGTTTCCGAGCACAATTCAAAGTGTTGGTGCTGACCTTGAAAGCCCTAAACGGCCTTGGTCCTGTAAACCTGAAGGAGCGTCTCCACCTCCATCGTTCAGCCCGGACACTGAGATCCAGCGCCGAGGGCCTTCTGGCGGTTCCCTCATTGCGAGAAGTGAGGTTACAGGGAACCAGACAGAGGGCCCTCTGGAACACCCTCCCTTGAGATGTGAAGGAAATAAGCAGCTATCCTATCTTTAAAAGATATCTGAAGGCAGCCCTGTTCAGGGAAGTTTTTAATATCTAATGCTGTACTGTTTTTAACATTTGATTGGGAGCCGCCCAGAGTGCCTGGGGAAACTCAGCCAGATGGGCAGGGTATAAATAATAAATTATTATTATTATTATTATTATTATTATTATTATTATTAGCTAGGGATGATGGGAGTTGTAGTCCCAAAATATCTGGAGGGCCGAGTTTCCCTTTGCCTGGTTTAGCTCCACTGTTGGAGGCAGGGTGCTTCTGAATACCAGTTGCTAGAAATTGCATGTTGGAAGAGTGCTGCTGTGCTGGGGTCTTGTTTGTGGGGTTCCCAGAGGCATCTGTTTGCCAACTGGCCTAGATGGGCCTTTGGCTTAGTCAATTAGAGCTGCTCACAGGCTATCTGCTGAAAGAGGCGGTTATTAAACCGCTTCTTAAAAAACCAGCTTTAGATGCGGCCACGATAGCCAACTATCGCCCAGTCTCAAATCTTCCATTCTTGGGCAAGGTGATTGAGCGAGTGGTTGCTGAACAACTCCAGGCACGCCTGGAAGAAGCGGACCATTTGGATCCCTTCCAGTCGGGATTCAGGTCTCATCATGGGACTGAAATTGCCTTGGTCGCACTGGTTGATGATCTCCGGCGGGCTAGGGACAAAGGTGAGAGCTGTTTCCTAGTTCTGCTGGATCTCTCAGCGGCGTTTGATACCATCGACCATAACATCCTTCTGGACCGTCTTGAGGGGCTGGGAGATGGGGGCACTGTCATACAGTGGTTCCGCTCCTTTCTCCTGGGCCGTGTTCAGAAAGTGGTGGGGGGGATGAGTGTTCAGACCCCTGGGCTCTCACTTGTGGGGTGCCTTAGGGTTCTGTCCTCTCCCCCATGCTTTTCAACATCTACATGAAGCCGCTGGGAGAGATCATCAGGGGATTTGGGCTGGGTGTTCATCAGTATGCGGATGATACTCAGCTCTACCTCTCTTTCAAATCAGAACCAGTGAAGGCAGTGAAGGTCCTGTGTGAGTGCCTGGAGGCGGTTGGAGGTTGGGTGGCAACTAACAGATTGAGGTTGAATCCTGACAAGACAGAAGTACTGTTTTTGGGGGACAGGAGGCGGGCAGGTGTGGAGGATTTCCTGGTCCTGAATGGGGTAACTGTGCCCCTGAAGGACCAGGTGCGCAGCCTGGGAGTCATTTTGGACTCACAGCTGTCCATGGAGGCACAGGTCAAATCTGTGTCCAGAGCAGCTGTTTACCAGCTCCATCTGGTACGCAGGCTGAGACCCTATCTGCCTGCGGACTGCCTCGCCAGAGTGGTGCATGCTCTGGTTATCTCCTGCTTGGACTACTGCAATGCGCTCTACGTGGGGCTACCTTTGAAGGTGACCCGGAAACTACAACTAATCCAGAACGCGGCAGCTAGACTGGTGACTGGGAGCGGCCGCCGAGACCACATAACACCGGTCTTGAAAGAACTACATTGGCTCCCAGTACATTTCCGAGCACAATTCAAAGTGTTGGTGCTGACCTTTAAAGCCCTAAACGGCCTTGGTCCAGTATATCTGAAGGAGCGTCTCCACCTCCATCGTTCTACCCGGACACTGAGGTCCAGCACCGAGGGCCTTCTCGGTAGTGGCGCCTTCCCTGTGGAACACCCTCCCAACAGATGTTAAAGAGAACAACAACTACCAGGCTTTCAGAAGACATCTGAAGGCAGCCCTGTTTCGGGAAGCTTTTAATGTTTGATGTATTATAGTATTTTAATATTCTTTTGGAAGCCGCCCAGATGGGCGGGGTATAAATAATATATTATTATTATTATTATTATTATTATTATTATTATTATTATTATTATTATCTGCTGGATTGTGCACTACGGCTAAGACTAGTGATGTTAAATTCTCGAGAATAATCTTTTGGAGAATATTCTCGAGAATATAATTGATTAATGAGAATATTAGCGAATTTTCATTTAAATTAGGAGAATATTCATTTTAATGCATTGAAAATGATATAATTAGTTAATACACATGTTTATTCATGGGTAACCTTGTTCAGATGGCAACCAAAAACTGTACAGATACTTTTATTCAATGGGGTAATGCAGTGAATTCACATTCTTTGATTTTTTGCACCAAACTTGAAATTGAAAATTCAATGTGAATGACTCGGGTTAATCACTAAGCCTGCCACTAACCCGTATATTTACCATCAACTTTGAATTCTAATTATGTTGTGTATGTATGAAATATAGCTTTTAAAGTAAAAGAAATATATAAAAAAAACCTCAGGTCCACTACTTGAGCATGTTCTTTTAATAAGCATATCTACATGGTACAGTATGTTCAGTGCAACTCTAATAAAATCAATATAAAGTTTAAAACAAAGGCTATTATTTCCAGAAAATAAAACACAAATAACCAGTAATGACAAGTTTCATAACATCAGAAATGCAAATTACTATCTGCTTAGGCAAGTCACACAACGTATTTAAATTATAAGTGATAAATTGTCACAAGAAAAAAAATTATTTAAAAAATAGGCTTTAAGTAACAAGTCTCAAATGTTTAGAAATTTATATTGACTTCTCAAACATTATTCATTTCTTACCCTGGCAATATCGCAGCTTGACGTATTATTTACTAGCTTTTTTTAAAATGTGGGTTGTAAAACTGGTTCTTACATTAGAATTTACAGTTTGTGGAGAATATTCTCCAGAGAATTTTCTAGCAGAGAATATTCTCGAGAATATTCTCATTCTCAAGAATATTTTCCGGAGAATATTCTCACCTCATCACAAGGTAAGACCTGTCTCTTAATCTTCAATGGTACCCTAAATTATCTCCCTGGGGCACACATCTTGCCTTGTTCTGCAGTTAGGCCATCTCTGGATATCTCTCCTGTGGGAACAAGAGTTACAGGAACAGAAATCTTTCCAGCTTTGGCTATACATACATTTTTAGCCAGGGTATTTTAATGCCTAAAGAATAGGGATTTGTTTATGGTATGTTGTAAAGCCTGATCTTCTGTTCAGCAGTAAACTGGCTTTGACTTCGTTTGTTTATTGATGGCAGTTTTCCAAATATGTATTATGTGCATTGGGGGGGGGGATCATACAGATGATCAGGTTACTGGGTTGTGGGGACAGATGAAGTGGTGAGAACGTAATCACCGAGGGACACATCCTGTCTTTATTCCAAATGAGCTGTTTGTTTTACTCTTCTCTGCAATATTTATCAGATCCCCCCCAGGGAATGTTCAAGCAGAAAACTCTTCTTTCTTTCTAACAAGCTCATTCCTTTAACTGCTAAAGGGGATTTGATAGATACTTCATTTTTGGAGCTGGGAATCGGGGGGTGTATTTTAAGGAACGCGCTGGGAGTGATTCACAGCCATTCTCCTGCGTAAGCGTAATTACTCTTTATTCTGCTTCTGCAACCGTTCAACCATCATTTTGCTTTTCCTGCAATCTTTACCGAGTTCTTTGCCGTCACTCCTTTCTCTTGGGCAGGGCGCCTTGGGAGATGTCGGAGCTTGAAGCACAGCTCTCTCTGCACATCTGTCCTGTGCGATGAACCACAAGGGCTCTCTCTGACTTAGAGCATCTTCTCACTAGGACAAACTATAAAAGCTTTCTGGGAAAGGCTGGGAATTAGTCTAGGCAACAGTAAGCCTTTCCTAGCTTTGACTCCTTGGCTGTCCTCCCAGGTCTGCCTTCCACCTTGACTGCTGACTCCTGGCTCCCACTGGACAGCTGCTAACAGCTCTCCTCTAACAGCTGGAATCCTCGCTGTTGCTAGAGCCCCGAGAAGCAACCGTAGCTGTCATCTGTCTTTAAGGGGCCCTGTTAGGATATACTTCCGTTCCACCTTAAAAGGAACAAGCATGCCTGTTGTGTGTCACATGCCTGTTTACTTTCAGCACAGTTCTGCTGGGAACTTCCGTTTGTATATTGCTTTTGCCTATACTGCTGTTTTGCTGGACACGAAGGGAAGCAGACATGTTTTTCCTTTGTTCCTGAACTATGCTGAATAGGGACACGGGTGGCACTGTGGGCCAAACCACTGAGCCTAGGACTTGCCGATCAGAAGGTCGGCGGTTCGAATCCCCGCGGCAGGGTGAGCTCCCGTTGCTCGGTCCCTGCTCCTGCCAACCTAGCAGTTCGAAAGCATGTCAAAGTGCAAGTAGATAAATAGGTACCGCTCCGGCGGGGAGATAAACGGCGTTTCCGTGCACTGCTCTGGTTCGCCAGAAGCGGCTTAGTCATGCTGGCCACATGACCCGGAAGCTGGACGCCGGCTCCCTCGGCCTATAAAGCGAGATGAGTGCCGCAACCCCAGAGTTGGCCACGACTGGACCTAATGGTCAGGGGTCCCTTTACCTTTACGCTGAATAAACGCCTGTAAATAATGCTTACGCATGTCTCTGTCCACCACTTCTGTTGTGAAGATTTATTCACTCTGCTGATATGTTCAGAAGCTGAGCACGCTCTTATCAGAGGCTCGAGTCACTGATTGATGCTGTTCCGGGAACTGGAGTTCACCCAGCTGCCGGCCGGTGGCTGGAGACAGCTGGGGGCCTGCCAAATGCCCCCGTCTCCCCGGACGCATCCCAACAAGTCCATGGGCTTAGGAACCTTGCCCATCCTGATTAAAAAACAACACTCTTTGAAATGTTCAGCTTTTGTGGGTGGAGGATGGTAGTTCAGGTCCAGTCCCCAGCTAGAAATCCTGTAAATCCAGGTTTCAGTCCCGTTACAGCCCTGATTTCTGGTGCTTATTTTACAGTAAATGAGCCAAATAAGGAATTCCGTAGAAAGGTCTGGTGCCGTTTCTGTGAGGGCTATCAAGCCTGATCAGTTGGAAAACCACAACTGAGAGAGGTCAGTTGTTGCAATTTGAGCCCACAGCAGATCCTGAATCTGGGATTTGTCAGAAAAGCTTTCAGCCTGGCACTGGCCAAAGGGTGTAACTGAAAGAAGAGCAGTCAGGCTCAAAAGAGGCTTTTAATCAATTTTAGGCTTCAGCAGATCACCTGAGATCCAGCAGGTCAGGTCTGTGTTTCAGACCCGAGTACCAAAGAGATTACCTTGGCTCTTTTAAGCTCCCTCTTTCTTCTCCATATAACCCTGCACTCACTCAGCAGGGCAGTGGCTGATTCATTTGGGACTGATTTCTTTAGAGTAATCCCTTCATTTTATTTCTGCTCTCTTAGCATCTATGAGCAGCTGCCTGAGGTGCGAAAAAGACGGGAAGAAGAAAAGAGAAAATCCGACTATTCTACAAATCGTTTGAAGGCTCAGCTTTATAAAATGGTAGGTGCCTTGATTTGGTTTATACTTGTACTGCTTTTCCAACAGCTAATGTCGAGCTCAAAGCGGCACACAGTAATCACGGTAGAATTAAAACAACAATCAAACGCAGTAGCATATAAATAAAGCAAACAACAGCTGCAAGTCAATTAATACAATTCATTAAAGTCATAGTAACTCATTGTAGTGCTGAGATACTTTCTCCCAGCCCCCACTTGCTTCCACAACAGCCCAGTCTTCTCTGAGTGTCCTTTGGAGAGCAAGAGAGTTAAGGAAGTTCATTGCATTGGGATAAACAGAATTTCCCCAGTGATCAGATGGTCACAATGAAATGTTTCCTGCAGTTTCCATCTAAAGTGCCGTATTTTTTGCTCTATAAGACTCACTTTTTCCCTCCCAAAAAGTAAGGGGAAATGTGTGTGCGTCTTATGGAGTGAATACAGGCTGCGCAGCTGTCCCAGGAGCCAGAACAGCAAGAGGGATAGCTGCGCAGCGATCCCTCTTGCTGTTCTGGCTTCTGAGATTCAGAATATTTTTTTTTCTTGTTTTCCTCCTCCAAAAACTAGGTGCGTCTTATGGTCTGGTGCGTCTTATAGAGCGAAAAATACGGTACTTGGCTTGCTGCCCAGATTAGCTCCATGCATCAAATATGACGACCTTCCCCCTCCCCCAGTCCCTAAAATCTGTAGAGATGCCAAAAGCAGCCACAGCAAATTTGTTGGAAGGAAGAGTGCTCTTGTTCTGGGGGCCACTGTGAGATCCAGATGGGCCGCAGGCTCTTCTTATGTTCAGACTTCACCTGATTCAGTTTTTCAGTGGGGAAATGGGAGTTTTGAAGAAGAAGAAGAAGAGTTCGGATTTGATATCCCGCTTTATCACTACCCGAAGGAGTCTCAAAGCGGCTAACATTCTCCTTTCCCTTCCTCCCCCACAACAAACACTCTGTGAGGTGAGTGGGGCTGAGAGACTTCAAAGAAGTGTGACTAGCCCAAGGTCACCCAGCAGCTGCATGTGGAGGAGCAGAGACGCGAACCCGGTTCACCAGATTACAAGTCCACCGCTCTTAACCACTACACCACACTGGCTCTCTGGCAGACCAGAGGCTCTCTTGCAATGCCCTGATTTATCCCCGGCGACCACACTTTTCATCCCTCCATATACTGCCCGGGTCAACGAAACAAGCACTCATTTAAAAGGTGATGTTGCCTGGGAGGGGCAGAGCGAGGGAAACTGCCCAGGTATGCCGCTACCATGCGCCAATGCAATCAGGAACGCCTGGCTTCTGCACATGAACATATGCCGTTGCTTCCTCCTGAGCTGAACCGGTTGTCAGTGCCATCTGCATACAGGGACGCGGGTGGCGCTGTGGTCTAAACCGCTGAGCCTCTAGGGCTTGCCGATCAGAAGGTCGGCAGTTCAAATCCCCGTGACGGAGTGAGCTCCCATTGCTCTGTCCCTGCTCCTGCCAACCTAGCAGTCCGAAATCATGCCAGTGCAAGTAGATAAATAGGTACCGCTGTGGCGGGAAGGTAAACGGCGTTTCCGTGAGCTCTGGTTTCCGTCATGGTGTTCCGTTGCGCCAGAAGTGCTTTAGTTCTGCTGGCCACATGACCCGGAAAGCTGTCTGTGGACAAACGCCGGCTCCCTCGGCCTGAAAGCAAGATGAACACCACACCCCATAGTTGCCTTCCACTGGACTTAACCATCCAGGGGTCCTTTACCAGTGCCATCTACTCTGACCGGCAACAGCTCTCTTTAAGATCCCCAGCTGAAACCTTTTCTGACTCTCTTACCTAAAACCCTTTGAACGATTCTGGGATTGAAACTGGTTCTTATAACATGTGCTCTACCACTGAACGACATCTTTCCCTTTAAACATTTGAAGCTGCAGTACAAGGAATGTGGACATTGGTCCACCTAGTCCACTCTTCTCTGGCAAGTGGTGGCTCTGCAAAGGGCTTGGGGGCTGAGGTTCTCCCCCCCCCCCCCCCAGTCCTACTACCTTTTAACTGAAGTCATCGGAGATTGAACCGGAGACCTTCAGCATGCTAATCCTGCAGCCTTTCCAGGCTTTAAATAGAAAATACTAATACTACTACTAATAATAATAAATAATTTCATTTATACCCCGCCCTCCCCAGCCAAGACCAGGCTCAGGGCAGCTAACACCAAATATAAAAACAATTCATTGAAATACAGCTTCAAAAACAAGATTAAAATACAACATAAAAACATTAAAATGCAGCCTCATTTCAGTGGAAACTGAAATCAAAAACTTTTTTGGGGATGAAAACGTCAAGTCTTCACCAAGGCTGCATTGGTGACCACCAGACTGGTCCTACACGGGCCAGAAAAAAGCCAGGGAAGTTAGAATATTTATTTTAAAAATAAAAAAGGAGGGGCAGGGTTGGGATCTCTTATATCAGGGGGTGTCAAACTACAGGGGCCCCCAGTTGTCATTAGATTACAGTTTCCTTCATCTCTGTCCATGGGCCATGCTGGCTGCTGGGCCATTGGGAATTGGAGCACAACAGCCTCCACAGAACCCCCCACAGAAACCTGCCCTATAGGTTTGCATTGATGGCATTTGATACCCCATTTTCTCCACCCAAGTAGATTCCTAAAGTAGCTCGGAGGGTAAGAAGCCATAACGGATCTTGTAGGGACAAGGTTCCTGGAGGAAGCTTTTCTCACGGCCCGGGATTTCATGATCCATTCAGCAAAGCGGCTGCATGTTAACTGTTCCCGTACATAAAATGCAATTTGCAACGCAGAAAAGGTCCATAAATGCTCGTCGTAAGCATCTCGGTAGCTGGCAATCCCTCACTTTTATGAAATCGCGTTATGGGCCCCCATAAATGCAAGTTTTGCGCTGCGATTTAATACAAACAAAATAAAAAAGGCATTGTTGACCTTCTTGCCTCTGCTGCTGGCACAGGGAGTGGACTGGGAAGAATGTCAAAGCAGAACTGGTTGAACTTTCCTTGCTGTTTGCTTGTTTGTGTGAGTGTGTTTGTGTTTTGTGTGTGTGTGTGTGTGTTTGGTTTTGGGAGGGAGAATTGAGGTTGTTATGTAAGAGTGCTGTGAATATTTATTTACTTATTAATTTATAAATTTCGGTGCTGCCCTTTGTCCAGTGATCTCAAGGCAGTTTACAAGATAATCACAGGGCGGTTTGCAATATAACATTAGGGAAAGCCCATGGGCTTCTTCCCATTGCATGTGAAGTCCTCCCACAAGCCAGAAGCCCAATGAACACAACAGAGTGCAGGTGAAGCTCTAAATCAAGTCATTACTAAATCCTGACCAGGTGTGCGCCCTGGACTAAAATATTCTATATCCAGTGGAGTTACACCCACCAGAACAATGCTGTGAATTTTGTAAATAAAAAAAGACCAGTCTTTATCAACAGACCCCCCTCCCCAAGCCTGTATTTTAACATGCGTTTAAAGTAAAGTGGCATAAGAACGTCTCGTTAAGAACCGACATTTGCAAGGAATCTGTCTTTTAATGTGGTAGGTGACTCCCTGCATGTTAACATCAAGCAGGCATTTTTGCAGCACTGTTGTTTATTTTACACCACCAAAAAAGATTCTGTTTCAGCAAGCCATGGTAAACCACCAAAGTTGGAAAAACGGGGGAAATATAGTTGTGAATTTGACTTTTCGCCACAGGGCGGCACTGCAGTAAACATAATGAAATGGCCACAGATGCAAAGCCTGCAGCCTCCCACCATGGCAATGAGGGCCAGCAATTCATAGCTTTTTAAAAAACCAAATTCTTCTAGGGCAGCACAAGCCAAAACGCCTCTTTGGACCCTGGCCTTTTTTGTTGACTGTGTTTTAACTGCTTTGATAATTTCTCCAAAAGCTAGCTGTCCATGCTGTCGGAGGCAGTATACAATTTGTTGGGAATTGTGCCGGTCCCGTGGGTTACCCAAGAGGCTAGGTCCAAGTCCGGTCCGTGGTCAAAGGTGCAACAGGGAGGCAGTCCGTAGTAGCTGAAGCCGGGTGCAGGGCAGGGAGTCGGGTGAAGTCAGGAACAGGCTTGCAAGCAGGGAGCCAGGGCGGGTCAGGAGCTCCGGCCGGAAAGCAGGACAGGGTTCAGGCAGGAACTAGCAACCAACAATGTTGCCCCCGCAACTTGGGACCGGGGCTGGCTGGCTTTTATCTGCCCCAAGGCATGGGGCGGCCCCGATCCTCTGTTGACTCGCCGCTCCTGGGCTGGAGGCGAGCACTCCTCCTGCGGGAACTTAGTTCCCTCTGCCTCTCTGCCCTGAGCCTCTGCAGCTCAGGAGAGACTGGAGGGTTACCGGACCCAGAGGCAACCTCCTCTTCCCCTGACGGGGCTGAGAGTGGAGCACCTGCAGGCAATAGGTCCTCCATCACCTCCGGAGCCAGAGCAGACTCAGCTGGTGTCTGCTCCTGAGGATCCGGCACAGGCGAGGACCCTTCAGGCTCAGACCCCAGCCCCAGTTCAGCTGGTTCTGGAGGCGGGGAATCCTGTGCTGGCTGGGATCCCTCAGGTTCAGCCTCCGAGTCCAAATCCCAGGCCATCACAGCAATCACAATTGGGAGAGTGTTGTTGCTTGCAGGTCCTACTTGCAGGCCTTCCCATAGACATCTAGTTAGCTGCTGTGAGAGCAGGATTCTGGGCTAGAAGGGCTTTTGGACTGAACCGGAAGCCAGGCTCTTGTCACCACATCTACCAACTCCACCTGGTACGCAGGCTGAGACCCTACCTGCCCGCGGACTGTCTCACCAGAGTGGTGCATGCTCTAGTTATCTCCCGCTTGGACTACTGCAATGCTCTCTGCGTGGGGCTACCTTTGAGGGTGACCCGGAAACTACAACTAATCCAGAATGCGGCAGCTAGACTGTTGACTGGGAGTGACCGCCGAGACTATATAACACCAGTCCTGAAAGACCTACATTAGCTCCCAGTACGTTTCCGAGCACAATTCAAAGTGTTGGTGTTGACCTTTAAAGCCCTAAATGGCCTCGGTCCAGTATACCTGAAGGAGCGTCTCCACCCCCATCGTTCTGCCCGGATGCTGAGGTCCAGCGCTGAGGGCCTTCTGGCGGTTCCCTCATTGCGAGAAGCAAAGCTACAGGGAACCAGGCAGAGGGCCTTCTCGGTCGTGGCGCCCGCCCCATGGAACGCCCTCCCATCAGATGTCAAAGCGATAAACAACTACCTGACATTTAGAAGACATCTTAAGGCAGCCCTGTTCAGGGAAGTTTTTAATGTGTGACATTTTGATGGATTTTTAATCTTTGTTGGAAGCCGCCCAGAGTGGCTGGGGAAACCCAGCCAGATGGGAGGGGTACAAATAATAAATTATTATTATTACTATTATTTCCTGTGCTACACCTTTTTTCAGCACTCTACTGTCCTCTCAAGGCTTCCGTTTCCACGGCACAGGATGGATGGGCAGAGGAGGGATGCTTGGTGACAGTAGGAAGTTTGCCCTCTCTGCATGGGTATCGTTATGGCATCGCAGTGATGATAAGGCTAACGGATTTCTCGTTTTCTTTCTCTGCAGAAAGTCACCAACCATATTTTGGGAAGAAAAGTACCTTGGGAGTGATGTCGAAAACAAGCAAGCAACCTTTTATTTCAATAAAACCTATCACACCTACTGAATATTTCACCACCTTCCCTGTTTGAGATGAAAAGTGTGTGAACAGATTACTCGGGTGGTTTTCCAATTATGCAAAAGAGGTTTCATTAATGTTAATTAGTATTTTGAGGTGTCCTTCCTAGCATAATCTGACTGCTTCTACGTATTTTGAATCTCACGAGGATTAAAAACAGGTTTCTGATAAATAATTGACTTTTAGTAGTGTGCATTTACTCTCCGAGATCATAGTAGCTTAGAATTAATTTATCAGAACAATGCAATCAGTGGGTTTTGTTTGTTTGTATATGTGTGTGTGTGTGTGTGTTTATTTATTTGATACTTGAATTTTGGGGTGTTTTGTACTTTTTTATAGTTGAGTTGCTCCCCTGTATCTTTGTTTTTCTACTACTGAAAAAATTAAATATCTGAAGACTCTGACTTCCAAGTACTTCTACTTTTCGTTTTCTTTTGGCGTTGCTCCATGTGAGGGTATACAGGGTGTTAGGAGAGGGGCAGTACTTCTGGCGGGGCACATGTCATGCTCCTTCTGGGGTAGTCTGTTGACCTTTGGTTCCCACTCTGCACTCAGCTCTTACCTGTGGCTCCTAGAAACTGCCAGCATGCGGCAGCAGCCACACCTAGGGAACGGCTTCGACAGGCCGGCTAAAGCAGGTGATGGGAGCTGATGGGTCTCAAACCCTCTGTGAATCAGGGGCTTCCCCTGTATGAAGACAGGCTTTTGTAGTTTGAGCAGATGAGACCAATAGTGGGTCCAGTGGTTAAGAAGGGAGTTTCTGCCCATGTTGTAGAGGGAGGCAGGTGAGGCTTGTCAGCCAGGGAAGGGAGCCCATCTAGGAGAAGGAAAACTCTGAACCTAAACCTCCGCTGCCTTGCGGGATATCTTTGGAAGGAGAAAAGATTAAGGGCTAAGCCCTACATAAGTGGGGTCCCTAAGACGGTTGGACGGCGCCTGGTACACCTCCTTCTGGCAACTCCTACCGCCAGGCATCTTGCTCTGCTTTCCTGTGGACCCCATCAGTGAGGCCGAGAGAGAGGTCTTGTCAGCTGGGCATCCCAGGACCTCCAGGCTTGCCCCTCAGGGAGGTCACTTTGGTGCTGCTAACACAGCAGTTTGACTTCACCCCCAAAGGCACACTCCATTGTCTCTTGATGCAGGTGGATGCCAGCCAACCAGCTCCATGTGGGAGGCAGGAGAAAGAGATTTCTGGTTTCTTGTTTTCTTTTCTTTTTTTATTGATAAAGCAAGAAAAAAAATGAAAAAACACAAATACTAAATTACACACAGGAATAACCATAGACACATAATTTTCTTAACAAACAATAAAACATAAATTGGTCTAAAGACCCAACCTCCCATCTATTCCATATTTCGAGTTCATATTACTTATTGCCAATACACACTTTTATCATAATTAAACTTTTTCTTAATATATCTAATTTCTTATTTCTATTTTGCAACTATTACTGAAGTTCCTCGAATACTGCAACAGAAGTTAAACTACTATATGTTTCAAATATTCTTTGAAAACCTCCCTGTTTTGATTTATTTTTTATTTTTTTCTGATAGACCGTCTAATTTGGCATATTCTGTCAGCTTTTGGATCCAATCTTGTATAGAGGGGATTTCATTACTCTTCCATTTTGCCGCGATAAGAACTCTTGCTGCCGCCGTAGCATATAAAAAGATACCCTTCCTCTTTTCTGGTTTCCAAGGTTTCTGCAGCTAGGCTTAGTACTTCCTTAAAGTCATGCTCATTCATCTGTACCCTGGCTTTTGGTACTTGAGATGTTTACTTTCAGGAACCACCTTATTTCTGTGATTGTGTTTTAAACTGTGATAAGGATAATAATGTTGAACATACCCACGCAAAAAACTTTCTGTTTCACTGCTCCTTACTAAGGATATGTTTGAGGTTCCTCACAGTCGCTTTCCTTTTCTTCTTGATTGCATCTTACGCTTCCTTCCCTCCGAACTGCGTGGGCTCTCCTTTGGGCAAAGTATCCTCTTTTTATAGGGTTGAATCCTGGCCAAAGGCAGCTGTGCATGGTTCCGTGAGTTGCCTGTGCGCACACCGAGGACATTGTGAAAAGCAGGGTGGGGTTCAGCTTGATGGGGATTGGAAGTAGCTGGAGCTATGCAGGGTCAACAGAGGAATGGGCCCTTTGGGGATTGGTTTGAACAAGGGAAAACAAATTTCCATGGCAGATTGAAGAGAGGTCCGCTACGGCAGGTCTGTGCTAGTACACAGCAGATTCAAAACTAAGTACAGTGGTGCCTCGCAAAACGAAAAGAATCCATTCTGTGATTCTCTTCGTCTAGCGGTTTTTTCATCTTGCGAAGCAAGCCCATTGACGGATTAGCGGATTAGTGCTATTAGCGGCTTTTAGCGGCTTATCTGCTGATCGGATCAGCTGATAAGTGGCTTAGCGGCTTAGAAAAAGGGGGGGGAGAGGAAAAAAACCCCGCAGGAACTCGCAAGGCATTGTCGTCTTGCGAAGCAAGCCCATAGGAAATTCGTTTTGCGAAGCACCTCCAAAACGGAAAACTCTTTCGTCTAGTGGGTTTTCCATCTTGTGAGGCATTCGTCTTGCGGGGCACCACTGTACATGTTTAATCCACACAGGAACTTTCTATATTCCTGCAAACAATAGGCATAACAGCATATAAATCTTAATTTAATTGCTGTTTAATTGTAAATGCTGACCTCTTATTAGGTTCGCTAAACCAGGTGAGGGTAGCCGATGGGTCTTAAATCCTCAGCGAGTTAGGGACTTGTCTGTCCCCTGCATACAAAGATAGGCTGTGGCAGATTGAACAGACGAGACTAATAGTGGGTCAAGAAGGCGGTTTCTGCACCTGCTGTAGAAGGAAATGGAGGGGATAAACCCTGAGGAACAATCCATACCCCCTAAGGCTAAGGAGTTAACCCTGTACAAATCTGGAGTCCCTAAGATGGCTGGATGACGTCTTCTGTTCCTCCTTCCGGCAGCTTCTTCAGCCAAGCTGGTTCCAAATGTATAACCGTATTTTTCGCTCTATAGGACGCACTTCTTCCCCTCCAAAAATTAAGGGGAAATGTGTGTGCGTCCTATGTGTGTGCGTCGAATGCAGGCACCTTGGCTTCAGTGATAGCAACGTGAAGCCTCCGAAGCGCAGAGAGAGCGCTCCCTCTGCGCTCCGGAGGTTTCGCGTTGCTTTCGCTGAAGCCTGGAGAGCAAGAGGGATCAGTGCGCATCGACCCCTCTCGCTCTCCAGGCTTCAGGGATGGCCGCCGGAAGCCTTTGGAGTGCAGCATGAGCTCGCGCTGTGCTCTGAAGGCTTCGGGTCAGCGAAAGGAACCCGAAGCCTTTGGAGCGCAATGCGAGTTCCCACTGCGTTCCAAAGGCTTCAGGCGGCTATCCCTGAAGCCTTTGGAGCGCAGCGGGAACTCACGCTGCGCTCCGAAGGCTCCGGGTTCCTTTTGCTGAAGCTGGGAGAGCAAGACTCTCCTGGCTCCAGCGGAGAGGGAGAGCCGCACAGTGCCCCTTCAGCGAAGCGGGAGGAGAAATGGAAGGGGCTCCGTTTCTCCTGCCACTTCACTGAAGGGGCACTGAGCAGAGAGGGGGAGATTTTTTTTTTCTTGTTCTCCCCCTCTAAAACAAGGCGCGTCCTATGGTTGGGTGTGCCCTTAGAGCAAAAAATACGGTATTTTGCTTTCATTGGGACCACACCAGCAAGGCCGAAAAAGGCGGGGGGATCTTGCTGTCTGGACAGCCCAGGACCTCCAGACACATTGCCCAGGTTTGCGCCCTGCAGAAGTCACTTGGTTGCTGCATCCCAAGTTTGCATTTCCAGCATGTTCACACTCCTCTCTCAGCAATGTCTACACTGGCTTGGCGATGTCCACAGCATGGAAGATGGCAGGCTCCCCAAGGACGCGCTCTGTGGGGAGCTGGCTTCAGGTACCAGGCCCGTTGGCAGACCGACTCTGCGTTACAAAGATGTCTGCAAATGTTACACGAAGGCTGGTAACACCAACTCTGCCGTGCGAGAATCCCTTGCCGGCGACCGCACTGCCTGGAGACAGACAGCAATGACCAGATCTTTGAGATCCAGTGTGGTGTAGTGGTTAAGAGCAGTAGACTCGTAATCTGGTGAACCGGGTTCCCGTCTTCGCTCCTCCACATGCAGCTGCTGGGTGACCTTGGGCCAGTCACACTTCTGTGAAGTCTCTCAGCCTCACTCACCTCACAGAGTGTTTGTTGTGGGGGAGCAAGGGAAAGGAGAATGTGAGCCGCTTTGAGACTTCTTAGGGCAGTGATAAAGCAGGATATCAAATCCAAGCTTCAGAGGAGCTCAGAGAGAAGAAAGGCCGTGGTGCATCTACACAACCAGACACCTTAATCTGCTCCAGCTGCAACAAAATATGTCTCTCCTGTATCAGTCTCTACTCCAACAGTTTAGCTTCACCCCCAGAGGCACACTGCATTGTCACTTGAGAGATGGGTGCCAACAGAACCATAAATCATCCATACTGTGATATTTCCAGTTCATCCCCTTGCACAGCACAAGTGATCTAGTCTTCTAACTGATTTGCTCTTTCGCGGCAGGAGACTACTGACCTGATTAAACATGACAAAAGTGGAAAGCAAGATACTTGAAGAAAGGCGGGTGTTTTCCTTTAACTGAGAAGTCTTTCTGTTTTCTGAACTCAGATGCACGAAGTGAGATATCTGACTCTTATCTAAAGACATCTTGAAAGAGGGAGGAGGAGGGAGAAACTGCACTAGGGCTCTCTTTACACCCATATGAAGTTGGAATGCTCGCTTACCCGCAGAGAACGCAGCCTGAATCTGTAAACAGGAAAAACATCCGAAGGCATGTCAGCTGAATTAGCACATGCAACCCGTGAGCTCTCCAGCCTGCCAGATACTTCTGGCCTAAATTCCCTTGAGTTTGCAAGTTGTACTTGCGAGTAATCTTTTATAGGGGATTTCATCTGTCACACTGAAACCCCTGTTCTCTTGCACCGGCGATAGGATTTTATGCTGCAAAAGCGGAATTGCATAAAAGAGCGTTGGGAGTTCACCAGCGGTTCGGTAGCACGATCCATGAAGTTTGCTGCCTGCAAAGTCTTCAAAGATGGCAGTGCGGTAGTACAGTGGTACCGTGGGTTACAGACGCTTGAGGTTACAGACGTTTCAGGTTACAGACTCCGCTAACCCAGAAATAGTACCTCAGGTTAAGAACTTTGCTTCAGGATGAGAACAGAAATCGCGCGGCGGGAGACCCCATTAGCTAAAGTGGTGCTTCAGATTAAGAACAGTTTCAGGTTAAGAACGGACCTCCAGAATGAATTAAGTACTTAATCCGAGGTACCACTGTACTAGTTTGAGACACCAGCTTTGAACGACAAAGGCCTTCCTCATCTGGTGTGACTGATGTGAGATCTTTCTGCGCCGTCGTTTGGTGGTTTAATTCTAAACCAGAAGTGATGTGAACTGTACACTCTTAAGAGCCTTCCAGAGAGGAGAAAGGGGGAGAGCGTATGGACCTGGGATCGTGGTAGTTTGAGACGGGACACAGCCCAGAAGAAGAAAGAAACTGGGAAATAATGGATGATGAAGAACCGGGAGCAAGATAGCAGTGAACAGAGACAGGAGTCTGATGTGTTAGAAACAGCAGCTAAGTGACTTGGTGTCTCTGGAGAGTCCCCTCCTTCCTCTCGCACCAGACGTGCCCTTCAGTCTCGGAGCAGAAAGCCAAACAGAGACAAAGAGATTTCCTTAGCAGCCACCGTAGGTCGCAGGAGGCGTTTGAGCCCTAGGAAGTAACTGCCAGGGGGGTGGAACAACAATCTGAGCAACATCGACTCAAAATGTGAGGCTGTAATTCCACATCTTCCTGTGTTTCTGAATAATAATAATAATAATAATAATAATAATAATAATAATAATAATAATTTATTTATACCCTGCCCATCTGGCTGGGTTTCCCCAGCCACTCTGGATGGCTTCCAACAAAAGATTAAAATACAGTGGTCTGTTAAACATTAAAAGCTTCCCTAAACAGGGCTGCCTTCAGATGTCTTCTAAAAGTCTGGTAGTTGTTGTTCTCTTTGACATCTGGTGGGAGGGCGTTCCACAGGGCGGGTGCCACCACCGAGAAGGCCCTCTGCCTGGTTCCCTGTAGCTTTGCTTCTCGCAATGAGGGAACCGCCAGAAGGCCCTCTGAGCTGGACCTCAGTGTCCGGGCTGGAGGATGGGGGTGGAGACGCTCCTTCAGGTATACTGGGCTGAGGCCGTTTAGGGCTTTAAAGGTCAGCACCAACACTGTAGATTAAGAGGAGTGAAAAAGCTCTCCCCGAGTCTCTTATTTCACTAGGCAGATAGCCAGAGAGCTCTTGATGCCACCTCCTGACAGCCTATCAAAGCCCACAATTCTGTTTAAGGGATTCTTCCAATGTAATGATGGGGAACCAGTAGCCCTCCAGGTATTGGACTACAATATCCATCATCCCTGAAACTTCTTGGCTGGGGCAGATGGGAGTTGTAATCCAACAGCGTCTTGAGGGCCACAGAGCCCAACCCTGTGCAAAGCACAGCCTACTCCCAGAAGCTCAAGAGAGATTTGCACCTTCTAAATAATTCAGTCTTTCAGTTGGGCATGGAATACAGCAAGGGGACAGCAAGCCTGGACTTAATTTTAAGTGATGCCCAGGACCTGATGCAAGGTGTTAAGTGTTGTCGAATCCGTTGGCAACAGTGACCATAGTGCTATTAAATTATCGTATTTTTTGCTCTATAAGACTCACTTTTTCCCTCCTAAAAAGTAAGGGAAAATGTGTGTGCGTTTTATGGAGCGAATGCAGGCTGTGCAGCTATCTCAGAAGCCAGAACAGCAAGGGGGATTGCTGCTTTCACTGCGCAGCGATCCCTCTTGCTGTTCTGGCTTCTGAGATTCAGAATATTTGTTTTCTTGTTTTCCTCCTCCAAAAACTAGGTGCGTCTTGTGGTCTGGTGCGTCTTATAGAGCGAAAAATACGGTAAGTTAAATGGCCAACTGCCGAGAAAATCTAGCACGGTCACGTTTGATTTCAAAACAGAAAGCTTCCTCAAAATGGGGACTGGCAGAAAACAGAAGTTGCAAAAGCAAAACCAAGAGAGTCACTCACTCCAAAATGCTTGAATATTGTTTGAAGATGCAATATGAAGAGCTCAGTTGGGGGTTTGTACCACAGATTATGGCAGGTACCACCAGGGCCAAGACAAGGCTGACATGGTTCAGAAGCGGAATCAAAGGAGCTATTAGATGCAAGAAGGCTTCCTGGGGAAAATATGGAAGTCTTCTCCAAATGAGGAACATAAACATTGGCCAAAGAAATGCAAGCAGACAAAAAGGGATGCTAAAAAAAAATATTGAGGAGCATGTTGCTAAAAACATAAGCACCAACCAGTTGTTTATATGCATTAGTAGCAGGAGACTGGCTAGGGAAGTGTTTGGACCCTTGGATGATGAGGGAATCAAAGTAGATTTGGAGATTGCAGAGAAGCTGAATGAATTATTTGCATCTGTCTCCACAGCAGAAGAAACAGGGCAGACCCCGGTGGCAGAAGTTAACTTTTGCCAGAATACTTGTGCACATTCAGAATGCCAGAATACTATGTACACATATAATTGTTATTGAATTTTCTGTTTTACAATTTAGAATACTCATTTAAACATCCTTAACATATCAATGACTTCCCTTCTTCTCTTTCTGTAGTTCATCTTGCATATCATAAATCCCTACATATTTTACATAAACTAAACCATTCAGAGTTCCATTATTACATCCATCAAGACTCATTTACACTGTTGGAATTTATCTTAATGCTGCCCACGTTTTCAAGTGTACACAGCCCCCCCAACATATATTCAATAAAAAAATTCCAGTCTTCTCTAAATGTACGGTCTTCTTGTTCTCTTATTCTATATGTTAAGCTGATGGAATATGTGCAGCCTGCAGACTTAAGTTCCCATTCTTCTTTAAATTGGGACCTCTGTCGTTTTCCATTTGGGGGATAACAAAACACGTGGGCCCATGACACTACAATGGCTTGGTTTCTCATGGTTGTGAAGCGAGCCTCACCAACTCGGGGCATGTTCAACGGTGCTCCTGCAGATGATGTCGGTGACTGAGCTGGGCTCAGGTGTTCAAGGCTTTGTAAATAAATAAATAATAATAATAATAATAATAATAATAATAATAATAATAATAATAATAATAATTTTATTATTTATACCCCGCCCATCCAGCTGGGCTTCCCCAGCCACTCTGGGCAGCTTCCAACAAAATATCAAAATAACGTAATACATCAAACATTAAAAGCTTCCCTAAACAGGGCTGCCTTCAGATGTCTTCTAAAAGTCTGCTACAGTGATACCTCGGGTTAAGAACTTAATTCATTCCGGAGGTCCGTTCTTAACCTGAAACTGTTCTTAACCTGAAGCACCACTTTAGCTAATGGGGACTCCTGCTGCCGCCGCACCGCTGGGGCACAATTTCTGTTCTCATCCTGAAGCAAAGTTCTTAACCCAAGGTACTATTTCTGGGTTAGCGGAGTCTGTAACCTAAAGCGTATGTAACCCGAGGTACCACTGTAGTTGTTGTTCTCTTTGATATCTGGTGGGAGGGCATTCCACAGGGCAGGTGCCACTACCAAGAAGGCCCTCTGCCTGGTTCCCTGTAACTTGGCTTCTCTGAGTGAGGGAACCACCAGAAGGCCCTCGGCGCTGGACCTCAGTGTCTGGGCAGAACAATGGGGTTGGAGACGCTCCTTCAGATATACTGGACCGAGGCCATTTAGGGCTTTAAAGGTCAGCACCAACACTTTGAATTGTGCTCAGAAACATACAAGGGCCTTGAACCTGTCTCAGGAGCAAGTGGGCACACATTCTCAGGTAACCACTGAATTCTCCTTCCATTAGCTCTGCTTGCAGGTATCTGCTACCTGGGGTCCTTCTGTGAAATGCCTGCGTCCTAAATGAGTCTATAGTTTGCGGTCCTTAATTTATTATAGCATTGCTGGGCCTGCCCAGCAGCATGGAGGAATCCCACCTGTATCTTCAAAAGCTTATGCAGCTATTTCAAAACTCGGCCTGCAGATGAAATTGACCTCTTTTCTGGAGATAACCACTTCCCTTCCGGTGGTGATGAGCCACTGACTCACCAGTTTTCTGAAAATATGTCAGTGTTTCTTCTTTTCATCTGCATCATCCCTCTTTCCGTTCTCTAGCTGCTGCTGTTTTTCATCATACTTGCAGGATGTCCACTTCCGAGGGTGGGGTTGAGAGAAAGCGTGAAAGGGTAACTTCTGCCCTGAGAAGCAACAAAAAATATTGAATTTTCCATCAGACCTTTCTGTGGCCCTTAAAGTGGTGATATAGGAGACTGCACATATCCATCTCTGCTGCTCTTCCCACCTCCTAAAGGTAAAGGTAAAGGTACCCCTGCCCGTACGGGCCAGTTTTGTCAGACTCTAGGGTTATGCGCCCATCTCACTTAAGAGGCTGGGGGCCAGCGCTGTCCAGAGACACTTCCGGGTCACGTGGCCAGCGTGACAAAGCTGCTCTGGCGAGCCAGCACCAGCGCAGCACATGGAACGCCGTTTACCTTCCCGCTATAAAGCGGTACCTATTTATCTACTTGCACTTAGGGGTGCTTTCGAACTGCTAGGTGGGCAGGAGCTGGGACCGAAAGACGGGAGCTCACCCCACCGCAGGGATTCGAACCACCAACCATGCGATCGGCAAGTCCTAGGCACTGAGGTTTTACCCACAGCGCCACCCACGTCCCTTCCCATCTCCTAAATCTCCCCAAATGGCTTGTGTGCTACACAACACATGCATGGGGTTTGGCTTCAGCAAAATTTAGCACCTTGCAGAATCTTTTTATTATTCCTTTTATTTATTTTTTGAAAATATCTAATTTCTAGCTCTTATGGGCAGGGGCCAGGAGATATCTAATACTGCATCTTGAGCAGCGGTTCTCTTAAGTTATCTCCCGCTTGGACTACTGCAATGCGCTCTACGTGGGGCTACCTTTGAAGGTGACTTGGAAACTGCAACTAATCCAGAATGCGGCAGCTAGACTGGTGACTGGGAGTGGCCGCTGAGACCACATAACACCAGTCCTGAAAGATCTATATTGGCTCCCAGTACGTTTCCGAGTACAATTCAAAGTGTTGGTGCTGACCTTTAAAGCCCTAAACGGCCTCAGTCCTGTGTACCTGAAGGAGTGTCTCCACCCCCATCGTTCTGCCTGGACACTGAGGTCCAGCTCCAAGGGCCTTCTGGCAGTTCCCTCATTGCGAGAAGCAAGGTTACAGGGAACCAGGCAGAGGGCCTCCTCGGTGGTGGCGCCCACCCTGTGGAATGCCCTCCCATCAGATGTCAAGGAAATAAACAACTCTCTGACTTTTAGAAGACATCTGAAGGCAGCCCTGTTTAGGGAAGTTTTTAATGTTTAATGTTGTTTCATGTTTTTAATATTCAGTTGGAAGCTGCCCAGAGTGGCTGGGGAAACCCAGCCAGATGGGCGGGGTATAAATAATAAAGTATTCTTCTTATTCTTCTTATTGTTGTTGTTATTTATTTTTAACAACTTCTTTTCCATCAGAAAAATCAGGTGGATCACTTAATGATTTTTCTGTCTCTGGTGGTAATCGTAATGCACAACACTAGATGCTGCGTGCTTTTCAATTGAACAAAGATTAAGCATCTCACCGTATTTTTCGCCCCATAGGACGCACCGGCCCATAGGACGCATCAAGTTTTTTTGGGGGGAAATAAAGAAAAAAAATTTTATTTCCCCCCCCCCAGGCGCTTGTGGGGCAGGCAGCGGGGAGAAGCGCTCTTCTCCCCGCCGCCCGCCTTGAGATCAGGTCCGGGGACAGCAGGGAGACGCAGGTCCCCGGACATGATCTCAAGGCGGGCAGCGGGGAGAAGAGCGCTTCTCCCCGCCGTCAGCCTCCAAACCACTTTGGGAGACAGCAGGATGGCGGCATTCCGCCTCCCTCTGTCCCCCGACCTTGTGGGGCTGGCGCTGGGGCTCTCCTGAAGCCTGGAGAGCGAGAGGGGTCGGTGCGCACCAACCCCTCTCGCTCTCCAGGCTTCAGTGAAAGCCTGCATTCGCCCCATAAGACGCACCCACATTTCCCCTTCATTTTTGGAGGGGAAAAAGTGTGTCCTATAGGGCGAGAAATACGGTAATTCTTTAAACTGAAGCCCACAGAGGGACTTTAAGCCAGTTGTTCACTCTCAACCTATTGTACCTCACAAAGTTGTGGTGGGAATGAAAGGAGGAGGGGGGAAACAATGTATGCCATCTTGGAGAAAGAGGGTGGGATATAAATGCTATTATTATTATTATTATTATTATTATTATTATTATTATTATTATGCCACCCATCTGACGGGGTTGCCCCAGCAAATTAAAACACAGTGAGACATCAAAAACTTCCCTGTACAGCGCTGCCTTCAGATGTCTTTTGAAAGTCAGATAGTTATTTCCTTGACATCTGACAGAAGGGCGTTCCACAGGGCGGGCGCCACTACCAAGAAGGCCCTCTGCCTGGTTCCCTGTAGCTTCACTTCTCGCAGGGAAGGAACCGCCAGAAGGCCCTCTGTGAAAATCAAAACAAGAGAGCAACACCAAGAAATGTGCAGATCGGTGCAGATGTGAGGCTTGCATATGGGGCTCGTTCCCAGGTAAACGTGCCTAGGAAAACACTTGGGCTTTGAAGGAAAACCTTCCCACCAGCGGTGTGAAATATCACAGCGGAAACGCCAAACAGAAGAATGTGAGGTTTTGGCAGCTTTCGGGCCTTTGTGAATATTGGCTGGAACTGCACCTGAGAAAAATGAATTGAGCGGAAAACTGGAAGCGTGTGAATGCGCAAGCCCAGCAAATAAATAGATCTGGGAAGGCACACTGTGCAATTCCGTACATCTCGACATTTCTCGCTCTTGGCGAAGCTGCTGGACTTGCTTCCTGCTAATCTCCTTTCTCTCCTTGGCAAGGCAAACATGGCTTGATTCCCCCACCAGGAATCACAAGTCTCTCCATCGTTCGGCCCATCAGTTCGGTTAATGGGAAACAAAAATTAGTACAGTTGTACCTCGGAAGTCAAATGGAATCCATTCTGGAAGTCCGTTCGACTTCTGAAACGTTTGGAAACCAAAGCGCGGTTTCTGATTGGCTGCAGGAAGCTCCTGCAGCCAATCGGAAGCCCCGTCGGACATTTGGCTTCAAAAAGAACGTTCGAAAACTGGAACACTCACTTCCGGTTTTCGATCGTTCAGGAGCTGGAACATTTGATTCCCAAGGTGTTCAGGAGCCAAGGTACAGCTGTACATGATTTACCCAGTGCTTTTTTTCTGGGGGTACGCATACCCCTAAACATTTCGTGAATCTTTGTTGCTGTTGTTTAGTCGTTTAGTCGTGTCCGACTCTTCTTGACTCCATGGACACCAGGCACTCCTGTCTTCCACTGCCTCCCGCAGTTTGGTCAAACTCATGCTGGTAGTTTCGAGAACACTGTCCAACCATCTCGTCCTCTGTCCTCCCCTTCTCCTTGTGCCCTCCATCTTTCCCAACATCAGGGTCTTTTCCAGGGAGTCTTCTCTTCTTATGAGGTGGCCAAAGTATTGGAGCCTCAGCTTCAGGATCTGTCCTTCCAGTGAGCACTCAGGGCTGATTTCCTTCAGAATGGAGAGGTTTGATCTTCTTGCAGTCCATGGGACTCTCAAGAGTCTCCTCCAGCACCATAATTCAAAAGCATCAATTCGTCGGTGATCAACCTTTTTTATGGTCCAGCTCTCACTTCCCTACATCACCATTGGGAAAACCATAGCTTTAACTATACGGACCTTTGTTGGCAAGGTGATGTCTCTGCTTTTTAAGATGCTGTCTAGGTTTGTCATTGCTTTTCTCCCAAGAAAAGCAATGACAAACCTAGACAGCATACTTTTGTCCCTTTACTGTATTTATTTTTCCCAATATGAACTATAAAATGGTGATTTTTCTTGAGTCAAAATGAGAGTACCCACAAACATTTTAAAAAGAAAAATAGCACTGGATTTAACCATGCATGCTGTGGCAATTTTCCTGCCCTTTCACAATGGGTGGGTGCTCCTTAAGAGCTCTGAGCCAATGGTTGCGGCCTCTTCTCGGCCAGTTAACCAGAGCAGTGTGGTGTTCTTGTTCCTTGTGGCTTTTTTTTGTTTGTGCAAAGGTCTGTTTCTTTGTGCTGATCCCAGATCTGGTGCCGAGAAATCTGCACGTGTGATGAGCTTCCCAGAGGCATCTGACCCACTGGGTTGGAAACAGGATACTGGGTGGGCCGGGCAGACCAACAGTTAGGGTCTGATCCTGCTGAGTGCTCCATACACTTCTTCTTTTTTTTGTACAGTGAGATGAGATCATTGTAACAGCCGCTGAATCACTGTTCTGACCATCAGTGTATCAGCTCAGGAAATGGGTGGGGCTGCGTGGTACGAACTGCCTTTCCATTCTCCATCTCTCAGCAAAAAACGGTAGATAATAAATCCGGCTGCTTGTTTCTACATTAGCACTTTTTCCTCTCTTTTTTTTGCATTTAAGGTTTTGTGGCGGCGTGTTCCGTTTATTTCTGGTCCACCGACTGCAATAAAGAGTTGATGATAATGATGGTTTGCGAGGAAGGAAGAATTGCAAGGCCGCCTGAGAGGTCAGCTTGCTTGTGGCAAGGAAGGAGCTGGCAAAGGCCATGTGTGTTTCTTGGACGGCACACTTGGAAAGGAAAATAGGGCACTGGTTTAAATGCTTCCTGAAACCTCTTCTAGACTACACACCCCCTCGCACCAGCTGGGAGAGGCACGGAGGAGGACTTTGACCCAGGGTGCAGGAATCACATACAGTGATACCTCGGGATACAGACGCTTCAGGTTGCATACGCTACAGGTTACAGACTTTTCAGGTTACAGACATTTCCAGAATATAAGATAAAAAACAAATAAAATAAAACCTACATACAGCAACAGTCTTTTGTGTTGTGTAGGCTCCTATTATCCAAGTAATGGGCCTTGCCTGCTAGCCTACTCCCTAAAATATCACTGGTTTGCTCATTTCTATATACAGTGGTACCTCGGGTTACATACGCTTCAGGTTACATACGCTTCAGGTTACAGACTCCGCTAACCCAGAAATAGTGCTTCAGGTTAAGAACTTTGCTTCAGGATTAGAACAGAAATTGTACTCCGGCGGTGCAGCAGCAGCAGGAGGCCCCATTAGCTAAAGTGGTGCTTCAGGTTAAGAACAGTTTCAGGTTGAGAACGGACCGCCAGAACAAATTAAGTACTTAACCCAAGGTACCACTGTATTGGGGGGGGGGGAGATGGGGGGGAGTGGCCAGGATGTATTTTAAGCTTCTCTTCCCCTTCTGCAGAAGTACAGCAGCTTTGGCCGCCCCCAGAAATTTTTGCAGCTGAAAGAACACAAAGAAGAGGAAAGAATTGGCAGGCAGGAAGTGATGAAAAAATAGCAGTGAAAGAAGGAAATTCAGGAGATTTTAGGAAAGGAGAAAGACAGCAAGAAGGAGCACGAAATAGAGGTGGCCTGAAAAGAATGGGAGAGTAAAGGGTATTCCCTCCCCCCTCCCCAATATTTGTGGGAATAAATTATGTTCTTTCTTTAAAAGAGGGTTGGAGATATTGATGGAGGAGAGGGTTTTTGATAGCTACTAACACTTGGGAGTGGGGGTTAGTCCAAGTGTGGGGAATCTTTGACCCTCCAGATGTTGCTGAACATGGCCAGGGATGAAGGGAGTTGGAGGTCAGCAACATCTGGAGGGTCAAATGTTCCCCACAGCTGATTTAGCCAGTCAAACTGCTGTTGTGGCACCTATGAACATAACCATTTGTCCATAAAGTACTTCAGCTATTAGGAAGAAGTAGAAGGTTCAGACTGCAGTCCTTAAGAAAAGTCTGCTACCCGGCATTGTGGACTTAATTAAAATTACAGGCTTTTGATACCAGCCTTTAGAACAAACTATAATACATTGTTGCTTTCCTCATTTACCCCCAATGTACCCCAGGAATTGCTTTTTCTGAGGGTGCTGAAACCTACTGAGGAAACAGAAGTATCATGTTCCCTTCAGAAAGCAAAACTCCTGGAATTTATGTTTTTGCCCCTTCATAAAGCCGTGATGGGGATGCGGGTGGCGCTGTGGCCTAAACCACTGAGCCTAGGGCTTGCCGATCAGAAGGTCAGCGGTTTGAATCCCCACAACAGAGTGAGCTCCCGTTACTCGGTCCCAGCTCCTGCCCACCTAGCAGTTTGAAAGCACCTCAAAGTGCAAGTAGATAAATAGGTACCGCTCTGGCGGGAAGGTAAACGGCGTTTCCGTGCGCTGCTCTGGTTCGCCAGAAGCAGCTTAGTCATGCTCGGCACATGACCCGGAAGCTGTACGCCGGCTCCCTCAGCCAATAAAGCGAGATGAGCGCCACAACCCCAGAGTCAGCCACGACTGGACCTAATGGTCAGGGGTCCCTTTACCTTTTTATACATGGCAATAGGCATATGCAGACCCTTTCTAAGGAGAAATGTAATTTTGAGCATCTATGCCCTGGTCTGCTTTGGAGGGGGAACTGGAAGAATGCATGTTCATAACTCCCCCCCCCCAACCCCCCAACCTTGCACATTTTGTGGGCATTGTTTTCCCCAGCCTGTTGCTACTTCAGGGCAGATGAGTCCCAGTTGCTGATGAAACTGAGCTAATTCGTTACAGAATTAGAAATAAGAGTTTATGGGTAAAGATCATGTTAGTGATTTCTAACTCTTATTTCTAATTCTGTAACAAATTATTGTGTTATACATATTCTCATGAGTTTGAAATCTCTGTTAGAGTTTGTAATCTCTATTTGAGTTTGTAATCCTTGTCAGAATGCATACTTTTGAATGGATTAGTTTTTGTTACAATTAACTGTTGATTTGCGAGTAGGGACCACTCCCACTACTGAAACTTACATTGGCCTGAGTTCTTGGTGTGCTTTTTTCTTGGTATGTTTAATAACAAGAACGCCAACTTATTTAATGTCTCTGTGTGCAGGCATGTTTGTAGTGCAGTCGCACAGCACCATGGGATTTGTAGTCTTAACGACTGTGGCTGGTACCCATAGAGACTACTAGGGCAGAAGGCTTGGAGGCCAGCAATAAGTAGAGCAGGAGCCAGAGATGGGCAGAGTCCTACCCTGGCTGATTTTAGGGAGGAAGGCGGGCAGGTGGGGACTGGCTGTGGGCAGATGGGGGTTGGTAAGGTAGTGCCCCCCTTGCCCCCATGGACCAGTCCCTATTACTGGTTCTTCGTCGGCCTGAACACTTGATGCCTTACGCTTTCCGTTCAGGGCTGCAGCAGAGCGAGGGTTAAGACAGCCTGAGAAGCAAAAAGGTCTTGCCTCCCGAAGGTTAAATGATCGTGGGAAAAGGAGGCCAATCGGCATGGGAAGGTCCAAGCGGCATTGCAAGAATAAGGATATTGCAAGGATCCACGATGCTCGTAAGCTTCGGAGCTGAAGCACATCGTCAGAAAGCCCAGTGGAACGAGAATGAGGAAGTGAGGGAAGACCGAATTTCGGTTTAAATTCTGCTCTAAATCTTTTCCGGGGGGGGGGGGGAAGGCCAGTGCTGAGTTCAAAGCTCACACAGTCAAACCTTTCCCCACAACAGAGAAAGAGCAAAAAGTGAGGCATTGCAATGTTGTTAGTAATAATAAGGCATCCTTGGTAATCATATTTTTACTTCACAATAATATTTATTTGGTGGTAATAATAATAAAGCATTATCTGTAATAATATTAGTAATAATATTTACCTTCTAAACGACTGTTTCAAGGTGATTTGTACATGAGATAATTAAAAACTGTTAAGTACACACACATAAACAAACAAACAAGCAATACACCAGAAGCAAAACTGAAACGCTAACAAGCGGATATTTGTCATGAAGACCCATTTACCCAGCTGGGAAAGCCTGAGAGAACAAAAACATCTTCAGCTCTGGAAAGTTTAATGATTTTATTAGCTTGTGTTTTTTAATTTAAAAATCCTGTTGTTTTACCAGTAACCCATCAGGGCCACACTCACACCAAGCATTTAAAGTCACAGCTTTTTTGAGTGTCATGGCTTCCCTCAAAGCATCATGGGAACTGTAGTTTGCTAAGGAGGCAGAGTGTCCTTCGGAGGCCCCTCACACGGCTGCACCATAACAAACTACAGTTCCCATGATGCTTTGAGGGAACACACATGGGTGTTAAAAGCGGTGTTTAAGACTGCTTGAAATTTATGGTGTGGATGTGGCCTCATGTTTATGAAAAGCAGGATAGAATCACAGAATTGTAGAGTTGGAAGGGACCCCGAGGGTCATCTAGTCTAACCCTCGGTAATGCAGGAATCTCAACTAAATCATACAGTCGTACCTTGGATCTCAAACCCCTCGGCTCCCAAACAATTTGGCTCCTGAACGATTGAAACTCGTGAGTGTTCCGGTTTTCAAACAGTTTTTGGAAGCCGAACGTCTGGCGTGGCTTCCGAATGGCTGCAGGATAGCCACACCTTGGTTTTCAAACGGCTCCAGGAGTCGAACAGAACTCCCGAAACGCGTTCTGTTCGAGAACCAAGGTACAACTGTACGTGAAAGTTGGCCATCCGGTCTCTGCTTAAATACAGTGGTGCCTCGCAAGACGAAATTAATCCGTTCCGTGAGTCTCTTCGTCTAGCGGTTTTTTCGTCTTGCGAAGCAACCCTATTAGCGGCTTAGCGGATTAGCGCTATTAGCGCTTTAGCGGCTATTAAAGGCTTAGCAGATTAGCGGCTAAAAGGCTATTAGCGGCTTAGCGGCTTAGAAAGGGGGGGGAGCGAAAAAAAATCGGAACACTTGCAAGACGTTTTCGTCTTGCGAAGCAAGCCCATAGGGAAAATCGTCTTGCGAAGCAGCTCAAAAACGGAAAACCCTTTCGTCTAGCGGGTTTTCCGTCTTGCGAGGCATTCGTCTTGCGGGGCACCACTGTACCTCCAAGGAAGAACAGCCTCTTGTGGGAGTCTGTATCAGCTTATTAGGTTAAATGTATCAGTTTATTACATCTGGTTTTATAAGTGGCAGTATGGTGTAATGGTTAATGCTCTAACCCAGGCATAGGCAAACGTGGCCCTCCAGATGTTTTGGGACTACAACTCCCACCATCCCCAGCTAACAGGACCAGTGGTCTGGGATGATGGGAATCGTAGTTTCAAAACATCTGGAGGGCCGAGTTTGCCTATGCCTGCTCTAACCACTGCCAAGGATATGGGTAGGCAAACTAAGACCCAGGGGCCGGATCCAGCCCAATCACCTTCTAAATCCGGCCCGCGGACGGCCCAGGAATCAGTTTGTTTTTACATAAGTAGAATGTGTGCTTTTATTTAGAATGCATCTCTGTGTTATTTATGGGGCATAGGAATTTGTTCACCCCCCTCAAAATATAATCGGGCCCCCCACAAGGTCTGAATTCGTTCATTTCCGCCCCCCAACATATAGTCTGGCCCTCCACTAGGTCTGAGGGACAGTGGACCGGCCCCCTGCTGAAAAGGTTTGCTGACCCCTGGCCTAGGAGAAGAGGTTTCAAATCCCTGCTTGGCCATTACGGTAAGTTCACTGGGTGACCATGCAACAATCAATGTCTCTAATCCTACTCTACCTTGCAGGGTTGTTCTGTGGATTAAATGAGGGTGGAGGAGAAAACCACACAAGACACCTTGAGATTCTTGGAGAAAAGGTGTGATATACACGCAACAAATAGAGCTAAGCTTTATTTTACTTCCCTTCTTTGTTGCTTAGGGTGGCAAGAAAAACTCATTCAATTATACCAAGTGCAAACTTTAAATACAAAAAAGCAGAATTAGGCATGCTTAAGCCCATTCAGTCCCAGAGACATTGAACGGAGTTTTGCTTTATATTGAACTGTGTCCAAAATGTAAATTTAGGAATGTGGGTTTTTTTGCAGGGGGAGGATGACAAATGCTGGCTTAGTTTATTCCTGAAGCCTTGTCCTCCTGCTAGCTGGGGACCAGACGAGAGAAAAGAACTCTGTGCGAGCTCAGAGGGTGGGTTTTTATTATGTTTCGGTTGTGCTGGCGCTGGATCATGGGCTTTGTAGTGGCAGGGCTGCACAAACAGCCACCCTCACGCGGGCCCCTTACGCCACGCTGCACGAAGGATTTCAAAAACAAAACGGAACAGGAGAAACAAGCAGCCTATTGATTTGCTAAATATGTCGGGCCTTGGGGCATGTGTGGGTTCGCGCCCTGAGACCCGGCGTTTCGCAGCTGCTTCTGGGGCTGTGCCAGAGCTCTCTGCGCTTTGCAACAGCTGCCTGTCTCTATCCAAGAGCTTTGGCCACCTTCGCTTTGAACTTTTGTCCTGCCAAGATCGCCAGGGCGCGTCGGGCTTCGCGGGGACCAGGGTGTTGCCTGCCGTGCGCCTAGACATGCGCGCGTTCTTGGAAAGCGCACGTCTGCGTCTGCAAGGGAGAGAAAGGATCCCGGAGCTGAGATCTCCTTGCAGGGTGGGGTTGTTGGGGCAGGAGAGGAGGAGGAGGAGGAGGAGGAGGGTTCCTCCAAGCGAGGTGGGCTCTTCCCAGCCCATGTGGTTCTCATTAGAGTCGGCAGCCAAGGAACTCCGAGCTGGAGAGACCAAACCAGAGAGCGCGCGCGCGCAAGAGAGAGAGAGGTTTCTGCAGGAGGGGAAGAGGGGAGCGAGAGGGCAGCAGAGAGAGGGATGTGATGACTGAGCGGAGGGAAGGAGAGGAAGAGAGTTGAGAGGGCAGGAGAGGCTCGAAGGAGACGGACAGGGGAGCCGTCTGGCATGGAGACGGGAGCGCAGAGAGGGAGCTGGGCGCGCGGGGCGCTCCGGGGTCTTTTCAGCGGGCAGCGCTTGCTCTCCACCCTCCCTCTGCTGCTGCTTCTCTCCAGCAACGTTGACATCTCCAAAGTGCAAGGTAAAAAGAACAGCTGGTGGCTGGGTTGGGGGGTTAGTATGGGGTTTCCCCCTCTTCCTTCCCCACCCTTGTTAAAGAAAGGGGGGGGGGATTTCAGCCGGTTGTCTCCGCGGTAGGAGAAGGTTAGCAGGCGCTGGTGGCTTAAAAGGGCAGCGCTTAGCCGAGGCTGGAGGAGAAACAAGAGAGCAGAGAGATTTCTGGTTGTGGGGGAGCGGGTGCCCCTCACCCTGGCATCTGGGAGGGGGCGGAAGAACGAGCTTCCACGCTGCCGTTGCGCGTTGGGATTATGGATCCGTCATATTAAGGGATATTTTGGGCATGTGGGTTTTCCCCCCCCGGGGTGTTGGCTGTGAAGGGTGAGTCTTCCTGGCTGGGCATGGAAACAGGTCTTCGCTCTTGTTTTGTTTCGTTTTGTGGCGGGGGTGGGGTGTGAGGTTGAGGGATTTGGGGTGAATAGGCACCCCTCACCCCTACATCTGAGTTTGGACGGATAGGAGCTCTTTGGGGTGAATGTGAGCACAGGAGAAAGGCTTAACAGGTCTGGTTGTTTTTGGAGAGAGGGGGCAGAGAGACCCCTGGCTTCTGTAGGGAGAGTGTTCCTGGCTATGGGGGTGGGGGCCACTCACGTTGATACCTGGAGGTCGAGAGGAGAGAGAGCTCAAGGTGTGGCTCTTAGGAGATGCTGGGTGCAGATAATAATAATAATAAATAATAATAAATTTTATTTATACCCCACCCTCCCCAGCCAAGACCGGGCTCAGGGCGGCTAACAGCAGATATAAAACATTTGATTGAAATACAACTTTAAAAACAAGATTAAAATACAATGTTAAAATGCAGCCTCATTTGAGCAGAAACTCAAAAACTTTTTTGGGGATGAAAACGTCAAGTCTTCACCAAGGCTAACTATCCAGATAGATCTGGTGAAGGGCTATTTCTGGGTTTGGAGAGAGATCTTCACTTGCTGGAGGCCCCCACCTCTGTATCTGGGCACTACGAACAGTGAGCAGGAAGGAATGACACCCCAAATTACCAGTGTGCAGAATCAGTCCCATTCACCACCAGGCTTCAAGTTTGGGTGCCGTGTTTTAAGAGTTTAGGCAAAACTTTGGCAATTCTAGTTGGCAGCCTTGACATGTACCCACACTCCTATGTGCTCCTGAATTAGGAGTAGCTCCGTGATTGGTTGCTGGTAGGGAGGGTGCAATCTTCAGTTCATCTGGGGAGCCCCTCCACTCGGAGGTGCATTGGAGAATTGGTTACCTCTCTGTGCCCGTTGGCAGATTGGGTGGCTTGAATGATGGCAAAAGGTGGCGCATAAGAACCAGAGAAAAGCTTGGCTGCTGGATGAAGCCAAAGGGGGCCATTCTAGTCCAGCACTGTGTTATAACAACAACAACAACAACAACAACTTATTACTTATACCCTGCCCATCTGGCTGAACCTCCCCAGCCACTCTTGGCGGCTCCCAATAGAATATAAAAAACACGATAAAACATCAAACATTAAAAAATTCCCTGTACAGGGCTGCCTTCAGATGCCTTCTAAAAGTCAGATAGTTTCCTTGACATCAGATGGGAGGGTGTTCCACAGGACGGGCACCACCACTGAGAAGGCCCTCTTCCTGGTTCCCTGTAACCTCACTTCTTGCAGAGAGGGTACCGCGAGAAGGCCCTCATCGCTGGACCTCAGTGTCTGGGCAGAATGATGGGGGTGGAGACACTCCTTCAGGTATACAGGACCAAGGCTGTTTAGGGCTTTAAAGGTCAGCACCAACACTTTGAATTGTGCCTGGAAACGTACTGCGGGCCAATATAGGTCTTTCAGGACAGGTGTTATATGGTCCTGGCAGCTACTCCCAGTCCCCAGTCTAGCTGCTGCATTCTGGATTAGTTGCAGTTTCTGGGTCACCTTCAAAGGTAGCCCCACATAGAGTGCATTGCAGTAGTCCAAGCGGGAGATAACCAGAGCATGCACCACTCTGGCGAGACAGTCTGTGGCAGGTAGGGTCTCAGCTTGCGTACCAGGTGGAGC
Source organism: Podarcis liolepis (assembly GCF_965112155.1). NCBI lineage: Eukaryota > Metazoa > Chordata > Lepidosauria > Squamata > Lacertidae > Podarcis > Podarcis liolepis. Next base: position 4,445,128 of record NC_139564.1, read on the forward strand.
TGGCAGACAGCTGCCTTGGACACAGTGTTCTTACAGTGATCAAGGGGGTACCACAATGGGAAGCCCACAAACAGACCCTGAGTCCAGTAGCACTCTCCCCTTCCTTGGGATTTTGGATAGTGGTTCTCCAGAGTTCCATTTTGTATAAGGATTTGTCAGTGGCACAGCTTGGAGGAAGGATTTGCCCAAAGAAGGAAAACACCACGGGCACATTCAGCGTTAGAAATTCACCAGGTGCTGGCCGCAGTTTGCACCTGGCTATTAACCTCTTGTGACCATGTGAAGATGCCCGGGTGTCAGGATGGCACCCGACGTCTCCACCATCTGGAGACGCATGCCTGGGGATCCTTGGAACTTGACTGTTTTCACACACTAGCAACACACCCTGCAGAATTCTATCCGTTATATTTTATCTGCACAATCACAATTAATTTTCGGGAAGCAAAAAGTTGTATGGTGGTACCCCTGGTTGTGAATGGGATCCGTTCCAGAGGCCCATTCCAAAATGAAAAGCCCGCAACCTGCGCAGGTGCACGGCGATATTTGGAGCTTCTGTGCATGCGTGAGCGGCGAAACTCGGAAGTAACCCTTTCCGGTACTTCTGGGTCGCCACGGGACACAACCTGAAAAAACGCAACATGAAGCAAACGTAACATGAGATATGACTGTACAGTGGTGCCCCGCAAGACGAATGCCTCGCAAGACGGAAAACTTGCTAGACGAAAGAGTTTTCCGTTTTGGAGGTGCTTCGCAAAACAAATCTCCTATGGGCTTGCTTCGCAAGACGAAAATGTCTTGCGAGTTCCTGTGGGGTTTTTTTTCCTTTCCTCCCCCTTTTTCTAAGCCGCTAAGCCACTTATCAGCTGATCCGATAAGCCGATAAAAGCCGCTAATAGCGCTAATAGCGCTAATCCGCTAATCCGTCAATGGGCTTGCTTCGCAAGACGAAAAAACCGCTAGACGAAGAGAATCACAGAACGGATTCTTTTCGTCTTGCGAGGCACCACTGTACTGAAAAATACGACTTTCGAGCTGCCTGGCCCCAAACTGGCAACTGGGCATTCAGTTTTCGCAGCTGTAATCCTGGTTTAAAGAGTCGCTCAGTGCCTAGCTGACATATCTGAGTTTCTAACACTTGGCACATTAGCACAGTTCATCTAAAGTACATTATCACTTTAAGCAGAATCTGGAAGATAGCTATTAGCCACGAGGCAGCGATACTTCTGAACACCAGTTCCTGGAAATCACAGATTTGCAGAGTGCTCTTGTGGCCGAATCCTGCTTGTGGGTTTCCTGCAGGCAGGTAAGGTAGAAAGGTAATGGGGCTCATTTGCCTGGCCACTATGAGAACAGGATGCTGGACTAGATGGGCAAACGGGCCTGATCCAGCGGCTTCTCTTATGTTCCTTTGGGAGCTGTAGTTTGTTAAGGGTGCCGGTTCCCAGAGCGTTTTAACAATCAACCCCCTTTCCCAGGGAGTTCTGGGAACTCTAGTTCTCTGGGGGTCTCTTATCAACTCTTAGCACCCTTAGGAAATCACAGCTCCCAATACAGTGGTGCCCCGCAAGACGAATGCCTCGCAAGACAGAAAACTCGCTAGACGAAAGAGTTTTCCGTTTTGGAGGTGCTTTGCAAAACGAATTTCCTATGGGCTTGCTTCACAAGACGACAATGCCTTGCAAGTTCCTGCTGGTTCCCCCCCCCCTTTTTCTAAGCCGCTAAGCCGCTTATCAGCTGATCCGATCAGCAGATAAGCCGCTAAAAGCCGCTAAAAGCGCTAATCCACTAATCCTTCAATGGGCTTGCTTCGCAAGACGAAAAAACCGCTAGACCAGGGGTCTGCAACCCGCGGCTCCGGAGCCCCATGTGGCTCTTTTACACCTTTGCCGCGGCTCCGGGGCGGATACTAGCGAGGGGAGGAGGCGCATTGTGCGCCCCGACACTCCCCACTGTGGCAGGCGCTGTACTGGCTGTGACGTCACATGGGGGCGGTGTGTGCGTTAGTCACGCACCGTCCCGACGTCACCTTCCCGCCCACTGTCAGATCACGGCTCCGGATATATATTTGTTTTAAATGTCGCAATGGTTTTGCGGCTCCCAGGTTTTTTTTCCTTCGAAAACGGGTCCAAGTGGCTCTTTTTGTCTTAAAGGTTGCAGACCCCAGCCCTAGACGAAGAGAATCACAGAACGGATTCTTTTCGTCTTGCGAGGCACCACTGTATGCAGAAGAGGGAACCACAACTGTTTAAAGTGGTACCATGGTGCTTTAAGCGCATGGTGCAAATGTGGTTTGGGCCAATTCTTACGCGAAGAGCATTGGGTGTTCTTTAGGGACGAGGACAGGCGCCCATGCGCTGGTGTGCCTTGTTGGCTGTGATGCTGTGCAGCTGCTGATGTTTCAGCTTCTGTAGATGTGTTTCTGGGGGAAATTCCTTTCTTCTGGCTTGGGATTGCCAGAGTTTAGTTACGCTCCATTATGACTCTATATGGTCTAGTCTGGGACAGATTCAGAAGTGTCTGTCCAGCCCAGAGTCTCCCTCTCTGTCTTTGTGATGTTGGACAGGGAAGTCGCTTAGATCCGTGGACAGGCAAAACAGGGCAGGGAACTTTGCTAGAGTTTTAGTATTGAGATATTTGTAGAATAAATTTGGAAGAAACTCTTCCAACTTTTCTTCTTCTTCTTTTTTCTCCTTATTTTCCTATTCCTTTTTCTTTTTTATTTTCTTCCTTTTTCCTTTATTGTTCTTTTTTTATATATGTGTGCATATCTGAAATATATATGTATGTATTTGCAATATTTTGCTTATATTTTGTAGTAATTATGTTAAATAAAATTTAAAAACAACAACTTTCCTACCTTTCTCACAATGCCAGAACTCCTGGACACTCAATGAAGCTAAATATTGGAAGATTCAGGGCATGTAAAAGAAATAATAATAATAATAATAATAATAATAATAATAATAATAATAATTTATTATTTGTACCCCACCCATCTGGCTAGGTTTCCCAGCCACTCTAGGTGGCTGCCAAGAGATTAAAAACAGAATAAAACATCACAAATTAAAAACTTCCCTAAACAGGGCTGCCTTCAGATGTCTTCTAAAAGTCAGATAGTTGTTTATTTCCTTGATATCTGATGGCAGGGTGTTCCACAGGGTGGGTGCCACTACTGAGAAGGCCCTCTGCCTTGTTCCCTGTAACCTCACTTCTTGTAGGGAGGGAACCGCCAGAAGGCCCTTGGAGGAGGACCTCAGTGTCCGGGCTGGACGATGGGGGTGGAGACGCTCCTTCAGGTATACTGGGCCGATTTATTATTGCAGCACCCAGTTAAACGATGGAACTACCTGCCACAAGAGGCAGTGATGGCCACCAACCTGGATGGTTTTCAAAAGAGGATGAGACAAATTTGTGGAGGAGAGGGCTATGGATTGCCACAGTTAGAGGCAGCAATGCGTCTGAATCCCAAGACTCAGCTAGACTGGTGAAGAAAAAGTGATTTACTGTCTATGCGTTGTATGTGCGATATGATGTTGTGCCACCAGATGGCGACATGGGGTCCCATTTTTTTTCTACCTGTTTTCCCTGTTTAAATTTACAACGCTTTAAACTGAAATCCTTCTCTGATGTTTCAGCCCCAGTTGCTGGAGACCACAGGAGGGCGGAGGGCCCTTGTGTTCGAATCCTGCTTGAGGGTTTTCTACAGGCCTCTTGTTGGCCCCTGTGAGAACAGGATGCTGGTCTCCATGCGCAACTGGCCTGATCCAGTGCACTCTCCTTACGTTCTTATAATCTTATTGTGAAGCGGTGTCAGCACAAGGCAAGGAAATCCAGATGACAGCCGAACAAACACTCATTGTCATATAAGCCTCCCTTGCACAGAAATCAGAACAGATGCTCAGTAAGGGCTGGATATAATGGAACAACTGTATCAGCTTTGTGCCAGCAAAGCAGGATGGATGCTGAACGAACAGGTGTTTCGGAAGAGTCTCCTCTCCCTCTTCCCTTCCTTTTTGAATGAGATCTGTTTGTTGTCTTACCCGACCCTTCAGTATGTGCTCCCTGAGGCTGATGGGAGTTGTAGTCCGAAACATCTGGAAGAGACCAGTCTGGCAGAGGCTGGACTGATCTCTTCTCTCTCCTCCTCTTCCCAGCTTCCCCTTTCCTCTTCCAATCAGCCATTTGTGGGGAGCTGCAGGGTGAGCTTGGTGCCGATAATGAAGTGTGTTGCAATTGCACTTCTTTACCTGCAAATGAATCAGACTAAATGAGTCTGGATAGGTCAGTTGTTGAGAGCATGGCGCTGATCACGGCAAGGTTGCAGGTTCGATCCCCGTCCGGGACCACTGCGTTGCAGGGGGTTGTTGAACCAGATAATAATAATAATAATAATAATAATAATAATAATAATAATAATAATTAATTTATTATTTGTACCCCGCCCATCTGGCTGGGTCTCCCCAGATGATTCTCAGGGTCCCTTCCAACTCTACAATGCTATGATTCTATGATTCTAAATTCTTAGTCAATACTAGATACAGTGGATGCTCAGGTTGCAGATGCGATCTGTGCGGGATGGACGTCCGCAACCCGCAGGGTTTGCAATCTGCAGCGGTGCATCTGCACACGTGTGGGTTGTGATTCGGTGCTTCTGTGCATGCGCGAAGCACGATTTAGCGCTTCTGCGCATGTGCAACTGCCGGAACCCGGAAGTAACCCATTCTGGTACTTCCGGGTTTTAGCGGTCCGTAACCTGAAAAACGTGGGTGGCGCTGTGGGTAAAAGCCTCAGTGCCGAGGGCTTGCTGATCGAAAGGTCGGCAGTTCAAATCCTCGCAGCGGGGTGCGCTCCCGTTGTTCAGTCCCAGCGCCTGCCAACCTAGCAGTTCGAAAGCATTCCCGGGTGCAAGTAGATAAATAGGGACCGCTTACTAGCGGGAAGGTAAACGGCATTTCCGTGTGCGGCTCTGGCTCGCCAGAGCAGCGATGTCACGCTGGCCACGTGACCCAGAAGTGTCTCCGGACAGCGCTGGCCCCCGGCCTCTTGAGTGAGATGGGCGCACAACCCTAGAGTCTGTCAAGACTGGCCCGTACGGGCAGGGGTACCTTTACCTTTAACCTGAAAAAACACAACCTGAAGCATCTGTAACCCGAGGTATGACTGTATAGTCACCGGAACCTAAGAAAAGCCATGTGACTGGATCAGGCCAATGGCCCCTCTAGTCCAGCATCCTGTTCTCACAGTGGCCAACCAGATACCTGTGTGAAACCCGCAAACAGGATCTGAACCCAAGAGCCCTCTCCCCTCCTGTGGTTTCCAGCAGGTAGGGTAAAAGGTCAGGAACCCCTGGACGGTTAAGTCCATTTAAAGGCGACTATGGGGTGTGGCGCTCATCTCATTTTTCAGGCTGAGGGATCTGGTGTTTGTCCACAGACAGCTTTCCGGGACACGTGGCCAGCATGGCTAAACTGCTTCTGGTGCAACGGGACACTGTGATGGAAACCAGAGTGCATGGAAACACTGTTTACTTTCCCGCCGGAGTGGTACCTATTTATCTACTTGCACAGGCGTGCTTTCGAACTGCTAGGTTTGACTTGATTTGAGTTTCTACTGAAATGAGGCTGGGCTGCATCCTCCATCGAGGGGAATTGAACTGTTGACCTTTTCATTGGCAAGCCCAAGAGGCTCAGTGGTTTAGACCACAGCGCCACCTGCATCCCCCAGCATTGCTGCTTCTGACTATAGAGGCAGAGCTTCATGGACAGTAGTCTTTTAGGTGCCGAGCGATGCTCTGATGTCCTGGGCAAGACACTCCCGAGAGTTATTAGAGGAAGACTTTTTCTTTTTAAAAACACTGATAGGCATCAGGCCAATAGCCCATCTAGTCCAGGGTCCTGTTCTGCAGCCAACCAGATGTCCATTATGGGAAGAAGAAGAAGAGTTTGGATTTGATATCCCGCTTTATCACTACCTGAGGGAGTCTCAAAGCTGCTAACATTCTCCTTTCCTCTTCCTCCCCCACAACAAACACTCTGTGAGGTGAGTGGGGCTGAGAGACTTCAGAGAAGTGTGACTGGCCCAAGGCCACCCAGCAGCTGCATGTGGAGGAGCGGAGACGTGAACCCGGTTCACCAGATTACGAGTCCACTGCTCTTAACCACTACACCACACTGGCTCTCAGTGGTCCAAGCCCAAAAGCAACTCTCCGTTCCTGTGATTTCCAGTCCCTGGCATTCAGAAGCATTGCTGTCTCTGCTCATGCAGGCAGAGCTTCATGGACAGCAGTCATTGTGGGATGTGAAACACAAGAGCAGTCAAGTACAACATTCCTAGAGTGAACATGTTTACGCATGGAGAGGAATGTTTGTCCAGCCAGCAGGTAAACTTCCTGTTCCCTTCTGGGCTGGGACAGACTTCCTCTGCGTGTGACTAGAGGTGGGCGTGGACTCACCTGTGAAGGTAATGACAAAATCACAGGGCAGGGCAGCCATCTCTCTCTCTTTGACTACATGTGTCGAAGAAGCAACATGTGCTTAGCCAAAGATGCTCTCTTGGCCTCCAGCCAAGAGAGGACAAAGGGACTGTCTCCTTGTGAGATAGTTTCCAGGTATATGTTACTTTTCTAAATTAAGTCTGCCTTCTGGGATCCGATTGTAAACAGAATGATGTGTGAGTAAACCTTTTTATACTTTTATAGAAGGCTGTGTCGTGTCTTATCTTTTATGAGGGAATAAGGGGAGAATACCAGAACAGTTATTATAGAGGCTTTAGTGAGCCTGAGCAAAAGCATCCGCTGTGAGCTTAAAAGGGGGAGTGTTACTCTGCTAAATTGTGAACTTGTTAACACAAGTTGTAAAGGCTATAATCAAACAATATATCCTCTCCTGCATCCCTGAACATTCCCACAGTCATCAATAGCTTTTTCTCCTCCATCAATATACCGATATAGATACAGATCTAGTCTAACCACTGCAAGAGCTTTGTGCAAGCAAATCAGGACAAATGCTCGGTAAATGAGTTGTCTGAAGGTAGCAAAAATGGGCCACTTTAAACAAACTTTTAGGAAGAGCGTTGTGGCCATGTGGGCCAAAGCTGCCTTGGTTGTGTGGCAGGCCATTGCGTACAATATTTGTTATTTCACAGAACCATAGAATCATAGAGGTGGAAGGGACCCTGAGGGTCATCTAGTCCAACCCCCTGCAATCTGTTGGGAAACTGGGTACGTGCAGCTACTCACACAGAATCAATTAAGGTTTGGCAGATAGCCAAAAGGTCATGTGAAGGAGTAAGTCTGCCTGGTGATAACAGAGACATGGAGACAGCTTCATGATTGGTCAAGCTCTCTCAAAGGAGTGATAGTTAATGGCCTACTAACTGGAATGTGTCAGTTTGTAGTTCAGGAGTTCAGTAGTTCTGTGTGTCATTGTAGGAGTTGTGAGTTGTGTATGACAGAGCAAGCTAAAGATCTGTGTTCTGTTCCAGTAAATAGTCCACTGTATATAATAAACACCTAACTACAAGTTCCTGCTTCCTGCTTCGTCTATCCTGTCTGCAGCCAAGTCGCCAATTGCTTCTGTGGATTCTGCGTTTACTCTGCTAGGTCTGGTCTGGCTAAGGTCCTGCAACTAGTTGGAAAGCAGCAAAACACCAAATAGGTTTTGCCAATACAATCTGCAGCTGTCCCATATGTGGGGATCGAACCTGCAACCTTGGCGTTATTGGCACCACGCTCAAACCCACTGAGCTGTTATGCATAAAATTTACACAAGGCTTGAATCTCAGGGGGTAGCTCAGTTGGTAGAGCAGGAGTCTCTTAATCCCAGGGTTGTGGGTTTGAATCCCATATTGGGCAAAAGATTCCTGCACTGCAGGGGGTTGTAGGTGACCTTGGAGGTCCCGTCCAACTCTACAAGTCTATGATTATAAAAACGAACAAACCCCCAAAGCAGCTTACGAAGGATAGAGAGTAAAATCAAGAAATAATTACAAGCCTACCTTGCACCATTCAAATATTAAATACTAGAACGGATTAAAATTATAAGATGATGCACTGTGGGGTGAGTCCCAGGCATCTCCCCCCCCCCCCGCAAACTTCCTTTCTCTGGTTAAATTAACCAGTGCATGACCTCTTGCAAATCTTACTCATTTAAGTAGAGCTTGCAAAGGAAAATGCCTCCCGTGGGATCCTGAACGAGGTACAGCGTAGCCGTTTGAACCGACATCTGGGCTCCTGTGCTTTGGTGCTTACGATCCTTTGAGATCTACTTATCCTTAATAGGCTTTTCAAGTCACCGAGAGAATGTTTAATTGAGCGGTGGCAGGAAATTGGGGAGGCGTTGGCGTTGGCAAGGGAGATGCATTTCTTAAGCCTATTTTTAAAAAGCCCTTTAGCAAGTTATCCCATTGAATTTCACAGAGTGGCTGTGTATTCACTTTCTGTCCTCCTGACCACAGATGTGAGGTCGATGGGCTGCCTGTTCTATTTCGGGGGACCAATCCCAGACTAATTTCCTTGGCACTTGGCTTCCTCTAGGATGCTGGGCCAGTCAAGGTTAATGGGGTCTCAAGATTTTGTCTGACTTTCTGTTCAGGGCAGAGCTGGGTTTCTTTGGAAACATGGGATGGCAGAGTTGGAAGGCCCCCTGCAATCCAGGAATTTGCAGCTCTCCCTTGCGGGAAACGAACCTGCAGCCTTGGCACTATCAGCACCACACTCTAATAATAATAATAATAAATTTTATTTATACCCCGCCCTCCCCAGCCAGAGCCGGGCTCAGGGCGGCTAACACCAATAAAATAAAATCACAGTAAAACATAATAGGGGAGAAAGAGAGGGAGGGGAAAAAAAAACCCAATTTAAAATACAGGTTAAAATATAATTTAAAATGCAGCCTCATTTTAAAAGTCGCCCATAGATCAAGACCATAAGGGGAGGGAAACAGAAGGGTCAGATTGACTCCAAACCAAAGGCCAGGCAGAACAGCTCTGTCTTGCAGGCCCTGCAAAAAGATGTCAAGTCCCGCAGGGCCCTAGTCTCTTGGGACAGAGCGTTCCACCAGGTTGGGGCCAGTACTGAAAAGGCCCTGGCCCTAGCTGAGACGAATCTAACCTCCTTGAGGCTTGGGACCTCCAAAGTGTTGTTATTTGTGGACCTTAAGGTCCTCTGTGGGGCATACAAGGAGAGGCGGTCCCGTAGGTACGAGGGTCCTAGGCCGCATAGAGCTTTAAAGGTCAAAACCAGCACCTTAAACCTGACCCTGTACTCCACCGGGACCCAGTGCAGTTGGTATCTACTTGCACTTTGAGGTGCTTTCAAACTGCTAGGTTGGTAGGAGCAGGGACCGAGCAACAGGAGCTCACCCCGTCGCAGGGATTCGAACTGCCAACCTTCTGATTGGCAAGTCCTAGGCTCTGTGGTTTAACCCACAGCGCCACCCGCATCCCATACCTTGTGCATACCTTCTGCCTTTCCAACAGCTTGATGCTCAAGGGGGCTTGCAACTTGCAGTTCTGTAGAAAGGAGGTGCTGTGGCCATTAGAGACCGGCAGCTAATCTTGCACCAAAGAGTTGCCCCATTGTATCAGGAGACATCCTGTCCTAAAGGTACCAGGACCGGCCTTAATCCTTATCTTCTTTGTTGTTGTTGTTTAGTCGTTTAGTCGTGTCCGACTCTTCGTGACCCCCTGGACCAGAGCACGCCAGGCACTCCTGTCTTCCACTGCCTCCCGCAGTTTGGTCAAACTCATGCTGGTAGCTTCAAAAACACTGTCCCACCATCTCGTCCTCTGTCGTCCCCTTCTCCTTGTGCCCTCCATCTTTCCCAACATCAGGGTCTTTTCCAGGGAGTCTTCTCTTCTCATGAGGTGGCCAAAGTCTTGGAGCCTCAGCTTCAGGATCTGTCCTTCCAGGGAGCACTCAGAGCTGATTTCCTTCAGAATGGAGAGGTTTGATCTTCTTGCAGTCCATGGGACTCTCAAGAGTCTCCTCCAGCACCAGAATTCAAAAGCATCATTTCTTTGGCGATCAGCCTTCTTGATGGTCCAGCTCTCACTTCCATACATCACTACTGGGAAAACCATAGCTTTTACTATACGGACCTTTGTTGGCAAGGTGATGTCTCTCTTATCTTCTTATCACATACCAAAGTATGTGCATAATACAGAAGAGGACCTTGTGTGTGCTGCATGAAGGTGCTCAGAGAGTCCTTTGTTTGCTTGCTTAATTAATATGCAATTAACCAGAGTCCTTATATGGAATCATAGTAGGGCGTTATCCCAAATGATTGGAAGGTACTCCCTGCATATGTATCGTCTTAACTGATAAGGGAACAGTATATTACGAAGCCCCCTTCTTCGGGAGGGTGCTCAGTCCTTTGGATGTTTTTTTAAAAAAATAATTTTTATTAAGAATTTCAACATAACAAATTATCAAAACATATCATCTTCATCCCCTCCATTTCCCCCCTCCAAGAAAAACCCTCCCTCCCCCCAAAAAACTTCCCTCAGCTCCTCTCTCTGATTTTTCAACACCTGTTCTCTGCATATTTTAGAATTGTAAAGATCCTTAAATTATCTGTCTATTATGTTAACAATCAATAAATTTGTGTATGTTTATTCAGAACTTGCCAGGGAGTCCAATTCATTTTGGGTTTTTTTTAAAGTAATTTGTAAAAAGTTCCCATTCTTATTTAAAGTCACAGTTGTCCTTGTCTTGCAGTTTGTATGTCAATTTCGCCAGTTCCGCATAGTCCATCAACTTCTCTTGCCACTGTTCTTTTGTCGGGATTTCCTCATTCTTCCATCCTTGTGCTATTAAGACTCTTGCCACCGTTGTCACATACATAAATAAATTCTTTATTTTCCTTGGCAGGTCTTTTCCTACAATCCCTAACAAGAATGTTTCTGGGTTTTTTTACAAATGTTAATTTAAACATTTTCTTCAGCTCATTATATATCATTTCCCTTTTTTTAATTTCTCTACATTCCCACCATGTATGGTAAAAAGTCCCTTCTTTTTCTTTGCATTTCCAACATGCATTTGACCCAGTTTTATACATTCTTCCTATCTGTACCGGTGTTATATACCATCTACACATCATTTTCATATAATTTTCTTTCAAAAGAAAGTCCTTTGGATGTAAATCCACTGAGCCTGTCTGTCTGGCCAGCAAAGACAATAAATGTTCCTTTGTTCCTTGTTTTTTGTCCAAGGGAGCCCTCAGATTTTTCTGTTAACAATGAGAGCAGAGGTGTGAGCGCACCCAAACAGTTTTTTCAGGTGTTTAGGGGCTGCAAGGATGTGCAAACAGGAATCTCTCTAGCCTGAGAGTTGCTTTCCCTCCTGGAGAATCTCCCAAATGCCAAATACCAGGGGAGGGAAGGACTAGGGACAAAAGTGGACGGATCAACAAATGTCTTTGTTCCTTTTGTACAGTAGATTAGTCTCCCCTCACAATGGACACATGTTCATCAAATGTCTGTCTGTCTATCTGTCTGTCTGTCTGTCTGTCTGTCTGTCTGTCTATCTATCTATCTGTCATCTATCTATATCTATCTATCTATCTATCTATCTATCTATCTATCTATCTATCTATCTATCTATCTATCTATCTATCTATCATCTATCTATCTATCTCTATCTATCTATCTATCTATCTATCTATCTATCTATCTATCTATCTATCTATCTATCTATCTATCTATCTATCTATCATCTATCTCTATCTATCTATCTATCTATCTATCTATCTATCTATCTATCTATCTATCTATCTATCATCTATCTATCTATCTATCTATCTATCTATCTATCTATCTATCTATCATCTATCATCTATCTATCTATCTATCTATCTATCTATCTATCTATCTATCATCTATCTGTCATCTATCTATATCTATACACACACAGTCGTACCTTGGAAGTTGAACGGAATCTGTTCTGGAAGTCCGTTCGACTTCCAAAACATTTGGAAACCAAGGCTCGGCTTCCAATTGGCTGCAGGAAACTCCTGCATCCAATCGGAAGCCCTGTCAGATGTTTGGGTTCCAAAGAACGTTCGCAAACCGGAACGCTCACTTCCGGGTTTGCGGCATTAAGGAGCCAAAATGTTCGACTCGCAAGGTGTTTGGGATCCAAGGTAAAACTATTTAAGAGTTTTCGTTATGTCTCAAAGCACCCTGCTCTCCCCTCTGCCGTTGAGTAATCCAAGTTGTTTTCTGGTTGTTTTGGAGACTTCTCAAGTCGGTGCTTCACGACAGCTTTCCGAGTTCCCTTTAACTGTTGCAGCTTCTGCTATCTGAGCAACAGATCTAGATGCTATTGCTCTGCTGCAATAACAGTTTTCTTTCCTGCTTTCGGTCCCCTTCCCCTGTTTTTCTTGTGGGTATTTTCCCCCTGCAGGTATTTCGCAGAAAAAACAACCCCAAAGGGGAAGAGAGACGAGTTTTGAGTTTCCAGATAAATCTCTGTTCCTGCTCTGTTCCCCAAACTACTTTTTTTTTTGGGGGGGGCCTTCTTGCTGGTTTTCCTGTAGCTCAGTTTTGCCGTCCCTAAAATGGTCCATTCTCTCTCTGGGCAGGTGCAGAGGTGTAAATGATTCTGGCAAGGGATCGGGGTGGAAGATTTTGTTTCACTTAACTGGGCGATTGAGTGTCTGTTTTCTACCCTCAGGACTGTCACCGCAGGGAGAGTTTGTCCGGCCGCGATGGATCTCAGGAGGACGCAACCGGCGGGATGTTGGCGAGGCGGAAAAGGTCGGATCTTGCCTTCCTCTGTTTTGATTCCGGCCGATTCCCTATTTCTTTTCTTCGTTGCCTTGATGGGTGTTTCATTGTTGTGTAATTGCTTCTGCTTTTGGTGTTATAGGGGGTTTATTATGTTTTATTGCACTTTGTGACTGTTGAGTTTATTGTGTGCTGCCCTCAGATCCGTCCAGATGAAGGGAATTTTAGCATTTTAAATAGATAATAATAAATAGCATCTCGGACTTCAGAGGGGGAGCGAGGACATCCTGTTCCAATGAAGAAGACGTAAGTTCTCTCGGGATATGACAGGCAGGTCTTGATAAAGTTGCTAGGGTCACTTCTGCAGCATATATCATCATTTCTTTCTTTCTGTCTTAAATTTGTATACAGTGGTACCCCAGGTTACATACGCTTCAGGTTACAGACTCCGCTAACCCAGAAATAGTGCTTCAGGTTAAGAACTTTGCTTCAGGATAAGAACAGAAATTGTGCTCCGCCAGCGTGGCAGCAGCAGGAGACCCCATTAGCTAAAGTGGTGCTTCGGGTTAAGAACAGTTTCAGGTTATGAACGGACCTCTGGAACAAATTAAGTACTTAACCTGGGGTACCACTGTACTGCGCTTCATTCGTAGAACTCAGGGCAGTTCACAACATCAAAATACAGTGGTACCTCTGGTTGCGAACGGGATCCATTCCGGAGGCCCGTTCGCAACATGAAAAGAGCACAACCCACAGCATCACGTCTGCGTATGCGCAGGTTGCGATCCGTCACTTCTGCGTATGTGCGTTATGTCATTTTGCACTTCTGCGCATGAACGAGCGGCGAAACCTGGAAGTAACCCTTTCCGGTACTTCCGGGTCATGGCGGGACGTAACATGAAAGAACGTAACATGAAACAAAAGTAACCTGAGGTATGACTGTACAAGATGAAAACACAAAATTCATAATAAAGGCGAGTGGGGGGGGGGAGCACAAACCAATACCCCCCTCCGACAAACACATTTAAAAGGCTTTCTGTTTATTTATTAAATTAAGCACCCTTGTATCACTTTAAGAGTGGTGCCTTACCTCAAAGGATCATGGGAATTGTAGTTTGTTCAGGGCGCATGACCTTAGCAAACCACGGTTTCTAGGATTCTGCATGACTGTTAAAACGATGCAAGAGTCAGACTATGGAACTCCCTGCTACAGGAGGCAGCGATGGCCAGCAACCTGGAGGGCTTTAAAAGAGGACGGGACAAATTCATGGAGCCATTTCCAGTGGCTTCCAGCAACTGGTATTGAGAAGCATTTCTCTCTCTCCACTCTCTGTATGCAAAGTTTAATTTTATAAACCAGTCTCTAGCTATCTCTTGCTCAAAACAAGAATCGATGTGCATTTGCGAATGCAGATAGATATATAGTCCAAGGGTACAGCGCCTCTAAACCCAGCTGCTTTGTTCCTGCCAGACAGCAGTGATTTTCTCTAAAATGATATTTATGACAACTACGATGATTCGTCTGGCGCCGGAAAACATCAGGCACTTGCGTAAAACTCATAACAAGGCAAACGCTGCCCTGTGGGGCTCGCAATCTTATTTAGAAGAGGAACAAGAATAAACGGAACTGATTTCTGTGTGTGTTTGGCGAAGGCCAGAAGCAATTAAGCATAAATGAGCTTTTTCCCTTTTCTTTTTTTTAAGAGCAAGGAAAGCAGGATGAGTATTGTCTCTTGAAGAGTTCCATTAATAAGTCTAAAAGCGCCGTGCAAGAAAGAGGGGCGGCGGGTGGGAAATCAGAGGGCTTGAGAAAAGACACAGAGAAGCAGGTGAATGCGAAAACCGATGTGGAGAAATGTATTTGCTTGTTGCACGATGACAGGCTTTTGGTATCTTGTTGGTGCAATGTGAACAACGGGTTAAATTGCACAGCGCTTGGGCTCAGGTCTCGAAGACCACATCCCCATGCCTGGATGCTTAGAGATAAGGATGCCAGGTGCAGGGGTTACCATAGCAACATCAGCAACATCGTGCATCGCTTGCTGTGTCATCCACCCTGCCATGGGCTCAGGAAATGATTAAACCCGTTTCTGCACTTAGGCGTATTGCTTTCATTATTGCCCTGATTCATGTCCTGTTTGCTGTCAGGGTCTGACTCTGAATCAGTAGTTTGCCATGTAGCGCCTGGAATTCTGAGGTAGAATTCTCCTGAACATGGAAGCTCTACTTAGGGGTAATCGCCGGTGACGGATGCAGGTTTCTTTTTTTTAAAAAAAAAAGTTTTTTATTGACTATTTTTACACAACAAATTATTCCAACAATTGTGTTTTCCCCTATTTCCCCATCCCATTTCCCCCTCATACCCCTCCATCCCATTATTATTATTATTGTTATTATTATTATTATTACTATTATTATTATTTATACCCCGCCCATCTGGCTGGGTTTCCCCAGCCACTCTGGGCGGCTTCCAACAGAACACTATAAAAATACAATACAATAACCTATTAAACATTAAAAGCTTCCCTAAACAGGGCTGCATTCAGGTGTTTTCTAAAAGTTTGGTAGTTATTTTTCTCTTTGACATCTGGTGGGAGGGCGTTCCACAGGGCGGGTGCCACTACCGAGAAGGCCCTCTGCCTGGTTCCCTGTAACTTGGCTTCTCATAGCAAGGGAACCGCCAGAGGGCCCTTGGCGCTGGACCTCAGTGTCCGGGCAGAACGATGGGGGTGGAGACGCTCCTTCAGGTATCCTGGGCCGAGGCCGTTTAGGGCTTTAAAGGTCAGCACCAACACTTTGAATTGTGCTCGGAAACGTACTGGGAACCAGTGTAGGTCTTTCAAGACCGGTGTTATATGGTCTCCCAGTCACCGGTCTAACTCCTGCATTCTGGATTAGTTGTAGTTTCCGGGTCACCTTCAAAGGTAGCCCCACGTAGAGTGTGTTGCAGTAGTCCAAGCGAGAGATAACCAGAGCATGTGCCACTCTGGCGATACAGTCTGCGGGCAGGGAGGGTCTCAGCCTGCATACCAGATGGAGCTGGCAGACAGCCACCCTGGATACAGAACTGACCCACGCCTCCATGGACAGCTGTGAGTCCAGAATGACTCCCAGGCTGCACACCTGGTCCTTCAGGGGCACAGTTACCCCATTCTGGACCAGGGAGTCCCCCACACCCGCCCGCCTCCTGTCTCCCAAAAACAGTACTTCTGTCTTGTCAGGATTCAACCTCAGTCTGGTAGTTTCCATCCATCCTCCAACCGCCTCCAGACACTCACACAGGACCTTCACCGCCTTCACTGGTTCTGATTTGAAAGACTACCTCTAAACACTAGTTAGAAACCCTCTGTAGAAGAGCAATATTGTCTCCTTTTAACACGATTCGACCCACTGTTTCCTTGATTTTGTCTTGGAGTGAATCTCCTCAGCATCATCCAGAACCAAGTTCATATATTCATCCAATCCCTGTTCATACAGCCACACCTGAATTCTGGACCTATTCTGTAGGTATCTGAAGATGAGGTTGATGGGCTGCACCATCACTTTCTGCACCTTCTGGACGGCAGCTGGGCTGGGAACGACCTCCGACAGGATGAGCGGGACTTAGGCGGGACAGGGCAGTCCTTTCCCCCATTCTTTTAAAAAGTTTTTGTCTTCTTGGTTCCTGAACTTTTGGGTCAGCTTTGGCGTTTTGGCATAGTCCATCAGCTTAGTTTGCCGTTCCTCTTTGGCAGGGACTCTTTCATCTTTCGCCTGGTCGTCTTTTGAAGCTGGCGAAGCTGCTGGCCCTCGCTGCCTCACTGTGGCAGGGAGTTCCACAGTCCCACAAACTTCTAACAAGTCTGATGTGACTGAGACACACACACAGAGCAGAAAAACCTCAAAACAACCCGTTGGTGTGTCTTTTATTGCCCTGCTCTGTCCTCTGTCCATTCCAGTCATGACACAGAGAGAAGCTGTCGGTTTCCGCAGCTATATATAGTCCCAAGTGCAGTTGCCAGAGGGGAATGTAGGCCAAGCATCTCCTGGTTTTTATTTTCACCCTCTCCCCCCCCCCCCGGGACTTGGCGTTCTTTGGGAAGACCACAGCGAGGGTATAATTTTGGGACGAGTATTCTTGCGGCCATGTTATTCTTACTCGCAGCGCCCAAAGGCCGGTTGCAAATCCCTCGGCTGGTCAGAGGAATTACAACGAAGGAGGGTCAGGCCCCTGGTTCCTTTCTAGGAATCTGATCGGCCTCCAACTGCGCAGGGCAGCCTTCGTCAACCTGGTGCCCTCCAGAGGCTTTGAACTACAACTCCCAACCATTGGACTACAATTCCCGTCGTCCACAGCCTCTGGAGCTGCCGGGTTGGCAAAGGCTGTCCTAAGCTATTTTGTAACCCTAGTATTCTTGCAGCTGTTAAATCCCTGTTGGTGAAATTGCATGCACTGAACATTTAACACCTGTGAGGGGTGGTTTCAGCAAACCAAAGAGGGGAGAAGGAGGGCTGAGGCCAGGACTAGACCTGATTTCTTCTTCCGGATGCTAGAAAGAATTTGATTTCTGCATATATTTGTTGTTGCTGCATTGTTTATTCATTTGCAAAAATAATTGCACGCCTCTGCGTCATTCAAAAAATGTACCAAAGTGGCTTATGGCATAAAATATAAGACAATAAATACCACAAGAAAGTTAAAAACAGGCCTCAGTTAACCGTTGCAGATGGATGTACAGGTGAAACTCGGAAAATTAGAATATCTTGGAAAAGTTCATTTATTTCAGTAATTCAACTTAAAAGGTGAAACTAATATATGAGATAGACTCATGACATTCAAAGGGAGATATGTCAAGCCTTTATTTGTTATCATTGTGATGATCATGGTGTACAGCTGATGAAAACCCCAAATTAACAATCTCGGAAAATTAGAATATTAAATGAAATCAGCAAAACAAGGACTGCAAATAGAGCGATATTGGACCTCTGAGAAGTAGAAGCATGCATATGTACTCAGTACTTGGTTTGGGCCCCTTTTGCATCAGTTACTGCCTCAATGCGGTGTGGCATGGATGCCATCAGCCTGTGGCACTGCTGAGGTGTTATGGAAGACCAGGAAGCTTCAATAGCAGCCTTCAGCTCTTCTGCATTGCTCGGTCTCATGTCTCTCATCTTTCTCTTGGCAATGCCCCATAGATTCTCTATGGGGTTCAGGTCAGGCGAGTTTGCTGGCCAACCAAGCACAGTAATCCCATGGGCATTGAACCAGGTTTTGGTACTTTTGGCAGCGTGGGCAGGTGCCCAAGTCCTGCTGGAAAATGAAGTCAGCATCCCCATAAAGCTCGTCTGCGGAAGGAAGCATGGCTCCAAAATCTCCTGGTAGACGGCTGCGTTGACCCTGGACTAAATGAAGTACAGTGGACCAACACCAGCTGATGACATGGCTCCCCAAATCAACACAGACTGTGGAAACTTCACACTGGACTTCAAGCATCTGGCATTGTGTGCCTCCCCATTCTTCCTCCAGACTCTGGGTCCTTGGTTTCCAAATGAGATGCAAAAGCTGCTCTCATCAGAAAAGAGATTGGGGGAGCCATGTCACTTGTTTTGTATACATTTTTATTTTTGCCTGGAAGACTGCATCACAAAATTCAGAGAAGGGCACATTTTGAGGGTTGGCTGAGTTCCACCCCAAGTGTGTGAATCATGGAGGGCAAATGAGCTTCGCTTGAAAATGTGAGCTGAACACATTTCTCCCTTCATCTCTAAGCGCAGACGTGCGTTTCCATGGCAGGACAGAGCATCCTGGGGAGGCCCAGAGAATGCATTGCCCTGAAGGTGGTGATATGTTTGCTGTACAGTTTAGCAAGGCCTTGGGGTTTCCGAGAATAGAGAGTCTTTCTTTCTTTCTTTCTTTCTTTCTTTCTTTCTTTCTTTCTTTCTTTCTTTCTTTCTTTCTTTCTTTCTTTCTCTCTCTCTCTCTCTCTCTCTCCCTCCCTCTCCTCCTCTTCTTTCTTTCTTTCTTTCTTTCTTTCTTTCTTTCTCTCTCTCTCTCTCTCTCTCTCTCTCTCTCTCTCTCCCCCTCCTCTTCTTTGCTTCCTTTCTCTCTCTCTCTCTCTCCCTCTCCTCCTCCTCCTCCTCCTCTTCTCTCTCTCTCTCTTCTCTTTCTCCCTCCCTCCCTCCCTCCTCCCCCCTCCTCCTCCTCCATCATCATCTTCTTCTTTTCTCTCTCTGCCCCCCTTGCCCCCTTCTTCCCTTCTTCTTCTTCTTCTCTCTGTTCATGAAACCAGATGAGGAAGTGGTGAGATTGTGGCGGAAGCTGCCACCTCATTTTTCACAGCAGCTGCCGAGGCGGCTCCACCACCACACAGGTGTGACAGGAAGGGAAACTGAGTCAGTCCATGGGCAGGATCTGCTGGGCGGGTGAGTCTTTTAAAGCCCCCATTAGCATTTCCTTGCCATTTTTAGCCTTTTCAACAGAAGAGCCTGCAATTCACACTTGTTCACATTTTGCACTACAGCTTTCAGTCTGAAAAGACGTGCCGAGGCATCAAATTATGCCATTTGCATCTCTCCTCAAAGGAGCTTGAGATGCTGTACAAACACTCCTCCACACATCATCATAGCTGTCAACTTTTCCCTTTACTTGCGAGGAATCCTATTCGGAATAAGGGAATTTCCCTTAAAAAAAGGGAAACGTTGACAGCTATGCACATCATCCTCAGGTCACTCAGTGAGTTTCATGGCTTAATGGGAAGATTTGAACCCTGGTCTCTCAGGCCCTAGTTAGACATTCTCAGCACTGCACCCCACTATCTCTAGATGCATTAAAATAAATTAGTTGTCTTTGAAATGAGTATTTTAGGATAAAGTACACTTAGAGATACATACGCTGAGATGAAATACATATGTATCATGTGATAAATAGGACGTTTGGTGCATATTTTCATGTTGTTGTTTAGTCATTTAGTTGTGTCCGACTCTTCGTGACCCCCTGGACCAGAGCACGCCAGGCACTCCTGTCTTCCACTGCCTCCCACAGTTTGGTCAAACTCATGCTGGTAGCTTCAAGAACACTGTCCCACCATCTCGTCCTCCGTCATCCCCTTCTCCTTGTGCCCTCAATCTTTCCCAACATCAGGATCTTTTCCAGGGAGTCTTCTCTTCTCATGAGGTGGCCAAAGTCTTGGAGCCTCAGCTTCAGGATCTGTCCTTCCAGTGAGCAATCAGGGCTGATTTCCTTCAGAATGGAGAGGTTGGATCTTCTTGCAGTCCATGGGACTCTCAAGAGTCTCCTCCAGCACCAGCATATTTTCCTAGAACCATAGAATTGTGGAGTGGCAAGGGACCCCGAGGGTCATCTAGTCCAACCCCCTGCAATGCCGGAATCCAGCATCCTGTTCTCACAGTGGCCAACCAGATGCCCCAGTGGGAAACCCGTGAGCAGAATTCGAACACAGGAGCCCTCTCCCCTCCCGCAACTAGTATTCAGAAGCATCACTGCCTGTGGAGGCAGAACACAGCCATCATGTCCAGTCACCATCAATACCTCTGTCCTCCATGAATTTCCTTTTAAAGCCGTCCAAGTTGATGTTCGTCACTGCCTCCAGTGGGAGGAAGTTCCATAGTTTAACTCAAGCCTAAGCAACCTTCGGCCCTCCAGATGTTTTAGACTTCAATTCCCATCATCCCTGACCACTGGTCCTGCTAGCTAGGGATCATGGGAGTTGTAGGCCAAAACATCTGGAGGGCCGAAGGTTGCCTAGGCCTGGTTTAACTCATAGTTTAAGTCTTCTTTCCTGAATATTTCAGCAATCAGCTTTACCAAGGGTGGATTTACATGCAGGAAGAACACACACGCTGTAAATAAGTCAGAAATTAAACCGTTATAACAAAAGAAGAAAAAAAACGATATGGGAAAATTGCACAATTTTTTTTTGCTCTCCAGCGCCATCTGCTGTTGCATGTTTAAGGTAAAGGTACCCCTGCCCGTACGGGCCAGTCGTGACCAACTCTGGGGTTGTGCGCCCATCTCACTTAAGAGGCCGGGGGCCAGCGCTGTCCGGAGACACTTCCGGGTCACGTGGCCAGCGTGACAAGCTGCTCTGGCAAGCCTGCACCAGCGCAGCACACGGAAACGCCGTTTACCTTCCCGCTATAAAGCGGTACCTATTTATCTACTTGCACTTAAGGGTGCTTTCGAACTGCTAGGTGGGCAGGAACTGGGACCGAACGACGGAAGCTCACCCCGCCGCGGGGATTCGAACCGCCGACCATACGATCGTCAAGTCCTAGGCGCTGAGGTTTACCCACAGCGCCACCCGCGTCCCTTGCATGTTTACAACGCATTTAAAACACCTTTTTGACTAATGTAGCTGAGTCCCGAGGGTCCACAAGTTAAGAGAGAAGGAGGAAAACCTTTCTCTCTCTGCTTTTTCCATGCCGTGGAAAACTTTATAAACGTTGACCTTGTCATCTCTTCCTCGCCTTTCCCTGTAAACTAAAAAGTCCTGAATGCTGTTTCCTTAGGCTCTCTGCAATTCACGTCTCAGAGCGCGAGAGCCCAGAGGATTCTGGGAAATCAGTGTGCGCGCACGAGTGAGACTGTGCGAGTGTGTGTGTGCAAATGCTTCCCTCTCCCTTGCAGTCTCAAGGTCAGCTTGGCTTGGCCTTGAGCTCAGGGCTTAGATAAGTGACCAATAATTGCTTCCTTTTTTGCTTTTCTTTGGCTTGACCCTGCGGCAAAGGGGCCGCCTTCTGCCAGGGACGGATTTAACTCTTGGAGGTGTGAAAAATCCCTAGCCGTTGGTGGTGGAGATCTAGGGCGGTTGCAGGACTCGCACTGCCGTAAGGGACAGGAGTGGAACGTGGCCAGCAGGGCTAAATGCCAAGGGTGACATGGAGGGCTGTGTTATGCCAGGAATGGGGTGGCGAGAGCGAATTCAGTGTCGTTTTCTGCGGCACATCTGATTCCGATGGGCAGGGCTCAGTGGCTTTCTCCGTCTCTCTGTGTGTGTTTGTTCAATGTGTATTTGTGTGCGCGCATTTTGAAACCTTGGCAAGCCCATCCTTACCGAGTGGCTGGCATTTTGAGAGGCAGCGCCATGCAGTGGTTGGAGTTTCCGACTTGGACCTGGGAGCGACCAGGGTCTGGCACATGGGTAGGCAAACTAAGGCCCAGGGGCCGGATCCGTCCTAATCGCCTTCTAAATCCGGCCCGTGGACAGTCCGGGAATCAGTGTGTTTTTACATGAGTAGACTGTGTGCTTTTATCTAAAATGCATCTCTGGGTTATTTATGGGGCATAGGAATTCACTTTTATTTTTATTTTCAAAATATAGTCCGGCCCCCCACAAGGTTTGAGGGACAGTGGACCGGCCCCCTGCTGAAAAAGTTTGCTGACCCCTGGTCTGGAACCTCACTCAGCCATGAGGTTGACCTTGAGCTCAGTCATTGCCTCTTAGCCCTTCCTCCTCCTGCTAAGATTTCCAGCAATTGGTAATCGGAATATTGCTGTCTTCGGCTAGGGAGGCAGAGCCGAGCCGTCATGACTGATAGCCATCAATAACCATTAATTGATCGAATCCCCTTGTAAAACCATCTAACTTAGTGGCCATCATTTGCCTCCTGAGGAAGTGAGTTCCGTAGTTTAACCGTACTGCATGAAGAAGGGCTTTCTTCGCAAGGGATGCACAGTATAATAATAATAATAATAATAATAATAATAATAATAATCAATAAAAATAATTTTATTTATACCCCGCCCTCCCCAGCCAAGACCGGGCTCAGGGCAGCTAAAACAAGATTAAAACACAACATTAAAATGCAGCCTCATTTCAATAGAAACTCAAATCAAAAACTTTTGGGGGGATGAAAACGTCAAATCTTGCAGCAAGAATACTTATCGCAAAATACTGGAAGACACAAGATTTACCCACTCGGGAAGAATGGCAGATGAAAGTAATGGACTATATGGAACTGGCGGAGATGACTGGCAGAATCCGAGACCAAGGTGAAGAGTTGGTGGAAGAAGATTGGAAAAAATTTAAAATTTATTTACAGAAACATTGCAAGATCCAGGAATGCTAGAAGGATGTTGGAATGAAGCAATGTGGTTTTAGCAGAAATGATATAAAAGATTAGGTAAAAATTGATGTTTTAAGTGGTGAAACGAGAATGTAAAATTATAGTACACTAAGATAAATTATTAGGATAAAAACCAAGCGGAAAGGATTTGCTGAAATACTTAATTGAACTAGAATACAAAAAAGGGAGGTGTGAGGAGGTCAGGGAAACAAGTAAATGAAAGATAAGACATGGAAAGATGGAAATGTTCTTAATTGTTTATACTTTCTTGTATTTTGTATTTTCTGATCTCCTTTTTATTTTTTATTATTTTTTATTTTATTTTTCTCCTTTTTGTAACTTTTTTGAAACTCTAATAAATATTATTTAAAAAATAAATAAAAGAAAAGAAAAGAAAAGAAAACGTCAAATCTTCACCAAGGCCAACTATTCAGACTGGTCCTACATGGGCCAGAAAAAAGCCAGGGAAGTCCCCAAATAGGAGTTCCATCACAGAAGGAGAAAGGAAAGAGGGGAAGGGGATCAAGTTGATTCCAAGCCAAAGGCCAGGCGGAACAACTCTGTCTTACAGGCCCTGTGGAAAGAAATCAGATCCCGCAGGGCCCTGATCTCATGAGACACAGCGTTCCACCAGGCCGGGGCCAGTGTTGAAAAGGCCCTGCCTCTGGTTGAGGCTAATCTGAATTCCTTAGGGCCCGGGACCTCTAGGGTGTTGCTATTTGTGGACCTTAAGGTCTTCCGCGGGGCAGACCCGTCCTAGGCCGTGATAAAACTACATTGGCTGTTTCTCCGCACTGGAAAAACCTTGCTCCTGGGCCTTCTCCCTCTCCCCCCCTCTCTCTTTCCTGTGAAAACTCTTCCGCAGGCCAGCCTGGGCTGCCAGACGCTTGGCACGCCTTGCGAGGCTGACTCAGTCCTTTCTCCTCTCGCAGTTATTTTTTATTTTTAAACACCTGTTTGTCATCTGGTGCCTGGAAGCCGAAGGGCCTGTTTTCAGTCTCGGCTGGGGTGATGCATTTTGCAGTCACCCGGAGGTAGCGCAGGAAGCCGCGAAGGGTTGGGCACCCCTTTCATTAGAGAAGTGTGAGGGTGCACAAGAGAGAGAGAGAGAGAGAGAGAGAGAGAGAGAGAGAGAGAGAGACTCGCTTGTTTCTTTCCAACACACTGACCTTGCGCGACCTTCGACGAGTAGCTCCTGTTGATCTTCAGTAAAAAACATGGGAAGGCATCATCTCTCCCTAAATTGCAGCATTCTGGATTTGCATGGCGACCTGTTAGGTGCACGGCAGCCCCTCTGTCCCAAATCAGGGTCTGTTAAAGCAACATGCAATAAACATGCATGCCACTGAGTTGTCATATACAGTGGTGCCCCGCAAGACGAATGCCTCGCAAGGCGGAAAACTCGCTAGACGAAAGAGTTTTCCGTTTTGGAGGTGCTTCGCAAAACGAATCTCCTATGGGCTTGCTTCGCAAGACGACAATGTCTTGCGAGTTCCTGCGGGTTTTTTCCCCTCCCCCCCTTTTTCTAAGCCGCTAAGCCGCTTATTAGCTGATCCGATCAGCAGATAAGCCGCTAATAGCGCTAATCCGCTAATCCGTCAATGGGCTTGCTTCGCAAGACGAAAAAAACGCTAGACGAAGAGAATCACAGAACGGATTCTTTTCGTCTTGCGAGGCACCACTGTACAGTCATAGCTCATGTTATGTTTGCTTCAGGTTGCGCATTTTCAGGTTGCGTCCCGCGGTGACCCGGAAGTACCGGAAAGGGTTACTTCCGGGTTTTGCCGCTCCCGCATACGCAGACGCGCAAAATGATGTGACACGCATGTGCAGAAGCTGCGAATCGTGACCCGCGTGTGCGCAGGCACGGGTTGCGTTCTTTTCAGTTTGCGAACGGGCCTCCGGAACGGATCCCATTGGCTACCAGAGGTACCACTGTATTGCAAAAGGGAGAAAAAGGCACTCTATCTACACAGTGCATCATTTTCTATACTTCTCCCACCTGTTACTTGCCTTCCCTCTAAACCAGGGGTCGGCAAGGTTTATAGGCCATGGGCCGGATCACTCCCACAGAGATCATCCGTGGGCCGGACTGGTGCAGCGTGATGTCGTAAATTGTTTCTGCCCATGTCTGTGGGGCCGAAAATAGCTTCTGCGCATTCCCAGACACCAAAGATTGTGCCTGCGCAGAAGTGATTTCCGGCGTCTGGACTTGTGCAAATGCGATTTCCGGTATCTGCACGTGTGCAGACGTGATTTCTGGCACCGCTTGGCGAGTCCCCGTGCTGTGCTGCACTGGTTTAGCGCAGTGTGCAGGGGACTCCCTGAACAGGTGGCTCGGTTCAGGGGTGGCTCGTGGGCTGGTAAAACAGTCTTCGTGGGCCTCTGGCTCATGGGCCACACGTTGCTGACCCCTGCTCTAAACTGAAAAAAGCCTGAGTGCTGTCACTTTGCAGGGGACTTCTTGCAACTGGTGTTTATACATAGTCTGATTCCTATGCAAATCTGTGCCCTCTCTTTTCTCGCAAAGCATAACTGTCTAACTTTGGCAGGTACAGTGGTACCTTGGGTTAAGAACTTAATTCGTTCTGGAGGTCCATTCTTAAATTGAAACTGTTCTTAACCTGAAGCACCACTTTAGCTAATGGGGCCTCCCGCCGCCGCCGCGCAATTTCTGTTCTCATCCTGAAGCAAAGTTCTTAACCCAAGGTACTATTTCTGGGTTAGCGGAGTCTGTAACCTGAGGCGTATGTAACCTGAAGCGTATGTAACCCGAGGTACCACTGTATGAATATTCGCCTCCTTGCCTGCTCTGGGGTCTTGGTGGAGCACAAGCTTAACATGAGTCAACAGTTTGTGATGAAGCAGCAAAAACAGCTGACATTATTCTAGGCCGCATCAACAGAAGTATAGTTCCAGATTGAGGGAAGTACAGTGGTGCCTCGCAAGACGAAATTAATTCATTCCGCGAATTTTTTCGCCTAGCGAATTTTTCGTCTTGCGAAGCACGGTTTCCCATAGGAATGCATTGAAAATCAATTAATGCATTCCTATGGTCAAAAAAAGTCCAAACAAAGCCAAATTTGGTACAACAAGAGTTTATTAAGTGCTCTTTAAAGTCACACATACTGTAAAGAGCATTTCAAAATTCAAACCCAGAATTTTTTTAAAAAAACAGCAGAGTGGCCCAATGGTCACAGAAAATCATAAAAATTCAGAAAAAAAACCACAAGCTTCCAGATTCTTGCAAACCCCTCCCCAACTGTTCCCCCAGCCACCCAGCACACAGAAATTCAAATCCAGATTTTTTTAAAAAAAACAGCAGAGTGGCCCAATGGTCACAGAAAATCATAAAAATGCAGAAAAAAAACACACAAGCTTCCAGATTCTTGCAAACCCCTTCCCAACACCAAGTCCTTGAATTCCAAACACCCCAACCCAAAATCCAAAACCCCCCCAAAAAGTTTTAAAAGCTTAATTTACCAAATGGCTGCAAAAGAAGTTTTGGAAAAGCTTCAAAAATCACCAAAGTCTTAAAAAACCTCAAAAAAGGCTACTATGTACACTGCGTTCTATGAGTTGCTCCTCAAAGTCAAGTCGCAACTGTATTAACGGTGTTTAGAAAAAGGCAACAAACTTGCAAGACGTTTTCGTCTTGCGAAGCAAGCCCATAGGGAAATTCGTCTTGTGAAGCAGCTCAAAAACGGAAAACCCTTTCGTCTAGCGAGTTTTCCGTCTTGCGAGGCATTCGTCTTGCGGGGCACCACTGTAATAGTACCACTCTATTCTGCCATGGTCAGACCACACCCGGAATACTGTGTCCAGTTCTGGACACCACAATTTAAGAAGGATGTTGATAAGCTGGAAGGTGTGCAGAGGAGGGCGACCAAGACGATCAAAGGTCTGGAAACCAGGCCATATGAGGAACGGTTGAAGGAGCTGGGCATGTTTACCCTTCTCCCTCGGAAGATGGTGGACTCTCCTTCCTTGGGGGTTTTCCAGCAGAGCTTGGATGGTCCTCTGTCATGGATGCAGGGACGTCTTACCCATAGGCGCTAGGGGTGTGGGGCACCCAGACGCTGGGCTCTCAGGGGCGCCAGGCCGAGAGTCCGGGCCCTGAGAGTTGAGTCTGGGGAAGAGCCCACCCATCGGTCGGAGCGCCGCAGCGGGCTCTTCTGCAGTGGGCGGCCCTGCGCCACCAGTTCGGGGGCGACTGAGCCAGCGAGATGCTGAGGTGGCCGGCCGACTCCGCCCTCCTGCCCGCCTGGGACTGGGCAACCTGGGTGCGAGTGTGCTGGGCAGATCTTTGCACCCTGGCACCACATATGCTTAAGACAGCCCTGCATGGATGCTTTAGCTGAGATTCCTTCATTTATTTGTTTTAATTTATTTAATCGTTTTTTTTCAATACAGACATCAGCCAAAAAACACATACAACAAAAACCACAATAACACTAATAATACAATTTAACAATTCAGATTTGAGTACTGATATACCCAGAATTACACCGTTTTAACACTATTTCCCCACCTCTCCTCCCCCTACTTCCCACCACTTTCCGCCTTATTGCTTAAGTATTCCTTCCAGATTTCTTCATATTTATCCATTCTTAATTTGTGTTGATATGCAATTCGTTTGTATGTAACTAGTCTGTCCATATTGTCAATCCATGTGCTCAATGGCATCTTTTTGCGGCTCTTCCAATCCATCAAAACAAGTTTTTTTGCTTCTAATATGGCACGGTACATGAATTTTTTTTTACCCTTCGTAATCTCCCACATTTCTGGTATATAATTATAATTAGATTCAAATCCCCTAAATAACTGTTTCTTTTTATTACTCTTGCTATATATATCCTTACCTCGCACCAAAATGACCTTATCACCGGGCAGTAAATCATCATATGTACAGTGGTGCCCCGCAAGACGAATGCCTCGCAAGACGGAAAACTCGCTAGACGAAAGAGTTTTCCGTTTTGGAGGTGCTTCGCAAAACGAATTTCCTATGGGCTTGCTTCGCAAGATGACAATGTCTTGCGAGTTCCTGCTGGTTCCCCCCCCCTTTTCTAAGCCGCTAAGCTGCTTATCAGCTGATCCGATCAGCAGATAAGCCGCTAAAAGCCGCTAAAAGCCGCTAATAGCGCTAATCCGCTAATCCGTCAATGGGCTTGCTTCGCAAGACGAAAAAACCGCTAGACGAAGAGAATCACAGAACGGATTCTTTTCGTCTTGCGAGGCACCACTGTACTAAGTTTGCATTTTTACTTCCACATCTCCAGCAGTTGTCTGCATTTGTTATGCTGAGATTCCTTCATTGCAGGGGGTTCGACTAGATAACTCTGGGGATCCCTCCCAACTCTACAGTTCTTTGATTCATTGCACCTGGGTGCCAGTGGACTGATATTCTTTGCTGCAGGAATTATCCCTTTGGGTACAATGAGATTCTGCCTCACCTCCTGTGACATTTTGCCTCTTGTGTCATTGCTAGCGGAGGTTATCTAGAGATTTGGGGTGCGCTGTCTGTGCTGGGCAGGTGACACCCAGATCTCTTCCTCCTTTCTTTCTGTGTCAGGTGTGCTGGCATCAGGGGGCTACCTGGCTGGCAGAGGTTTCCCATCCTTTGCCCAGATTTGGGGAACTTGCTGGAAGCTGGCATCAGAAAAGGTGTCCAGTGTGAGCTGATCTCTCCTTCTCTCTCTCTTCTGCAGACTCCATTTCCTGCCCGTGGAGAGATAGCGGTGACCGTGGAAGGCAAGGATCTTCTTTTGGTGCTGGAAAGAAACCAGTAAGTATTATGTGCCTGTTGAAGAGCCCACTTACTAGGAACTCCCAGAGGGTCAAGATCCTGCACCCAGAAATTCCAGAGCTCTGAATACATTGTGCCAACGGGAGAGGAGTTGTGTCATTTGCAGAATTTGTTCTGCTCCTTGCCGGGGATGAAAGGGGCCGAGGGCCGAGTGCTCCTGTGTTCGAATCCTGCTTGCAGACATCTGGATGGCCACTGTGAGAACAGGATCTGGACTAGGTGGGCCACTGGCCTGATCCAGCAAAGGCCCTTCTTGCAGTCTTAAAAATGTGCTGCCGAGGGTGTGTTTCGGGGAATGCAAAGTTGGTATTTTTTTTTTTAAGTGTTCCGGCCCAGGACGTGACACCAGAGCTTCCAGAAATGGCTGGCTCGCCCGACATACCTTGCTGTAACACCCTGTTGCAAAAACACCAGCTCCTTTTGATTTGAGCCACGGCTCAGAGCTCTCAGCATGTTCCTTGCGGAAAGCTGAGCCCTCGGCTGTAGCAGAGATGAATTCCTGCTGCGTCTGGGCTGGGACATTGGTGGGCTTTGCCAGGTCAGTTTCGCTGGCTTCCTGAAAGGATAAGATCAGACCAAGGGCCCACCTGGTGCCGAATCCTGTTCCCACAGTGGCCAAAGGGAAACCAACAAGCAGGATTCGAACACAAGACCCCTTTCTCCTCCTGTGGCTTCCAGCAGCTGTTATTCAGAAGCATTCCTGCCTCCTCTCTTCCATAAATCTGTCAAATGCTTTTTCCAGCCCTCTAGCCTGGTGCCCATGACTGCATCCTGTGGCAGGCAGTTCCACAGTTTAACCCCTGACAAATTCACAGGTGGTAGACATGCCCATTTCCCATCAGCAATGTCTAGGCAACACGATGACCATGTACATACACAACAGACAATCTTTATAGAATTCCTTCAGACCATAAGAAGTACAAAATGAAATCTTTAGTCCCAAAGTCTCTGAAAATCTCTAAATGAAGCGAGGTACCAGACTTTATACGATGAAAGACAAGCTGTGAAGCTTTGTGAATTCAGCAAATACGATGTTCAACACTGAACGGTGATTCCGGATATTGACTACTGTTTTGTAGAATTCTTCGTCAGTGTGGTGGGAGGATATAGAATTGCTTCATAAACCCATCTTATTTCGAATGAATGTAAATGAAAATATCAAATGCTGTGGAACAGTGCTCATGTAATAATGTAGTTAATGCCCATTTTCCAAACTGAGGATGGGAATCCTTTTCACCCCAACGGATCCAATTCCTCATGGACTAACTTCTCAGGGGCTTCCGCCATGGTTTTAAAATTACAAAAAAAATCTTTATTGAAAGTTCAAAAAGTACATAACTATATGTGCATTAAACATTTTGTGAGGTAAACAAAAAGAGAGAAAAAGAAATAGCAGAAACAGAACCCGTGTAGATGGGAAAATAAAGGGGGGGGGGAAACCCCCAAAACTGTATATTTTACAAGATTGCTATTGTACTTCACCAGATCTTAACCCATTACAGTATTTGTAAGAATGGAGTCCACATATCATTGAATTTGTCCATGGCAAGTCTGCAGAAGGGAGTCACATTTTTATTTTTCCAGTTCATCAGTATCAGTCTTTTTGCGTTGATGAGGGTGCAGAGAGTCCACTCATATTGCCATATTGTCCTTTGCTCCGCCATGTTGGTTTTGGGGTTTAAACTGTGGGATCTCCTCTCAAAGGAGGCAGAGGTTGGATGGCAGCAGTGTTTCTGAATGCCAGGGACTGGAAATCACAGGAGCAGAGTGTTGCTTTGGGGCTTGGGCCATGTTTGCTGCTTTCCCATAACGGGCATCTGGTTGGCCACAGTGAGAACAGGACCCTGGACTAGATGGGCCAATGGGCCTGATGCATATTGGTGTTTTCAAAAAGAAAAAGTTCCTCCTCTTATAACTCTCGGGAGTGTCTTGCCAAGGCAGTTACCAGGACATAAGAGCATCGCTGGGCACTTAAAAGACGTAACAGATTACAGTGGTACCTCGGGTTACATATGCTTCAGGTTACAGACTCCGGTAACCCAGAAATAGTGCATCGGGTTAAGAACTTTGCTTCAGGATGAGAACAGAAATCGTGCTCCGGCGGCGCGGCAACAGCTGGAGGCCCCATTAGCTAAAGCGGTGCTTCAGGTTAAGAACAGTTTCAGGTTAAGAATGGACCTCCGGAATGAATTAAGTACTTAACCCGAGGTACCACTGTAATCACTAGGGTGTGAAATGAAGAGAGACATTGCAGTTGCCTCCCCCAACCTGCTGCCCTGCAGATATGGAGGGCGCCGGGTTGGCAAAGCCTTGATTTGCAAGATTAACCATCTGAACTGGAATCTGTCTGGAACCCTCCTTGCCACCGCCGCCCTGGATCACCTTCCCTTTTGGCCGCCAACTGCAGCCCCGTCGAAATGCACGGTTGTGAAAACATACAAGAATGGAGCTGGTTTTGATTTGGAGGGAAGTGGAGCTCACAAGGAGAGAGAGAGTTTGACAGGCTCGCTTGAGTTTCTGCCGTCGGGGCACGGCCAGGTCCTGCAAACTGGGCGGAATGTGCAGCCAGGGAAAGGGGGGTTCTCTTGGGTGGGTGGGTGGGGGGAGAGAACCAGGACCAGGTGGAACTTGAAGAAGTGGCAGTATGTGCCACTGGAAAAGAATGTGTTTTTCTCTTCTGAGGAAAGGAAGGAGCAATGAGTCAACTTGTTGCTTTGCTGTGGTCAGTCTGCATCTGTGCTTTGACTATATCCATGCTAGCAGGAGCTGACAGGAGCTGTATTGCAAATCAAGGGGACCCCAGGTTAGGCCTAGAGGTTTTTTTTTAAGAATGCTCCCTTTCAACACATTTTCGGATGCCGGCTCCTAAGATGAAGAACAGTGGGGCTTGCTATGGAAATTGTAACCACTGCGTGATCAAGCTCAGATGGATAGATCATTCGGTTCAAGCATGAGGGTGATAATGCCAAGGTTGCAGGTTCAAACCCCGTAGGCAGTGCCAGATTTAGGTATAAGCTAAACAAGGGACACGGGTGGCTCTGTGGGTTAAACCGCAGAGCCTAGGGCTTGCCAATCAGAAGGTCAGCGATTCGAATCCCCGGACGGGGTGAGCTCCTGCTGCTCGGTCCCTGCTCCTGCCAACCTAGCAGTTCGAAAGCACGTCAAAGGGCAAGTAGATAAATAGGCGGGAAGGTAAACGGCATTTCCATGCGCTGCTCTGGTTCGCCAGAAGCGGCTTAGTCATGCTGGCCACATGACCCAGAAGCTGTACGCCGGCTCCTTTGGCCAATAAAGCGAGATGAGCACCGCAACCCCAGAGTCGTCCACAACTGGACCTAATGGTCAGGGGTCCCTTTACCATTTTAAACAAGCTATAGCTTATGGCCCCACTCTCTTGGGGCCCCCAAAAAATTAAAAGGAAAAAACCTGGATGTACATTTCCAAAATATAAGATAAAAAACAAACAAAATCTACATACAGCAACAGTGTTTTGTATTGTGTAGGCTCCTATGATGTAAGTAATGGGCCTCGCCTGCTCCCTAAAATATCACTGGTTTGCTCATTTCTATATATAGGGTGCCCACATTCTGCATGGACTGGTTGCATGGCAACGTGTGCAAATTGCTTTAGATACCTCTTAGGTCCATAAATTACCATATACAGTGGTACCCCGCAAGACGAACGCCTCGGAAGACGAAAAACTCACTAGACGAAGGAGTTTTTTGTTTTCTTAGCCGCTTCGCAAGACGCATTTCCCTATGGGCTTACTTCGCAAAACGAAGCTTGCCCCGCAAGCTCCGGGGATAGCGGGGAAGCGCAGCGCGTCTTCCCCGCTGTCCCCGGACCTCTTTTGAAGCAAGGGGCGGCAGGGAGAAGATCGCTTCTTCCCGTTGCCAGCCCCGCAATCTCCGGGGACCAAGGGGCGGCAACGGGGAGAAGCGCGCGCCTTCCCCTCTGTCCCCGGAGATTGCGGGGCAGGCAACGGGGAGAAGCGATCTTCTCCCCGCCGCCCCTTGCTTTAAACAGGTCCGGGGACAGAGGGGAAGGCGCGCGGCGCTTCCCCTCTGTCCCCGGAGGGTCTCCATAGGAACGCATTGATTGATTTTCAATGCATTCCTATGGGAAACCGTGCTTCGCAAGACGAAAAACTCGCAAGAAAAAACTTGCGGAACGAATTAATTTCGTCTTGCGAGGCACCACTGTAGCATATATTCAACACAGAAAACAGCGACAACTTGTCGCTGACAAAGGATAGCTGGACATAAAAAGGGCCCCGTTACCTTCAGGAGCTGAGGGCCTCATCAAACCTCAATCCGGCCCTGGCTCATAGGCAACAGCTGCATTTCCCTGCATTGCGGAGGGTTGGACTAGATGACCCTTGGGGTCCCTTCCAACCCCACAATTCTATGACTTTAAGATATGCAAACGCCAGCAATCTTTGGAAATGTGCATAATCGATCTTCACAGTTGGTAGCAAGTCATCTTCCGAGTCTGTTCGAGGAGCCAGAGGTCAGCAAACGTTTTCAGCGGGGGGCCGGTTCACTGTCACTCAGACCTTGTGGGGGGGGGAACTATATTTTTTTGGGGGGAAATGAACAAATTCCTATGCCGCACAAATAACCCAGAGATGCATTTTAAATAAAAGCACACATACTACTCATGTAAAAACACACTGATTCCCGGACCATCCGCGGGCCGGATTGAGAAGGCAATTGGGCCGGATCCAGCCTCTGGACCTTACTTTGCCTACCCATGGAGTAGCCCTTCTGTGAAATGGGGATAATTAAGACACAGGGCTCTGGGTGACAAGAGTTAAATAGATAGAAAGGGAGGAACCAAGTTATAAAAGAGTTTTTTTAAAAGCATAGAGAGACAAAGAGAAGTGACTAATTACATTACAATGAGGTTTTGTTTCCATTCCTTGGCCTTCCACAGACTTTTCTGCCTCCAGGGATGAAATTACACCCATCCCCACCATGCGGGAGTTTTCCAAACCCAGCTGTTTGTTTGGCTTGGGCCAGCCCTATATAGCTGCCGTCTTAGCTTTTCCTATTGGTATTGATTAATTTCTATGCTGCAAACTCAAATATATATCTGTACGGTGTACGGAATCCTGATTAAAACCAAAAATAGCGTAACAAATAAAATCAAGTTACAGATAGGTAGCCGTGTTGGTCTGCCATAGTCAAAATAAAAAAATTCCTTCCAGTAGCACCTTAAAGACCAACTAAGTTAGTTCTTGGTATGAGCTTTCGTGTGCATGCACACTTCTTCAGATACACTGAAACAGAAGTTGCCAGATCCTTCTATATAGTGAGAAGGTGGGGAGGGGTATTACTCAGAAGGGTGGTGGGAATGGGTGATTGGCAGATAGCTGAGATGAGCCTGTTGACGACTCTTAACGACTGCAATAGGTCTTACAGGAAAAGGCAAGGGGTGAGAAGGTGAAAAATGGCTTAGTCATGTATAATGAGATAAGAATCCAATGTCTTTGTTCAGACCAGGTCTCTCCATGGTTTTAAGTTTGGTAATGAGTTTACCAAACTTAAAACCCATTATTTTAAACTCATTACCAAACTTAAAACCATGGAGAGACCTGGTCTGAACAAAGACATCAAGCAGAAGACCTTTAACGAAACAGAAATGCAAACTCACAAAAGGGGTCATCTGACAAGGTTGTAAAAACGATAAAATCATAAGATCTAGGTCTCCCCCCCCCCCAAATACCCCTCCCTTCTATTCAGAAAACAACAGCAACAGAGCACTCCAATTCGTGTTTTCTAGGAAGTAAGAATTACTGAGTTCAATGGACCTACTCCTAGCCCCAGATGTGCCTAGGATTTCAGCCCAAGGCTGTTGCTGAGATCCCAGCCTGACCCCCCCCCAACCCCCCATTAAATGCATGGGTTCTCTGAATACGTGATTAGTTTTTTGGCTTTGAAATGCACCATAAAATGGCTTTTGTGTTCCAAGAACTGCAGTATAACGGTTGCTGCATAAATGAAAACCCAGGAGACTTGATGGGTGGAACGAAACGAGGAACCTAAGACGAGCCTTGCTGGACCAGGCCAACGGCCAATGTAGTCCAGGATCCGGTTCTCACGGGGGCTAATCGGATGCTCCAATTGGAAACCAGCAAACAGGATTCGAATACAAGAGCCCTCTCCCCGCTTTTGTGGTTTCCAGCAGCTATGTTGTCCCTCCAACAGTCAGAGGCATTGATGCTTCTGAACAGCAGTTTCTGGAAACCACAGGAAGGGAAAGGGGTCTTGTGTTCGAATCCTGGTTGCAGGCTTTTCACTGGGGCATCCAATTGGCCACTGCAAGAACAGGATCTTGGACCAGGTGGGCCATGGGCCTGATCCGAAGTTTCTTCTTAGGCCTCCGTGGAAGCAGAGCACAGTCATCCTGGTTAGTAGCCATCGATAGCTCTCCCTCCCATGAATTTGCCCTGTCCTCTTTTAAAGGTGTCCAAACTTTGCTTGTGAAATAAAAAGAATTAAGGTCTCATTCATATATATATATGTGTGTGTGTGTGTGTGTATATATATATATATATATATATATGCAGGTTTTGGTGTCCTCGGGTGTCTTCCCGTGTAAAAGTTGGGGTGTCTAGGCGACGTTTCGACGAGGTCTCACTCGTCATCTTCAGGCTGGTGCTTTCGGCTTCTTGTTACTGGAACAGAGCGGGATCTCAGTGTTTGAGTTCCTATAAATACTGTAGAGGGGTGTGGTGTATTGCCTCAAAAGTTCTGGGCAGAGGGGAAGTTCCCAGGCTAGTGTTCTTTTCTTCTTTTGTTCCTTAATTACTTGAGGGATATCTTGAGTGATTTCTTGAGTGATATTCTGAGTACCACTTAGGTGGGTCATTAGGTGTGGATTAGTTGCTAAAGCCTTCGTGTCTTGACCTCTTGAATTTGTGAAGAGTTTTCCTGGGAAGATGGCTGTACTGCACTTAGTTGTGCTCTGGCTTGGCTTCGTGTATAGGGGCGAGCTGTGGTTTTGTGCCCTGTGCCAGCCAGATCTGTGTAGGGATTGCAGGGGGGTGCAGCATCCGGAGGTGCCACTATGGTTTGGTTACTGGATGGTGTCTGTAATTTATCTGTGGAGAGGGTCTGGGTTTGGGTCTGGTGTGGTTGATTGGTGGTGGCGTTCTGTGTGCCTCTGGATCTGGTGTCGGTTTTTGTGGGGAGGGCTAATTTCCAGATGTCTGGCAGGCGGGACGTGTCGTCACGCTTGTTCATGTTGTGAGGGTGTTTCTCTATCTCGATGGCTTCCATGATTATTCTCTTGTGGTGATGTTCCATGTTAAAGAGCAATTTGGAATCTGCAAAATTAATTTCGTGTCCTGTTTCTTTCATGTGTTGGAAAAGAGAGGAAGATTTTTCTTCTTTTTTGACGGCATTCTTGTGTTCTGCGATACGTGCATTTATTCGTCTGTTTGTTTGTCCAATGTACGTGGCTGGGCAGACTTTGCAGGGTATTTCATAGACCCCTTGGTTTTCCAACTGGATTTTATCTTTGGGGTTTCTGAGGATATTGGCTATTTTTTGGTTGGTGCAAAAGGCTGTTTTGATATTGTGTTTATGGAGGATTTTGCTAATTTTATCTGTAGTACCCTTGATATAAGGAAGGAGGGCCATGCCATTGTTTTCTTCTGTGTCTTGGTTTTTGGGGGGTGTTTCTTTTTGGATTAGCTTCGTAACCCTGTTTTGCTGGTATCCATTGGCGATTAACACATTTGAGAGATTCTGTAACTCAGTTGTCAAGTGGTCTTTGTCAGCCAGGCGTTTGGTTCTGGAGATGAGGGTCTTGGCTACGGAGTTTATTTGTGCAGGGTGGTGGTGTGATTGAGCATGTAAGTAGCGGTTGGTGTGTGTTTTTTTCCGGTAGATAGTGTGTCCTAGGGAGCCATCAGGTTTTTTGTAGATTAGGACGTCAAGGAAGGGAAGCTGGTTGTTGGCTTCTATTTCCATAGTGAATTGTATTTTGGGGTGTAGGCTGTTGAGATGTGTGAGGAAGCTATCTAGTTTTTCTTTCCCGTGTGGCCAAATTACAAAGGTGTCGTCAACATATCTGAGCCAAAGTTTGGGTTTGTGTTCTGACTTGTCTAAAGCATTGGTTTCAAAGTGTTCCATGTACAGATTTGCGATGACCGGTGAGAGGGGTGATCCCATAGGTGCTCCTTCTATCTGTTTGTATCTTTGTCCATTGTGGATGAAGTACGTGTTGGTTAGGCAGTGGTTGGTCAGGTCCAGGATGTATTCGGGGGGATTGTATTTGTTTTGAATGGCTGTCAAGGCTTCATTAATGGGCACTTGTGTGAAGAGAGATACAACATCGAAGCTCACAAGTAGGTCATCGGGATGTAGGTTTTGCTTCTTTATTGTTTCTATGAACTGGAAGGAGTTTGTAACGTGTGAAGAGATGGATTCTGCATAGGGCTGAAGTTGCTTAGCGAGAAATTTAGCGAGATTTTGTAGAGGTGAGCCTATGGAGCTGACTATTGGTCTGAGTGGTGTTCCTTCTTTGTGTATCTTGGGGAGGCCGTAGAGTTTGGGGCATCTGGATGATTTTTCTCTGGGGATGATTCTTAGCTGGATTTCTTCACTGATAGGAGAGGCTTTTATTTTGGATTTGGTGGTTTTTTCCAGATAGGTGGTGGGATCTGTTTTTATAGGTTGGTAGGTAGGGTCTTGGAGTAGATTTGATAGTTTTGCTTGGTAGTCCGATGTGTTCATCACAACAGTGGCATTACCTTTGTCTGCTGGGAGAATGATTATGTTGTTGTCTTTCCTCAGGTTGGTGAGTGCTTTCTGTTCTTCTTTGTGTAAATTGCTTCTGGGTGGTTTGCTGGAGCAGAGGATGTTGGTGACTTCAAGTCTGATTTTATTGGCTTCATCTGGGTTGATTTTGGTTAGGCAACACACCACACCCCTCTACAGTATTTATAGGAACTCAAACACTGAGATCCCGCTCTGTTCCAGTAACAAGAAGCCGAAAGCACCAGCCTGAAGATGACGAGTGAGACCTCGTCGAAACGTCGCCTAGACACCCCAACTTTTACACGGGAAGACACCCGAGGACACCAAAACCTGCATTCCTGTACCCGTGAAAATCTACGAAAACAAATATCTCACCTCTACGGGGAGGAAACCTTCCAGCTGACAAGAACCTACGAGAAACTAGAAATCCGAAGAGCCACCATCTTATGTGATCTCTTGTTCCTACGCAACTGCCGAGACAACAACTTAATTCCCACATGCTTCCAACTTAAATTCCACTCTAAAACCCCAGCTACCGAAAGGATCCTGAAACGAACTGAACTATCCCTAATCAGAAACGAACTACATAAGAAAAGATACCTACTAAACCAAACCAACAAAGATCTGCTCACTCTTCACCTCAAACTCTGTAACAAAATCCACCCTGCACTCTGGGACAAATGCAAACAACTAGCCGTCTGGAGAGCTGAAACTGAGACCTCACATAAGACAGACACACACACCAACAAACTCCACAAACTAGAGAGACGCCAGAAGCCCAGCCACCCTCCACAACAACCCATGAAACAAACAGTACATAACATATCAGACAGGATCCTCACCTCAACTGAAACCAAAGTGCTCTCCAAAGGTTTCAACTTTGCAGTTACCCCGAGACGCATCCCCACGGAAAACATCATATGCGGAGTCGAAGCTAGCCTAACCAAAATCAACCCAGATGAA
This sequence comes from Podarcis liolepis, assembly GCF_965112155.1. NCBI lineage: Eukaryota > Metazoa > Chordata > Lepidosauria > Squamata > Lacertidae > Podarcis > Podarcis liolepis. The sequence goes on from NC_139564.1 coordinate 4,483,456, forward strand.
GCCAATAAAATCAGACTTGAAGTCACCAACATCCTCTGCTCCAGCAAACCACCCAGAAGCAATTTACACAAAGAAGAACAGAAAGCACTCACCAACCTGAGGAAAGACAACAACATAATCATTCTCCCAGCAGACAAAGGTAATGCCACTGTTGTGATGAACACATCGGACTACCAAGCAAAACTATCAAATCTACTCCAAGACCCTACCTACCAACCTATAAAAACAGATCCCACCACCTATCTGGAAAAAACCACCAAATCCAAAATAAAAGCCTCTCCTATCAGTGAAGAAATCCAGCTAAGAATCATCCCCAGAGAAAAATCATCCAGATGCCCCAAACTCTACGGCCTCCCCAAGATACACAAAGAAGGAACACCACTCAGACCAATAGTCAGCTCCATAGGCTCACCTCTACAAAATCTCGCTAAATTTCTCGCTAAGCAACTTCAGCCCTATGCAGAATCCATCTCTTCACACGTTACAAACTCCTTCCAGTTCATAGAAACAATAAAGAAGCAAAACCTACATCCCGATGACCTACTTGTGAGCTTCGATGTTGTATCTCTCTTCACACAAGTGCCCATTAATGAAGCCTTGACAGCCATTCAAAACAAATACAATCCCCCCGAATACATCCTGGACCTGACCAACCACTGCCTAACCAACACGTACTTCATCCACAATGGACAAAGATACAAACAGATAGAAGGAGCACCTATGGGATCACCCCTCTCACCGGTCATCGCAAATCTGTACATGGAACACTTTGAAACCAATGCTTTAGACAAGTCAGAACACAAACCCAAACTTTGGCTCAGATATGTTGACGACACCTTTGTAATTTGGCCACACGGGAAAGAAAAACTAGATAGCTTCCTCACACATCTCAACAGCCTACACCCCAAAATACAATTCACTATGGAAATAGAAGCCAACAACCAGCTTCCCTTCCTTGACGTCCTAATCTACAAAAAACCTGATGGCTCCCTAGGACACACTATCTACCGGAAAAAAACACACACCAACCGCTACTTACATGCTCAATCACACCACCACCCTGCACAAATAAACTCCGTAGCCAAGACCCTCATCTCCAGAACCAAACGCCTGGCTGACAAAGACCACTTGACAACTGAGTTACAGAATCTCTCAAATGTGTTAATCGCCAATGGATACCAGCAAAACAGGGTTACGAAGCTAATCCAAAAAGAAACACCCCCCAAAAACCAAGACACAGAAGAAAACAATGGCATGGCCCTCCTTCCTTATATCAAGGGTACTACAGATAAAATTAGCAAAATCCTCCATAAACACAATATCAAAACAGCCTTTTGCACCAACCAAAAAATAGCCAATATCCTCAGAAACCCCAAAGATAAAATCCAGTTGGAAAACCAAGGGGTCTATGAAATACCCTGCAAAGTCTGCCCAGCCACGTACATTGGACAAACAAACAGACGAATAAATGCACGTATCGCAGAACACAAGAATGCCGTCAAAAAAGAAGAAAAATCTTCCTCTCTTTTCCAACACATGAAAGAAACAGGACACGAAATTAATTTTGCAGATTCCAAATTGCTCTTTAACATGGAACATCACCACAAGAGAATAATCATGGAAGCCATCGAGATAGAGAAACACCCTCACAACATGAACAAGCGTGACGACACGTCCCGCCTGCCAGACATCTGGAAATTAGCCCTCCCCACAAAAACCGACACCAGATCCAGAGGCACACAGAACGCCACCACCAATCAACCACACCAGACCCAAACCCAGACCCTCTCCACAGATAAATTACAGACACCATCCAGTAACCAAACCATAGTGGCACCTCCGGATGCTGCACCCCCCTGCAATCCCTACACAGATCTGGCTGGCACAGGGCACAAAACCACAGCTCGCCCCTATACACGAAGCCAAGCCAGAGCACAACTAAGTGCAGTACAGCCATCTTCCCAGGAAAACTCTTCACAAATTCAAGAGGTCAAGACACGAAGGCTTTAGCAACTAATCCACACCTAATGACCCACCTAAGTGGTACTCAGAATATCACTCAAGAAATCACTCAAGATATCCCTCAAGTAATTAAGGAACAAAAGAAGAAAAGAACACTAGCCTGGGAACTTCCCCTCTGCCCAGAACTTTTGAGGCAATACACCACACCCCTCTACAGTATTTATAGGAACTCAAACACTGAGATCCCGCTCTGTTCCAGTAACAAGAAGCCGAAAGCACCAGCCTGAAGATGACGAGTGAGACCTCGTCGAAACGTCGCCTAGACACCCCAACTTTTACACGGGAAGACACCCGAGGACACCAAAACCTGCATTCCTGTACCCGTGAAAATCTACGAAAACAAATATCTCACCTCTACGGGGAGGAAACCTTCCAGCTGACAAGAACCTACGAGAAACTAGAAATCCGAAGAGCCACCATCTTATGTGATCTCTTGTTCCTACGCAACTGCCGAGACAACAACTTAATTCCCACATGCTTCCAACTTAAATTCCACTCTAAAACCCCAGCTACCGAAAGGATCCTGAAACGAACTGAACTATCCCTAATCAGAAACGAACTACATAAGAAAAGATACCTACTAAACCAAACCAACAAAGATCTGCTCACTCTTCACCTCAAACTCTGTAACAAAATCCACCCTGCACTCTGGGACAAATGCAAACAACTAGCCGTCTGGAGAGCTGAAACTGAGACCTCACATAAGACAGACACACACACCAACAAACTCCACAAACTAGAGAGACGCCAGAAGCCCAGCCACCCTCCACAACAACCCATGAAACAAACAGTACATAACATATCAGACAGGATCCTCACCTCAACTGAAACCAAAGTGCTCTCCAAAGGTTTCAACTTTGCAGTTACCCCGAGACGCATCCCCACGGAAAACATCATATGCGGAGTCGAAGCTAGCCTAACCAAAATCAACCCAGATGAAGCCAATAAAATCAGACTTGAAGTCACCAACATCCTCTGCTCCAGCAAACCACCCAGAAGCAATTTACACAAAGAAGAACAGAAAGCACTCACCAACCTGAGGAAAGACAACAACATAATCATTCTCCCAGCAGACAAAGGTAATGCCACTGTTGTGATGAACACATCGGACTACCAAGCAAAACTATCAAATCTACTCCAAGACCCTACCTACCAACCTATAAAAACAGATCCCACCACCTATCTGGAAAAAACCACCAAATCCAAAATAAAAGCCTCTCCTATCAGTGAAGAAATCCAGCTAAGAATCATCCCCAGAGAAAAATCATCCAGATGCCCCAAACTCTACGGCCTCCCCAAGATACACAAAGAAGGAACACCACTCAGACCAATAGTCAGCTCCATAGGCTCACCTCTACAAAATCTCGCTAAATTTCTCGCTAAGCAACTTCAGCCCTATGCAGAATCCATCTCTTCACACGTTACAAACTCCTTCCAGTTCATAGAAACAATAAAGAAGCAAAACCTACATCCCGATGACCTACTTGTGAGCTTCGATGTTGTATCTCTCTTCACACAAGTGCCCATTAATGAAGCCTTGACAGCCATTCAAAACAAATACAATCCCCCCGAATACATCCTGGACCTGACCAACCACTGCCTAACCAACACGTACTTCATCCACAATGGACAAAGATACAAACAGATAGAAGGAGCACCTATGGGATCACCCCTCTCACCGGTCATCGCAAATCTGTACATGGAACACTTTGAAACCAATGCTTTAGACAAGTCAGAACACAAACCCAAACTTTGGCTCAGATATGTTGACGACACCTTTGTAATTTGGCCACACGGGAAAGAAAAACTAGATAGCTTCCTCACACATCTCAACAGCCTACACCCCAAAATACAATTCACTATGGAAATAGAAGCCAACAACCAGCTTCCCTTCCTTGACGTCCTAATCTACAAAAAACCTGATGGCTCCCTAGGACACACTATCTACCGGAAAAAAACACACACCAACCGCTACTTACATGCTCAATCACACCACCACCCTGCACAAATAAACTCCGTAGCCAAGACCCTCATCTCCAGAACCAAACGCCTGGCTGACAAAGACCACTTGACAACTGAGTTACAGAATCTCTCAAATGTGTTAATCGCCAATGGATACCAGCAAAACAGGGTTACGAAGCTAATCCAAAAAGAAACACCCCCCAAAAACCAAGACACAGAAGAAAACAATGGCATGGCCCTCCTTCCTTATATCAAGGGTACTACAGATAAAATTAGCAAAATCCTCCATAAACACAATATCAAAACAGCCTTTTGCACCAACCAAAAAATAGCCAATATCCTCAGAAACCCCAAAGATAAAATCCAGTTGGAAAACCAAGGGGTCTATGAAATACCCTGCAAAGTCTGCCCAGCCACGTACATTGGACAAACAAACAGACGAATAAATGCACGTATCGCAGAACACAAGAATGCCGTCAAAAAAGAAGAAAAATCTTCCTCTCTTTTCCAACACATGAAAGAAACAGGACACGAAATTAATTTTGCAGATTCCAAATTGCTCTTTAACATGGAACATCACCACAAGAGAATAATCATGGAAGCCATCGAGATAGAGAAACACCCTCACAACATGAACAAGCGTGACGACACGTCCCGCCTGCCAGACATCTGGAAATTAGCCCTCCCCACAAAAACCGACACCAGATCCAGAGGCACACAGAACGCCACCACCAATCAACCACACCAGACCCAAACCCAGACCCTCTCCACAGATAAATTACAGACACCATCCAGTAACCAAACCATAGTGGCACCTCCGGATGCTGCACCCCCCTGCAATCCCTACACAGATCTGGCTGGCACAGGGCACAAAACCACAGCTCGCCCCTATACACGAAGCCAAGCCAGAGCACAACTAAGTGCAGTACAGCCATCTTCCCAGGAAAACTCTTCACAAATTCAAGAGGTCAAGACACGAAGGCTTTAGCAACTAATCCACACCTAATGACCCACCTAAGTGGTACTCAGAATATCACTCAAGAAATCACTCAAGATATCCCTCAAGTAATTAAGGAACAAAAGAAGAAAAGAACACTAGCCTGGGAACTTCCCCTCTGCCCAGAACTTTTGAGGCAATACACCACACCCCTCTACAGTATTTATAGGAACTCAAACACTGAGATCCCGCTCTGTTCCAGTAACAAGAAGCCGAAAGCACCAGCCTGAAGATGACGAGTGAGACCTCGTCGAAACGTCGCCTAGACACCCCAACTTTTACACGGGAAGACACCCGAGGACACCAAAACCTGCATTCCTGTACCCGTGAAAATCTACGAAAACAAATATATATATATATATATATATGCAGGTTTTGGTGTCCTCGGGTGTCTTCCCGTGTAAAAGTTGGGGTGTCTAGGCGACGTTTCGACGAGGTCTCACTCGTCATCTTCAGGCTGGTGCTTTCGGCTTCTTGTTACTGGAACAGAGCGGGATCTCAGTGTTTGAGTTCCTATAAATACTGTAGAGGGGTGTGGTGTATTGCCTCAAAAGTTCTGGGCAGAGGGGAAGTTCCCAGGCTAGTGTTCTTTTCTTCTTTTGTTCCTTAATTACTTGAGGGATATCTTGAGTGATTACTTGAGTGATATTCTGAGTACCACTTAGGTGGGTCATTAGGTGTGGATTAGTTGCTAAAGCCTTCGTGTCTTGACCTCTTGAATTTGTGAAGAGTTTTTCTGGGAAGATGGCTGTACTGCACTTAGTTGTGCTTTGGCTTGGCTTCGTGTATAGGGGCGAGCTGTGGTTTTGTGCCCTGTGCCAGCCAGATCTGTGTAGGGATTGCAGGGGGGTGCAGCATCCGGAGGTGCCACTATGGTTTGGTTACTGGATGGTGTCTGTAATTTATCTGTGGAGAGGGTCTGGGTTTGGGTCTGGTGTGGTTGATTGGTGGTGGCGTTCTGTGTGCCTCTGGATCTGGTGTCGGTTTTTGTGGGGAGGGCTAATTTCCAGATGTCTGGCAGGCGGGACGTGTCGTCACGCTTGTTCATGTTGTGAGGGTGTTTCTCTATCTCGATGGCTTCCATGATTATTCTCTTGTGGTGATGTTCCATGTTAAAGAGCAATTTGGAATCTGCAAAATTAATTTCGTGTCCTGTTTCTTTCATGTGTTGGAAAAGAGAGGAAGATTTTTCTTCTTTTTTGACGGCATTCTTGTGTTCTGCGATACGTGCATTTATTCGTCTGTTTGTTTGTCCAATGTACGTGGCTGGGCAGACTTTGCAGGGTATTTCATGCACGTATCGCAGAACACAAGAATGCCGTCAAAAAAGAAGAAAAATCTTCCTCTCTTTTCCAACACATGAAAGAAACAGGACACGAAATTAATTTTGCAGATTCCAAATTGCTCTTTAACATGGAACATCACCACAAGAGAATAATCATGGAAGCCATCGAGATAGAGAAACACCCTCACAACATGAACAAGCGTGACGACACGTCCCGCCTGCCAGACATCTGGAAATTAGCCCTCCCCACAAAAACCGACACCAGATCCAGAGGCACACAGAACGCCACCACCAATCAACCACACCAGACCCAAACCCAGACCCTCTCCACAGATAAATTACAGACACCATCCAGTAACCAAACCATAGTGGCACCTCCGGATGCTGCACCCCCCTGCAATCCCTACACAGATCTGGCTGGCACAGGGCACAAAACCACAGCTCGCCCCTATACACGAAGCCAAGCCAAAGCACAACTAAGTGCAGTACAGCCATCTTCCCAGAAAAACTCTTCACAAATTCAAGAGGTCAAGACACGAAGGCTTTAGCAACTAATCCACACCTAATGACCCACCTAAGTGGTACTCAGAATATCACTCAAGTAATCACTCAAGATATCCCTCAAGTAATTAAGGAACAAAAGAAGAAAAGAACACTAGCCTGGGAACTTCCCCTCTGCCCAGAACTTTTGAGGCAATACACCACACCCCTCTACAGTATTTATAGGAACTCAAACACTGAGATCCCGCTCTGTTCCAGTAACAAGAAGCCGAAAGCACCAGCCTGAAGATGACGAGTGAGACCTCGTCGAAACGTCGCCTAGACACCCCAACTTTTACACGGGAAGACACCCGAGGACACCAAAACCTGCATTCCTGTACCCGTGAAAATCTACGAAAACATATATATATATATATATATATATATATTACCAATCAAGTTCATACATAGATATGTGGACCAAATGTCTGGAGCAGCACAGGAGGACCGCCCTGAAACCACTTTGACTCCCAAACTGACCAAATGTTTTCTCTGCAAGGTCAAGGAAAATGGAAAAGCCTCCCCATTGTCTTTTCCTTCACAAATCCTGTCTTAAGGGTATGTCTGTGTAGGAATAGGGTGAGCCTGTGACCTGGCTCAGGAACTAAGTATTTATCATTACAAAAGACTGGCCAGGCTCCCCAGGGTATCCAATCAAGTAAGCATTAATAGGTAACCTGCCAGACAGGAGATAAACAATGCACTCAGATTTCTGTTGTAGACCACCCCTTTCTGTGATGTAGGTATGATGTGTCTTGGGGTGGTGGTCTTGAGCTACACCCCTTTCTGTGATGTAGGTATGATGTATCTGTGGGTGGTCTTGGACTCCAGGGCAGGCAATTTAAAATTTAAAATGTCTATATAAGGGAAGGCACACCTTTGTTCGGGGTCCTCCTCCTTTCCTGCGTGTGAGGGGAGCACCCTGTTGCAACAGTCAATAAAGATCAGGCTTACTAGCTGCTTCGCTTCCCAATATTCTCTGGTTGGCCTCTGTTATTTTCTCCGACCGATGGAGAACCTGCAAAGGACTCTATAAGGGCTCTTGTGTCCCCCATAAGGGAATAAGGGCAGATTTTCGTTTATTACACTTGGCATGTGTATGAGAACTTTTTTCAAAATGGCTGCTGCCGACCGTGGGCGCCAGTTCGCTCCTGGTGTTCCCTCAAATGGCTTCCCTCCATGCACCCAGGCATTTGGGTTCCTGCTTTCCTTACAGAGGGGATGGCGGGAATTCTTTTCTCAAATCTAAGGGCGGCTTGTGCAACCTCTGCTGTTTGGGTCCACGGGGTTTAGATGGGACGAAACGTGCCAAGAGTTAAAGTAAACACATTTTCTTGAGCTGGAGTCATAATCAGACTAAACACCAGCAGTTGAGCTGGAAACACTAGCAACGCAGTTCTTGCTCACAAACATTGTGGTCAGCCTGTCCGAGCTTTTCTTTGCAAACTGGACAACCACAGCAAACAGCTTTGGCGACACAGCAAATGGCAGGTCTTAAATTCTGCAGCTCGAACGGAACAGCCCTGTAATCACAGCACCATTGCAACAAAGACCAGATGAGCAAGAACAGATTTGCCATCCTTTTGCCAACTTAAATGTGCAATAATAATAATAATAATAATAATAATAATAATAATAATAATAATAATAATATCCTGTCCATCGGCTTCCAACAAAAGATTAAAAATACAACAAAATATCAAACATTAAAAACTTCCCTAAATAGGGCTGCCTTCAGATGTCTTCTAAAAGTCAGATAGTTGTTTATTTCCTTGGCATCTGATGGGAGGGTGTTCCACAGAGCGGGCGCCACCACTGAGAAGGCCCTCTACCTGGTTCCCTGTAACTTCACTTCTCGCAGGGAGGGAACCACCAGAAGGCCCTCAGAGCTGGACCTCAATGTCCGGGTAGAACGATGGGGGTGGAGACGCTTCTTCAGGTATTTGTTGTTGTTTAGTTGTTTAGTCGTGTCTGACTCTTTGTGACCCCCTGGACCAGAGCACGCCAGGCACTCCTGTCTTCCACTGCCTCCTGCAGTTTGGTCAAACTCATGCTGGTAGCTTCGAGAACACTGTCCAACCATCTCGTCCTCTGTCGTCCCCTTCTCCTTGTGCCCTCCATCTTTCCCAACATCAGGGTCTTTTCCAGGTAGTCTTCTCTTCTCATGAGGTGGCCAAAGTCTTGGAGCCTCAGCTTCAGGATCTGTCCTTCCAGTGAGCACTCAGGGCTGATTTCCTTCAGAATGGAGAGGTTTGATCTTCTTGCAGTCTTCTCCAGCACCATAATTCAAAAGCATCAATTCTTCGGCGATCAGCCTTCTTTATGGTCCAGCTCTCACTTCCATCCTGGGCTATTATGCATAGCTTCGATCTATCTTGTGCAAAGTGCTAACAGCCCAGGAATACTGTTCAGCTTCCCGATAGAACAATTGTGCATCTCCTTCCTTTCCTTTCTCCCCGTTGGATGACTCTGCCCTGCTCGCTGCCCTTTGCAAGACCTTAGCTCTCTGCTATCTGAGAAGGAGCTGCCAAACTCACAGAGTGGTTCATCTCACTGTTTTCTTAGTTTTGGGGCTAAAACTAGACACTGATGTTTGCCCCTCCACTTTCCCCTGGGGGAACCCGCGGTGGAGTGCTGAATCGGAACAAATGGCAGAGTGGATGGCTGTTTGTTCCGATTTAGTGTAAAGAGTGGGTTTCGTCTTTGCTCTGCCGCTTTCCCCTAGAAAACCTGCTCTTTAGCACTAAATCGGAACAAACAGCAATCCAAGGAAAACCCCTGCCGTTTGTTCCAATTCAGCACTCCACCACGGGTTCCCCCAGGGGAAAGTGGCAGAGCAAAGGTGAAACCGCTTTGACCCCATGCTTTTCTAGGCACAGGGCAAGCAGGAATGTGGATGAAAACCTTGATTTCTGGGCTCCATTCAAAGTGCTGGCTTTGACCTCTGAAGCCTTTGGCAGACCAGGACCCCAATATTTCAAGGACTGCCTTTCCCCCCAGGAATTGACCCGGACCCTGCACTTGTCCCCTGAGGCCCTTCTCTGTGTGCCCAGAGGCTGGCAACACAAGAACAGGGCCTTTTCAGTGGTAGCTCCCTGCTTATGGAATGCTTTTCCCATAGAGGATATCTTTCCCCCTCTTTTTGGTGCAAGGGAAAAGCTCTCCTTTTTACACAGGATTTTGGCTTTTCACTTGAAGGGTGTCAGGTATTTGTGGCCTCTTTTGTGTTTTGTTTGTATGGGTGTGGGGTTTCCCCCCCAACGGTTTTTATTGGATGGGTTTGTTGCAATTGCTTGTGGTGTTTCAGTGGTGTATGTTTTTGATCGCTTTTGTGAGGACTAATAATCATCATAATTTCTAGCTGAGCTTTCTAGGCCAGTTTCCAGTAACCATCAATACGAATGTTTAGAAAAAACATTACCAGGGAGGTGAAATTAATAGCAACAAAATTCTAAGCCTAAACTTCCGTTTCCAAACCTAGCACCTTCTGATCCAGTGAGGTCTTTGCGCAGTTTTCACGCTTGTGATCACTTCTGTCCCTCTGAAACCATTTCTGGAGGTGTTTTGGGTCTTGCCCTGCAGCCAAAGACGCTGCTCTCTCCTGGACCGCAGTGTCCTTTGGTTCCCGACAACCTCCACTCACTGCACATTCTGGAATGTTATTTCATTTCTTTTATACATAAATGGATTTGTCGACGGGCTGGGTGGGGGGGCGGTTTGTCACGGAGGGAGAGGCGAGGAGGAAAGCAGAGAAAAACAAACAGAGTCGAGACTCTGCTAATGCTCAGGGTGGCTGCCAGCACCCCTGCTGAAAAACCTCGCTTAGCTTGGAGGAAAGCCGAGGCAGGAAGTGTTTGGGAGATAGACTTGAGCTTGGAAAGCGTTGCCAAGCTTGGAGAGCTTGTTGCGGCTCTATCTCTCGCTCTCTCCGAAGTAGCCAGGAGAAGACAAGAGAGGAAGGAGATCACAGAACCATAGAATCACAGGACCCCTAGATGACCTCTGTTTCTGAGTTTACCACTCTGTAAGCTGGACGGGGATGGGCATGGGGTGCAAGCTTGCCGAAGATGCCTCAGAGATTTGGTCCGCCCCACAGCTCCCTCTTCCCACGCAAACACCCCAGAATAGGAGGCTGGTCCAGGAGGGCAGTGCCGCATCGACCTTGACTTAAACCTCTCAGTGGGTGGCTCTACCTGTCGTTGGCTCTGGCGCCCCCTACTGCTGGTCTCCATGCCTCTTGCCCAACCGGTCTCAATGAGCCCCAGGCCCCGCCTATGCGCCAGGATCGCATTGCCCCAGTTCAACTCTAGATGGCGATGTTTAAGCTGCTGGGAAGGTGGGCTTTGGAGAGCCCACAACCCTGCGAGGTTGTCCATTCCACAGTCAAGCAGTGTCGCAGAGGCAACAAGCTAACCCACTCCCTTCCATCCCACGGACCCGATCTAAATTGCCACAAACACCCTTCTGGTTTTTGAGAAAGAAATATAGATGAGGAGCGCTGCATCCGAAGCTCTCCTCCCACCAACACGGCACACCTGATGCTTGCAAATTGAGACCAGGCACCCTTGAAAATCCTGCCAACCTAGCAGTTCGAAAGCATGTTAAAGTGCAAGTAGATAAATAGGTACTGCTCTGGCAGGAAGGTAAACGGCGTTTCCATGCACTGCTCTGGTTCGCCAGAAGTGACTTAGTTATGCTGGGCACATGACCCGGAAGCTGTACACTGGCTCCCTCGGCCAGTAAAGCGAGATGAGCGCCGCAACCCCAGAGTCGTCCACGACTGGACCTAATGGTCAGGGGTCCCTTTACCTTTACCTTTATCTCCACACAGGGCCAGGAATGACTCGTACCTGAAACCCCCAGGGTAAGGCAGCTTCCCACATTACCGGGATTTCAAAGGCAGAATTGATCAGCTTTGGCTGGTGGCCCACCTACGCCCCTATCTGGACAGGGATAGCCTAACTACTGTTGCCTATGCTCTGGTAACCTCAAGGTTAGTTTACTGCAATGTGTTATATGTAGAGCTGCCTCTGAAGATGGTTCGGAAACTTCAGCTAGTGCAGAATTCAGTGGCCAGGTTGCTCACCGGACTGCAAGACGGTTTGAGCATCTTACACCGATCGTGGTCCGACTGCACTGGCTACCAATTGGTTTCCGGGCTCAATTCAAAGTGCTGGTTTTTACCTATAAAGCCTTAAATGGCTCAGGTCTGCAATACCTCAAGGACCACCTCTTTCCATATGAACCTACCCAGACCCTGAGATCGTCTTCTGAGGTCCTCCTTTGTGTGCCTCCTCCTCAAGAGGTCCGGAGGGTGGCAACACAAGAACAGGGCCTTCTCTGCAGTGGCTCCCTGTCTGTGGAATGCTCTCCCCAGGGAAGTTCACCTGGTGCTTCATTATATACCTCTAGGTGCCAGGCAAAAAGGTTCCTTTTAAACCAGACCTTTGGTTGATCTTATTGACACCCAACACCCTTTTAGAATGTGGCTTTTTGGGTGTGGAGGTTATTGGGTTATTGCTTTTGGTTTGATTTTATATGTTGTGGTCTTCTTGTGAACTGCCCTGAGACCTCCGGGTATAAGTCGGTGTATAAGTTAAAAGGTCTGTATAGTTAAATCTATGGTTTTCCCAGTAGTGAGGTATGGAAGTGAGAGCTGGACCATAAAGAAGGCTGATCACCGAAGAATTGATGCTTTTGAATTATGGTACTGGAGGAGACTCTTGAGAGTCCCATGGACTGCAAGAAGATCAAGCCTCTCCATTCTGAAGGAAATCAGCCCTGAGTGCTCACTGGAAGGACAGATCCTGAAGCTGAGGCTCCAAGACTTTGGCCACCTCATGAGAAGAGAAGACTCCCTGGAAAAGACCCTGATGTTGGGAAAGATGGAGGGCACAAGGAGAAGGGGACGACAGAGGACGAGATGGTTGGACAGTGTTCTCGAAGCTACCAGCATGAGTTTGACCAAACTGCGGGAGGCAATGGAAGACAGGAGTGCCTGGCGTGCTCTGGTCCATGGGGTCATGAAGAGTTGGACACGACTAAACAACAAAATAAGTTGAATGAATGAATAATAATAATACAGTGGACGCTCAGGTTGCGAACATGATCCATGCAGGTTGCACGTTCGCAACCCACAGCATCCGCAACCCACAGTGGTATGTCTGCGCACGCTCAGATTGCGATTCAGCGCTTCTGCACATGAGCAAAGCGCAATTTAGCGCTTCTGCGCATGCACGGCCGCCAAAACCCGGAAGTAACCTGTTTTGGTACTTCCGGGTTTCAGCAGTCTGTAACCCCAAAAAATGCAGCCTGAAGCATCTGTAACCTGAGGTATGACTGTAATAATAATTGGTGTCTGGGGGAATCCAGGCGTTTTGTACTTGATCTTATGCAAGTCAATTGAAAAATCTTTTTTTTTTTTTTTGCATTTTGGGGGTTCTTCCTAAAAAAGAGCTCAGCAACATTTGAGGTGTCCTGGTTTTTTTACTTCTTGAAATTTGGCAGCCCTATAAGATGCTGTATGAAGAAAGACTTTGTTTGGTTTGCCCTGCCGTTATCGGCCCTGGAAGAAAAGTAAATTTTCTCTGCTCAGATTTGTAAGTCTCCTTCATGTCTTTCCTCTTGGAAGTCTTTCCTCCGGCTAAGCTGAAAAGCCCCGAACGCTTTACCCTTTCCTTGCAGAAAAGGCAGCGCCAATCCCACCCCAGTTGTCTAGGGAGCCCTCGTCGGAGAGCCAAGCCATCTTGACTTTTCCGTCTCAAAAGAGCCTGGGAAAAAAGAGCAGGCCTTGCTCTTATCTGCTGGGTCTCCCCCACCCACGGCCCGCCCCATGGCAGCCCCCCACCCAAAAAAAAAAGCTTGCAGTGAATCCCATCGCTGCCTTTTTCCCACAGCTGTCCGCTGTCTCTCAACAGCCGTGCTGGGAGGCTCAGGGAATGACATCCAACCCAGCTTTGCCGCTGACAAATCACTTCCCGATGTTGGAGAGGATGATAAAAAGCCAGGAATGGAGACAAGAGCATTAATCAAAAGCAGAGGCCGGGATGAATTCTGAGTCTCTCCCTCCCTTGCCTGGCTCCCCACTTTCCCTTCAGATCATCAATGGTGGGAGAAAACAGGCCCTTTGGAGAGGCGCTCGTGGGATCAACTTTGCTACTTGATCTGATAAAGGGAGGCGCCGAGCTGCTGGGAATTGTCAAAGTGGCCGGAGAAAGGTTTTTTTATCCCTCTCTCATCATGCTAGATCTCATGGACATTCAGTGAAGCTGAATGTGGAGAGATTGAGGACAGAAGGAAGTCCTTCATGCAGCATATAGTTAACCTGTGGAACTCCCTGCCACAGGGATGTCCACCAATTTGAGCGGCTTTAAAAAGAGGATTGGACAAATTCATGGAGGAGAGAGAAGTCCAGGGGCTATTATCCATAATGGTAATTCCAAATGCGGATGCGGAGAGGGCTCTTGTGTTCGAATCCTGCTCGAGGGTTTCGCACTGGCATCCGGTTGGCCATTGTGAGAACTGGATGCTGGGATAGCTCAGTGGGTAGAGGGTGAAACTTAATTTCAGGGCCATGGGTTCGAAAGATTCCTGCATTTCAGGGGGCTGGACTAGATGGCCCTCAGGGTCCCTTCCAGCTCTATGATTCTATGACTAGACGGGTCACTGGCCTTATGTTCTTATGGTTTCTCTGGGGCTTGCCCTAGATATTTAGGGGCTAGAAGTGGAAATCCAAGAGGCAGCTGCAGAAAGCAGAGAGATGTTCTTCAGAAGTTCTGAATACGGCCCTCTGCTTCTCCCTGTCTGGCCCTTTGAATTCTCATCACGCCTCTCTTTGCACTCTTCTTGAGTGTATTCCTGTTCCATTCAATTTTATTTATGCATTTTTGATTACATTTTGATACACTTGTTTTCATGCATTTATCCTCTCCTATCTGATTGTTCGTGGACTTCCCAACCTAACTTTCCTCGACATCCCATGTTGCCCTCTTTTTCTCTCTGTTCTGAACTCTATATTTTGTTTGTTGGTGCTCACAGATTTATCCCTACTTGTAGGTTTATATTTATACCCAGTGCTTTTTCCTGCGGGTACGCATACACCTAAACATTTTGTGAATCTAAGTTTGGCCTCATTGAGGGGCAGTGTTTCAATACGAGTAGGAAAATGAGAGTACCCCTAAACATTTTTTTAAAAGAAAAAAGCGCTGTTTATACCACCCCATTTCAAATATCATTCTAGGTGTGACCACTCGCTGTCTTTCTGTCATTCTTATTTTAGATGTCATAGTGGCAAGTTTGACATATTCTGTTAATTTAAGCCTGTGACACAACCTTGATGGCAGAAAGTGAGAAGAAGAAGAAGAGTTTGGATTTGATATCCTGCTTTATCACTACCCGAAGGAGTCTCAAAGCGGCTAACATTCTCCTTTCCCTTCCTCCCCACAACAAACACTCTGTGAGGTGAGTGGGGCTGAGAGACTTCAGAGAAGTGTGACTCGCCCAAGGTCACCCAGCAGCTGCATGTGGAGGAGCGGAGACGCGAACCCGGTTCCCCAGATTACGAGACTACCGCTCTTAACCACTACACCACACTGGCTCTCTAAAGTGAGGGGGAATTAAAGAACCTTTTAATGAGGGTGAAAGAGGAGAGCGCAAAATATGGTCTGAAGCTCAACATCAAAAAAACGAAGATCATGGCCACTGGGCCCATCACCTCCTGGCAAATAGAAGGGGAAGAAATGGAGGCAGTGAGACATTTGACTTTCTTGGGTTCCATGATCACTGCAGATGGTGACAGCAGTCACGAAATTAAAAGACGCCTGCTTCTTGGGAGAAGAGCAATGACCAACCTAGACAGCATCTTAAAAAGCAGAGACATCACCTTGCCAACAAAGGTCCATATAGTTCAAGCTATGGTTTTCCCAGTAGTGATGTATGGAAGTGAAAGCTAGACCTTAAAGAAGGCTGATCGTCGAAGAATTGATGCTTTTGAATTCTGGTGCTGGAGGAGACTCTTGAGAGTCCCATGGAACGCAAGAAGATCAAACCTCTTCATGCTTAAGGAAATCAGCCCTGAGTGCTCACTGGAAGACAGATCCTGAAGCTGAGACTTCAATACTTTGGCCACCTCATGAGAAGAGAAGACTCTCTGGAAAAGACCCTGATGTTGGGAAAGATGGCGGGCGCAAGGAGAAGGGGACGACAGAGGACGAGATGGTGGGACAGTGTTCTTGAAGCTACCAGCATGAGTTTGACCAAACTGCGGGAGGCAGTGGAAGACAGGAGTGCCTGGCGTGCTCTGGTCCAGGGGGTCACGAAGAGTCGGACATGACTAAACGACTAAACGACTAAACAACAATGTTTTGCTCAAAGTCCAAGGAATATTGTTTTATTGGTTGTCTTTTTTTTTGCCCTTGTAGCCCACCTTTTTGTCCAAGGAGCCTTATAGGGTTCTCCCCTTCCTCACTTAATCCTCATAACAACCCCTGGGAGGTAGGCAAGGCTGAGAGTCAGGGTGGAACCCCAAAGTTCACCGAGCGAGCTTCACAGCAATTCGAACCCTGGTCTCTCCCAGGTCCTGTTTATTTTTTTCTTTTCTATTTATTTATTACATTTTTTATTGTTTACTTAACATAATTGTCACAAAATATAAGCAAAATATTGCAAATACATACATACATACATACATACATACATACATACATACAGATTTCAAATAAGCACGTATACATGAAAAAAGGAACAAAAGAAAAAGAAAAAAGAAGAAAAGAAAAAAGGAAGAAAAGAGGAAAAAAAGAAGAAAAGTTGGAAAAAATTCTCCCAAGTTTATTCTACAAATATCTCAATATGAAAATAATAATAAAAATTCATTGATTGACTTCCACTGCTTACACTGCACTTCCTATATACATTTTAAGCAAGACTGTATCTGTTATTCCATATTTCCCCTATACAATCTCACACAAAGATTCTAATCAATACGTTTTCTAAACCTATTTATGTATTACATTTGTAACCCACCATTTAGTTCACAGCGTATTCTGATGCTCTAACCACTAAACCCCACTTCCTGCGCCCAATCCTCTGCAGACCGACTCGTGCAGTGAATCAGGCAAATGGTCCCATCCTGCCCACTCTGAGCAACTCCCTGTCTCCAAGTTCTGGGGCTGTGGTGTCCGGAATTGCGCCACATCATCCGACGTTACTCACATCTCCTTAATCTATGAAAACCACTTAAGTCAGCTTTCCTGGGTAAAGGAATCATGCCTTAGTTATTTGAAACAAAATTAGTACCCGGGTTTTGCTTCATGAAATCATCCTCCCTCTCCATTCTTGTGCCTCCAGATGGATGGCCCTGAGTCAGGAACCCAGGGGGAAGGGCACAAGGAGTTAATCTCAGTGGTATTTTTTTGGGTGGGGGGAATTGTGATTCATCAGAGAGAGATCCTCTCCCGACTCCCCGGGTGCCTGGCTTAGCGAAAAAACTGCCACATCGCTCCATTTAAGGCAGTTCTTCAACTGACCCCTTTGGCTGTGTTTTGTGTTCTGAGTTTTGGGGTGTGGGAAGAATTTCTGGCCTCTCAAATCGAAGGAAAACGGAGCGCCTTCTCTGTTAGTGACGGCCTCTGTTCAGAAACCTGCAAAAATCCTTTACTTAAGGCAGAGCCAAGTGGGATTTTGGGTGGGAATAAATGCCGTTTCAGTGCAACCGAGGGTTCCTGTGTGGACAGCCTGTTTGCTGAGCCGTACCTGAATTTGTTTTATACGTGTGAAATATACTCGGAGTTGAGAGTGGATTTCATGCTCTTTATTCAGCTCATAGTGGTGAGGAGGAATGGAAGTTCCCCCAGAACAGGGGTCTGCAACCTTTAAGACAAAAAGAGCCACTTGGACCCGTTTCCGAAGGAAAAAAAACCTGGGCTCGAGCCGCAAAACTCATCATTATAAACATAACTTTTTTGTCACTTTTTAAAAATTATTTCTTTGTTTGACCCCTCAGAATTACTCCTCCTCATATAAATGAACGTTAAATTAACAAGTTACCTTTTTGTGTGTGTGTGTTCTTCACTCCCCTTCAAAACAGTGACCAGCGTACATGCCCCCTTTCAATGCAGTGACCAGCGTACATGCCCCTTACAATGTAGCAGGCGGGCGGGAAGGTGACGTCGGGACGGTGCATGACTAACGCACGCACCGCCCCCATGCGATGTCACAGCCAGTACAGCGCCCGCCACAGTGGGGAGTGTCGGGGCGCACAATGCTCCCCTCGCTAGAATCCGCCCCGGAGCCGCGGCAAGGGTGTAAAAGAGCCACATGCGGCTCCGGAGCCGCGGGTTGCAGACCCCTGCCCCAGAATGTCTGCTTTATATACATTATTTACACGATGGGAACCCACGTGATTGGCTAATTCCGGGATTCTCCTGTAGGCCAATCAGGTTGCGGATTCACTTCTACCTGAGCTGGATTGGGTGGCTCCTGTGGACCAATTAGATTGCTGCATTCTGAATCCTATTGTTCTAGGACCAATCAGACTGCTGCATTCTGAATCCTATTGTTCTAGGACCAATCAGACTGCTGCATTCTGGATCCTATTGTTCTAGGACCAATCAGACTGCTGCATTCTGAATCCTATTGTTCTAGGACCAATCAGACTGCTGCATTCTGAATCCTGTTGTTCTAGGACCAATCAGACTGCTGCATTCTGAATCCTGTTGTTCTAGGACCAATCAGACTACAGCATTTTGGATCCTATTCAACTCAGTGCATAACAACGTGCTATTGTTTTTGCATTTGCCACGGTTTTCTTTTTATATGTCCAATGGTTTTGTACACGGTTTCTGTTGCCTTCTGTTGAAAATGGCTTGGAGATGCTTCCTTATTCCTGGGTTGGGCTAGATGTCTCATGGGGTCCCAACTCTACAAATTTGAAACATGATTAATAATAAAAGGTTATGGACAGGAACTTCATCGCACATATTTCATCCGAGAACTCACTCTCCCTTTCTTTGCCAGCAGGCTACTGTCACCAGATTATACGGAAACCCATTATGAAAAGGGAGGGCAGCCCGTGACCGTCTCACCGAACCTCACGGTAAGTAAGATGTGTCAGGCTGGGGAAATTGGCGATGTTGAGATGTGCAGCGCCAGGGCAGCACTTAATTCCTTTATCAAGTGCATTGATGTGCCACCCAATGGCAGCTTTCACTGGGTGGCTTACAAAGAATAACACAATGAAACGCAGTAACATGAGCTTTGAGGAGGAGGAAACCGCCAAACTGATAGAGAAGATAATAATAACAACAACAACAACAACAACAACAACAATAATATTTTATTTATATCCCACCCTCCCCAGCCAAAGCCGGGCTCAGAGCGGCTAACAACAGTAAAAATAGCACAGTTTACATAAAGTCACAGTCAATTAATTGAGATACATTCTAAAATCAATTCAGAATCAAATTAACAGTAACCATTGGCAACCAGATAGAGCTGGGCAGCAAGTATCAATTTAAAATGTGGGGGTTTTTTGGGGGGGGTGTTAGTTATTGGGTGGTTGTTTTTATTTTGATTGTGTATTTTGTGGCTTTGTGTTTTGATTTTATTCTGTGAACCACCCTGAGGCCTCTGGGTATAGGGCGGTATGTAAATTTAACAACAACAACAACAACGAGTGATAAGTAAACGAATTCCAGCATAAAACAGAGTGGCAAAACAATCTCATGCAGTGGGCACTGAATCCCAAGAGCAGGCGCCGGCAAAAATCACGATGCGAGAACCGAGAAGCCAGCCAAATGCCTGTCCATCACTCCATCCTCAGAAATCAGGGTGGTCCCTCCATCTCAATGCTTGGTGAAAAGGGTTTATTTGTGAAGATACAGAAACCCCAGGCTGGAGCAACTTAAGAGATTGCTTTGGAATGACTAATCCTGCAAACCAATCATCATTTTTTCACGACCACTTAA
Organism: Podarcis liolepis; assembly: GCF_965112155.1. NCBI lineage: Eukaryota > Metazoa > Chordata > Lepidosauria > Squamata > Lacertidae > Podarcis > Podarcis liolepis. The sequence goes on from NC_139564.1 coordinate 4,503,224, forward strand.
CATGGCTTAGTTGGCCCTTAATTGGCTCATTGCGATCATTTATTGATTTTCAAAGCTCTGTAAGAACACACAGTGTGCTGAAGCACGGCCTAATGGCATGATTTCGGGAACTGGGGTTGGTAACGGGCTGGACAAGGGCCAATAGAGCCTGATAAAGACAGCTGTTGGTAAGTCCTGGGAAATATGGATGGGAAAGAGTGTGCGTCCTGTTTTGCATGCCCGCTGGATGACAAGTTCACAGTCTAGAGCCGATATTTTCAACCTTGGGTCCTCAGATGTTGTTGGATTACAGCTCCTGTTGTTCCTCGCTAGTAGGACCAATGCTCAGACATGATGGGAGTTGTAGTCCAACAACACCTGGGGGCTGGTTGGGGCTGATGGGAGTTGTAGTCCAAAACATCCGGTGGGCACCATGTTGGCAAAGGATGCCCTGCAGAAACTAGTATTCATCACCATCATCAAATCTTAATTGGCATCATTTACAAACATTCAGAATAAATAGGTCAGTGCAATCTTATCGCCGTTTCAATAATACAGTCATTTGCTAAAAGGGAAGAGAAGGAGGCAAACAATTTCACTTCTGTGGGTCTCCAGCAAGGGCAGGATCCTGTAGCGTATTTTGGCGGCAAAAAAATCAAATAGAGGAACTTAGCTACTGTCTTGGTGAGCTCCTGAGCTCTCCCCTGTAATAGGAAGGATATAACCTCTGTCTCTGGTTTCCATATTGGGATACAGAGATGGTCTAGAAATTGTTGGGGAGATCATCATACGTTTTACATTTAAAGGCCATGTGAGCTAGAGTTTCCACCAGGTGAGCATCGCATGGGCAGTTCCTATCTCCTTCTGCCATACCCGCAAACCTACCCCAAAGGAGGTTAGAAGGATTAGAATTGAACCTAGCCAGCGAAAAAGCCCTTCTTTCTTGCGGGTTAAACAAAAATTGTAGATAATTTGGGTTAAATCCCTGCGCCCAAGAGAGTTGAAGGGAACATATTTTTTCCACTACTGAGATTAGTTTGGAAAAGCCACAGCACCCAGGAGATGCTCTGAAAGCCCAAGTTGCCGTAACTTTGTGCAAAACAGTTGTAGCCCTGGGGAAGGGAAGGAGTCGGACGGAACTTTGCTAAGTAAAGTATCTTTGTCAGCTGAAAAACAAATGTTTAGCCAACATAAAAGAAAACTTGTTCAGGCAACTGTCTCTGGCTTATGTTGGCCAGAGGGCTGCGTAAGATACGCAGCATATCTTACAGCAAAAATCTTAAATAGAAGGGCTGCCTGCACTTTCTTGATTGAAATTCCGTAGTGCAGTTGAGCTCTAACTTTAGCATTAAAAACCTTGAGGGCAGGAGGGATGTGTTGGTTACCTTTTGTTGCAAAGAAGCACAAGATGGCCTGCATAGACAGCTTGCTGGCATTTACTGCTGTTGCGCAGCGAACTAGTATTCAAAGGTATACTTTTCCTGAACCTGGAAGCTCTATACAACAAAATCCACATAGCACATGCGGAATGGGGCTGCTGATATTCAGCCTGCAATTAAAAGTGAGAAAGTGGAAACAATAACAACAATAAATTTCTTTTAACAATCACAATTTGCACTTTCCTAAACGATGCACAAAGCAAACCACAGTCACCCTTCAGCGTTCTCTCAGTTTTGCAATGGGTACTCAAATGTATATTCTAGAGCAGGGGTCTGCAACCTTTAGGACAAAAAGAGCCACTTGGACCTGTTTCCAAAGGAAAAAAAAACTGGGAGCTGCAAAACTCGTCATTATAAAAATAACTTTTTTGTCACTTTTTTATTATTTCTTTGTTTGACCCCTCAGAATTACTCCTCCTCATAGAAATAAACGTTAAATTAACAAGTTACCATTTTGTGTGTGTGTGTTCTTCACTCCCCTTCAAAACAGTGACCAGCGTACATGCCCCCTTTCAATGCAGTGACGAGCGTACATGCCCCTTACAATGTAGCGGGCAGGCGGGCAGGAAGGTGACATCGGGACGGTGCGTGACTAACGCATGCACCGCCCCCATGCGACATCACAGCCAGTACAGCGCCGGCCACAGTGGGGAGTGTTGGGGTGCACAATACGCCTCCTCCCCTCGCTAGTATCCGCCCTGGAGCCGCGGCAAAGGTGTAAAAGAGCCACATGTGGCTCCAGAGCCGCGGGTTGCAGACCCCTGTTCTAGAGTTAGGTTTGCACTAGAGTAAAGGGGGGTTGGGATAAAATTTAGACTGATAATAATGATTTTTTTAAAAAAAAAAAATCCATGATGGAATTTTGCTGCTTTTCAAAATCCGAAATCTCGACACCCTGGCCGGTTTCAGTTCATCTGACCGCCTCTCAGATTTGCGTATAAAATCCGCACACTTTTCCCTGCAGAAAACTACCAGCCTAACCCACAGTTCCCATCTGTTCCCTCTGATTCCAGGAACACTGCTACTACCATGGCCACGTCCGAGGGTACGAGGGCTCCTGGGTGGTCCTGAGTACCTGCTCTGGAATCAGGTAAGAAAAGTGATGCAGGGAGACTGGGTTCTAATAGCCACTGGTCCTCCCTGCGAGGACAGCCATCCTTTCGCTCCTTCTGATATACCTAAATCCTTCTGGGCGACTTGGACAGAGCTTCCTGGCTCTCCCACCATATCAGTCTTGGAATTGACCAGCGATTGTGTCTAGCGTTTATCCGGAATCTTTGGCCCGGTTGAATTTTGTTTGTCTCTTGGCATGAAAATGGCCCCTGAAGATTGTACAGTGGTGCCCCGCAAGACGAATGCCTTGCAAGACGGAAAACTCGCTAGACGAAAGAGTTTTCCGTTTTGGAGGTGCTCCGCAAAACGAATCTCCTATGGGCTTGCTTCGCAAGACGAAAATGTCTTGTGAGTTCCTGCGGGTTTTTTCCCCTCCCCCCCTTTTTCTAAGCTGCTAAGCCGCTTATCCCCTGATCCGATAAGCAGATAAGCCGCTATAAGCCGCTAAAAGCCGCTAATAGCGCTAATCCGCTAATCCGTCAATGGGCTTGCTTCGCAAGACAAAAAAACTGCTAGACGAATAATAATAATAATTTATTACGGCCGTAGGCCCATACAGATAAAAACAAGACATAAATAACAGCCTGTGCACGTGGGAAAAAACAGCCGCTAAAACACTACTATAACAATAAAATACTATAAGATGGAATGGCATACTAGCTTGTGGTGCTCCTTGGCAACGCTTTTGGGTAAGGACAGCGACCAGGAACCTAGCCACTTTCAGGGTCGTATGGGTATCCTTATCCTGCAAGATTTGGGCAAGGTGGAATGGATTCTTTTCGTCTTGCGAGGCACCACTGTATTCATTTTTCTGGGGGGTGAGCGATTTAAAGACTTCTTAGTCGTAGTGGTTTTGCCTTAAAATATCATAGAATTGTGGAGTTGGGACCCTGAGGGTCATCCAGTCCAACCCCCCTGCAGGAGGAATATGCAGCTGTTCCATGCGGGAATCGAACCTGCAACCTGGGCACTCTAATTAACAATATCGCCATGTATTTATTAATTACATTTATAGCTCACTTTTTTCTCCGAGGAGCCCAAGGTGGCGTGCATGGTTCTCCCTCTCCTCGCTTTAATCTCCAGACAACAACCCTATGAGGTAGGTTAGGCTGAGAAGCAGTGACCAGCCCTTGAGGTCACACCCGGGGAGCTTCGTGGCTCTACAGGGATTCAAACCCTGGTCTCTTCCAGGTCTTTGGCTGACACATAGAATTCTAGAACTATAAGAGTTGGAAGGGACACCAAGGGTCATCTAGTCCAACCCCCTGCAGTGGACTCTAACCACTACACCACACTGCCCATTCCCCTCACTGCTATGTATACCTGAAGGAGTGTCTCCACTCCCATTGTGCTGCCCTGACACTGAGGTCCAGCTCCAAGGGCCTTCTTTCTGGCGGTTCCCTCATTGCGAGAAGCCAAGTTATAGGGAACCAGGCAGAGGGCCTTCTCGGTGGTGGCGCCTGCCCTGTGGAATGTCCTCCCATCAGATGTCAAGGACATAAACAACTATCTGACATTTAGTAGACATCTGAAGGCAGTCCTGTTTAGGGAAGTTTTTAATGTGTGACATTTTAATGTATTTTTAATCTTTGTTGGAAGCCCCCCAAGTAGCTGGGGAAACCCAGCCAGATGGGTGGGGTACAAATAATGAATTACTATTACTTACTACTATGTAAAAAATTCACCCCTCACACAAACTTTTTCAAGAGCTAAGTCCCAGCACCAAATTACATAGGGTGTAAGAATCGGATCTTTGGTTTGGTCATCCATTTACCTTTGGAATTCCCTTCTGCGACATATCAGGCAGACACCATCTCTTATCTCTTATCTCTTATCTTTCTAATGATTATTTCAGACCTTCCTTCTTTTCCCAGCAAGCAGACACTTTGAATCTGCTCTGTATCGGCACTGGACGAAACCGTGTTTTTTGTACGTTTTCATTGTATCGTTAAATCGCTTTGGGGTGTTTTATGGAAAGTGATTTGCGAAATAAGGGGGTAAACCATTTCCCTTCCAAACTGGCCCCACAGGGTGGGGGTAGGTGTTTGGATCATGGCTGGTTTGGGGGAAATCCCGCTGTGACTTTCCCCCTTGCCCGAACCCCAAACCTTGGGATGGAGGAATGAAATGACCTCAAGTGGCTTTTGATAAGGGTATTTGTAATGTTATCTGGAGAAGAATAGGATTAGGCCCAAGGCTGTCAGGCAATTCAACCTTATCTCATGAAAGCCAGTTGAACAGCCTCACGGAGTCATTCTGTCCCAGAAATGGAGATGGGTTGTTTTTTTTGTCCTCTTGCTATTTCCTTCACCCTCGGAAGCTGAAGCTCAAAGGGAGCCCCGTGGGAGAGGGCCTTCTCTGTGGTGGCCTCTGTGGTGCGGAACTCCTTTCAACAGGAGAAAGGAGGAACTACCTGGCACCTTCATTGCACAGCTTCTGGAGGATGCTGAAGACTCACCCCTTTGCCCTGGCTCGCCTTGTTTTTAGGACTGCAAGTCATTTTGAATTCCTTCCAACAGATAAATAAACAAGCAACTTTTTACCCCCCCCCCCGTGGGACGCATTCCCATTCCAGGGTGGTGGAAATCCGGTGGTGGGCGTGGCCAGACACAAAAGTGGGCGGAGCAATCGGTGCGTCTCCTCCCTCCGTCCGGCAGGCTGTGATTCCAGGCCACATAGAATTGCAGAACTGGAAGGGACCCCCCTGGGATATCTAGTCTGACCCCCCCGGCGCTTATTTATTTATTTATTTACTTGTTGAATTTGTAAACCGCCCTTCCTCTGAAGATGCCGGGGCGGTTTGCAACAGAAAATTACAAAAGGGGGAATACAAAACGCGCACTAAAACACGAAGCCACGAAACCACAAAGACCTCTCCATCCTCCATCCGGGAAAACGTAGTCCGAGGTCTCTGTGGCGCAGTGGATCAGGGTGTCTGGCTGTTAACCAGAAGGTTGGTGGTTCGAGTCCACCCAGGGACGGCTGTGGGCAGGACCCCTGCATTATTATTATTATTATTATTATTATTATTATTATTATTATTATCACTCCCAACCCTGCAGTTCCTTTCACAAGAAAGGAGATTCCGACGGAATATCAGGAAGAACGGCGAGAGCTGTTTGACAGGGGAACGGTCCTTTCGGGAGACTGTGGGCTCTCCTCCCTTAGAGGTTTCGAAGCACAGTTTGGATGGCCACCCGTCATGGGTGCTCGAGCCGAGATCCCTGCATTTCAAGGGGGTTGGGCTGGATGATCCCTGGGGGTCCCTCGCAACTCCACAACTCCAGGATTCTGTGACTCAAAATAACTCCTGGGCCTGAGCAGCATCTTGAGGAATGCCGGCGGGTGAGGTCATCTCTCAGCTATGCGCACACGCTCTCTCACACATACACAAAACTCGTTCTGGAGTCAGGATGTCAGCGGACACTCAGATGACTCGCGCTAGCTGGAGAGCTGCCCTGTGTCCTTCTTGCTGGAGGCTGTGGCTGAACTGGGAGGGTGGTCTAATCTCTTGCAGATCCCATTTCTTGCATCCTGCAAGGATCCCTCTGTTCCCCCCGGGGAAGGGCTGCAGCTCAGCAGCAGAGACCCTGCTTTTCCTGCAGAAGGTCTTGGGTTCGATTCCTGCTGCTAGCCTCTCCAAACAGGGCTGGGAGAGCAGCCACAAGACAGTGTAGATGATACGGAGCCAAATGGACCCAATGGTCTGACTCACTATAAGGCACCGTCTTGTGTCCTCTCTGTCTGTCTGTCTGTCTGTCCTTTCTTCAATCATAGAATTGTAGACCTGGAAAGAGATACTGGGAATCATCTAGTCCCACCTCCTGCAATGCCGGAATATTCCGCTGTCCCATTCCAGGATTGAACCTGCAGCCAGTTCCTGCGCTTCTTCTCCAGCTGCATTGCAAATTGTTGCAAAGCTCCCTGATTTCCACAAGCCCCTTCTTATTTCTAAATGTTTAGAAAACGCCTGAAATTCTTTAGATCAGTGTTGGCCAAACTTGGCCCTCCAGCTGTTTTGGGACTACAACTCCCATCATCCCTAGCTAACAGGACCAGTGGTCAGGGATGATGGGAACCGTAGTCCCAAAACAGCAGGAGACCCAAGTTTGGCCGACACTGCTTTAGATTTATCCTCTAGCAAAAACACAAGCCGGGTTATTTTTGTCTGTTTCCCCACCCCAACGGGGGTTGGTCTGTCTGTCTGTCTGTCTGTCTGTCTGTCTGTCTGTCTGTCTACCATGTTGTAGGATTGGGGTTTTCAAAGGGTGCCTGGTCTCAATTTGCAGGCATCAGGTGTGCCATGTTGGTGGGAGGAGAGCTTTGGGTGCAGCGCTCCCAATCCTATTTTTCTTTCTCAAAAACCAGAAAGGTGTTTGTGGCAATTTGAATCGGGTCCGTGGGATGGAAGGGAGTGGGTAAGCTTGTTGCCTCTGTGACACTGCTTGATTGTGGAATGGACAACCTTGCAGGGTTGTGGGCTCTCCAAAGCCCACCTTCCCAGCAGCTTAAACATCGCCATCTAGAGTTGAACTGGGGCAATGCGATCCTGGCGCATAGGCGGGGCCTGGGGCTCATTGAGACCGGTTGGGCAAGAGGCGTGGAGACCAGCAGTAGGGGGCGCCAGAGCCAGCGACAGGTAGAGCCACCCACTGAGAGGTTTAAGTCAAGGTCGATGCGGCACTGCCCTCCTGGACCAGCCTCCTATTCTGGGCTGTTTGCGTGGGAAGAGGGAGCTGTGGGGGCGGACCAAATCTCTGAGGCATCTTCGGCAAGCTTCCACCCCATGCCCATCCCCGTCCGGCTTACAGAGTGGTAAACTCAGGCCAGCCACAATAGAAGCACAGACATTCCTTTCCCCTGGAGTAATTGTGGAAAGCCAGAACAACATAGTTCGGGGGAAAACAAAGTTTTAGGACTGGAATGTGCAGGCTGGGTGAATGTATTCATCGTTTGCTTTGTCTTGAGCTCTCTCCCTGCCGCCTGCCTCGCAGAAACACCAGCCCTGGCTCCGTGTGGCTCACAAGAGCCCTGCAAGGTGGACTTGGCTGAGATGTGGGGACTGGGCAGCATATTTTGCATTCAGCTTCATGGCTGAGTTGAGCGTTTGGTCCTGAGTCTCCCCGTGTTTGAGTCCCGTTCTTTAGTCTTGTCTTCTGCCATCTCGCCACCATGCAGTGTTTGCTTTGCAGTGGTGAAAGCTCCAGGTTCATGGGCATCTGAGGTTTAAAAATGCAGGTGAACTTGCAGGCGGTGGAGAAACGATTGCTTGTGGAGTGTCTGGAGGCGGTTGGAGGATGGAAGGCGGCTAAGAGATTGAGGTTGAATCCTGACAAGACAGAAGTACTGTTTTGGGGGGACAGGGTAGGTGGGTGTGGGGGACTCCCTGGTCCTGAATGGGGTAATTGTGCCCCTGAAGGACCAGGTGCGACCCTGTCGCGGGGATTCGAACCGCTGACCTTCTGATCAGCAAGTCCTAGGCTCTGTGGCTTAACCCACAGCGCCACCCGCGTCCCTTATATACAGTGGTACCTTGGGTTAAGAACTTAATTCGTTCTGGAGGTCTATTCTTAACCTGAAACTGTTCTTAACCTGAAGCACCACTTTAGCTAATGGGGCCTCCAGCTGCTGCCGCGCCGCCGGAGCACAATTTCTGTTCTCATCCTGAAGCAAAGTTCTTGACCCGAGGTACTATTTCTGGGTTAGCGGAGTCTGTAACCTGAAGTGTCTGTAACCCAGTGGCGTAGCGTGGGGGGTGCAGGGGGGGCCAACTGCACCGGGCGCGACATCTGGGGGGGGCGTGCTCGCACTCTTAGCTCTCTGCCCCTACCTGGCTCACTCACTCTCTCTCACTGCAGTGCTGGCTGTGCGAATCCGATCCAAGCCACCGGGTCGCTGTCCACTGTGGAGGGGGGGGGGTGCCAGGCATGCGGTGCGGAGAGAGAGCGAGGGACTATCTGGGGGAGGGACAGTGCAGCGGCCGCGGGAGAGAACCACACCAGCCCAGCCCAGGCAGCAGCAAGAAGAAGCTGGCAGCGGTGGCAGGTTAGGGGGCGCAAATTACTTGTCTTGCCCCGGGTTAGGGGGCGCAAATTACTTGCCTTGCCCGGGGTGCTGACAACCCACGCTACACCACTGCTGTAACCCAAAGTACCACGGTATAAAGCCCTTAGCAACTTTGGACCTGTTTATCTACGAGATTGCCTTGCTCCATCTGCACCTAGATATGCACAACCGGCACTGTTTATAGGAGCTGCATAACACCTGCACAAGTCACCTTGTGACGTTTCTGTCGTGATCACGGCTGTTGTTCTTTTCTTTAAACGGTTTTTAATATTGTGTTTTAATGTTGTAACCTGCCCAGAGGCCTTAGGGTGAGGGGTGGGTGAAGAAGAAGAAGAAGAAGAAGAAGAAGAAGAAGAAGAAGAAGAAGAAGAAGAAGAAGAAGAAGAAGAAGAAGAAAGCTAAAAAAGCAGCTAAAAAAGCCAATGCAATTCTGGGCTGCATCAATAGGAGTATAGCATCTAGATCAAGGGAAGTAATAGTGCCACTGTATTCTGCTCTGGTCAGACCTCACCTGGAGTACTGTGTCCAGTTCTGGGCACCACAGTTCAAGAAGGACACTGACAAACTGGAACGTGTCCAGAGGAGGGCAACCAAAATGGTCAAAGGCCTGGAAACGATGCCTTATGAGGAACGGCTAAGGGAGCTGGGCATGTTTAGCCTGGAGAAGAGGAGGTTAAGGGGTGATATGATAGCCATGTTCAAATATATAAAAGGATGTCACATAGAGGAGGGAGAAAGGTTGTTTTCTGCTGCTCCAGAGAAGCGGACACGGAGCAATGGATCCAAACTACAAGAAAGAAGATTCCACCTAAACATTAGGAAGAACTTCCTGACAGTAAGAGCTGTTTGACAGTGGAATTTGCTGCCAAGGAGTGTGGTGGAGTCTCCTACTTTGGAGGTCTTTAAGCAGAGGCTTGACAACCATATGTCAGGAGTGCTCTGATGGTGTTTCCTGCTTGGCAGGGGGTTGGACTCGATGGCCCTTGTGGTCTCTTCCAACTCTATGATTCTAGAAGAAGAAGAAGAAGAAGAAGAAGAAGAAGAAGAAGAAGAAGAAGAAGAAGAAGAATTTATACCCCACCCATCTGGCTGGGTTTCCCCAGCCACTCTGGGTGGCTCCCAACAGAATATTAAAAACACGATAAAACATCAAACATTAAAAACTTTAATAATAATAATAATAGCAGCTGCAGGAGGTTTCATGTCATTGTAAGATGATGATGATGATTTTGAATTGAAATAATTTTTATTTGGTTTTAGAAGTATAAAATTATAATAATACAACCGTAGTTATCCATCTTTACAGATCCCTCCCAATCTCTGGACTTCCCACTTTCCCCTCCGTGGGTCCTACTACCAACCTTTTCAACTTCATATTATCCAGTAGTCCATCTTTTATATTACCCCATCATCTCCATAGTATTTGCTAAGTTACAAGTGTTATTGCAACCCTGCTAATGTTTTCATCTGCTTACAGTGGTCTCCAAGATGAATTATAAATTCCCCAGACTCTTTGTTAAAGATGGCGGCTGTTGTTCCAATCGCGCTCTTTTGTTCTTCCGCCAGTGGCCTGATCACGCTCAACCACAACGATAGCTACTACCTGAAACCCCCAGCCAGCCCGGACTCTGAGCCTCACGTCGTCTATAGGGCAGAACACCTGCCAATCAAAGGCGGGACCTGTGGGCACGGTGACCAGATGCAAAGCAGCGTAGCCGATATCGCCCGGTCCTTCAAACCGCCTGCACATCAGCGGGTAAGCCTTTGCGCGCGATAAGTGGACAGGGCAGCATCCCAGATTTGGAAGCTAACAGGTTTTTGTTCATCTCACCTTTCCGGCAAGGATAAGGGAATTGAATTGAATTCTAAATTATATTCTGGAAACGTGGGAGTGGTCAAAAATAAATACGGTATTTTTTGCACCATAACACTCACTTTTTTCCTCCTAGAAAGTAAGGGGAAATGTCTGTGCGTGTTATGGAGCGAATGCCTGCGGGAGGCGGGGGGGATCTGCTGCAGTCGTGAGCAGAGGATCCATGGTTCCCCTTCCTTCCCTCCTCCGTGGTTACAAAGCATGGATCCACATGGATCCTCAGGATTTTTGCATTGGGCTACTCCAAACTCACTGTCAGATCACATGTCTGTGGCCACAGCATGAACCACAAAAATCATATATCCACTATTTCGTTTAGAATATTTTTTTTCTTGTTTTCCTCCTCTAAAAACTACGTGCGTGTTATGGTCTGGTGCGTGTTATAGAGCGAAAAATACGGTAAATGGATGTCCCGTGCTATATTAGAAGCAAAAAAACTTGTTTTGATGAATTGGAAGAGCCGCAAAAAGATTCCATTGAGCACATGGATTGATAATATGGACAGATTAGCTACATACGAATGAATTGCATGTCGATGCAAATTAAGAACGGATAAATATGAAGAAATCTGGAAGGAATATTTAAGTGATAAGAGGAGGATAGTGGTGGGAAGTAGGGGGAGGAGAGGTGGGGAAATATCGTTAAAAAGGTGTAGTCATAGGTATATCAGTGTATTCAAATCTGAATTGTCAAATTGTGTTACTAGTGTTGTTACGGTTTTTGTTGTATGTGTCTTTTGCGGTTGTTGTTTGTATTGAAAAAATGATTAAATAATTTTTTAAAAAACGAAACCTTTCCAGAACTAAAGGTGGCTATCCCTAGCTCTCTCCCACCCCACAACAACCCTTTGAGGTAGGTCAGACTGAGAGGCAGTGGCTGGCCAAGGTTGCCCACCAAGCTTCGTGACTGAGCGAGGATTTGAACCCTGGTCTGGCTCCCGGGTCGCGAGTCGCGTCCAGGCTGTGCCAGTAATTCATGGAAATGATTCAACCATATACCAGAAATTTAGGTTAGCACCACCGAAACCCACCTATACCAAAATGAACATTATTTTCCATTGTTCTGTAGGTTTTGAAAAATAAAATTTTATTTTACGGTTTCTTGTTAATATTTTGAATGAGACATATCTGAGGACACCAAAATCTTTTCAGTGCTTAGGGCCTCTAAAGGTCTTAATCTGGCCCTGGCGTGGATCACAACAATAGTTGCTTTTCCTTCCTTAATACCTTCCTTCCTGGTGACACTGAGCAAATTTGTCTTTCAGAAAAGGAGAGATGCCTGGAGAACCCTGAAATACATGGAGCTCTTCATTGTTGCAGACTACACCCTGGTGAGAATTTTTGCTGTCAGGTTGTTGTTGTTTAGTCATTTAGTCGTGTCCGACTCTTCGTGACCCCCTGGACCAGAGCACGCCAGGCACTCCTGTCTTCCACTGCCTCCCACAGTTTGGTCAAACTCATGCTGGTAGCTTTGAGAACACTGTCCCACCATCTCGTCCTCTGTCGTCCCCTTCTCCTTGGGCCCTCCATCTTTCCCAGCATCAGGATCTTTTCCAGGGAGTCTTCTCTTCTCATGAGGTGGCCAAAGTCTTGGAGCCTCAGCTTCAGGATCTGTCCTTCCAGTGAGCACTCAGGGCTGATTTCCTTCAGAATGGAGAGGTTGGATCTTCTTGCAGTCCATGGGACTCTCCAGAGTCTCCTCCAGCACCATAATTCAAAAGCATCAATTCTTTGGCAATCAGCCTTCTTTATGGTCCAGCTTTCACTTCCATACATCACATTGCTGTGAGCTAGCATGGGTAGAAAGAGGGTTTCGTACAATTCCTCTGTGAACTGAGTGGTCCAGCCATCCAGAGACTCCAAAGCCCACCTTCCCAGCAGCCCAGATCTTGCCAACCTATGTGCCCTTAGCCTGGCTTTGTGGCGCACAATGCTTCATGAGAAGTGGCAAGATACGAGGGTCCACAAATGCGTTTTCCAGCTTTCTGCTGGGGAGTGTGTCTTTCCCCCTAGAGATGGCCCAGGATTGAGCAGGAGCCCTGCTCTCCTGTGCTTGGAGAAACATCAGGACTTCTGGTGGTCCTAGGTAGGAGAGAATGAGGAGAGGTGGTCCTCAATGCTGCACTGAATCTTGGAGATCATTGGAGAGCCAGGGGCTTCATGAAACTTCCTGAATGTCCAAAGCTCAGGTTAGGTCCAGTGTCCTCTTTCCCCGACCAGATGCCCCTGGCAAGACCACAAGCAGGAGAAGTCTTCTGCTGTTGTTGACGTCCACCTGTTCCAACCTGGTCCCTGCCAGATGTTTTGGGCTACCAGCTCCCATCAGCGATGGCTGGGGATGATGGGAGTTGTAGTCCAGAACTACAAAAGGAAAGCACCAGGCAGATGAAGGATCATCAGGAACGGTCGTTCCCAATGTGGGCGGTACTTCCTCCCCAATGGGGCAGTGAGATTGGATCGAATTTGTTGAATGAGTTAAAATGATTGGTGTCAATTAGATTCTGAATAAGTGTGAATCAGCTGTGACTGCTTTGAATTTCAAAAGTGTGTTTTGAATTTTATTGTATCCAGGATTCTTGGGGGAATGCTTTGAATGTGTTGTTGTTACTTTTATTATCTATATACTACCCTTCATCCAAGGAAGTGGGGTTATTGTACTGTATTGTATTGTTCTTGTTTTCATCATGTATTTTGTGTTTTTACCTTGTATTTTTATGTTGTGAACCATCTTGAGGTCTACAGATGAAAGGTGGTATACAAATGTAATAATATTTCTTACCAGGTCATGCAAACTGCTATTCTGAATAATGCTTTTTCTAGGGTAGGGGGAACTGGGGGTGAGTTTAAGGAACCAAAGGCTTGATAAAGTTTGGGACCCGCTGGTTGGATGAAGACAGATCCTTCTGAATTTAAGCGCAGTCATTCTCACATAACTGTGTCCAGTTCTGGGCACCACAATTCAAGGAGGACACTGACAAACTGGAACGTGTCCAGAGGAGGGCAACCAAAATGGTCAAAGGCCTGGAAACGATGCCTTATGAGGAACGGCTAAGGGAGCCGGGCATGTTTAGCCTGGAGAAGAGGGGGTTAAGGGGTGATATGATAGCCATGTTCAAATATATAAAAGGATGTCACATAGAGGACGGAGAAAGGTTGTTTTCTGCTGCTCCAGAGAAGCGGACACGGAGCAATGGATTCAAACTACAAGAAAGAAGATTCCACCTAAACATTGGGAAGAACTTCCTGACAGTAAGAGCTGTTTGACAGTGGAATTTGCTGCCAAGGAGTGTGGTGGAGTCTCCTTCTTTGGAGGTCTTTAAGCAGAGGCTTGACAACCATATGTCAGGAGTGCTCTGATGGTGTTTCCTGCTTGGCAGGGGGTTGGACTCGATGGCCCTTGTGGTCTCTTCCAACTCTATGATTCTATGATTCTATGATTCCATGCATCATGGGGGAAGTAATTCTTCAAAGAGCATCCAGCAGTGTGTGTTAGTTTCAGCTTAAGAAATGTCCCTAAATTGTTCCTTTGCCTCTCTTTTTCTCCCTTTCCCCTTTCTCTTCCACCGCCTCCTTCCCAGTTTGCATCTCAAAAGCAAAATCTGGGGCACACCAAGCAACGGATCTTGGAGATCGCGAATTACGTAGACAAGGTAATAGAGACAATCAGCAAAACTTGGGTTATCCACAGCTACCTATTCTGAACATCAAGGACATAAGCCCATGAAAAGAGCCCTGGAGCTGGATAGCTCGGTGGGTTAAAGCATGATGCTGACAACGCCAAGGTTGCAGGTTCGATCCCAGAAGGGACAGCTGCATATTCCAGCATTGCAGCATCCTATGATTTGATCAGGATCAGGCCATAACCTTGGCGTTATCAGCACTGCACTCTTACCAGCCGAGCTAATTGAGGACCGCTCCATTCTGAAACCTGAAGAGGTGCTATAAGTCAGCGCAGACCAAGCTGCCCCCAACCTGGTGCCCTCCGGGTGTTTTGCACTATGACTCCCATCAGCCCCACCAATGATCAGGGAGCGGTGGTCAGGTCTGCTGGGAGTGGTAGTCCACAGCAGTGGTGGCTGGTGCAAATCAGACCTGGTAGGGCAGGAGGCAGGGAGTCCGACACTAGGTGGCGCCAGAGGCAATGAGAGCCCAAGCCAAGAAATTCTGGTTTAATCCTCTTCCTTCTGGATGAGTTCTACAAAGCCAGTGCAGAGACTATGGAAGGGGAAGCTGGCCGTCTGGGCTGGATGTAAAGGAAAAGTTAAGCAGGTGGGGCTGGCGCACTGAGATTAGTGGGGCAGGGCCCCACCTGCCCTAGTGGACCAGCCGCCAGTCCCAGGGGGTTGTGGGGGACCATAGGCTTAGGGCCCTCGTATTTACGGGACCGCCTCTCCTGGTCTGCCCTGCAGAGGACCTTAGTTTAGAGGTCCCAGGCCCTAAGGAAGTCAGACTATCCTCCACCAGGGCCAGGGACTTATCAGTGGTGGCTCTGACCTGGTGGGATGCTCTGTCCCATGAGACTAGGGCCCTGCAGGATTTAACCTCCTTCCGTTGGGCCTGTAAGACAGAGCTATTCTGCCTGG
This sequence comes from Podarcis liolepis, assembly GCF_965112155.1. Taxonomy (NCBI): domain Eukaryota; kingdom Metazoa; phylum Chordata; class Lepidosauria; order Squamata; family Lacertidae; genus Podarcis; species Podarcis liolepis. The sequence goes on from NC_139564.1 coordinate 4,518,276, forward strand.
CCTTTAATTTGATTTCAGCCTTCTCTTTTATTTCCCTTCTCTTCCCTCCCCCTCCCCTTTTATGAAGATCACCCACTCTGAGACCCCACAGCTAATTCTCCCCTGGCCTCCTCGCTGGCCCAAGTAGGACTAATTCAGCCAGCTAGCCCTGGTGACTATCTAATGCTTATTAGATGGATTTCCCCCAAATTGATTTTAGAACTTTGAATTTTATTGTTATTCACGTTTTTATACTGTATTTTCTGCTGCTTCTATAATTGAGTGTTTAAATTTGTTGTTAGCCGCCCTGAGCCCAGTTTTCTGAACCGGGTATAAATAAAAATTTATTATTATTAATTATTATTATTATGCCTGACTTAACAGTGTTGGGGGGCTAACAGCACGCTTATTTATTTCGTATAGTAAAGTTATACACGGCTTGATTTCAAAAAGCAAAACCCCCCAAGCAGCTTACAAAGAGAACAAGCCAATAAAACTATCAGTAAAAACAACTGGAAGCCAGGATATCTATCAGTTAGAGCATGAGGCTCTTAACCTCAAGGTTATGGGTTCGAGTTCCACACTGGACAAAAGACTCCTGCCTTGCAGAGGGTTGGACTAGATGACCCCAGTGGTCCCTTCGAACTCTAATGAACTCTTTAAAACTTGCAAAAGTCAAAATCCGCAATAAACTAAGAGCAGATTAAAACATACGCCAACATTCTAAATGTGGGTTTTTTTCTGGGGGGGGGGGGAGGTTATTGGTTTTAAAATACATATTGCATTTTTACGTGGTGAACCGCCCTGCGATCTTCGAACGAAGGGTGGTATACAAATTTAATACAAAGCAATGCTAATAATGTCCAGGGAGGCTTGCCTGATAAACAAAGAGGCCTTTGAAAAGGGTCCAGAAAGTGTACAGTGAAATTGCCTCAATAGGCGGTGAGTTCCAGAGGTGCTGCCACACTGGAAGATTGATTTCTTACAAATGCAGAGCGGGGTATTATCTGGCACCTGTAACAGGGCCAGCTCTACAGATTGAAGTACAGTGGACGCTTGGGTTGTGAATGTGATCCGTGCGGGATGCACGTTCGCAGCCTGCAGCGTTCGCAACCGACACCTGCGCATCTGCACACACGTGGGTTGCGACGCGGCACTTCTGCGCATTCACAAAGCACGATTTAGCTCTTCTGCGCATGCGCGACCGCTGAAACCCGGACGTAACCCGTTCCGGTACTTCCGGGTTTTGGTGGATCTGTAACCCAAAAAAACGCAACCTGAAGCGTCTGTAACCCGAGGTATGACTGTAGTCAAGTGGGCAAGGTGATCTTGCAGGTGAACTATGGGTCTGTTACAGTGGTACCTCTAGATCCGTTCTGGAGGATCCGTTCTGGAGCCCCATTCACATCTAGAAGCAAATGTAACTAGTGATGGCATGTCTGCGCACGCGTGCGTCGCTTTTCGCCGCTTCTGTGCACACATGTGACGTCATTTTGAGCGTCTGCGCATGTGCAAGTGGCGAAACCCAGAAGTAACACGCTCCATTATTTCTGGGTTGCCGCGGAGCGCAACTCGAATGCACTCAACCCGATGCACATTCAACCCGAGGTATGACTACAGTGGTGCCCCGCAAGACGAATGCCTCGCAAGACGGAAAACTCGCTAGACGAAAGAGTTTTCCGTTTTGGAGGTGCTTCGCAAAACGAATTTCCTATGGGCTTGCTTCGCAAGACGACAATGTCTTGCGAGTTCCTGCTGGTTTTTTCCCCCTTTCCCCCCCTTTTTCTAAGCCGCTAAGCCGCTTATCAGCTGATCCGATCAGCAGATAAGCCGCTAAAAGCCGCTAAAAGCCGCTAATAGCGCTAATCCGCTAATCCTTCAATGGGCTTGCTTCGCAAGACGAAAAAACCGCTAGACGAAGAGAATCACAGAACAGATTCTTTTCGTCTTGCGAGGCACCACTGTATTATTATTATTATTATTATTAACCCTCCTCCTCTCTTCCTGCTCCTCTTCCCCAGTTTTACAGGTCCCTGAATATCAAAGTGGCCCTGATCGGCCTTGAAGTGTGGACCGAGAGGGACCAGTGCAGCCTGAGCAGTGACGCTCACGCCTCGCTCATGTCCTTCCTGCAGTGGAAAAAGTCTCTGAAGGCTCGGAAGAAGCACGACAATGCCCAGCTGCTGACGTGAGTCGTCGTTTCAGAAGCAGCCATCGATAAGCTGGCTCATGCTAGGGGGCAGGTTGTGTGTATGTGTGTAGGGTATTTCCCCTGCATTTTAATGAAATGATCCACCCATTATTATTATTTTTTCCAAACCGGTACGTGAACCAAAACGCAGCTATCCTCCAGAATTTGCACTTCTCTGAATTTTGCACTGCAGTTTTCCAGCCGCAGTGTGTGTTGTTATTGATTGCGTTTTCCCATTTATCCTGGGAACCGTAGCTTAACCCTTGTGGATCTACAAATCCCTAGCACCCTTAGCAAACTACAGTTCCCAGTATTCACTGAGGTGGCAAATGGGCTCAGAGGCACACCACGGATTCAAACCATCCCTTCCCAGGGAATACTGACATTTAAAGTGGAAGAGGTAAGGTTAGGTAAAGGTAAAGGTAAAGGACCCCTGGATGGTTAAGTCCAGTCAAAGGCGGCTACGGGGTTGCAGCACTCATCTTGCTTTCAGGCCGAGGGAGCTGACATTTGTCCACAGACAGCTCTCTGTGTCATGTGGCCAGCAGGACTAAGCTGCTTCTGGCGCAACGGGACACCGTGACAGAAGCCAGAGTGCATGGAAACGCCGTTTACCTTCTCACCGCAGTGGTGGGAGTCAGCAGTGACTGGACCTAATGGTCAGGGGTCCCTTTACCTTTACCTTTCTACGCATGAACTATAATGCCAATTCAATATAAAATCCAAAGTACATGCTCCATCTATATGGTGAATGGAATTGTATAACAACAATAGCTATGGAGCAGTGGTCAGAAAGTTATGTAACCACTGCTACTGACTGCACGTTGCAAGAAACCTAAAAAACCGACCCCAGGTCTCTTCCCTCTGTTTTCCCCCTTCCCTCTCCTGTCTCCACAGCGGGATGACCTTTGTCGGGACGACCATTGGGATGGCGCCGCTGGAGGGAATGTGCAGTGCGGAAAACTCTGGCGGGGTGAGCATGGTAAGGACAAGATCGTGTCTCCGCCATCCTCCGCTTGCTATCTAGAGCTGTCTTCTGCAACCTGGTTGCTGTTTTGGACTACAACTCCCATCAGCTGGCTGGGGCTGATGGGAGTTGTTATGTATTGAGTTGAATAGGATCCAAAATGCAGCAGTCTGATTGGTCCTAGAACAATAGGATTCAGAATGCAGCAGTCTGATTGGCCCTAGAACAATAGGATTCAGAATGCAGCAGTCTGATTGGCCCTAGAACAATAGGATTCAGAATGCAGCAGTCTGATTGGTCCTAGAACAATAGGATCCAGAATGCAGCAGTCTGATTGGTCCACAGGAGCCACCCAATCCAGCTCCAGGTGGAAGTGAATCCGCAACCTGATTGGCCTACAGGAGAATCCTGGAATTAGCCAATCACATGGGGCCCTTTGTGTAAATAATGTATATAAAGCAGACATTCTGGGGGAACTTCCATTCCTCCTCACCACTATGAGCTGAATAAAGAGCATGAAATCCACTCTCGACTCCGAGTATATTTCAGGAGTTGTAGCTTCAAGTGACAGGATGGCAATCTGGTTGGTTGGTGAAAGCTGCTCAACAGCTTCTCCTTCAGCTGTGCAAAATTATCCTCTTTCTCCTTGGGAGCAAGAGGCGCTTCGCCTGGGGGGGGGGGAAGGAAGAGTCGGGTTCTGCCAGGTGCAACCTCAGTTAGCCGCCGGTCTCGGTGTCTTGGGGCTTCCCATCCCAAATCTGCAGGGAAAAGGCCCCAGATATTGGAGAATCTTTGAACTGTAGGGTTGGAAGGGAACCGCAAAGGTCATCTAGTCCAACCCCCTTTGATGCGAGAATCAAAGCTAAAGAACCCCTCCAGCGTCTGCTTAAAAATCGCCAATGGAGGAAGAAGAAGAAGAAGAAGAAGAAGAAGAAGAAGAAGAAGAAGAAGAAGAAGAGGAGGAGTTTGGATTTGATATCCCGCCTTTCACTCTCCTTAAGGAGTCTCAAAGCGGCTCACATTCTCCTTTCCCTTCCTCCCCCACAACAAACACTCTCTGAGGTGAGTGGGGCTGAGAGACTTCAGAGAAGTGTGACTGGCCCAAGGTCACCCAGCAGCTGCATGTGGAGGAGCGGAGACACGAACCCGGTTTCCCAGATTACGAGACTACCGCTCTTAACCACTACACCACACTGGCTCTCCGCTGAACGTATCGAGAAGCATCGTTTGGTTTTAGGGGCAGGAACAGGGTAGATTTGGTTTAGTTTGTCTAAAAGGGGTTCTGCAGCCAAACCTGAGCCCCTGAAATGTGGCCCTGATTTTGCTTGCATTTCAGGGGGTTGGACTGGATGACCTTTGGGGGCCCCAATCTATGATTCTATGATGTTCTCCTCTCCTTTAGCCTGAAGAGGTTTCCCCTGCATGTGTGTCCCGTCCCCCCTGCTCCTTCGCTGTACAGCTTCCGGCAAATGCTGAAGACCAGTGCCAGATTTACGTATAAGTTAAACAAGCTATAGCTTAGGGCCCCGCTCTCTTGGCCCCCCAAAGTTTTTTAAAGGAAATAAAACCTGGATGTCCATTTCCAAAATATAAGATAAAAAACAAATAAACTGAAACCCACATACAGCAACAGTGTTTTGTGTTGTGTAGGCTCCTATTATGCAAGAACAGTGGACATTCAGGTTGCGAACGTGATCCGTGCTGGAGGCACGTTCGCAACCAGCAGTGTTTGCAACCCGCAGCGCCGCGTCTGCGCACATGCGGGTTGCGATTCAGCACTTCTGTGCATGCGCAAAGTGTGATTTAGCTCTTCTGCGCATGTGCAGCTGCTGAAACCCGGAAATAACCCATTCCGGTACTTCTGGGTTTCGGCACATCTGTAATCCGAAAAAACGCAACCTGAAGCATCTGTAACCAGACCCCCACCTGCTAGCCTGCTCCCTAAGATACAGTGGTACCCCGCAAGACGAATGCCTCGCAAGACGGAAAACCCGCAAGACGAAAGGGTTTTCTGTTTTGGAGGCGCTTCGCAAGACGAATTTCCCTATGGGCTTGCTTCGCAAGACGAAAGCCCATAGGGAAATCTCCGAGGACCTGTTTTAAATTGCTGGCGGTCGGGAGCAAAGACTTTCGCCCACAGCCGGCCTTCAGAAGAGGTCAGGGGACAGACTGTCCCCGGACCTGGTCTGAAGGCGGTTTCCCTAGGAACGCATTAATTGATTTTCAATGCATTCCTATGGGAAACCGTGCTTCGCAAGACGAAAAACTCGCAAGAAGAAAAAACTTGCGGAACGAATTAATTTCGTCTTGCGAGGCACCACTGTATCACTAATTTGCTCATTTCTGTATATAGGGTGCCTACATTCTGCATGGACTGGTTGCATGGCAGGGGACAGCTGGACGTATAAAGGGCCCCATTACCTTCAGTAACTTAGGGCCTCATCAAACCTAAATCCAGCCCTGCTGAAGACCTACCTCTTTGCCCTCGCTGTGTGTTTTCAGGGAACCCACCAAAAAAATTCCTGGGATTGTAACCTGTTTTAGTTTTGATTGAATTGTCACAGCCCTGGGACCTCCTGGCAGAGGGCAGGGTATGAATTAGGCAATGATGATAATGAAAATGATGACCACAATCCTCTGTCCCAGGACCATTCGGAACTGCCCATTGGAGCGGCCGCCACCATGGCCCACGAAATCGGCCACAACTTCGGCATGAGCCACGACCCCGAGGGATGCTGCGTTGAGGCCACGGCATCCCAGGGCGGTTGCGTCATGGCTGCTGCTACGGGGTAAGGAGGTTTGGGGCAGGGAAACCAAAGACGAGCTTGTCAAAGCCTCAATGACACACTGGGCAATGCTGTTGTTGTTTACTAATTTAGTCATGTCCGACTCTTCGTGACCCCCTGGACCAGAGCATGCCAGGCACTCCTGTCTTCCACTGCCTCCCGCAGTTTGGTCAGACTCATGTTTGTAGCTTTGAGAACACTGTCCCACCATCTCGCCCTCTGTCGTCCCCTTCTCCTTGTGCCCTCCATCTTTCCCAACATCAGGGTCTTTTCCAGGGAGTCTTCTCTTCTCATGAGGTGGCCAAAGTACTGGAGCCTCAGCTTCAGGATCTGACCTTCCAGTGAGCACTCAGGGCTTATTTCCTTCAGAATGGATAGGTTTGATCTTCTTGCAGTCCATGGGACTCTCAAGAGCCTCCTCCAGCACCAGAATTCAAAAGCATCAATTCTTTGGCGATCAGCCTTCTTGATGGTCCAGCTCTCACTTCCATACATCACTACTGGGGAAACCAGAGCTTGAACTATGCGGACCTTTGTTGGCAAGGTGATGTCTCTGCTTTTTAAGATGCTGTCTAGGTTTGTCATTGCTTTTCTCCCAAGAAGCAGGCGTCTTTTAATTAGATACCCACTTTAAACAGCCATTGCTTCCACCCCACTGGAAGCTGTAATTTGTTAAGAGTGCTGAGAGTTGTTTGGAAACCCCCTATTCCCCTCTCAGACCTACAATTCCCAGAGTTCCCTATGGAGAGGGATTGATTGTTAAACCACCCTGCGAACTGTATTTCCCTTCCTTTATTTTCCCCGCTGCCATCCCAAACGCCTGCTTTTCCCAGGAGCCAGGGGCACAGCCCCACCAGCCCCAGAAATCAAAGCTGGATTTCTTGCAGCCAGCAAGGATGCGAAAATGGAGACAGATGTACAATGTCGAGAGGGGGGGGGGGGCGAATCGAGTGCAGTTGTCTTTCGGAAGCAAGCCACATGTTGGGAAACAAGGGTTTTGTTCCGTGTCTGCTGGACGTGTTGAGAGGGGCCAGTACGAAACAGTGAAGCCTTTCTCCTCTCCAGAAAGCTCCCGGCACGAGGCTGTTTATAGACTTAAAGACACGGAGGGTTTCGGGGCCCCAGTGCTTGTGTCCGTGCCGCCGACATTGGCGGTGGGATCGGCTGTCGCACAAAAGAGCCGTTGTCGAGGGGGAAGGAGAAATGTCAAGGAGACCACGGGGCTCGGATTTCAAGGCGGTTCAGGGCACCGAAATAAATCACACGGAGGAAGTCGGTTTTGGAGAGAGGGTTCTGGGCTGGATGGGTGCAGTGGGACAAGGCTTCTTCATGCACAAGCCACACATTTGGGCAGAGGCCCTGGCTCCAAGATAGAGCATCAGCCCAGGAGACTGAGCGCAAGGCAGTGGGGTGTAGTGGTTAGAGCAGTGGGTCCCAAACTTTCCGGTTCCACAAACTCATTCCCTGTGCCCACCCTACCTTATTAAAAGCATTATTCATTTTTTAAAACAAATTTTATTAAGGTTTGTGGAGACAAAAACTTAACATCGCCACTCTGTTTTTAAGAAAACCAAACCAAGACTTTTATCTAGATACAATAAAAACACAAAAAAGGGGTGAGGGAGATAAATAGAGTAGAAAGAGGTTAAAAGAGAAAGATCGCAAAATAAGATTCGGAAAATGAAGAACTTCCGATTCTTCACCTGTCTGCTTTAAAAAAACTATTCACTTCGTCCAATCAAATCTAACACCCAACAAAGCCACTTTCTGTAAACAAACATTATCTTCAATCCTCAAATCCAGATATCATTATTTCTTTTTCTTTGTCATGCAAAAAAATCTATGAGGAATTTCCAATCTTTAACCAATTTAAAATAAAATAAACAATATATATAGTTTGCACGTCCCACCACGGAAATGAATAACACAATAAAACAGTGACAATTTACGGCACAGTTAAAACTGCACAGTTTAACCAATTCAACAAAATGCATGAACTTGATCTAATGAGGCCCGCTTTTTGCAATCTGAAAGTCCGTTACGCCTCAAGTACCTCTCTGCTTATTATTATTATTATTATTATTATTATTATTATTATTTGTTTTCATCTTGTGTTTTAAGTTGTCAACCTTCCTATAGAAGAGATCTATAGAAGAAAGGTGGTATGCAAATTCAATTAATCAATATTGACAGTTACAGATAGGTAGCCGTGTTGGTCTGCCATAGTCAAAAATAAAAAAATTCCTTCCAGTAGCACCTTAAAGACCAACTAAGTTAGTTCTTGGTATGAGCTTTCGTGTGCATGCACACTTCTTCAGATACACTGAAACAGAGGTTGCCAGATCCTTCTATATAGTGAGAAGGTGGGGAGGGGTATCACCCATTCCCACCACCCTTCTGAGTAATACCCCTCCCCACCTTCTCACTATATACAAGGAACTGGCAACTTCTGTTTCAGTGTATCTGAAGAAGTGTGCATGCACACGAAAACTCATACCAAGAACTAACTTAGTTGGTCTTTAAGGTGCTACTGGAAGGATTTTTTTTATTTTCAATATTGACAGTCGCCCCTCTTTGCCTGTGTCTCTGCAGCCACCCCTTTCCGAAAGTCTTCAGCTCCTGCAGTCGGAAGCAACTGGAGAGCTACTTCCACCGAGGGGGGGGCATGTGTCTTTTCAACATGCCCGACACCAAGGACCTGGTGGTGGGCAAGAAATGCGGCAACGGATTCCTGGAGGATGGCGAGGAATGCGACTGCGGGGAGGTGGAGGTATGTCTTTGCGGCATCAGAATTTCTGTACTGAGAGGTGCTGGGGCCAAATAATAATAATAATTTGTTATTTATACCCCACCCATCTGGCTGGGTTTCCCCAGCCACTCTGGGCAGCTTCCAACAGAATATTAAAATACAGTACTCTATTAAACATTAAAAGCTTCCCTAAACAGGGCTGCCTTCAGGTGTCTTCTAAAAGTCTGGTAGTTGTTGTTCTCTTTGACATCTGGTGGGAGGGCGTTCCACAGGGCGGGTGCCACTACCGAGAAGGCCCTCTGCCTGGTTCCCTGTAACTTGGCTTCTCGAAGCAAGGGAACCGCCAGAAGGCCCTCGGTGCTGGACCTCAGTGTCCAGGCAGAACGATGGGGGTGGAGACGCTCCTTCAGGTATACAGGACCGAGGCTGTTTAGGGCTTTAAATGTTCCTTTGATTGTCCTTGAATTTTCCCTTCAAGCTTGCCACCCTCTGCTGCCACAACTGTGTGGCATGCCACACCCTCGGAGAGCCTCGGCTTTAAGAGGGCTATTCCAGGCGATCATCACAGTGATCATTCTTTTCCCTCTCTCCTTCCAGGAATGCACAAACCCTTGCTGCAACCCACAAAACTGCACCCTGAAAGCCGGGAGCGAGTGTGCGCACGGCGACTGCTGCGAAGGCTGCAAGGTATGCCAAACCATCTCGCTGTGATTCCCCCATTTCCAGGACCAGATGGGGTCCCTTCCAACTCCCCAATTCTGTGATTCTTTATCAGGCTAACGAGGGGAGAGAGAGAAGAAAGAAAGAAACACACCTGTAGAAAAACCACAACAAAACCCATTGCTTTTCAACTGGGTGGCGCTGTGGTCTAAACCACTGAGCCTCTTGGGCTTGCCAATCAGAAGGTTGGCGGTTTGAATCCCCACGACAGGGTGAGCTCCCGTTGCTCTGCCCCAGCTCCTGCCAACCTAGCAGTTCGAAAGCAGACCAGTGCAAGTAGATAAGTAGGTACCACTGCAGCGGGAAGGTAAACGGCATTTTCATGCGCTCTGGTTTCCGTCACAGTGTCCTGTTGCACCAGAAGCGGCTTAGTCCTGCTGGCCACATGACACAGAGAGCTGTCTGTGGACAAATGTCAGCTCCCTCGGCCTGAAAGCGAGATGAGCGCTGCAACTCTATAGTCGCCTTTGACTGGACTTTACCGTCCTGGGGTCCTTAAAAAAATAAATAAATTAGCACTGGTCTTGGATGCTAAATACGTCAACTTAAAAGCCATCCAGCTTAACCACTCAATAACTCTCTCTCTTGTCTTCATCTGTTCTCCAGCTCAAGACAGCTGGGACCATGTGCCGAGAGCCGGCCGGATCCTGCGACCTGCCCGAATACTGCACAGGGGCTTCCCCCTATTGCCCCAGCAACGTCTACCTCCTGGATGGCTCAATGTGCTCCTACGGGGAGGCTTACTGCAACAACGGCATGTGCTTGACCCACGAACAGCAATGCATCCAGCTGTGGGGTCCAGGTGAGTGACTCCCCTGCCCCACCTTTTCTACACAGGGGTGGAATCTTCTGAGAATCGTGATGCCAAGCTCACCTGCACAGATTCCTTTTCTAACGCCCTCCTTGATCTTGAGAAGCAAGTTTATTATTATTTATAAAATAAACCCCAGTTCTGCTACAAATACAATGATCTCTTTTTTATATGTATGGGCAATAATAATAATAATAATAATAATAATAATAATAATAATAATAATTGTTATTATTATTATTATTATTTATACCCTGCCCATCTGGCTGGGTTTCCCCAGCCACTCTGGGAGGCTCCCAACAAAGTATAAAAAACACTATAAAACATCAAGCATCATCATCATCATCATCATCGTTATTATTATTATTATTAAATTTTATTTATACCCTGGTCCTCCAGCCAAGACTGGGCTCAGGGCAGCTAACACCAGGTATAAAAAAAATTGATTAAAATACAACTTAAAAACAAGATTAAAATACAACATTGAAATGCAGCCTCAGTTCAGTAGAAACTCAAATCATGTTCACTTCCCTAAACTTCCCTAAACAGGGCTGCCTTCAGATGTCTTCCAAAAGTCAGATAGCTGTTTATTTCCTTGACATCTGATGGGAGGGCATTCCACAGAGCGGGCGCCACTACTGAGAAGGCCCTCTGCCTGGTTCCCTGAAACTTTCTTCTCACAGGGAGGGAACCACCAGAAGGCTCTCGGAGCTGGACCTCAGGGTCCTGGCTGAATGATGGGGGTAGAGATGCTCCTTCAGGGATGTTAAGGGAGGGGTAGTACCTCTGGTAGGGGGCATGTCATGCTACCTCTGGGGTCTTTTATTCACCTTTGGTCCCCATCCTGCACTCAGCTCTCACCTGTGGCTCTTAGAAGCTGTCAGCATGCAATATGGGCCACACTCTGGGAATGGCTTTGACTGGCCAGCTAAACCAGGTGAGGGGAGCCAGTGGGTTGCAAACCCTTGTTGAGTTAGGGACTCTGCATGCAAAGACAGGCTCTGTCGCGTTGAGCGGATGAGACCAAGAGTGGGGCCAATAGTCAAGAAGGCGTTTCTGCACGTGGTGTAGGAGGAAGTGATTCCCAGGTGGGGCTCGTATACCTGGGAAGGAAGCCTATCTAGGAGAAGGAAAGCTCTGGGTCTAAATTTGCGGGATATCTTCAGAAGAAGAAAAAGTAAGGAGCAAACTCTAAACAAATCCACTCTGTCCCTAAGACAGTTGGATGGCGCCTTGTACAGTGGTGCCCCGCAAGACGAATGCCTTGCAAGACGGAAAACCCGCTAGACGAAAGGGTTTTCCGTTTTGGAGGTGCTTCGCAAAACAAATTTCCTATGGGCTTGCTTCGCAAGACGACAATGTCTTGCGAGTTCCTGCTGGTTTTTTCCCCTCCCCCCCTTTTCCTAAGCCGCGAAGCCGCTTATCAGCTGATCCGATAAGCCGATAAGCCGCTAAAAGCCGCTAATAGCGCTAATAGCGCTAATCCGCTAATCCGTCAATAGGCTTGCTTCGCAAGACGAAAAAACCGCTAGACGAAGAGAATCACAGAACGGATTCTTTTCGTCTTGCGAGGCACCACCGTATATCTCTTTCTGGCAGCTCCTGCGCCAATTGCCTTCTCTGCTTTCCTTTGGGCCATACTTCCCAGGCTTGCTCTTGGGACGCGGGTGGCGCTGTGGTCTAAACCACTGAGCCTCTTGGGCTTGCCGATCAGAAGGTCGGCGGTTCGAAGCCCCACGACGGGGTGAGCTCCCGTTGCTCGGTTCCAGCTCCTGCCAACCTAGCAGTTTGAAAACACGCCAGTGCAGGTAGATAAATAGGTACCACTGCGGCAGGAAGGTAAACGGTGTTTCTGTGCGCTCTGGTTTCCATCACGGTGTTCCGTTGCACCAGAAGTGGTTTAGTCCTGCTGTCCACATGACCCAGAAAGCTGTCTGTGGACAAATGCCGGCTCCCTTGCCCTGAAAGCGAGATGAGTGCCGCAACCCCATAGTTGCCTTTGACTGGACTTAATTGTCCAGGGGTCCTTTACCTTTACCTTTTTACTACCCAGGCTTGTTCCCCAGAGAGGTCACTTTGGCACTGCTAACACAGCAGTTTGACGTCACCCTCAGAGGCGCACTCCATTGCTTCTTGAGACATATGGGTGCCAACAACAGATATTATTATCTGTACAGTCATACCTCATGTTACATTTGCTTCATGTTACGTTTTTTCAGGTTGCATCCCGGAAGTACTGTAAAGGGTTACTTCCGGGTTTTGCCACTCGCAAATGCGCAGAAGTGCTAAATCTTGCTTCGCGCATGCGCACACGACCAAATCGTGCCGCGCACCTGCACAGATACGGCACTTCAGGTTGCGCACTTTTCATGTTGCGAACAGGCCTCCGGAACAGATCCCGTTCACAACCAAAAGTACCACTGTATAACATATGCACATTATACAGATAGACACCTATTCCACAGCTTGAGGTACAAGGAGCAGAATCTTCCCCGATAGTAATAGTGATTTTGCAGATTATACTGCGGCGGTTAGTCTTTCAGCTAAGCACCCTCCGAGTAGTTCAGCACTTCAACAACATCTTGAACACACCACAGTATTTATGGGCACCAGATTGTGCATTTTGGTTGGAACTGACCGTCCACATATTTTATTTTAGCTAAGGAACAAGCACCATCTTCTGGAGAGTTTGGGGGTTGCAGTTTGGGTGTTGTCATGCTGGCTTTGTGAGAAAAAATAATGCATGTGATTACAGGGTTTGATAATTTGTTATGTGGAAATTGAGCAATAAAATTTTTTTTAAAAAAACAAAAGCAAGTAAGTTAAGCGAATCTGGATATGCAGAAGATACTCAAAATAAATTTAAGGAACTGCAGAAAGGGGGAAGGAAGTCAAGTTTTGAAATGTCAAAATGATTGCAGAATCGGTGAAATGCATGTATTTGAAAAGTATAAAAAATAAATAAATTAGAAAGCATTCCAGACACACACACCTTCTCCCAGAACCCGGCGGGCCTTGAAAGTAGGAGAGCAAAGAGCTCAAAGACAGAGAGCATGTAGTGGCACCCGTAGAGGAGATGATGTTGATGATGAATGAGGAAATGGGAGTCACTTGGGACAACTCCATTATCCAAGAGGCTGGGTTCCAAAGAGCCAGTGTGGTGTAGTGGTTAAGAGTGGTAGTCTCGTAATCTGGGGAACCGGGTTCGCGTCTCCGCTCCTCCACATGCAGCTGCTGGGTGACCTTGGGCCAGTCACACTTCTCTGAAGTCTCTCAGCCCCACTCACCTCACAGAGTGTTTGTTGTGGGGGAGGAAGGGAAAGGAGAATGTTAGCCGCTTTGAGACTCCTTAAAGGGAGTGAAAGGCTGGATATCAAATCCAAACTCTTCTTCTTCTTCTTCTCTCTCTAAATACCGAACTAAAAGCGGATGGTCAGAAACTTACCTTGTCTTTGTATGTTCCTGGGCACTCGGCTGTGGAAGTTGCTTGCGAATGGAGAGATGTGCCTTTTGGTGGCCCCATCTCCTTGAGCTCACTTCAACTCTGCTTCCACCTACAGGTGCCTGGCCGGCTCCCGACGCTTGCTTCCGGGATGTCAACCGGGCGGGCGACATGTATGGCAACTGTGGCAAGGACCGTCACAGCAACTACGTCAAGTGTGCGTGGAGGTGGGTGCTGGTCTGAAGGCATCACAATGTGCAGACTCTGGGCTTGTCCAGTTGACCAAAGCTGAACTCTGGCGACCTCCAGATCTTGTTGGTCTCCCTTAAAAGCACCCAACATGGCCCGCAATCAGGCATGATGGGATTGTGGTCCGGCAACGTCAAGATTGGCCACCCCAGGTGTTGAGATGCTATCCTAAATCCCTGTGGAAAGGGCAGTTCTCAGCATCCCACGCTTGTCCATCTAATTCCAGAAGAAGCCAGATGTTGTTGAACAGCAACTTCTATCATCATCATCCCTGAGCATTGGCCATTTTGGATGGAGCTGATGGGAACTGGAGTCCAAGTTCGTCTGGAAAGAGCTAACTTGGCTATCCTTGATCTACCATATTTTTCGCTCTATAAGACATACTTTTCCCCCTTCAAAAATTAAGGGGAAATGTGTGTGTGTGTTATGGAACGAATGCAGGCTCCTTGGCTTCAGCGATAGCAACGCGAAGCCTCCGAAGTGCAGAGTCTCCCCGCACCCCGGAGGCTTCGCATTGCTTTCGCTGAAGCTGCCTGAAGCCCCCGGAGCGCAGCAGGAAGTCCCGCTGCGCTCCGGGGGCTTCAGGCAGCTATCCGCAAGCCTTCAGAGCGCAGCAGGAGTTCCCGCTGCACTCTGAAGGCTTGCGGATAGCCACCTGAAGCCTGGAGAGCGAGAGCAGTCGGTGCACACCGATCTCTCTTGCTCTCCAGGCTTCGCTTCGCTGGAGAGGCGCTGCACAGTTTTCCCTCTCTGTGGAGCACCCCTTCAGCGAAGCGGGAGGAGAAATGGAAAGGGCTCTGTTTCTGCTGCCGCTTCGCTGAAGGGGTGCTGAGCAGAGAGGGGGAGAATCCCCCCCCCCCCGTTCTCCCCCTCCTATGGCCCGGTGCGTCCTATGGTCCGTTGCGTCCTATAGAGTGAAAAATACGGTAATCTAAGCCAAAATAGCTGTACCCCACACTTCAGATGAAGTTACCAGGGCAGTTTATACCATCAAGGGGATGGTGTGACCAGGATTTATGTTAAGGGGGCTACAGGACCCCAACCTGTCCTCCTCATCTGTCTGGCACTGTCTATCGCTCAGCTGGCTTGTCATTTGTGCCGCGAGAATGTTCCCCAGCATCATCCAAGTGACTTCAGCAAGCATTTCCGTTTCAAATATTCTGATTATTTCTACTTTTAGTTAAGTATTTTTATTTATTTGCTTGATTTTTTTGGGGGGGCAGCTGTCCCCCCCACCCCTGGCTGCACCCATGGGAGTGATTCCCCCCATGAAGAAAGGTTGTAGCATTTGGGACTTCTGAGTTTAGAAAAAAGGCGAGGAAAAGGCGACAAAGTTCATAAAAATTTACACGGGGTGAAGTGGGTTGGGAAACATTTTTTTCTCTCTCTCTCATAGCACCAGAAGTCATGGGCATTCAATGAAGCTGAATGGTGGATAATTCAGAACAGATAAAAGAATGCAGCACAATAGTTAAACTATGGAACTCCCTGCCACAGTAGAAAGGGATGGCCACCAATTAGGCAAATTCGTGGAGGGGTGGGCTGTGGGTGGCTACTAGCCAAAGTTGGAGGCAGCAATGCTTCTGAATACCCGTTGCTGGTAACCACAAGATAAGAGAGGTGGTCTTGAGTTTTAATCCTGATTGTGGGTTTCCCATAGGTATCTGGTTGGGCCCTGTGAGAGGAGGATGCTGGATGTAATGGTCCCTTGGCCTCTTCCAGCAACTCTGCTCTTACCGTCTTACTTCCTGAATGGGGTCACTGTGCCCCTGAAGGAACAGGTGCGCAGCCTGGGAGTCATTTTGGACTCACAGCTGTCCATGGAGGTGCAGGCCAATTCTGTGTCCAGGGCAGCTGTTTACCAGCTCCATCTGGTATGCAGGCTGAGACCCTACCTGCCTGCGGACTGTCTCACCAGAGGGGTGCATGCTCTGGTTGTCTCCCACTTGGACTACTGCAATGCGCTCTACGTGGGGCTACCTTTGAAGGTGACCTGGAAACTACAACTAATCCAGAATACGGCAGCTAGACTGGTGACTGGGAGCGGCCGCCGGGACTACATAACACCGGTTCTGAGAGATCTGCATTGGCTCCCAGTACGTTTCCAAGCACGATTCAAAGTGTTGATGCTGACCTTTAAAGCCCTAAACAGCCTCGGTCCAGTATACCTGAAGGAGCATCTCCACCCCCATCGTTCTGCCCAGACACTGAGGTCCAGCTCCGAGGGCCTTCTGACAGTTCCTTCCCTGCGAGAAGCGAGGTTACAGGGAACCAGACAGAGGGCCTTCTCAGTAGTGGCACCCACCCTGTGGAACGCCCTCCCATCAGATGTCAAGGAAATAAGCAGCTACCCTATTTTTAAAAGACAGGGAAGACAAAGTTACAGGGAACCAGGCAGAGGGCCTTCTCAGTAGTGGCACCCGCCCTGTGGAACGCCCTCCCACCAGATGTCAAAGAAATAAACAACTATCTGACTTTTAGAAGACATCTGAAGGCAGCCCTGTTTAGGGAAGCTTTTAATATCTGATGAATGATTGTATTTTAATGTTTTGTTGGAAGCCACACAGAGTGGCTGGGGAAACTCAGCCAGATGGACGGGGTATAAATAAATAAAGGATGATGATGATGATGAGCGGCTAGCCTTCAGGTCCTCTCCCAGCTCCGATGTTCTCGTTCCTTCTAGAGATGCCAAGTGCGGGAAGATCCAGTGCCAGAGCTCAGCTGCCAAGCCCAAAGGGACCAACACCGTTTCCATGGACACCACCATCCGCTTTAACGGGCAGGAGATCAAGTGTCGGGGGGCGCTGGTTTACGCCACCAAGGATGACGAGGGGGACATGTCCGACCCGGGGCTGGTGATGACGGGGACCAAGTGCGGAGATGGAATGGTGAGGGTTTCCCGGGAAAAACAGCAGAGGCACCCAAACCCAAAGGGTGCGCTTTATAACACAATATCAAAAGGCTGCTGTGTAAAGTTTGAAGTTTTGTTACGGTTTTTTAATGTGGTGGAAGCTGCCCAGAGTGGCCAGGGCAACCCAGCCAGATTGGTGGGGTCTAAATAATTAAATTGAATTAAATTAAATTAGGGTTACCAGATGTTCCCGGGGACAGTCCCCAGATTTGCAAATCTGTCCCCAGGAAACATGGCAGTGGTGTTATGTACTGAAGTTCTCACCCAGACAAGTGGCAGCCTGCTGCTATGGAGCTCGCCATTTTTTCCTTGCTGGAACTTCCGGCAAGGAAAAATGGTGGGCGCCACAACAGCAAGCAGCTCCTGAAGCCAAGCAGAGCTAACTGCTCTACCAGGCGGGCTCCGGACTACTGACTGCCACTGCCAAAGGGGAACCGGGGACGTCTGGCAGTACAGATCTCCTGCCCCCTTCCCCCTTTGTTTTGACTGATCAGGGGAGGCTCAGGAGTTGTGGCGGGCAGCCGTTGCCCAGTTTTTTTTAAAAAAAACTCTGTGCATTTATGTTTCGCAGGGTGTGAAAGAAGGGCTTTGCACCTTTATACAATATTCATGTGTGCTTGGGCCCAGGGTCTTTTGCCTCACCATCCCCACTACTGACTCCCTGTTTCTACTCAGCTTAAAAAAAAAAACGCACACCAAAAAAACATCAACAAAGGGTTCCTGGAAAAAAATCTGATAACCATGAATTAATGCCTGAGTTTTCTTCATAATACATTGGTCCTTCTATCCTTTTCTGATGGGCAACTTAGGATGTGGATATGAATGTCGGATTCTCTAGCCTTTATCAGAGGTAACTTGCCACTTTCCCGGCACTCGGCTTGAGATCCTTGTTGACCTCCCCGTCTGCGTCTCCCGGCAGGATACAGGCAAGGTCACGATCGGCGATCCCACTCAGCGTGAGAGGGACACACCACTCCTCCCTCCTCCCTGCTTCCCCAGGGAGGGGAAAGAGACAGACAGAAATCTGTTTACATGTCTTTATTTCTGTCCTTGCAGCAGTACAGAGAAACACGTCTGCACTCTCCAGTCTCCAACAGTAGAGAGATAAACTCCACCCCTGTACTTCCAGTACAGGTCAAATGACACTCTGAGCTAACATCCGGTGCTCAGTACAGTGAATAGACTGCCCCTTTGTTCCCATGGTACAGTCCCCAACAATCACATCCTGTTTTTCATTCCAGCCAGCTGCAGCTCGCTCTCGCATTGCTGCTTTTCCGTAACAATGAATATGGTAGTCACCTATAATTGCACGTTACTTTGCCCTCTTGTGTGTTTCTTGAACTGTGTTCTATTATATTTCCTTTGTGTGTGTGTTTTTTTTAACTGGGGGGACCACCAAGTTATGAAAGTGTTTGTTTTCAGCTGATATATGTAATAAAGACTGATATACAGAGGGGGGGAATTAAATTGATCAGGAAGACCAAGACTTTAATAAAGAATGGGGAATTTTTAAAATATAATTTATCTTAAAAACCATTGTAAACAGATAAAATTGTTAGTGGGATTGGAATAACACTTGTAATGTAATGAAGAACTACGGACATAACGGAGATACAAAAATTTGGATTCATATAAAAGGAAAGGATTAACAAAAGGACCCACAATGGGGAGGGAGGAAGTCCAAGGGATTCTTTCGAATCTTGTTTTTACATATTATGTTATTAAAGGTAAAGGTAAAGGGACCCCTGACCATTAGGTCCAGTCATGACCGACTCTGGGGTTGTGGCGCTCATCTCGCTTTACTGGCCAAGGGAGCCGGCGTACAGCTTCCGGGTCATGTGGCCAGCATGACTAAGCTGCTTCTGGTGAACCAGAGCAGCGCACGGAAACGCCGTTTACCTTCCCACCAGAGCGGTACCTATTTATCTACTTGCACTTTGATGTGCTTTCGAACTGCTAGGTTGGCAGGAGCAGGGACCGAGCAACGGGAGCTCACCCTGTCTCGGGGATTCGAACCGCCGACCTTCTGATCGGCAAGTCCTAGGCTCTGTGGTTTAACCCACAGCACCACCAGCGTCCCATTATGTTATTATGTGAATGTAAATATTAATTTGGAAAATGAAATGAAATGAAATGGCCGTGTTGAACTATTGGGGCATTGCAAGCCTGTCTGACTCGGAGGCCATTTTGATTGCAGGTTTGCAAGGACCAGCGCTGCCTCAACGCCTCTTTTTATGACCTGGACAAGTGCACCTCGAAATGCCACGGCCACGGGGTGAGTCACCAGCTGCCGTCTTAGCTTCTCTTCTGGGAAAGGGCTCTAGGTAAGGGGTGTTGTTGAAGAAAAACAACCACAGTACACCAGTGAGAATGAGGCAACCCCTCCAAGGCATCATTTATTCATTTTTGGCTGGGTCAGGAAATCATTCTGCCTGAACATTGAAGGCTCGCAATTGCACCTTGAGCAGAATTCGAATACTGTACCAGTTTCTGGAAACTGCACGGGCGCGGAGGGGCGATTTCCCAGAGGAATCTTCTTGACTGCTGTGAGGACATCATGCTAGTCCACTGATGGCCAAACTTGTCCCTCCAGCTGTTTCGGGACTACAACTCCCATCGTCCCTAGCTAACAGGACCAGTGGTCATGGATGATGGGAATTGTAGTCCCAAAACAGCTGGAAGGCCAGGTTTGACCCAGCCTAGACTTGTCCTGCCTGATAGACTCTCTTCATTTTAAGTTGAGCGCATCTTGGTGGGTTGTGGGGTTTTTTTTTGGGGGGGGGGGTGCCTGCAAACGGTAATTTGGCAAGCTTGAGCCTCACTCTGCAAATCTCTTCCAGGTCTGCAACAGCAATCGGAACTGCCACTGTGACGCAGGGTGGGCTCCTCCGTTCTGCGAGAAGGCGGGTCTGGGAGGCAGCGTTGACAGTGGCCCCGTGCAACACGATAGTGAGTCCCGGGAGGCGCTGTATGTGTGTGTGTGTGTGTGTGTGTGTGTGTGTGTGTGTGTGTGCCATCCCTCCCACTCCTCGCCATTGCAAATCCAAAGGGTACAATGCTCTGGAAGCCAGAGAGACTGAGAGCCCCAGGAGTGGAGAACCACAGGCAATGAGGACTGCATGTGGACCTCCAGTCCTCTTTACGTGGCCCTCAGGACTCTTACAGGCCATACACACCCTCCCCAGTCGCACCCTTCTGGAGTGTGTTTTCCTGGCTGGGATGTGCCCTTGATATCTGTCAATGCCTCTCCGAAGACGAGAACGAGTGGATTCAAATGGCAAGGAAGGAGAATCTGACTAAACATCAGGAAAAACTTTCTGACAGTTTCTCTTCTTTGGCGATCCCTCATAGCCGAGTAAGATTGTTTTCCATAAACACGGTTTTAACAATGAGTCCATAAGTGACTGTGGAGGCCAATTCTGGATCCACATGTCCTTCCACAGTGGGGATATTGGTTTTTGGGTAGGAGTTGATCACGGTGTGGATTTGCCAAGTGTGCCTTCCTCTTAGCACGTTTCTCCCTTGCGTCCTGAGTTCGAGTGTCTTCAAAGCCCAGGACACCTTTGGTAAAGGCTGTTCTCCAGTTGGAGCACTCGTAGGCCAATGTTTCCAATTGTTGGTGTTTATACTACATTTTGTTAGATTTGCCTTGAGACAGTCTTTAAACCTTTTTTGTTGACCACGGGCATTACGCTTTCCATTTTTAAGTTCAGAATAGAGTAGTTTTCTGACCGTAAGAGCTGTTCAACTGTGGAACGGTCTCCCTCAGAAGATGGTGGACTTCCCCTTCCTTGGAGGTTTTTGAGCAGAGGTTGAATGGTCATCTGTCCTGGATGCTTGAGCTGAGATTTCTGCATTGCAGGGGGTTGGACTAGATGACCCTTGGGGTCCCTTCCAACTCTACGGATCAAGGGTCTGGAAGCTAAGCTTAATGAGGAAGGGTTGAGGGAGTTGGCTATGTTTAGCCTGGAAAAGAGGAGGCAGACAGGAGATATGAGAGCCATCTTCAAATATCTCAAGGGAGAGGGAACAAGTGGGTTTCCCCCCCTTCTCCAAAGGCTTCAAGTGATGATGATTAATATTAATAGGTTTATCTACTGTCCTATACCCGGAGGTCTCAGGACAGTTCACAGAAAAGATCACAACATATATAATCAGAATAAAAACAACAACCCAATAACACACACAGCCCAGAAAGGAGCTGCATTTTAAAATGGTCTAGGATGTCAATCACTAAGGACGTGGGTGGCACTGTGGTTAAATCAGAAGGTCCGCAGTTCAAATCCCTTCAACGGGGTGAGCTCCCGTTGCTCGGTCCCTGCTCCTGCCAACCTAGCAGTTCGAAAGCACGTCAAAGTGCAAGTAGATAAATAGGTACCGCTCTGGTGGGAAGGTAAACGGCGTTTCTGTGCGCTGCTCTGGTTCGCCAGAAGTGGCTTAGTCATGCTGGCCACATGACCCGGAAGCTGTACGCCGGTTCCTTCGGCCAGTAAAGCGAGATGAGCGCCGCAACCCCAGAGTCGGTCACGACTGGACCTAATGGTCAGGGGTCCCTTTACCTTTACCTAGGATGTCAATCAGGTCAACCACAGGCCTGGTTATAAAGGGATGTTTTTGCCTGGCGCCTAAAGGTGTGTAATGAAGGCGCCAGGCGAACTTCCTTGGGGAGAGCATTCCACAGACAGGGAGCCACTGCAGAGAAGGCCCATTTAATTCTGATTAAACATCAGGAAAAACTTTCTGCTGCTTGACAGTGCCAGAGGTTGTGGACTCTCCTTCCTTGAAGCTTTTTAAGCAGAGGTTGGGTGGCCATCTGTCTCTGATGCTTTAGTTGAGATTCTTGCATGACGACTCTCAGGGTTCCTTCCAACTCTGCTCTTCTATGATTTGCTTACCTGAAAGGAGAATAGACAGGGTTCTGTTCATGAGAGTGAAAACCGGCCTACTTGGCAAAGCCCAAATGTAAATGAGTTGCTCCACCTACTTTTGCTTCTGGCCCCTGGAAGGCTCCCCAGAAGACAATCTGGCCCTCTGGCTGCGAAAGACCCCTCCTCTTCATGCCATACCACAATCATTGGGAAGAATCGCCCCGTGTTCCTGTTTCATGGAGCTCTTGCTTGACAAAGAAATAGTGAAATATTGACATATAGTAGAATGATAGCTTGTGATGCCTGGTTATAGAGAGGGAAGGAATTGGTAAATTAATTTTGGCCAGTGCAATGTGGCTATAAATTGTAATTTGCCTGTTAGAGTGATGGAGCACAGATTTTTTTTTAAATACTTCTGCTGTGTTTTATGGCCTATTTATAAAAATGAACATCAGCCTCTTCAATATATCCCGTGCTGTTGCAAAATGATGGGCTTCTGTACTTCCAACCCCCTTGTTTTCTGTAAGGGCAAAAAGCCCCAAGGTGGAGGATTTCCTCCACATGCCTCTCCTTTAAGCGTGAACCTGAGAATCCAGGCTGTCCTTGTTTAATTTTATTAGGCTGTGCTGGTTCTGATGTTTTTATGGAAAAAGGAAAACCCTTCTAACCACAGAAGGTTATTAAATGGTTATTTTGCATTCTTTCCAGTAATGAAACACACACCCACACCCCTGGATTAATGTTTTGATAAGAAAAAAGCCAGATTATTAAAATTCGGTCCAAATGAGATACATCAGTTTGTGAATCAGTTGACAAGTGAAACCAACAAATTTAATTTTGAGCTGGTGGGCGCCACTAGTTTTAGATATCATGTTCGGCTGCTAAACCAGCCTTTACCAACTGGGGGGGGGCTCTCCAGATGTTTTGAACTACAACTCCCACCAGCTCAGTCCAAAACACCTGGAGGGCAAAGGGTGAAATCATCTTCTTCTTCTTCTTTGAATTAGAATTAGTATTAGAATTAGAATTTATATACCGCCCTATGCCCGGGGGTCTCAGGACGGTTCACAGAATAAAATCAAGATATAAAACCATGAAATACTTAACAAAAATAAAAACAACCCAATAAGTGAAGTTCCTCTGACGATAGCAGAATAGAGCCTCCATAAATAGGAGCAGTGGTTTACTGAGTACCCAGTGATATACTGTGTGGGCAGCCGCAACAAGATTCCCCTGCTCCTGAGCTTGCAGTTGTTTCACATAAAGGTAAAGGGACCCCTGACCATTAGAAGAAGAAGAAGAAGAAGAGTTTGGATTTGATATCCCGCCTTTCACTCCCCTTCAGGAGTCTCAAAGCGGCTAACATTCTCCTTTCCCTTCCTCCCCCACAACAAACACTCTGTGAGGTGAGTGGGGCTGAGAGACTTCAAAGAAGTGTGACTGGCCCAAGGTCACCCAGCAGCTGCATGTGGAGGAGCGGAGACACGAACCCGGTTTCCCAGATTACGTGACTACCGCTCTTAACCACTACACCACACTGGCTCTCAGGTCCAGTCATGACCGACTCTGGGGTTGTGGCGCTCATCTCACTTTACTGGCTGAGGGAGCCGGCGTACAGCTTCCGGGTCATGTGGCCAGCAGGACTAAGCTGCTTCTGGCGAACCAGAGCAGCGCACGGAAACGCCGTTTACCTTCCCGCCGGCGCGGTACCTATTTATCTACTTGCACTTTGATGTGCTTTTGAACTGCTAGGTTGGCAGGAGCTGGGACTGAGCAACGGGAGCTCACCCCGTTGCGGGGATTCGAACCGCCGACCTTCTGATTGGCAAGCCCAAGAGGCTCAGTGGTTTAGACCACAGCGCCACCCGCGTTTCACATAGAATCCTATAATTGTAGCCTTGGAAGGGACCTGAGCATCATTAGCAATGCATGGCTTAGATTGACAACCTGTGTCATAAACCAAGCCCATCCCTTTATGCGCCTTGGTTTCATGACCGTTTCCTACCCCTGTGCCTCTTCCTACAGATCATGAAGCCATCCTGATCATCCTGCTGCTCTTTTTCTTCCTGTTCCTGCCGGCTTTGTCCCTCGGACTCTATTGGTACTACCGGAGGGAAAGCTCATTGCTCAACAAGTGGTTCAAAGGCTTAAGGAAAAGCCACGAGACCTACAGGTGAGCAGAGACCCAGGAGGCTGCCTCCCCTCTTTCTCAGGATTTCCTAGGCCTTGCGCTACATCAGAGTTTCCCAAACTTAGGTCTCCAGCTGTTTTTCTGAACTACAACCCCCATCGCCACTAGCTAGCAGGAGCAGTGGTCAGGGATGATGGGAACGGTAGCCCCAAAACAGTTTGGGAAACCCTGTATTAGAGTGGACGTCCACTTTCGTCCTCTCGGCTGCCCCTTCCTTTGAAGGAAAACTATTCTGTAATAGAAATAAGCCTCTCGTTGCACAGAGACCAAGACATCTGGGAAAGGTCCATACAGTCATACCTTGGGTTACAGACGCTTCAGGTTGTGTTTTTTCGGGTTACGGATGTGCCGAAACCCGGAAGTACTGGAATGGGTTACTTCCGGGTTTCGGCTGTCGCACATGTGCAGAAGCGCTAAATCGCACTTTGCGCATGCGCAGAAGTCCCGAATCACAACCCTCGCGTGTGCAGAAGCGGCGCTGCAGGTTGCAAACACTGCGGGTTGCGAACGTGCCTCCTGCACGGACCACGTTCGCAACATGAGCGTCCACTGTACTCTGCTTTACCTTCAGAAGGTCTTGGGTTCGATTTCTGCATCTCCAGGCAGGGCTGGGCATGTCCCCTGCTTGAAAACACAGAGGGCTGCTGGGAGTCAGTGTATAGACCAGGGGTCATCAACCCAGTGCCCACGAAAGCTTTCACTGGTGCCTCTGGGGAGGTCCTGCACAGCTCCCGGGTGCAAATTCCTCCAGTGCGAATTGGCCATAGTTTGCATTTGTCCCAGTTTCAGGTGGGCCTTGTTAGAAGGTTCCATTGTCCTTCTCCCACCTCTCTCTTTTTCTCCCTTCCTCCTCCGTACAGATCTGGAGGGAGCCCCCACATTTGCCAGAAGTTAACTTCCATTCCCTTTGGTATTTCCTGGCAGGAATGGAGCTGTCAATCAGAAGGCAAATCAGGGACACTCAAACTCAGCCTTCACTTTGCAGGACATTTCCTCCTCATCTTCCTTCTCCAATAAAACTGCGGCCAGCAGTTCCAGCCAAGTGAGTATGCTCCTGAAATGTTTTATATATACAGTCATACCTCTTGTTACGTTTGCTTCAGGTTGAGCATTTTCAGGTTGCGTCCTGCGGAGACCTGGAAGTACCGGAAAGGGTTTCGCCACTAGCGCATGTGCAGAAGCGCAAAATGACGTCACTTCTGCATGCGCAGAGGTGGCGAATTGCAAACCCCCGTGTGCGCAGACGCGTCACTGTGGGTTGCGTTCTTTTCATGTTGCGAACGGGCCTCCGGAATGGATCCTGTTTGCAACCAGAGGTACCACTCGTGTGTGTGTGTGTGTGTGTGTGTGTGTGTGTGTATACACACTTTTCAGATTAATACATTTCATCAAATTTACAACCATCTTAACATTTCGAAACTTGACTTCCTTCCCCCTCTTTCCGTGGTTCCTTAAATTTATTTTTAATATCTTCTGCATATCCAAATCAACTCATTTATTCATCCACTTTAAATACATACTCTTGTGAGACTGAAGGTTATTATAATAATCCTGCCAATGTTCTTATCTATTTACAATTTATCTGCATATATTCAATAAACCATTTCCATTCTTTTATTTTGTTACCTTGATTTATTATTCTTCCGGTGAGTTTTGCCATTTCCGCATATTCCATAAGTTTTTGTATTCCATTCTTCCTTTACTGGGACTTCTGCTTCTTTCCATTTTGGGGCGAGTAACATTCTTGCTGCTGTAGTAGCGTACGTAAATAGAATTCTATACAGTTTAGGTCGTTCCGTCCCTATACAGTCATACCTCGGGTTACAGACGCTTCAGGTTACACGTTTTCGGGTTATGGACATGGCGAAACCCGGAAGTACTGGAATGGGATACTTCCGGGTTTCTGCGCTTGCGCAGAAGCGCTAAATCGTGCTTTGCGCATGCGCAGACGCACCGAATCGCAACCCACATGTGTGCAGACGCGCCGCTGCGGGTTGCGGACGCTGCAGGCTGCAAACGTGCCTCCCGCACAGATCATCTTCACAACCCGAGCATCCACTGTAATTCCCAAAAGAAAAGCTTCTGGGTTGTTTTTTAACAAATGTTTGTATGCTTCTGAAATCTTGATGCAAGCAACCTTGAAACCGTGCGGCAAATTGGGGATTGGTTATCAGACTCTCGACTCAGGCGGTCTTCTTCCATTCTGCCCAACCCTAATTTAGAAACTGCTAGAAATGTGCAGATTTTAAAATAAATGCTCATAAGATCGTGTCCACTCATTTGCACCTTCGCTCTGTGGAACTGCGGAAACTGCCTCCGCCTTAAATGAGGGGGAAATTCACCTTTGCCTTCTCTCTCTCTTCTCTCTACAGGCAACAAGGGGTGTTTTCCCACCCAAACCAAACCCTCTCCAAGGCGCTTCCCACCCGGTCAACGTAGTCCGCCCTCTCCGCCCTGCCCCTGCCCCGGTTGCCGCTCTCCCGAAAGACCTCAAGCCTTCCAGGCCGCCTCCACTGCCTTTCAACAAATCCCCTGCCGTGGCTGCTGGTGCGAAATTCGGCACGCAAAACAAACTCCCTCCGCCGAAGAAGCCGCTTCCCACCAGCCCCGTCAGGACCGCGTTGGTGAGTCCAGAACAGGCCTCAGGGGAGTCCACCCTTTCGAGATCCAGCTGTTTTTGAACTACAGTTCCCTTTGTCCCCGACCACTGGTCCTGCTAGCTAGGGGTGGGAATGTTGTGGATATATTGATTAAATATTATCCTTCCTCACTCACGCTAGTGGATCAGTAGCAGAGTACATTCACCTGTATATAGCAGGAAGCTAGTTGGTAAAATCATTTGAATCTCTTTATTTAAGCAATCAAGTCTGGCTTGTCCAGAATGGATTTGTTCCTGGTAAATCCCCTTTGTCCCCTCTTAAAAAGAATAAAGACACAACAGTCTTTTCTTAAAAGTACAGGCATACCTCGGGTTACAGACGCTTCAGGTTGCGCGTTTTCGGGTTGCGCACCACGCTGAACCCGGAAGTACCGGAACGGGTTACTTGAAGGTTTCGGCACTCATGCGTGCACAAAACACTAAATTGTGCTTTGCGCCTGCGCAGAAGTGCAGAAGCACTGAATCGCAACCCGCACGTGCACAGATGCGGCGCTGCAGGTTGCGAATGCTGTGGGTTGCGAACGTGCCTCCCGCACGGATCACGTTCGCAACCCGAGCGTCCACTGTAATAAGAAGTTTACTTACATTCAGTTCACAGTTGGTTCCCTGAAGGCAGGCTTAATTGGTAGCTACAGAAGAGAGTTTGAGTTCATCCCATATGGGGATGAGCCCAAGTGCTGCTGGCTGAGAGCCAGCAGACAGCAAAATACATCAAATACACGCCCATCTACCTGGTCACATGCAGGGGGAAGATGCTCTAGACAGGTGTGACAGGAAGTCCTCCTGGCTGGAGTAACATCCCCCTGTGTGTCCACTCTGGGCAAACAGGAAGTGTCGTACTTGACTGATACAGTGATGTTACATCCCACACTAGGGACGATGGGCGTTGTAACAGCTGGGGACCCAATTTTGGAAAACTGTGACCTAAAGGAAAAGTGGTTTTTTCTCACCAGGAGCTGGGGCGGTTTCCTGCTCAGACTGAGGAGCAACCTCTCAGTTCAGTGCTTTTATAGGACCTGGTGGGCAGGGATTGGTCCTCAAAGTCAGCTAATGGGATGTTTGGTTCACTGCTTGGATTACTTTTCATGACAATATGGAAGTTTATAAAATTTGCACTGCCCGGAGAAGGCGGATAGAGATTCTCCGTATTGCACTACACGAGACAGCTAATGAAGCTGACAGTTGGAAGACTCAGGACAGATAAAACGCACAGCGTCATAGTAATAGAAGGGCCGCGTAGGAAGGGACCACGAGGCTCATCTAGTCCAACCCCTTGAAATGCAGAAATCTTTTTGTCCAACGTGGGATTCGAACCCATGAACCTGAGGTTAAGAGTCTCATGCTCTACCGACTGAGCTATTCCAGCAGTGCAAGGTCACTGCAGGAGGCAGTGATGGTCACTAACTTGGATGGCTTTAAAAAAGGGTTAGATATATTTATGGAGGAGAAGAGGGCTGTCCTCTTCATGGAGGAGAAGAGGCCTGTCCTCTTCATTTGGCAGTCTCTGACCATGTTTCCTTCCCTGCTAGGTCGATCCAAAGCAGAGGCCGCCACGCCGGCCGCTCCCGGGGAACCCCCTCCTGGCTAAAGAACTGCCGCCAGCTCAGGGTCAGGCCTTGCTGGTCATGGTGCCTCCAGCCAATGCCAAGCCCTCAGGTCTCAATGCCACGAGCCCCCTCTCCAGACCGCTGAAGTAAGTTTGTTTATCTATTAATTTGCTCAACACATTTATCTACCACTTGATCATTAGCACCTCTAAGTTATCAAGGAAGCCAGACAGCAAGGATTGGAGTTACCACAGAAGTGGGGTGGTGGGAGCAAGGAGGGGGCTGCTGTTGTAAGAATATAAGGTAAAGGTAAAGGGACACCTGACCATTAGGTCCAGTCATGACCGACTCTGGGGTTGCGGCGCTCATCTCGCTTTACTGGCCGAGGGGGCTGGCGTACAGCTTCCGGGTCTGGTGAACCAGAGCAGCGCACGGAAACGGCGTTTACCTTCCTGTTGGAGCGGTACCTATTTATCTACTTGCACTTTTTGTGCTTTCGAACTGCTAGGTTGGCAGGAGCTGGGACCGAGCAACGGGAACTCACCCCGTCGCGTGGATTTGAACTCCGACCTTCTGATCGGCAAGTCCTAGGCTCTGTGGTTTAACCCACAGCGCCACCCGCGTCCCGTTGGAAGAATATAGATGGGCAGAGACTGCATCTGGGGGTTCTGGCCAACTGTTTCCCCTGGAACCATGTCTAGGCTTAAGAGTTCTTGTATCATTTTTAGGAATTCTGAAAGAAAGCGTCTTGTGGGCTTTTCGCCTTGGCAGTTTGTGTTTATGTGGTCTGTTGGAGACTCTGTTGGGGTTAAGCTCTGCACAGAAAACAGCTGTTTAGCAGAGTTGCCTTTACTAGGCAAATACCAACATACACCACTTTCCATGCACACACTATTTGCAGGTGTTACAAGTCATCTCCTCTCTCTGAGCCCAGAGAGGGTCTTTTGCTTCCAAGTCTTTGGTTCACTTGCTTGCAAAGTCCTATAACTGAGAGAGTGTTCTTGAGTTATGAAGTCTGGCAATTTTCCAACTCGAGACCAGGAAAGTTGGTGTAGTGCCTACCCCTGATATGGGTATAGGAGCAACAGAATCTGTTTCCAAACCATTAACGAAGACTCTTTGTTTTTTCCCCTCCACACAGGCCGGTGCCACCTCAGAGGTGAGTAGGACCTTGCCCCTGCTGCTGTTGGGGGGAAACCCCATTTCCTGCTCTCCTGATGTTTATATTTATTATTTGTACCCCGCCCATCTGGCTGGGTTTCCCCAGCCACTCTGGCGGCTTCCAACAAAGATGAAAACACACTAAAATGTTACATATTAAAAACTTCCCTGAACAGGGCTGCCTTCAGATCTCTTCTGAATGTCCGGCTGAGTTTCCCCAGCCACTCTGGGCAACTCCCAATCGAGTGTTAAAAACAACACAGCATTAAATATTAAAAACTTCCCTAGACAGGGCTACCTTCAGATGTTTTTTAAAAATAGGATAGCTTCTTATTTCCTAGGCATCTGCTGGGAGGGCGTTCCACAGGGCGGGTGCCACCACCAAGAAGGCCCTCTGCCTGGTTCCCTGTAACCTCATTTCTTGCAATGAGGGAACCGCCAGAAGGCCCTCGGAGCTGGACCTCAGTGTCCGGTCTGAACGATGGGGGTGGAGACGTTCCTTCAGGTATACAGGACCGAGGCCGTTTGGTAGTAAGTAGTAAGTGAATAACAATGTAGGACAGTGATCCCGGATAATCTGATTGTTTTGCTGGAATCTTCTTCAGCACAACCCATAGATTAGAAAAATGCACAAGGAGCAATGGTCATGAGGATATGTAATATGTAATATGTTATTCACTTACTACTTCGGCACCATGAACGTCTAAAATGTTTTACCGCTTAGCCCACAGGATAGTATCTATTACTTTGTTTCAACTATAGACTTATTATACATCTATGGACTTTCAAAGATTGACAGACATGTGTTCATTTGATTTCAAATATATTAGAGAATTTACAAGTGTACACATTTTGTTTTTGTTGCACTAAATCGTGTATATTATGCCATAAGAATTGCAGCGCTATCTAGTATACTGGTCTTCGTGTTGCTTGTATTGTTTGTTGTGTTAAGTTTGCAACACAGGGGTTTGTTGTTCTCTATTAGCCTAGGTGCTGGGCTGCTTTCCCTCCCCCTTAACCTATCAGCTAACATGGCTTACTTGGGACTCTGCAGTTCATCTTTGTTCTCCTGGTGTCCTCCTGACTTGCGCTGACCATCTTCTTCTGCTTCTTTAGACCCGTTCCAGGCCTGAAAGTCCAGACAGCATCCTTCCCTTTTAAGAAATGACAACTGTGGAAACGAGAGTCCCGGCTGACCCTCGTCAGGCTCCTCCTTCCTCATTTGCACTACTCCGGCCAACGCGGGGAATTTTTGCTACCAAAGACTGTTTGTTTTTGTTGTTTTTTTTAAGAGAGAAAATAGGAACTGTTTTCATCGATAACGAAGAAGGGAGGGGGTGGAGACTGGGCCCAGGGGAAAAAATGGTACTTTTGTGTGATGGCTGGCTTTGGGGATTTGGGACAAAATAAGTGACTGGGGGAGAAGTTTCATTTTGACGTGCTCGCAGACCGCTGCCCATCAAGGACTTAACGTCTGCCTACCTCCGGAAGCAGGTTTTTGCACTGAGCCTAGTTCTTATCCACACCAACTGCCCGCAAGCTGTGGACTGCTGTTAGCTACCTCTGTGTTTTGCACAACCTCACGGGATGCAACCTCTCTCTCTCTCCGCTGGGATCTGAGTGCTGGACATCGTCCCCCTTATAGCTGGCATTACAAAACTTTGGTGGGACTGTTTTCTAAAAAAATGGATGGTGCCCTTGGGGCAAAGCAGCTGGGGCTGATGGGAGGTGTAGTCCGAAACATCTGGGTGGGGGCACCAGGTTGGGAAAAGCTGGTGAAATGCTCTCGCATTAAAAATAATAACAATCCAGCTCCATGAGCTGGGTTTCAGTTTCGGCTGGCGCATGGTGCCAACGCCTGCCATTTTGTTCCACAGCTGGCTGCCAGGTCGTCCGCTTTCCAAGCAGAAAGTCCCAAATTCAGTCCTGGACATCTCCGGGTTTTAAAAGGGAACAGGGCAAAATGTGACTCTCCTCTATCTGAGCCCCTGGAGAATTGCTGCTGCCAGTCAGAACTGGTAATACTGAACCAGACAGATTTATAATCTGACCTGGTACAGAGCAATTCTCAATGTTCCAGGCAGTGGTGAGACTTGTGACGCTTATGACAACGGTGAGTTGTGTGTCTCCCGTTGCAGAAGAGACAACCCATGCAATCTCACAACCCACTAAGTGCAAATGCTAAGACCCAGAGCAGACCACGTGTTTGCCGCATGCTTGCCCATCCTGAAATAGTTGCTAAAGGGCTGACAAGCGTCACCTGGGGTAGTGGCATTTAAGGATGCTCTTGGCTTACACCCCAGCTCCAAGCTCAGGAGAAGGCCGGGCTGTCTTCCATTTGGCTGTCCTGCACCTCCAAAACCTGCCCACGCTGTCAAGGGTGACCCCCAGTTTGGAGGGAGTTGTGTGCGCACCATGCTCAGAGAGATGACCCTCTGCCCTCTTGCCTTCTCAGGAAGTGTTGGGGGGCTCAGCGTGCTCCCCAGAAAGGAGAATTTCATTTCCCCCACCCCTGGTCATTTCTCACATTGGTTTCCTGAGCTGGAGACAACCTCTGTTTAGGTACCTTTCAGTTAACAAGAAAGAAAAAAAAGGAAAAGATGGAAAAGAAAAGAGAAACGCAAGATAGGTGAATTTTTTTTGGTGCTCAAGTAGTTGATCCCAGGTCATCTTCCTCCACGAAGCATCCTTTGCCTCTCTGGGGTTTCCTCCGTCCCTGGAAGGGATGAACTGATCCCTGAGTCTCAGGGCTTCACTGAGCCTGTCTCCAGCCCTAGGACTCCTCTTGTAACAAAAATAGGAAAGACGACTCACTGAGACTGTGACGAGTGCCTTTCCCCTTCCAACCAACAAACGCAGTCAGTGTCCAACATCCTAGGGTTGGGGCCTGAGAATGTGATTTTTGGACAAATATGAAACCCATCTCTGTGTTCAGAAGCATCAATGAGTTCTTGGTGGGAGCTGCAATGCCTTCTCCAGGGACTGACATTTTTTTCCTGTGAAACCGTAGTGGGCGGGTGGTTTTTCTTTTCTTTTGGGGAATGACTCCGCCGCGTTGCGAAGAGGTTATTCCCCACTGGAGTTTGCGGCTGGACCACTCATCTGGTCGAAGCTTGACATTGCCCTCTTCTTTGCTAAGCCAAGGCCTGCATTTCTGCTTTCAGTGCACGAGGGCGGAACTCAGAAAACTTAACCCTCTAAGAGCTTTGGTTTTTTTAAATTAACAAAAATGAAAGTTTCTGGATCTCAGGATGCCGTGGGAAAAGATTGCAATTCAAGGCCAATTCCATTCACGACTCGTGTATTTTCTTTTGTTGTTGTTGTTGTTTAGTCGTGTCCACCTCTTTGTGACCCCCTGGACCAGAGCACGCCAGGCACTCCTGTCTTCCACTGCCTCCCGCAGTTTGGTCAAACTCATGCTGGTAGCTTCGAGAACACTGTCCATCCATCTCGTCCTCTGTCGTCCCCTTCTCCTTGTGCCCTCCGTCTCCCCCAACATCAGGGTCTTTTCCAGGGAGTCTTCTCTTCTCATGAGGTGGCCAAAGAATTGGAGCCTCAGCTTCAGGATCTGTCCTTCCAGTGAGCACTCAGGGCTGATTTCCTTCAGAATGGATGGGTTTGGTCTTCTTGCAGTCCATGTTGACTCTCAAGAGTCTCCTCCAGCACCAGAATTCAAAAACATCAATTCTTCGGCGATCAGCCTTCTTGATGGATCAGCTCTCACTTCCATACATCACTACTGGGGAAACCATAGCTTTAACTATACGGACCTTTGTTGGCAAGGTGATGTCTCTGCTTTTTAAGATGCTGTCTAGGTTTGTCATTGCTTTTCTCCCAAGAAGCATCAATAATCAAGGTCTGCATGTCTACTGGTGAAACTCTGCAGTCTGCTCATCCCAGTCCAAAGGCTTCTTCTGCAGCATTTTTAGGGAAACCCAAGGCAAGCATCTCAGATTGTGCAGTGAACTTGCTTGGGGTGGGAAGTCGAGCACAGAAGACAGAGAATGGGGTTAGGGAGCATAGCTGTCAACTTTTCCCTTTTCTTGCGAGGAATCCTATTCGGAATAAGGGAATTTCCCTTAAAAAAAGGAAAACGTTGACAGCTATGTCAGGGAGGGTGTTGCAAATGGTTGCGGGGGTGAGATTTCAGTGCCTCGCACAGTTCCTGATTCCTCTCCCTGACCTTACACTCCTTCCCTCGTCCCTCCCACTGCCTTTCATATTGGCCTTGCATATTGCTGGAAATCTCCAAAGGTTTTCTTCTTTAATTATGGCTTTGCAGGTGTGCATCTTCGGCATCAATGCTCCTCCCAGGGTTTGGGTTTCCCTCGTGTTCCTGTTGTGGTGCCTTCGCCAAAAGAGGTTCTCCTCCCTGGGCACCAAGGGGGCTGCAGGAGGCCCTGCCAATTTTGCACCCAGTTGGTGCACATTGGGTGCTGGAGGGCAGAGAGCAAGAAACCAACAGCTCTGGAAGGATAAGAGAAGCTGGACACAAATCCCACCAAAACTCCTTTTGACGTTCAGTGAGCTAGCCAAAGAATGAAGACATTGGGACAGTTCTGAGACTTGAACGATTGGAAGGCTCACAAGCATTGTGGTTGGAGAAGGTTGGGTGAGATTCTACCCCTGGGTTTGAGATGTCAGAGCAAATGATAGGCAGAGCGACTGTTGGTTAGCACAAAGGCAGGGAGGTAGGTGGGGGCTGGCCGAGTATGGACTGAGCTGGGTGGGGCAGGCCCCATTCACCCCCAATGCACACCAGCCTTCTGTTGCAACTTCTGGTGGTCTCTAGCCACAGTTGGCCTTTCAGATGAGCAAGCAGGATCTTCCCATTGACGTGTGGTTCAAAGATGGCGAGTGGTCCTTCTCCTCTCTGTGTTCGGCGCTCCTGTAGGTCTGAAGCCACAGCGTTTCTGCTATGCACCTTTCTGCAAAATGTTTGTGCCTTCAACATGAGGACTTTGGAACCCCCGTTTCCCTTCTGAAGGGTAACAAGGAAATAAAGGGCTTTTTCTTATTTAAATCTAGATGGGTGCGTGTGTGCCTCTTTTTTTATGTAAAGTTTTAAAATCACAGTTATTACACCACCATCAAATGTTAAGTGCCATAAGTCATAACGACAGGTTCCAATACATTAAATCCTACCGCTATATATTAGAAAGATTAATTTAAAGCAAAATGCATTTTCTGGTGCTTGGTTTTTTTGGATATGGAGCAATAAGCCAAGCTTTCTGTAATCTTCTGCGAAGATATTTAGTGTGCTGGGCCCGGGGGTAACCCATGAGACGTGGTCCAGGACCGGTCCAGAATCCAAAGGTTCCACGGGGAGAGAGTCTGACAGGGCCAAGGCAGGAAACAAGGACAGGTACAGGATCTGGCATACAGCAATGTTGCTCCCGCAACCTGGGGTGGGGTCCGACAGCCTTTTATCTCTGACGGAGTAACGGCCGGTCCTGATCCCCGGCGACTCACCTCCCTGTCTCACCCGAAGGTGAGCACTCCTCCTGCGAGTACTCGGGTCTCTCCTTCTCTGCAGCTCGGGAGACGTCGGTGGGTTACTAGACCCAGAGGCCGCCTCAGCCTCCCCTGACCCAACCAGTAGTGGAGCAGCTGTAAGTGATGGCCCAGCTGGAGGCAACGAGGTCATTCCTGCATCTGGAGCCAGGGCAGGCTCAGGCCCCTGACTCGGCCCAGCTGGTGCTTGTTGCAGGGAAACCTGTGAAGACTGGGGCTCTTCAGGGTCAGGCCCCAGACCTGGTTCCAATGCCGCCTGAGGCAAAGGAAGCAGTGCAGACTGAGACTCCTCTGGTTCCGAGTCTGAGCCCGAGTCCCAGGCCATCACACAGAGCAGGAGAAAACAAGCTTTTCCTTCTTCCTTGTGACAGCCCTTGAGATATTTGAAGATGGCTATCATATATACTCTCAGTCTCTCCTTTTCCAGGCTAAACATACCCAGCTCCTTCAACCACTCCTCATCAGGCTTGGTTTCCAAACCCTTGATCATCTTGGTCGCCCTCCTCTGCCCAATGTCCCAGCTTGTCAACATCCTTCTTAAACTGTGGTGCCCAGAATGATGTTGTTATACTATTCCACACAATTTATTTTTATTTAAAGGTCATCCTCTACAACAGGGGTCGGCAAACTACGGACCGTGGGCCAGATCCAGCCCAATTGCCCTCAGGATCTGGCTAGCGGACAGTCCGTGGATCGTGTGGATTCCTTCATTAATTTTTTTTGTTAATTTTTTCTTTGCACCACCATTTTTTGGGGGGCACCATTTCCCCCCGCCCTCTTACACGCCACAGTGTTTCCTCCCTCCCTCCTCCTAGCTTCTCCCTGCCCTGCGTAGAGGAGGAAGGGGGCTGGGCTGAGCTGGCCGAGTGCCATTTTGAGCAGCGCCTCTCTGGAGCCAGCCAGCCCTTTTGGGCTACTCGTCCCTCCACTGCCGCCACCGCTAGTCTCTGCCACTCGCAAGGGCAAGCACAGGAGCCACGGTTGGGAGAGCGCACCTCCTCTCCGGAGCCAGCCAGCCCTTGTGCTGGAAGCACTATAGGTAGGCAGGGGGAGGCGAGGGGCTGGGGAAAAGAGGGGGACAGAATGAAACCCCCTCCACTGGGTGTGTGTGCATGCATGCACACGCGTGGTCCGACCCACCACAAAATCTGGGGGATGGTAAACCGGCCCCCTCCCAAAAAAGTTTGCTGACCCCTGATCTAAAAGGTAAAGGGACCCATGACCATTAGGTCCAATCACGGGCGACTCTAGGGTTGTGGCGCTCATCTCGCTTTATTGGGTGAGGGAGCCGGCATACAGCTTCCGGGTCATGTGGCCAGCATGACTAAGCTGCTTCTGGCGAACCAGAGCAGCGCACGGAAACGCCGTTTACCTTCCCGCCAGAGCGGTACCTATTTATCTACTTGCACTTTGACGTGCTTTCAAACTGCTAGGTTGGCAGGAGCAGGGACCGAGCAACGGGAGCTCACCCCGTAGTGGGGATTCGAACCGCTGACCTTCTGATCGGCAAGCCCTAGGCTCTGTGGTTTAACCCACAGCAATACCCACTTCCCATACCCCTGATGTACAAGTCTACAATTCTAAGATTCTATCCTGGCCGGCCAGATCACTGTCCAGTTCACTGTCCACTTGCTTATCTTAATGTGCAGCTGGCACCAGATGGCAGCAGAGTGCCATTGTCCCAGCCAAGCGCTTAAACCTGTGGCTGGGTCTCAAAGCGTTTGCCAGCCTTCCTCGGGGACTCGGTTCCCTTTGTGTGCAGTTTTCCACCCGTCTCATCTCCAAATCCTATTTAGATGGTCTTTGTCGTGAAACAAATCGAACATCTCTGGCGAGTTCTGGAGACCGTCGCCGTCTCCGGAGTCAATTTTCTTCAAAGCCTGCAGGGAGACAAAGAGGCCGTGGTTGGAGCTGCAGCTGAAAGACTTCCTGTGGGGCGTCCGCTTCCCTGTCTGCCCCAAAGCGGACAAAGGAGGAGACCAGATCCCAACCAGAGCCAACCTATGCAGGGGGCAAAGGGCCCTATTGCCACTGCATGAAATGTAGGTGCTGATCTTGAGCTGTCTACCACTAGGGGACAGCACAATGCCCCAGATCAGAGGTTTACAGCCGTTTTGGGTCCACGGCTCCCTTGCCCAACTACCGTATTTTTTGCACCATAACACTCACTTTTTTCCTCTAGAAAGTCAGGGGAAATGTCTGTGCGTGTTATGGAGTGAATGCCTACAGGTGGCGGGGGGGATCTGCTGCAGTCGTGAGCAGAGGATCTATGGTTCCCCTTCCTTCCCTCTTCCGTGGCTCGCTTTGGGAGAAGAGCCGCTGAGTGGGGAGGAGAGAGGGACAGAGAGCCTGCTTGCTTTAAAGGAGCAAAGCGGGAGAGGAGAGGAGCCTTCTCCTCTTATACCCCTCTTCTGCATTATTAGCAGCATCCTTCTCCACCCACCCCACACGTGCTCCTTGTCCCTTGAGTGCTTTTCCTTCCCTCCCCACTTAAAACGTGGTTACAAAGCACGGATCCACATGGATCCTCAGGATTTTTTGCACTGGGTCACCCCAGATTCACCATCAGATCACACAGCATGTCCATGGCTACAGCTTGCACACAAAAAATCACGCAGCCACTGTTGCCTGGGGCCGCAGTGGTGCAAAAACATGGTTACAAAGCATGGCTCCACATGGATCCTCAGGATTTTTGTATTGGGCTACCCCAAACTCACCGCCAGATCACATGTCTGTGGCCACAGCATGAACCACAAAAATCATAAATCCACTGTTTCGTTTAGAATATATTTTTTTCTTGTTTTCTTCCTCTAAAAACTATGTGCGTGTTATGGTTGGGTGCGTGTTATAGAGCGAAAAATATGGTACATTCTTTCTGTGGCACCCCTGTGGGGCTCAGGAGCCCAGTTAGGTCACTCCTTGCCTGCGGAGCTGGCAGCCCCTCACCCTTTTTTGAATACCCTCCCTTGTGAATAGAATAGAATAGAATAGAATAGAATAGAATAGAATAGAATAGAATAGAATTTATTATTTATACCCAGCCACTTTGGGTGGCTTCCAACAGAGTATTAAAATACAGTGGTCTGTTAAACATTAAAAGCTTCCCTAAAGAGGGCTGCCTTCAGATGTCTTCTAAAAGTCTGGTAGTTGTTCTTCTCTTTGACATCTGGTGGGAGGACGTTCCACAAGGCGGGCGCCACCACCAAGAAGACCCTCTGTCTGGTTCTCTGTAACCTCACTTCTCGCAGCGAAGGAATCACCAGAAGGCCCTCGCGCTGGACCTCAGTGTCTCGGCTGAACGATGGGGGTGGAGACGCTCCTTCAGGCATACTGGGCTGGGGCCTGGGAAGCACCCCCTGGCCAGCACCAGAGATGTCATTCACCTGGGGAGCTTATGGCCAGGGCTGCTGCAACAAACAGCTGTGCAAGCCTTGGGGCAGCAGAGATGTGAGAGAAAATCAGAGGAGAGAGAGAAGGAAAGAGTGTTGCCTGTGGCACCCCTGACCAGCATTCAAGGCACCCCAGGGTGCTGCAGCACACTGGTTGAAAACCAATGCACTATTATTTCCACAATATTATTTCCACAATATGAGATGGCATTTTGATGAGGGCAATGCCCTCTGGACGCTGCATTATTTGTTTGCTTCTTTAATTTGTATCCCACCCTATATCTGCAGCTCACAGGGAGGTCTACAACATAAAATCGCAATATAAAAACACACAGTAAAAACAAAAACAAGAAGAGCCCGATAATTTCCCCCCCCCCCCCAACACAGTTGAAAAGGGTATTAATCCCAAGGCCTGCTTTCTCTTGCTCCGGAGGGTAAGACTCGAACCCAAGGCTTCAAGTTACAAGAAAGGAGATTCCAACTAACAGCAGGAAGATGTTCCCTGTAACTTCGCTTCTTGCAATGAGGGAACCGCCAGAAGGATCTTGGAGTTGGTCCTCAGTGTCCGGGCTGAACGATGGGAGTGGAGACGCTCCTTCAGGCATACTGGGCCGAGACCGTTTAGGGCTTTAAAGGTCAGCACCAGCACTTTGAATTGTGCTCAGAAATGTACTAGGAGCCAATGCAGATCTCTCAGGACCGGTGTTATATGGGTCTTGGTGGCCACTTCCAGTCACCAGTCTACCTGCCGCATTCTGGAGTTTCCGAGTCACCTTCAAAGGTAGCCCCACATAGAGTGCATTTCAGTAGTCCAAGTGGGAGATAACCAGAGCACGAACCACTCTGTTGAGACAGTCTGCGGGCAGGTAGGGTCTCAGCCTGCGTACCAGATGGAGCTGGTAAACAGCTGCCCTGGACACAGAATTAACCTGCGCCTCCATGGACAGCTGTGAGTCCCAAATGACTCCCAGGCTGCGCACCTGGTCCTTCAGGGGCACAGTGACCCCATTCAGAATTAGGGAGTCCTCCACATCTGCCTGCCCCCTGTCCTCCAAAAACAGTACTTCTATCTTGTCAGGATTCAACCTCAATCTACCCCTAATAATAATAATAATTTATTTAAATCCCTTCCATTTGGCTAGGTTTCCCCCACCACTCTGGGCAGCTCCCAACAGAATTAACAACAACAACAACAACAACAACAACAACAACAACAACAACAACAACAACTCATGTGTAGAGTAGACTGGAATGGATCAGGATGAGACAGTGTAGCCCCATTCCTCTTGTCTCCTGTGACTTGTCTCCCAATGTCCTGCAGTGGGTTGGACTAAATGACTCTTGGATATCCCTTCCCACTCTACATTCTATGCCTTTCGCTCTTTTGCTTCCTCCTCCTCTGTCTGTCCTGTCTGGCTCCTTGATAAACCATTCCCCCCTTTTTTAAAAAAGAAAAGAAAGGGGAGCCCTCCTGCTGAGTCTTTTCCTGGATTTCCCATTAGAGGCGATTTGCATGTTGCTGGAAAGACAAGTTTTGCTTATTAATCAGTGCTTAAGCAATTAAGTAATTACCACCAGCGCTGTTGCCAACCCCCCCCCCCAAACCCTTCAATTGTTCGCTTTCTGGCCTCCACCCAGCGGTCGGCTGTAGCTGCAGCAGCACAAAACCCCAAACAGCTGGCAGGCGGATGTCACAGCAATATAGGGGCAGTTGTGTTTGTGTCTTGTGCTGCAAATGCCCGACCCTCTTCCCTGAAGCCATCGACAGAGCTGGATCAGGCCCCAAGTGCTGAAAAGAAGATGGTGCAGATTCTTCTTCTTTCTTCTTTGGCCATCACTCGTAGCCAAGTAGGATTGTCTTCCATGAACACGGTTTTAATAGTGAGTCCGTAAGTGACTGTGGTGGGATGCGGGTAGCACCGTGGGTTAAACCACAGAGCCTAGGCCTTGCCGATCAGAAGGTCGGCGGTTCAAATCCCCGCGACGGGGTGAGCTCCCGTTGCTCGGTCACTGCTCCTGCCCACTTAGCAGTTCGAAAGCACGTCAAAGTGCAAGTAGATAAATAGGTACTGCTCTGGCGGGAAGGTAAACGGCGTTTCCGTGCGCTGCTCTGGTTCGCCAGAAGCGGCTTAGTCATACTGGCCACATGACCCAGAAGCTGTACGCCGGCTCCCTCGGCCAGTAAAGTGAGATGAGCAACCCCAGAGTCGGCCATGACTGGACCTAATGGTCAGGGGTCCTTTTACCTTTACCTTTAAGTGACTGTGGAGGCCAATTCTGGATCCACACGTCCTTCCACAGTGGGTTTGTGAGCGGGAGTTGATCATGGTGAGGGTTTGCCAAACCCTCTTCCTGTTAGCACATTTCTCCCTTGCATCCTGAGTGTCTTCAAAGTCCATGACACCTTTGGTAAAGGCTGTTCTCCAACTGGAGCAGGCCAGTCTTTCCCACTTGTTGGTGTTTATACTACATTTTTAAAGTTTTGTCTTGAGACAGTCTTTAAACCTCTTTTGTTGACCACCAGCATTACGCTTTCCATTTTTAAGTTCGGAATAGAGTAGTTGCTTTGGAACACAACAATCAGGCATCCGCACAACATGATGGAGCAAAGATTACCAGTGTCAAAGCTATCTGCACATTCCTTATCTAATAGCGCAACTGCATCTCACCCCAGAAGAGAACTTTGCTTTCCCCCAATTTCCAGAAAGGTACCTCTGCTGGTCTACAGCTGCCAAACCAGTCAAGAGTCTTGAGGCATGTTAAATGGCACAAGAAATCTGCTGACAGGAGTCCACTTTCAGAGGTTGCGGCGCTCATCTCGCTTTACTGGCCGAGGCAGCCGGCGTACAGCTTCTGGGTCATGTGGCCAGCATGACTAAGCCGCTTCTGGCGAACCAGAGCAGCGCACGGAAACTCCGTTTACCTTCCCGCTGGAGTGGTACCTATTTATCTACTTGTACTTTGACGTGCTTTCGAACTGCTAGGTTGGCAGAAGCAGGGACCGAGCAACGGGAGCTCACCCCATCGTGGGGATTCGAACTGCCGACCTTCTGATCGGCAAGGCCTAGGCTCTGTGGTTTAACCCACAGCGCCACCCACATCCTGCTAAGGTTCTAGATATGTGTAAATAACACATCTCCATTTACCTGAAGGCTACAGTCATACTTCGGGTTAGAGACGCTTCAGGTTGTCCGTTTTCAGGTTATGGATGCGCCGAAACCTGGAAGCACTGGAACGGGTTACTTCCGGGTTTCGGCGGTCATGCATGCACAGAAGCACTAAATCACACTTTGCGCATGTGCAGAAGCGCTGTATCGCAATCCGCGTGTGCACAAATGCACCGCTGCGAGTTGATAATGCTGCAGGTTGCGAACGTGCATCCCGCACGGATCACGTTCACAACCCGAGCGCCCACTGTATCTGGTTCAATTAAGACAATAAGACTATAATCCCCATGGGATAGCTCAGTCTGGAGAGCATGGTATTCTTAACCTCAGGTTTGTGGGTTAGTTAATGATAATTAAGTGTAATGGGAAATTAAGAAATGCAGAATAAGTGATAGAATCATAGAATCATAGAGTTGGAAGAGACCACAAGGGCCATCAAGTCCAACCCCCTGCCAAGCAGGAAACACCATCAGAGCACTCCTGACATATGGTTGTCAAGCCTCTGCTTAAAGACCTCCAAAGAAGGAGACTCCACCACACTCCTTGGCAGCAAATTCCACTGTCAAACAGCTCTTACTGTCAGGAAGTTCTTCCTAATGTTTAGGTGGAATCTTCTTTCTTGTAGTTTGGATCCATTGCTCCGTGTCCGCTTCTCTGGAGCAGCAGAAAACAACCTTTCTCCCTCCTCTATGTGACATCCTTTTATATATTTGAACATGGCTATCATATCACCCCTTAACCTCCTCTTCTCCAGGCTAAACATGCCCAGCTCCCTTAGCCGTTCCTCATAAGGCATCGTTTCCAGGCCTTTGACCATTTTGGTTGCCCTCCTCTGGACACGTTCCAGTTTGTCAGTGTCCTTCTTGAACTGTGGTGCCCAGAACTGGACACAGTATACAGGTGATAAAGAACGGAAAATCATCAGAGGTGTTGACGGAAGTCAAAAATGTTGTATAAGATAAGAAGTTATGTTATATGACTGTTGGAAATTATATGTTATGGTAGAGACATCTAGTCCAACCCCTTGCAATGCAGGAATATCTGTCCTGAATCTTCCAAGGGCCCTGCATACTGCAAAATTCGGTTGCAGACCCCGATTGTTTTTTTTTGTTTTTTTGCCACCAAGGGAAGGGAAGAAAAAAAGAGTCACTTATAAAAGAGTCCAGAGAGCTTGGAAGTGGTAATGGAGAAAAGATTTGCTGCAGGAAACTGCGTCTGATCCATTCATCACTTTTTATCTTCTTCTTTTTTTAAAAAAAACCCACCCACCCCAAAATTCCCACACAGTACAATTGCTTTCTAGGCTTCTTTCAAAGGCTTTGGCGGCAGCAAAATCCCTGCTCCTGCCCCCCCAGTGCTTGCCATTAACTGAAGAAGAGGAGGGGGGTGGAATTGAAAGCGCAGCTTGAGTTAATTCATGCTTTCAAAGTAATATACGGGAAACAGGGACACATAATATATATACGTGTAGACATAAATATACGACGGCCCTCCAAACATATGGCTCCGGAGCGCCGCTGTCGCTCCCCGTGTTGCCTCAAGCTTCTTCCTTGTCTCCTTAACTTGGGGGAAGCAGGAGGCGGGAGGGGAGAATTGCAAAGATATAAATGCCTTTCAACTCGCAGCACTGCGAGGTGCCAGAATGAGGTATCTGTGCGTGCATGTGCGGGAGATGTGGGAAATGGAAACCCCTTGGCTCGATTAAGTTTGGAGCGCATGGCAGGGTTGCCGGGTGAAACAGTTTTACCTCCTCCTTTTCTTCGGGATTGTAAAATCGCAGACTTGGAGGGGACCCCAAGGTATGGTTACCAGATTTTTTTCAATGAATCCCGGGACACTTCGTTTTTGTTTTTTTTGAAGCTGAGTAGCAACAGAGAGTCAGTAGTGGGGATGGTGAGGCAAAAGACCCTGGGCCCAAGCACACATGCATATTGTTGTTTGTTGTTTAGTCATTTAGTTGTGTCCGACTCTTTGTGACCCCCTGGACCAGAGCATGCCAGGCACTTCTGTCTTCCACCGCCTCCCGCAGTTTGGTCAAACTCATGCTGGTATCTTCAAGAACACTGTCCCACCATCTCGTCCTCTGTCGTCCCTTCTCCTTGTGCCCTCCATCTTTCCCAGCATCTGGGTCTTTTCCAGGGAGTCTTCTCTTCTCATGAGGTGGCCAAAGTATTGGAGTCTCAGCGTCAGGAAGGTGCAAAGCCCTTCTTTCGCACCCTGTGAAACATAAATGCGCAGTTTTTAAAAAACTGTGCAACGGCACTCCGCCTGCCCGTGACTCCCAAGCCTTCCCTGATCTCCTGTCCACTTCTCCCTTTGTTTTGACAGATCGGGAGAGGCTTGGGAGTTGGGGCCAGCCATTGCCCAGTTTTTTTAAAAAAAACTGTGCAATAATAATAATAATAATAATAATAATAATAATAATGTATTAGTTATACCCCGCCCATCTGGCTGAGTTTCCCCAGCCACTCTGGGCGGCTCCCAATCGAGTGTTAAAAACAATACAGCATTAAATATTTAAAACTTCCCTAAACAGGGCTGCCTTCAGATGTCTTTTAAAGATAAGATAGCTGCTTATTTCCTTCACATCTGAAGGGAGGGCGTTCCACAGGGCGGGCGCCACTACCGAGAAGGCCTTCTGCCTGGTTCCCTGTAACTTTGCTTCTCGCAGGGAGGGAACCGCCAGAAGGCCCTCAGTGCTGGATCTCAGTGTCCGGGCTGAATGATGGGGGTGGAGACGCTCCTTCAGGTATACAGGACCGAGGCCGTTTACGTTTCACAGGGTGCAAAAGAAGGACATTGCACCTTGCCTGGCAGAGAAACCGTGTGCCTTGCATCCCTCCTGGGCAACGGCCGCCCACCTGCAACTCCTGAGCCTCCCCCGATCTGTCAAAACAAAGGGGGAAGGGGCCAGGAGATCTGTATCACCGGATGTCCCCAGTTCACCTTCGACAGTGGCGGCGGCAGCAAGCAGCTCCTGAAGCCAGCCAGAGCCAACTGTGCTGCCAGGCTGGCTCTGGGCTGCTGAGGCTGCT
Organism: Podarcis liolepis; assembly: GCF_965112155.1. Classification (NCBI taxonomy): domain Eukaryota; kingdom Metazoa; phylum Chordata; class Lepidosauria; order Squamata; family Lacertidae; genus Podarcis; species Podarcis liolepis. The sequence continues at coordinate 4,562,612 of NC_139564.1, forward strand.
GCTGCCACGTTTCCCAGGGACAGATTTGCAAATCTGGGGACATTCCGGGGATGGAATTTGTCCGGGGACAGATTTGCAAATCTGGGGACTGTCCCTGGGAACTGGGGACGTCTGGTAACCCTACCCCAAGGGTTCTCTAGTCTGCCCCCCCCCTGAAATGCAGGAATCACAACTAAAGCATCCATGGCAGGTGGCTATCCAACCTCTCTGAGTAAGGAGAATCTGCCACCTTCCAAGGGAGTCCGTTGCTCAGACAGAAATGCAGATCTCAGGCTGAACAAGGCCCCAAATCTTGTTTTGGGAACTAGCGCATAGATTACTTTTGAGAGCATTAGTGCAGGAAATGCTTTTTCCCACCTTTCCTCCCCCGTTGCTCAGGTTGTAGGGGTTAGGCTTCTCAAGGATAACATGTGTGCTAAGGAATGAGTTAATTCTCTGTAAGTTGGTAAGGAAAGTTATTTTCCCAGAATGCAGCTTCCGAGTATCTTATCTCAGCTGCCATGCAGAGTAGTGCTGGCCTGTGTCAGAATCTCCAATGACAGCATTCTGTAGTGGAGAATGGTGAGATAATTGCATTTATTTATTTGTCATTATTTTTATTTGTTAAATTTGTATCAAGCCCTTCGTCCAAATGTCACAGGGTGGTTCACAGCATTGAAATGCAAAATGAGAACATGTAACAAACACTTACATGGTGCTGTGGGACGCGGGTGGCGTTGTGGTCTAAACCACTGAGCCTCTTGGGCTTGCTGATCGGAAGGTCGGCGGTTCAAATCCCCGCGACGGGGTGAGCTCCCGTTGCTCGGTCCCTGCCTCTGCCAACCTAGCAGTTCAAAAGCACAAAGTGCAAGTAGATAAATAGGTACCGCTCTGGCGGGAAGGTAAACAGCGTTTCTGTGCACTGCTCTGGTTCGCCAGAAGCGGCTTAGTCATGCTGGCCACATGACCCAAAAGCTGTACACCAGCTCCCTCGGCCAATAAAACAAGATGAGATATTCTAAAAGTCTGGTAGTTGTTCTTCTCTTTGACATCTGGTGGGAGGACATTCCACAAGGCGGGCACCACCATAAAGCGAGATGAGCGCCAGAACCCCAGAGTCGTTCGTGACTGGACCTAACAGTCAGGGGTCCTTTAACCTTTACTAACCAACAAAAACCAACAAAACAAAGCAAAACCAATAACCTGTTGGCATTTCCATTCCACCTTAAGGAACAGACATGGGATGGTTATGTGTCACATGTCTGTTTATATTCCAGCATAGTATGCTGGGAACTTCCGTTGTGTGTATAGCTTTTGCTTTTAGCTGTTCTCTCTGAGACAACATGAGAGAGAGTTGACATGTCCTGATTTATGATTAATAAATCTGTAGTTATAATACGCTTCCACAAGCCTCACACCTATTCTGTGTGTGCAGTTCAATCTGCTGATAGTGTGCCCTAGCTGAGTAAGCCCGGGTCGCTGATTTAGGTTGGAGCAGAGGCGATGGTTCTCGCAGTGGAATGGTTGGAAGGGAACGGCCCAGCCAGGGCTAGCCAGCTGGCCTCCCGGTCCTCTGCATGCACACGTAACCTCCCTCCCACAAATACATTTAAAAGAACATGAATTGTTTAACAGCAAATGGCCTGGTTTTGCCTGGCCCCTAAAGATGTGCAATGAAGGTACCAGGCAAGCCTCTCTGGGGAGAGTATTTTATAAATGGGACTTTCGATACCACTGACCAAGAGAGTCTTCTGGAGCAGCAGTCTGAGTTGGGGGTGGGTGACACCGCTTTGCGGTGGTTCCATTTCTACTTGGGTGGACTCTACTTGGGTGGACCCCATGGAAAATGGCTCTTTAGCACTCAGTTGGAGCAGTTTGGGTTTCCCCCAGATTGCCATTTGTTCTATCACTAAAGAGAGCATTTCCCCTTGGAAAGAAGAGGCGCAAGGCCCCGTGCTTTCTAGACATGGCCCCAGCTGAAGTGTGGACAAGCCCTTAGCTGTATACGGAACCCTGTTCTCAACAAGACCTGCCCCTAAGAGACAAAACCCTCTCTGTTCCTTACTCTTCAAATTATACTGCTGTTTTTGTTCAGTAACATACAGTCATACCTTCGAAGTCGAACGGAATCCATTCTGGAAGTCTGTTCGACTTCCAAAACATTCAAAAACCAAATTGCAGCTTCTGATTGACTGCAGCGAGCTCCTGCAGCCAATCACAAGCCACAGAAGCCCCGTTGGATGTTCGGGTTTGCAAACTGGGACAGTAACTTCCAGGTTTGCAGTGTTTGGGAAGCAAAACGTCTGAGTTCCAGGGCATTCGACAACCAAGGTACAACTGTATTATCAGGACTTACTTTTCTCTCTGGACTCCATCTGCATCACTAAATGACTTTGCTAACACCCACTTCCCCCAGAGTTGTTTTAAAAAAGTTTGAGAAACTTTTCTCTGTGCTCCAACTTGCTGCAAACTCTCTCTCTTGGCCCTCCCAGCAGCGTTGAACATGCCACATTCAGGAGACAAGGGAGAGAGATTTCCAGGCCATTAAGGAAAGCATTCCTCATCATTAAGGACCATTAATATTCCTTTGTCAAGTCCCCGGCTGCCCATTAGTCTGTCAGGCAAAACTACCGAGATAGACCTATCCATGCTGATCGAGATCTCAAAGCTTTTTGCAAATATATTCCTGCACCCCCAAAGTCGCAAAGCCAGCTGTTGCTGTATTTTGAGGTCCCCATCTGCAATCAGCTAGCCAAACATGGCCACCTGGTCTTGGAAAAGTAGCTCTTGACTACACTGCATGCTAAAATTGGGTTTGCAATCACCTGCTGTGTCAGCATCGCTTGAGTTAGGAAAGTCAGGTAGCCTGGGAGACCCTAATCAAAGAAGTCCTCAGCCAATATAATTCCCTGGATCATCTCAGCTTTATTACAATTATGATCATTGCTCTTTTTCACATGAAAGTGTCTCAAAGCAGCTTACAAATGCAAGACTAGAAATAACAAGAAACATAGGAGAAGAATTGCTTTGTGCTAGAGTCCTGGGTTTCATGTGGTCCATCTGGTTCGTAGAATCATAGAAGTGTAGAGTCCCCTAGGGACATCTAGTCCTACCCCCTGCAATCCAGGAATCTCAACTGAAGCTTGAATCCTGACAAGACAGAAGTACTGTTTTTCAGGGACAGGAAGTGGACAGGTGTGGAGGACTCCCTGGTCCTGAATGGGGTAACTGTGTCCCTGAAGGACCAGGTGCGCAGCCTGGGAGTCATTTTGGACTCACAGCTGTCCATGGAGGTGCAGGTCAGTTCTGTGTCCAGGGCAGCTGTCTCCCAGCTCCATCTGGTACGCAGGATGGGACCCTCCCTGCCCGCAGACTGTCTCGCCAGAGTGGTGCATGCTCTGGTTATCTCCTGCTTGGACTACTGCAATGTGCTGTATGTGGGGCTACCTTTGAAGGTGACCCGGAAACTACAACTAATCCAGAATGTGGCAGCCAGACTGGTGACTGGGAGCTGCAGCCACGACCACATAACACCGGTCTTGAAAGACCTACATTGGCTCCCAGAACGTTTCTGAGCACAATTGAAAGTGTTGGTGCTGACCTTTAAAGCCCTAAATGGCCTCGATCCAGTATACCTGAAGGAGCGTCTCCACATCGTTCTGCCTGGACACTGAGGTCCAGCTCCGAGGGCCTTCTGATAGTTCCCTCCCTGTGAGAAGTGAGTTTACAGGCAGAGGGCCTTCTTGGTGGTGGTTCCTGCCCTGTGGAACACCCTCCCATCAGATGTCAAAGAAATAAACAACTACCCGACTTTTAGAAGACATCTGAAGGCAGCCCTGTTTAGGGAAGTTTTTAATGACTGATGTTTTAATGTATTTTTAATCTTTTGTTGGAAGCTGCCCAGAGTGGCTGGGGAAACCCAGCCAGATGGGCAGGGTATAAATAATAAAAAAATATTATTATTATTATTACTATTATTATCCATGTGAGACCCGAATGCTAGATTAGACATGTCCTGGGCTTTGACCCAGCAGGCTCTTCCTGTGTTCTTATGTCATGATAACTTTCTGTGCAGATGGCTTTTTGTTTATTTGGAAGAAAATCTGGTCCTGTGTGTCACTGCTGGCCCCGTAGCAGCACGTTGTCCCAGAGGTGAGTCGGCTCCCTCCGTGGGTAGAACGTGGCTGCAGCTCTTGGCATGAAAACAGAGATCTTAATTTGGCTCCCACCAAGGTGAGTGCATGTGGGGCTTTTCTACACGAGGTTGGGCTTAATGGATATAAAATGAACAATAATTTGGTAAATGGGCTCATTTTCCACTGGGCCTGAACGTTGCAATAGCAGCTTCTATTTTTGGTTCCCCCCCGGAAGAAAATAAAGGAAAGCCAACGCCGGAAGATGAGAGTTGAGTTATTGTTCGGGAGTCAGGTAGTGCTGGAGCAATTTCCTCCTCTCGCCCCACAAGCTCTAAGGATTGGCCTGCAAACGGGTCTTTACCTCCCTGTATGATTTCTCAGCTGGGAACTCTACTATTACAGATATACAGGTAAAGCTCAGTCTGGTCTCTACAGAGCCATTTAGCCTGCTGTTTTATTGGCACTCTATTTCCCTCTCGCACTCACACGCACAGCTACTTTTTCATTTTAATGACGACCGTGGGGGGAGTGGGAAAAAAAGGGGGGAAAGGCAAAGTCTCGGCCATCTTTGGCGCTCGCTCGGAAAGAGTTGTATTTTTCTTCTGCCTCCCTGGGAACGAAGCGGAAAGAAATCAAGTTAAACAAGAGGAAGGAAAAGGCCGCCCAGCGGTCTTTAATCAGAAGAGGCGCTGATGAACGGCACAGTTTGCAAGCCCTTTCGGTTCCCTTCCTCCTCGACCTTCGCCTCACCCGCCATCACTTCTGCGGGCCTTGACGTCGCACCGCAAAATCACGGCCGCCGCAAAGAACCGCTCAGCCATCTGGAAAAGCACTTATTGGTTCAGACATGCTGTCGGCCCCGCTGCCCGGAGTCGCAAACAATCAATTGGGAAGCTGTTGCTTCATTAATTTTCAAAATGTGCTCTTCATTACCGGGGACAGTTTGCCGTTCTTTCAATGAGCCATCGCCAGCTTGGATGGCTTTAAAAAAGGCTTAGAGCATGGGTAGGCAAACTAAGGCCCGGGAGCCAGATCCGGCCCAATTGCCTTCTAAATTCGGCCTGTGGATGGTCCGGTGTTGGAAGCCACCCAGGTGGCTGGGGCAACCCAGTCAGATGGGCAGTGTATAATAATAATAATAATAATAATAATAATAATAATAATAATAATGGAATAGGACATCCCTGTTTCCATTGGAGAAATGTTGGAGGGTATACAATGCTAAGATACTTTCAAGAATGTATAATCTGCTGTTGAAATGGAATACTGAGGAAGAAACGGTAAAATCTGCAATGATAAAATGGGCACAAGATATAGGATATAACATTATGTTTGCTGACTGGGAGAAGTTGTGGACCACCGGGATTAAATTTACGGCATGTAATGCCCTAAGAGAGAATATTATGAAAATGATGTACAGGTGGTACATGACTCCAGTCAAGCTTGCAAAAATATATCACTTGCCCGATAACAAATGTTGGAAATGTAAAGAAATTGAAGGTACATTTTTTCACCTTTGGTGGACGTGCCCAAGGATTAAGGCTTTCTGGGAAATGATATATAATGAACTGAAAAAGGTATTTAAATATACTTTCCCGAAGAAACCAGAGGCCTTTCTCCTGGGCATAGTTGGCCAATCGGTGTTAAAGAAGGATAGAACTTTTTTTATGTACGCTACAGCAGCAGCAAGAATTCTCATCGCAAAGCATTGGAAGACACAAGACCTACCCACCTTGGAAGAATGGCAGATGCAACTAATAGACTATATGGAGATGGCGGAGATGACTGGCAGAATCCGAGACCAGGGAGAAGAGTTGGTGGAAGAAGATTGGAGGAAATTTAAAACTTATTTTCAGAAATATTGTAAAATTTTTGAATGCTGATGACATTGAAATGAATTGAAGGGGTTCTAGCAACAAGGTAAAATGTAAGATGGGATTAATAATAGATAAACTAATAGGACATGAATTTGCTGAACCAATTTTTAAAAGGGATACAAAAATGGGAGACGTGAGGAAGTCAGGAAAATAAGTTAACTAAAGATGAGAAATTAAGAAAGAGGGAATTTTTGTTTTCTTTTATATGTGTTTTTTTCTTCTTTTTTGTGCTTAATGTCTGTATTTTTGTATTTTGTAATTTTGTATCTTTTTCGTTTTTGTATTTTTCTAAACTTTTTTATTGATAAAACCTAATAAAATATTATTAAAAAAAGAGAAATGTTGGAGGGTATGTAGCCATAGATTTGCCCAATCCTCTCTTAATGTCATCCAAGGTGATAGGACTTTGAGCTGCAACTTGCACAATCCATATGCAACTCCCCTCTGTTTTATGTATCCTTGTAAATTCTGTTGGATCTGATTGTGGTTTTATTGTCTATTTAACGTCTGTTGATGCAGGTGGCGCTGTGGTCTAAACCACTGAGTCACTTGGGCTTGTGCCAAGGATAGGCAAACTAAGGCCCAGGGGCCGGATCCGGCCCAATCGCTTTCTAAATCTGGCCCACGGACGGTCCAGGAATCAGCGTGTTTTTACATGAGTAGAATATGTCCTTTTATTTAAAATGCATCTCTGGGTTATTTGTGGGGCATAGGAATCCGTTCATTTTCCCCCCTTCAAAATATAGTCCGGCCCCCCATAAGGTCTGAGGGACAGTGGACTGGCCCCCTGCTGAAAAAGTTTGCTGACCCCTGGCTTAGACAAATTCGTGGAAGACAAGACTATCAACAGCTACCAGCCAGGATGCCTATGCCATGACCATCAACTGCCCCAGAAAAAAAGGACATCACATTTTTTCTTGCGAGAGGACAGCGGCCAAAATGGCCACCGGGTCTCATGCAATTTTGGGCTGCACATTTTAAAGGGAGCAAGTCAACCCGCACCTGGAATACTGGGTCCCAGTTCTGGTCACCACAATTTTAAAAAAGATATTGACAAGCTGGAATGTGTGCAGAAGAGGGCAACCAAGATGATCAAGGGTCTGGAACCCAAGCCTTATGAGGAATGGTTGAAGGAGTGTTGGGTATGTTTAGCCTGGGAAAGAGAAGACTGAGATCAAATATGAGAGCCATCTTCAAATATGTTAAGGGCTGTCACAAGGAGGAGCGATCATGCTTGTTTTCTCCTGCTCTGGAGGGTAGGACTCAAACCAATGGCTTCAAGTTACAAGGAAGGAGATTTCAACTTAACACCAGGAAGAACGTTCTGGTGGTAAGAGCTGTTTGACAGTGAAATAGACTCACTCAGGAGGTGCTTCATCGCAGGCTTTTAAGCAGAGGTTGGATGGCCATCGGTCATGGATGCTTCATTTGTTTGACCTTTAAGACCCTTGAAATCCCATTCCTTACTGAAAGAAAATTACATGAAAATGAGGTATAGATAGAATCATAGAATCATAGAGTTGGAAGAGACCACAAGGGCCATCGAGTCCAACCCCCTGCCAAGCAGGAAACACCATCAGAGCACTCCTGACATATGGTTGTCAAGCCTCTGCTTAAAGACCTCCAAAGAAGGAGACTCCACCACACTCCTGGGCAGCAAATTCCACTGTCAAACAGCTCTTGCTGTCAGGAAGTTCTTCCTAATGTTTAGGTGGAATCTTCTTTCTTGTAGTTTGGATCCATTGCTCCGTGTCCACTTCTCTGGAGCAGCAGAAAACAACCTTTCTCCCTCCTCTATGTGACATCCTTTTATATATTTGAACATGGCTATCATATCACCCCTTAACCTCCTCTTCTCCAGGCTAAACATGCCCAGCTCCCTTAGTGGTATATAACACCAGTACAGATAGCAAGAATGTATAAAACTGGCTCAAATATATGTTGGAAATGTAAGGAAAAAGAAGGGACTTTTTATCATATGTGGTGGGATTGTAGAGAAATAAAAAAAAAAGGGAAATGATATACAATGAGTTGAAGAAAATGTTCCAGTTAACTTTTGTAAAAAAGCTTGAAGCATTTCTGTTGTAGGAAAAGACCTGCCAAGGAAAATGAAGAATATATTTATGTATGCAACAATGGCGGCAAGAGTCTTAATAGCACAAGGATGGAAGAGTGAAGAAACCCCAACGAAAGAACAGTGGCAAGGAAAATTGATGGACTATGCGGAACTGGCTAAATTGACGCATAAACTATGGGACAAGGACAACTGTGACTTTAAAGAAGAATGGGAACCCTTTACTTAAAGAAACAACAAAACGAATTGGACTGCTTGGTAGGCTTTGAATAAACATACACAAATTTATTTGTTAACATAATAGATGGATATTTTAGAGATCTTTACATTTTGACAATATGCAGAGAACAATAAGTGTTGATAAATCAGAGAGAGGAGCTGAGGGAAGTCGTAGGGGTGGGAGAGAGAAAATGGGGGGGGGAATATAATTGTTGAAATAATTTGTTATGTGAAAATAATCAACAACAATTCTTTTTTTAAAAAAGACCCTTGAAATCCCTTCCAACTCGATGATTCTGTGAGTCTATGAATTATATCAGTTCCTCCAATGAGACGAATAGCGAAGCCAAACTGCGGAGGAACAGAAACAGCGAAGAGGCCTGGAATGGAAATTGATCCCGTCTTCTCTCCCTTCTGTCAACCAAGCTTGTCAACCAAGGAGAATTTTGCTCCTACTCAGGACTCCCAGGTATTCTATTGTTCCCTCTTTTCATCTGCAGAGAAGGCACATTTTGCGATTAGATCGCAAACCAAAATGCCTGGCTTCTGTGGGAATGTTCAGGGATGCAGGAGAGGATATTTGATTATAGCCTTTCCAACTTGTGTTAACAAGTTTCACAGTCTAGCAGAGTAACATTCCCCTTTTACACTCACAGCAGATGCATTTGCTCAGGCTCGCTAAAGCCTCTATAATAACTGTTCTGGTATTTCCCCCTTATTCCCTCATAAAAGATAAGACACAACACAGTCTTCTATAAAAGTATAAAAAGAGTTTACTCACATTTTGTTCACAATCGGATCCCAGAAGGCAGACTTATCTTAGAAAAGCAACATACACTTGGAAACTATCTCATAAGGAGACAGTCCCTTTGTCCTCTCTTGGCTGGAGGCCAAGAGAGCATCTTTGGCTAAGCAGATGTTGCTTCTTTGATGCATGTAGTCAAAGAGAGAGATGGCTGCTCTGCCCTGTGCTTTTTGTTGTTACCTGCACAGGTGAGGCCACGCCCACCTCTAGTCACATGCAGAGGAAGTCTGTCCCAGCCCAGAAGGAAACAGGAAGTTGACCTGTTGGCTGGGCAAACATTCCTCCCCATGTGTAAACATGTTCACTCTAGGAATGTTGTACTTGACTGCTCTTGTGTTTCACACCCCACAGCTTCTTGGTGCAGAAATGCAAAACCACAGAAAGAATTTAGAGGAAACGACACACATGGGAACTTTCTGAGGCTCGTCCCCCACCCTAGAACGCCTCGGCTTTGATGGCTCCTCATCTCCAGCGGCAAAGCATCTCCGCAGAAGGACAAAAGAGGTCACCTTTCTTTTCGGGAGGACTCAGAAAAACATGTCTGAGGCATGCACAGGTTCCACTCTCCTCCTGTCTAATTCCTTCCTCGTCTTAACCAGAGAGGTGTCATTTAGATTCTATTAAAACAAAGCCTTCCATTAAGCGCTGCAGCACATCCTTGGGGTCACGCGACGCAGCCAATCGCAGGAGAGCCATTAGCGCGGCAGAAATGACAGGAGGGAAACGTAGCAGAATGTTAAGTGACAGGCGATACCCAAAGAACCATCAGCTGCCCCCATTATCTTGAAGTCATGTTGGCAGAGCGTATAATAATCACAATTGGTATTCTCGGAAAGGAAATCGGACGCTCGCTTTGGCGTCTGGGATGCGCCGGACCTCGCTGGATCATCAGCTGCTTTTGAGCTGGGCCGGGAGAACGCATGCAACAGTCTTTAAAGATGACTTTCGCTGAAGGATTCCATGGCCTGAGAACTTCCGTTTGGAAACAAGCTCCTAGCCCTCGTGGCGGGCAAGTTGCGCTTTCACGTGGGCAAACAGTGCTTGATTCTGGACACCTCAGATTAAGAAGGATGTTGACAGCCTGGAAGGTGTGCAGAAGAAGGCAACCGAGATGATCAAGGGTCTGGAAACTGAGACTTATGAGGAATGGTTGAGGGAGTTGGGAATGTTTCACCTGGATGAGAGAAGACTGAGAAGAGATATGTTGTTGTTGTTGTTTAGTCATTTAGTCATGCCCAACTCTTCATGACCCCCTGGACCAGAGCACTCCAGGCACTCCTGTCTTCCACTGCCTCCCGCAGTTTGGTCAAGCTCATGCTGGTAGCTTCGAGAACACTGTCCAACCATCTCGTCCTCTGTCGTCCCCTTCTCCTTGCGCCCTCCATCTTTCCCAACATCAGGGTCTTTTCCAGGGAGTCTTCTCTTCTCATGAGGTGACCAAAGTCTTGGAGCCTCAGCTTCACGATCTGTCCTTCCAGTGAGCACCCAGGGCTGATTTCCTTCAGAATGGAGAGGTTTGATCTTCTTGCAGTCCATGGGACTCTCAAGAGTCTCCTCCAGCACCATAAAGAGATTTGATAGCTGTCTTCAAATATCTGAAGAGCTGTTACATGGAAGAGGAAGCAAGCTTGTTTTCTCCTGCTCCGGAGGGTTGGACTCGAACCCATGGCTTGAAGTGACAAGAAGGGAGATTCTGACTAAGCATCAGGAAGAACTTTCTGACAGTAAGAGCTGTCCGACAGTGGAACAGTCTCCCTTGGGAGGTGATGGACTCTTCTTCCTTGGAGGTTTTTAAGCAGAGATTGGATGGCCATCTGTCATGGATGCTTCAGTTGAGATTCCTGCATAGCAGGGGGTTGGACTAGATTACCCTTGCGGGAAAGCTAAGGAGCATTGAAGGAAGGTTTGCAGTGGTAAGGGGGTACTTTGGAAACCAGCACGATCCTTCTCAAGCTGCCCCCCCCATCCTTGAAGAGCTTGGGTTTTTTTCTGCAACATAGCAGAAAAATTGTGCAATGAAAGGAAAACCATGTGATCCATCACCTGAAGTTTAGTTGGAATCTCCTTCCTTGTAACTTGAAGCCATTGGTTTAGGTCTCACCCTCTGGAGCAGGAGAAAATAAGCTTGTTCCCTCTTCCATGTGACAGCCCTGGAGATATTTGAAGATGTTTATCTCCTCTCAGTCTCCTCTTTCCCAGGCTAAACATACCCAGCTCCTTCAACCACTCCTCATCAGGCTTGGTTTCCAGACCCTTGATCATCTTGGTCGCCCTCCTCTGCCCAATGTCCCAGCTTTTCAACATCCTTCTTAAACTGTGGTGCCCAGAATGATGTTGTTATACTATTCCACACAATTTATTTTTATTTAAAGGAAACGCAATGCAACCTGCGGGAAAGTCGTTGATGATGTCTCATTTGTGGACTGGAAACAACATCAGCAAACCCTGTTTCTGGGAGCAGCCCATCGGGGGCAAAATATGTGCAAGTAAATCTAGATTTTGCGTAGAGAGACTATGAAGGAAAAAACTGCCAGGCACACAGTCACCACAGATTCTAGAATAAAATGTTGTGTGTTTGCAGGCTCCGAGCACAGAAGTTCCTCCTTCACCTTCTGCCACAAATACAAACTCTTGGATTAAACCTTCCTCTCTCCATTCCAGCGTCACCTCTTGCCTCTGCAATGTAGGAATAATAAGAAGGAAGCCAGAACATTCTTAGAGCATCACGTGTAAGGTTTATGAATACCTGAGAAGTACTTTACACCCTCTTAAACTTGAAACAGCTATATAAACAAGCATGAAGATAAATGTTTGCCTCCCGCAGAGAATTCCCCAAGTTCTACAGCTCCTCGCTGCTTTCTCCTTGGTGGGGGCAGGAGAGTCTGGCTCAAGGCATGATGGGATATTCCTATGAGCATCTCTGCAGCTTTACCCAGGGTGCTGAGGGGATAAAATGTGAGCAAAGCAAGGAACGATGTACCACATGTGGTAGGGTTTGGGGGGGGTGGTGGAATAATGTCTATGACGAGTTTCAAAAAAATGTTCAGAGAAACATTTGAGAAGAAGCTTGAAGCCTTTCTTCTGGGCATTATGAGAATTGATATTTCAGATGATAAAAAGGGGTGTTCTTATATGCTACAACATCAGCAGGAATGTTAATCACGACAAAGGAAGAATGGCAAATCAAATTGTGTGAGTATTTCGAATCAACAAAAATGACAGAGGCAATTAGGAACCAACCAAACCAAAAAATTTAAAAAGGAGTGGGTGGGATTGTGTAAAAGATTATATGGAGAAACATTGTTCTCAAATAAAATCCTCGATATGTTTCAACTAAATTTTGCAAAGTAAAGAACAGATAGATAAGTGTGTAAGGGAAGGGTAATAAGGAGAAACAACACAGTTGAAAAGATAAGGAAGAAATATGTTGCATTGAGGTGGTGAGAAGTCACTGGTGAAGAAATATTGTTATTGTTTGGTTTATATATGTCAGGCCTAGGCAAACTAGGCCCTCCGTTTTGGGACTACAACTCCCATGATCCCTAGCTAGCAGGACCAGTGGTCAGGGATGATGGGAGTTGTAGTCCCGAAACATCTGGAGGGTCGAGTTTGCCTATGCCTGATATATGTGTACAATATATGTTGAAGAATGAATAGAGTATGTATAGGAATAATAATTTTAAAACTCAATAAAAAGCATTTTTTAAAAAAAGTGTGACCAAAGCAAGGGCAGGGCAGGCGCGGATGACGAGGAAGGAGGATGAGGGGGGAGGAAAGTCCGCTTGGCTTTGCTTCAGAGACGTTTGGCGCCTTGTTTGAGTTAAATAAGACTGCGCGCTCCAGAACAAATGGAGATAAATTGGAGGCTAATAAGTGTAACCCGTCTGGGGACGAGGAGGCCGGGAAAGTGGTGTTGGTTGGGCTTTTGGAAACAATAGCCAATACAAGCATTTGTGGAGAAAGGTCAAGTTAGCAGCTTGTAGGAATGATTGCTGGGTGTGGAACACACTTCCGCCCGCGGGCAGCCTTAGCTGTCTGCACGTGTGACTTTTGGGTGCAGAGCACACTCCCCGCCACAGACAAAGCCACAGCTGTCTGAACATCTTTTTTCCAATGATATTTATTGAGTTTCATACAAAGACATAACTTTAACATAATAAAGAAAGAAAAAAAACAATAATAAAAAAGAAAAAAGAAAATGAAGATAATAAAATACTACAAACCCTACATATACCAGCACATACATAAATAAGACTTAGTTAATTGGTTAAACTCCAACTTCATATTACTTGACTTCCTCTAATCTCTTCCAACTGAATTTCCTTGTAATTGAATGTAGCAGTTTCCAATATCATTATTCCATATAACAATATTTGAGTTATAATCCAATTTCCTAACTTTTATTATCCTACTATTTCTTATTTATTTATTTAATCCTGATTTAATCCTAGGCCTAATTAGTTCTTTCAAGTAATTACAAATCTTTAATATTACAATATTTATTCAAATAGTCTTTAAATTTCTTCCAGTCTTCTTGATATTCCTCTTCTTTCCGGTCGCGGATTCTCCCGGTGAGATCAGCCGGCTCCATAAACTCCATCATCTTCATCTGCCATTCTTCTACCGCTGGTAATTCTTGTGTTTTCAGCTGTCTGAACATCTTGCCCTCTGTCTAACCTTTTGCTCTCTTAGTGGTCTGCCATGCCTGTCTGTGACCTTTGTCTCCGTCGTCATACATGGTTCAAGGGGGAAATGACGCGGTGGAAACAGGTGCCAAAATAACTTTGTACCACCCCACGATCTCGGGACTGGAAGATGTGTAAAGGTCACAGTCCAAAATGTATCTCTCTGGTTTTGCATATTGTGCCAATAAAAGGAGCTTCGGCAGAGCTGGCCGGCAGCTTGCCTGTCCACACCTGCATTACCAACTCCTGCCTCATGTCCTTCACTTCAGCAGCTGAGACAGGTTCAGAAATGGAGAACCGGAACAATTAAGGGGATATGATAGTTGAGAGGAGGAGACCGATGGTGAGCTGACTCCACAAGGCAGCTGTCAGACTCTGATGGAAGATGGGGGGCGGATTCGGTTTCGCCACCCCGGGGAGGGCAAATGGGGCCCAGGACTGTGTCGTGTCTTAGATTAGGTGCCGGGCTTGGGGAAGGGCCGTGTCTGGCCCATTGCACGCTGTGACCCTATGGCACGATGAAGCCCTCTGGCGGCGCAATGGATCGGCGTTAACCAGAAGGTTGGTGGTTCAAGCCCGCCCAGGGGGTTGGACTAGATGACCCTGAGGGACCCAGTTCTCCAGTTCTGTGACTACAAGGGTGCTGGGGAGCAGCTAAGTGGAGACTATGTGGAATCTCCAGTGTTGGAGGCAGTGAAACTTTGAGAGCATCTACTGGAGCATGGTACCCCAAAACAATATGCACCCAAAAACCAATCCTGGAAATAAATCAATACAGAAAAATAAAAATCTAAAACCAGCACTACTTGATCAGGTTTGAAATATACTTGGAGTTGAGAGTGGATTTCATACTCGTTATTCAGCTCATAGTGGTGAGGAGGAATGGAAGTTCCCCCAGAATGTATATACATTATTTACACAATGGGCCCCATGTGATTGGCTACTTCCGGGATTCTCCTGTAGGCCAATCAGGTTGCGGATTCACTTCCACCTGGAGCTGGATTGGGTGGCTCCTGTGGACCAATAAGACTGCTGCATTCTGGATTCTATTGTTCTAGGACCAATCAGACTGCTGCATTCTGAATCCTATTGTTCTAGGGCCAATCAGACTGCTGCATTTTGGATCCTATTCAACTCAGTACATAACAAGGTTCTTGGGATTCTGGAAGGCCAAGGTGAGGAGGTGAAGCTGGCATCCCTTCCCTTCATCTTATTCCTTCCTTCTTCCTTCATTTTGGCTTTCATCAGAATCCCTCAGACTTTCTCCTGAGGAGGAACCTCCGAAACGCATCAGTTTTATCCAGACAGTTCTGATTCCCCTTGAAATTCTGAGGAGGAGCCTCTCTCTCGAGTTCCTTTCAGTTCCAGGGGAAATTTTATCCCAAAGTTTGACCTTGTGGGAGAGGGGATACCACCTGTGAAGGGTTTGGTTTTAGCCGAGCAGAGCAAAAACCAAGGGAGCAGGAGCTGGGAAACAGAGACGGAGAACGAGGGGAACTCAAATAAATGTGGGGGACGGGAAAGTCTCGAGGAAATTATATGCTCTGCCAAGATGAGAGAGAGGCTGAAGAGATGGGAGGCGAAGGGATGCAGAACAAAGACAGCACTTGAGAGGAGGGTGGAGGGTCAGCAAACACTTTAAAACACTTTAAAAATGGGATTCTGCTTGCGGGCGCCTCTGGAAGAGAGACGGATAAACTAATATTTGCAGACACTTCCTGGGCCATGCCCCCAACTGCAGCAGAAGCTGAGCTTTTACCAAGCATCCCAATCTCCTTGCATTAGGGCGGATGTTGTGTGTGTGTGTTTTTAAGGAATACTGTCAATAAAACAGAATATCAATTCTAATTCCTGTTCAGTAATAGCCACAAGGCTCATCCACAGTTTTACTTGATTGTATTATGTTCATTCCCCCAGGATCTGAGAGCATTTTTCATTGGCCCACAGCTGGGTCTTCCAAGAATCTGTTTGTAACCTGCTGCATCGAAGCTAAGCAAAACCTCTCACTGGATTTCCTGAACATCTGGTGAGATCTGATTCGGCAGGCAAGATAGAATTTTCTCAAGGCACAGCCACGGAACAACGAGAAAACATCTTGGACCGGGGGGATTGTACGATCGAAATATGGATCAAGCAAACATGTGAATGGACCCTTATTCAGGTGTTCTGCAGACTCCATGGAAAACCATCAGGCAGAATTCAGTTAGGGTTTCTTAACAGCACTTCCTGCCTTGAAAAGGGTTGGACCTCATGAACTTTTGGGCAATGGAGTCATAGACTCATAGAACCATAGAGTTGGAAGGGAGCCCGAGGATCATTTAGTCCCATGAAGCTGTTAGAATTCCTGTTCCATGATTGCAGTGATGGGATTGTTGTCTATCACATGACGGTATATGTTTTGACTCCACAGAGTGGGAAGTGACGGAGACAGGATGTTTGTGTTCCTGTGTTCCGTGAAGTGGGACTATTGTCCTTTGTTCTTTTTCTCTTTGCTGTCTGATGCTAGAGAGAGAGGGAGCCATGTTGCAGTGCTCCGTGTGTGTTTATATGTAAATAAAGTTGTTGTTGTTGTTTAATCGTTTAGTCGTGCCCGACTCTTCGTGACCGCATGGACCAGAGAACGCCAGGCACTTCTGTCTTCCACTGCCTCCTGCAGTTTGGTCAAACTCATGCTGGTAGCTTCGAGAACACCATCCAACCATCTCGTCCTCTGTCATCCCCTTCTCCTTGTGCCCTCCATCTTTCCCAACATCAGGGTCTTTTCCAGGGAGTCTTCTCTTCTCATGAGATGGCCAAAGTCTTGGAGCCTCAGCTTCACGATCTGTCCTTCCAGTGGGCACTCAGGGCTGATTTCCTTAAGAATGGATAGGTTTGATCTTCTTGCAGTCCATGGGACTCTCAAGAGTCTCCTCCAGCACCATAATTCAAAAACATCCATTCTTCGGCGATCAGCCTTCTTTATGGTCCAGCTCTCAGTTCCATACATCACTACTGGGAAAGTAAATAAAGTAGATTAGCCAAAATGCTGAGTTGCTGAGGTCTGTTTTGCAAACATGCGCAAATTCTACGGATCCCTAAGTGTGCCGGTGTCTGTTGGCATCGGTCACTGTGACGTTCAGGCAGAAGAAAGCTTTTGAAGCTCCCAAACAAAAGAGCAGGAGGGAGGGAACATGCCAGTCGGGCATGAGTCTCTGCCAGGGTCCTACTCGAGTGTAGGCTGAGCTCCTGACAGAAGCAACCTCTTTTAAAACAATAATATGAAGCCTAAGGTATTGCTATTCACTTGGTAGGCATTTCTCATTTTGGATATTTCCCATGTTGATCTTGTGGGTAAATTCCTGCCTTTTACATAACATAAGGATTTCTCCCAGGGCACCTCAGTTACCTGGAGAATTGTATGTGGGTTATGTTGTGTTTTTATTTTGCATTTTTATGGTGGGATCTGCCCTGAGATCTTTGGATGAAGGGCGGTGTACAAATTTAACAAATAAATAAATGCAGGAATCCCAGCTTCCAATTCTGCCATTCTATGACAGCAGTCACAAAATTAAAAGACGCCTGCTTCTTGGGAGAAAAGTGACGATAAACCTAGACAGCATCCTAAAAAGCAGAGATATGACCTTACCAACAAAGGTCCGTATAGTTAAAGCTATGGTTTTCCCAGTAGTGATGTATGGAACTGAGAGCTGGACCATAAAGAAGGCTGATCGCCGAAGAATTGATGTTTTTGAATTATGGTGCTGGAGGAGACTCTTGAGAGTCCCATGGACTGCAAGAAGATCAAACCTCTCCATTCTGAAGGAAATCAGCCCTGAGTGCTCAGTGAAAGCACAGATCGTGAAGCTGAGGCTCCAATATTTTGGCCACCTCATGAGAAGAGAATACTCCCTGGAAAAGACCCTGATGTTGGGAAAGATGGAGGGCACAAGGAGAAGGGGAGGACAGACGACGAGATGGTTGGACAGTGTTCTCGAAGCTACCAGCATGAGTTTGACCAAACTGCGGGAGGCAGTGGAAGACAGGAGTGCCTGGCATGCTCTGGTCCACGGGGTCACGAAGAGCAGGACACAACTAAACGACTAAACAGATAGGTAGCCGTGTTGGTCTGCCATAGTCAAAATAAAAAATTCCTTCCAGTAGCACCTTAAAGACCAACTTAGTTAGTTCTTGGTATGAGCTTTTGTGTGCATGCACACTTCTTCAGATCTCCTGCATTGGTCTCTACAGCCACAGCAGGCACTGTAACTCTCCAACACCCCCAAAGGTGCATTCCTCCATTGTCTCCCGAGACTGATGGATGCCACCCAGCCAACCAACCAACCAGCCAGCTGCATTCTATAAAGTGACACCATCCCAGCTGGGCACCTCTCCAAACTGGAACCATCCTGAGCAGCCGGGGGGCACAGGCATAGCATGGTGAGGGGGCTACCAGGGCAATTGCCCCAGACACACAAAATTTTTAGGCACACACCTTTGCAGCTGCTGCCCTGACCCTCCAGTCACTCCCCATCCTGCCCACCCACTTCACTTGAGCAGAAGCTGGAAGACGATGGGCCCTTGCACCCCTCTGTTGCACGGAATCCCCCACTGGCTGTGGAGGTGGGGAGATGGCGAGACGCATGGCAGTGATGGTGGCAGTGCCCCAGTGCAAGGTGGTGTGCATGCATGTTCCACAGCTCCATCCGGTGGCAGCGCTGCATGGAGGCACTGGTTACGGGGCACAATTCTTGCCTTAGGGCGTGCAATACTGTCCTTGCCCTGGTCACTGGCAACCCACGCTACACCACTAGCTGGGAAGGGGGCTTGTTCTGCAGCCAGAGGCCACTCAGCCAAGACTACCCTACTGAGGACTCACTCAGCGTCTCCTCCTTGTTAGGCTCACTTCATGCTCTTAACTTTTTCCAGGAAACCGAAGGAATCTAAGACGCCGGCAGTTATAAAATGGAGGCAAGGCAGACCTTTCCGAAAGGGAAGACAGCAGGGGGAATTAATGAGCGTCAAGGCAATCCAGTAATTAATTGATAAACGCTGGCTGCACAGCCTTCTGAAGAAAGGGAAGCCAACATGACTTATCTCACCAAAGGCAGAGGAGAATTTCTCTCGTCTTTCACCTTGTAGATAAGGACACAAAACTGGGATCCTTCAACTTTGAAGCTTAAGAGCGATCTGTAAGCTGAAGACAAAAGGAAAAGAGGGGGGGGGATGGAAACCATGTGCAGACGCGCAAACCCCGCCACCGCCACATCCCTCCACTCACATGAAGGGAGTGAATAATGCATGAGCCTGCTGAGAATGCTGCGCCGACCATGTTGTTGTTGATTAAGTTGTAAGCTTCAAAGAGCTTCTGCTGGATTATAAAGTTATAACTGCTGCAAATATATATACACATATAGGCGCCGCAGGCAGGAAAGCTGGATGATGGGCATTTCAGCAGGTGAGCGAGATAAATCCATCCAGAAAGATGTGGGGGAAGGAAAAGAGGTTTGATGTTGCCTGTGTGGCGGCGTGACTTTGGCACAGGAGGTGTGCTCATTTGGTATGTCTGGTGGCATCTAGGAACATCTCAAGGGGCTAAATGAGGCAGAATCAGGTGGCTGGCTCACTTTTCCCCAGTCCTGGCTATTCCAACCTCTCCAGCTTTTCCGCAGGGAAGGCT